>NC_081405.1:575959751-576639751 GCF_030272615.1 Cryptomeria japonica
GTCAATGGGGCCTTGACCTTGTGGGTAAGATTCATCCGTCTTCATCTAATGGCCATAAATTCATTATTACTGCCACCGAATATTTCACCAAGTGGATCGAAGCTGTTCTACTTACCCAAGTCACCGGCAAGAAGATCGCCTCATTCATCCTCAACTACATCATCTGCTGGTATGGTGTACCCATGTCCATCATCACAGATAACGGTCTTCCTTTCAAAAATCAGAATGTCCGCGAACTTTGTGAGAAATTTCATATCCAACACCACTTTTCCACTCCCTACTACCCACAAGGCAATGGTCAGGCCGAAGCATCTAATAAAAACATATTAAGAATCCTCAAGAAGACAGTCAATGATGCCAGTCGTGATTGGCATGTTCAACTGAATCTAGCACTATGGGCATATTGAACTAGCATTCGAACCCCTACAGGTGCAACTCCTTATTCGTTGGTCTATGGTGTAGAAGCTATCTTGCCTATTGAGGTTGAGATACCATCACTACGGGTTTCCTTGCACAATCTAATAGATGATGAAGCCGATAGAGTATCCCATCTGCAGGACTTAGAGTTACTAGATGAGAAGCAACAAGCTACATACAATCATCTCAAAGCCTATCAGCAGCGCATGAGCAGAAGCTACAATCACCAAGTTAGACCTCGTACATTTGAGGTAGGTGATCTTGTTCTATGAGAGAATCCTCATAATCAACCAAAAAGAGAACATCAGGGCAAGTTTGAATCAAACTAGCTGGGCCCATATGTTATCACTGCTGTGTTCGAGTCTAGGGCATATCAGTTGGCTACATCAGAAGGAGAACCGCTCGCAGATCCAATCAATAGCATGCACCTCAAATGGTTATATACCTAAGCTGTACAGAGCATCAGGCTCCCCTGCATACCAGAAAATACCAAAATCATCTAGATAAATGTCCTGAAGAAATACAAAAACATTCAAAAAAGTAAAGAAAAATCATGCATCCAAACGGTGAACGACCACTCCGGTGGCACCTTGAGTAAGTACGATGGTGAAAACCTGGCAAATAGGCACCACTCATAAAGGCTATGGCTCCATTGTCTTTCAGACTTGTTGCGATCACATCTACTTCATACTTACATCCATCCATCCAAAAACCATGGCTTGTTATTCATCTGCAATTATGATAGTACTTCATGCGTCTAGCATCCTGCTTTTTCATAGTCATGTCTAAAACTGGGGTCAATGCCCTTAACCTGTTGATGGAAGCGGATTCTACATTGTCTTATGATTCATTAAGGTCTTCATTCCAAATAATCATCAAAAATACCAAAAACATTCAAAACAATTCAAAATCCGAAAACATTGACAAAACATCGAAAATCACACAAAAACATGACAACACTTTGTACATACTCATCCATGCAGATACCAAAACAAACATTGACAAAATACTCACACAATGACCATTTTCCAATCGACCACACAATCCACATCAACAATCAAACTATCTTCAACAAGGATGCATCCTTCCTTACAAAAACAAAGACAAGATGACGTTTTCTTTGATAAGAAAATTATGTAAGCTATCAAATACTTGGTTGGTTTGTGAGTACAATCATTCGTTTATCTGTATCAGGATCTTTCAGCATTGTTTTGTATCATTTGTGCATTATTTCCAATGAAGTTCTGGGGCATGTGCTAATGGTGTCTACGTGGGAAGTTCACCAAGTTACGTGATTTTATGCCAAATGCAGTCATGGATCATTACGGCTTGCTGACTACAACGTATACCTCGACCATATGGGCATGAACCATTACCAAGGATCCTTATTCTTTATTCTTTATGTATATACTATTTGTTTGCAGGTACCATGCTCATTCTTTGGTTCCTCCTCATCCAAATTGGATAAAGGTTTTTATCTCTTAGTAGGGTATGCACTTGTCTTAGGATATGATCAGCCTAAGATCAAGGAGGATGATCCAAGCCATGCATGAATGGAGATAATCCTTGTCTGTTTCACAAGCAATACTCTGGTCGACTTGACCCTTATATCAAGTCATTTGTATTAACTTGCTATATTAAAATCCATGTAAGAAATACTCAAGTCATCTTGAATCATTATGTCAAGATGCTTGTATTTTCTTCTAACATTTTAAAGCTCAATGATGAAAATGGAGCACTATGGATCGTCATTTCATCTCATCTATTTATATATTGCATTCCGTTGCATATCACCCATCCATTCACTCATTCATATCTAGGATTTTTATGCAAAAAGTGACCATTAAACGCTGGTCTTGGATACAATCATGATCGAGTACTCTGATACATCATCAAAGCATCATGCAAAGTCTCAAAAACCTTGCATTCCTCATGGTCATATCATCATCCGCATTTAGTTGCATCTTGCATTAAGTACATTCTTGTCATTTTAAACTTAACATTGCATATAATTCATTCTAGACATTAATTTTCATTAAACATTTGCATCATTACATCAATCATAAATAATTAGATTCATTCGTGGGATTAAATTGTCTTTGATTATATTAAGTCATTTTACTAGGCATTCATATAGTGTTGATTATCCATCATCATTTTATCATCCTTTATCATTTATTATTTGCATCCATTCCTTAGTGAAAAAGTGCATTCATTCATCCATTAATTAATGTATCCTATTATGCTCATTTTAGGATTCATTTCACATTGCATTCATTATCCTTTTTAAATTGCATTAAGGTGCAGTTATTAAAACCATAAGTTATGATATCATCATCACATTATCATTCTTGCTTAAATCATATTTAAGCATTTAGAATCATAAATCCATTTGTTTCCAAAACACATTGGTTCATATCCATTATACATATATCCATTATACATAAAGCATTCATTTAGGCATTATCATGTACACATTTGTACTTTACATTTTGTTTATCCATATTACATTCATCTAAACACATCTAGATGCATATCCATACATAACATCATTCATTCAACCATTGCATTAACATCATCACATCAATCATCTCATCATTATATCAAAATAGGAAACACCAAAATCCTGTTCATCATGGTATTACATCAAAAAAACAAACAAATCATACATATATAAACCTGCATTCATATGTCAGTATCCAACATCATAAATCATCATAAAAACATGCATATAAGAAACATCTCCTCAAATGCATACATGTACGCATATCCATCTAAGCAATCACTCATCATCCTACATAAACATCCATACATAATCAAATGCATATCATCCAAATATGGGATCTCCTCATATATATCTCATCTCATATATCAGAGTGCAATGAAGTCTACAAAATCGGCTACCAAGAGCCATCCAAGATACAGTCCAAAAATAAAACAATGATATAATACATATATGCATGAATTCTCTCTCAAATGCCACTCTGGCCAGATGTTGTCCCAACACCTCCACCTGCTCCACAGGTGCCTGCACCACCTAATCCATCTCTCTATGGAGGCCTCATCGAACCACCACTCCCTCCTGCATCCCCTCATCTCTCCCTCCTCAAAGGACCCATCACACCCCCACTGCTCTGCACCCTCTGCGATCGCTCTGATCTAGCCTACCGCATCTGCGAATAGCTAAGAGCTCGCTGACTGACTAGCACCACCCGCTCATATAAACCCCGCTAGTACTCTATCTCTACTTGTGCTCGTCGCATCTCCCTCATCACCTCCCCTGTAGGCTCCTGTGCTCCTACTCCAATCCGCACTCTCTCCTGCAGCTCCGCCAATCTCTCTACTGCACTATCTCTCTCCCGCAGCACCACTGTCAGCTCTGACTCCCATGCAAATAGCTGCACATCCCTAGCTGCCACCTCTACCTCCAAATCCTCTATCCACGTCTACAAGCGTACCATGATGTGATCCCGCAGATCTCCAGTGGCTCCCTCCTCAGTATCCATAGTTGCCTCCCCTGCACCACCCTCTCCTGTAGTCCCCTCCCCTCTATCCATCGGGATCTCTCTCTCCATCCCCCCCCCACTCAACTGAACTCCTGTCAGTATCAATGGTCGCTGTGATATCTGTAAAGGCAGTCCACCTCTCCCTCTCTGCTGACTCCGCATCCCCAATCCTCCTCCATCTCCTCCACCACCTCCTCCTCCCCCACCTCCTCCATCTCCTCGACCTCCTACCCTCCTCCATCTCCATCCCCTCTCATCCTCACAAGCTGGGATCGGCTCTACTGGATCCAATATCTGTGGGATCGGGTGCACCGCCTGGTACTACGTGTACTCATCTGTCACCCCTGCATCAACAACCCTCGATCGTATGTCCCATGGTCTTGCCTGCAGTGTCTGGAACTCTACTAGTGCCTGATCATAAGGTAACACTGGACCCCATGCATACCTCTCTCGAATAACCCGCACATACTCTCCAGATCCACTGGGCAGTCCCTACTACCGTCCAAACTGCCTCATCACTCTCCCGGGCACCTGTCTCTCTACATGGTATGAGGTCCTCCCAATGAGGAATTGGGTCATGAAGACATACGGCAATGCCTCTGCGTCATCATCCCATGGCTCACACTCCAAGTATGGTTGCCATATAACTGCATCTGGATCATCTAATGCCCGCCGCCACCACTCTAACTTCCCCAGGTGGGGCTGACTCATCATGTCGCTATACATAAACATATATGGCTGGTCTACTGTACGGAATCTAAGACTCACCGGTCAAGTCACTGGTAGATGCTCCCACGCCCAAATATGTAGCAGTGTCATGCCCACTACTAAGGAACCCCTCCCCCGGTAAACCACCTCATGGACCTCCTAGTACATGTGCGCCAGTACGCACGAACCCCATGCAAAACGGGTCCCCTCGGTCATCATCATCTCGATAACCTGCCCCCATCCCACCGCCAAACCATGTGAACTCCTGTCTAAACACAGCAGTCCTCCCACAATACCTGACAAAACTGTTGGAAGAGGCTCATATAATGCTGCTATATCCTCCCAAGTAATGGAGCCATCATCAATAAATACATCCTCATCAAAAATCTCTGCACTGCCACAGTCCCCCAAGATCTATCATATGTCACCAGCTCCCCTCGAATCAGAATCCGCAGGATGCGCCACACATCCTCTAGCGTCACGATCATCTCCCCTTGTGCCAAATGGAAGGTGCATGTCTCACTGTGCCACCGCTCTGCTAATACTGTGATCAATCTGTGATTCATACGAATCACGGGCATGTACATCACGTCGCATAGACCAGTCGCGACAATGCAGTCTATCTCCGCCTGTGTCAATCGGTCTCGCAACCCCTGTGTCGCAGGATGGCGCTCATGTAACTGCAACATGCGTAGCTCCTCCTGCATATGGACATTCATCAATCACCATCAGTTGTTTTGTTTTCAAACTTTCTTAAGTTTAAACCTAGACTATCAACAGATACTTTGATCAAGTATCTTCGGGTCTCAACAGGTAAGCAAACATGGCCACCTAGATTTCAACGGGCATTTCTCCTAACCACTGATCTAAGTCTCATCAGGCTGCTATGGTTCAAAACAACTCCCACTTCACCTCGTCATCCATCAATCATTAGCATCGGGAGATTTTCTTCATCCAAACTGGAGCATCTCTTTATCCTAAGGCAAAAGCGCTATTTTACCAACAAAAGTGCTAGTTTCTCAACAATAGTGCTACAACCCTAACAAAAGCACTCAATCAGCTATACAAACACGCTCAAACTGCAAACATGCTAAAACCACTATACAATAGCGCTACTTTAACTCAATAGCACTCAATTAAGCCCTCAATAGCGCTTATTAACCAAAAGCGCTAAAACTTACATACAATAGCGCTACTACCGAGCAAAAGCGCTCAAACAATGGGTCAATAGCGCCATTGCGGCACAATAGTGCTAGTTTATGGAGCAAAAGCATCAAAACCGTAGTTCCAGCACTCTTGCTCCGACTTGACTTGGACTCAGCTAAAAACCTATCAAAAATGCATAAAAATTAAGTTTTCAAATTTGCGTACCGCTAGTCTG
Source organism: Cryptomeria japonica (assembly GCF_030272615.1). NCBI lineage: Eukaryota > Viridiplantae > Streptophyta > Pinopsida > Cupressales > Cupressaceae > Cryptomeria > Cryptomeria japonica. The sequence continues at coordinate 575,965,764 of NC_081405.1, forward strand.
TAGTCATCTAGGTGCTGGAACCGACGGACTCGCTCGAATCTGTGCTCAGTGATCGGAATCGGCATCCTGACTGCTACTCGCTCCTCCAAATGTCCCTATCACAGCTCTGATTTCCAAATGGTCGCGGTCACAAATGATCCTGTTTTCACCCCTTTCACCCCATTTATACCCTTCGTCGTCACCGTAACTTCTCCCCGCTCACCGCCATGGCCCCCGTGAACTTCCCAAGCCCCTCATTTCTCCATGTTTCCCCCGTTTTCTTCTATTTTTCACCCATATGCCTAACTCCTTCTCTTCTACCACCTCGCCAATTTTCATTCTTTTTCAAGAGGTCGCCCGATTTTTTGAAATTTTTCAGCCCATCTCTCGAGGGGGCATACCACCCATTAAATTTACATTTTATGGGGCATTTTTCTTCACACCAGTTTTTCTTTCTTTGAAATGATGCGATAAATCGCACCATCTCAAAGAGGGGCAAATGTAGTCACACAAATCTATCCAGTTTAATTAAATGAATATTTCGTATTTATTTGATTAAAAATCCACTAGCCATCAATTAATTAAATAAATATTTAATTAATTCATCTCCAAACATTCTTCTATTAATTAAATAAATTATTGAATTTATTTTAATTAATTCATTAAATCAAATTCAAATCAATTAAATAAATAAAATCTATTTATTTAATTAGATCCCCCTTTTCTTCTTTTCAATAAATTAAATTAAACATTTATTTAAATCATTATCCCCACCCCACTTGCATTTTCCTACAAATGCAACTTGCACACATTTATTGGAATAAATGAATTTTTATTTTAATAAAATCCTATTTTCCCTCACCCACCAAATCCACTTGCAAAATCTAATCCCCTTCTAGATTCTTCTAACCCCTTCCTAATTAACCTAATCCATCCCCTAATTATTGTCACATTCCTAAGAAAAATGGAGTCACTTCTCAAAGACTCCAAAGTCTTTGAAAAGCATTTAGTGCTTTGTGTGTTCAACAAATTAACTCCCAAAGTCTTCCAAGACCACTAATGGCTCTTACATGACTATTTATGGCTCTTACATAACCATTTATGGTTATTTCAAACTTGTCTCCCCAAACATGTATTGTTTTGACCATATCCATCCATTTCACATTTGCACAAGAGTTTATCCATTGGATAAAAGCTTTATTCTTTGAATAAAGAGTTTATTTATTCAACCAACCTTGACCTTAGCTCCCAGAGTCATATCAAGCATTTAATGCTTATTCCCTCCCCTCTCAACCTATCTCACATTTACACTTGTCATCCTAGGATTCGGTTGAAAGCCTTCACATGGATTTGAAATCATTCAATCCTGACCCTTGTTGAGATTACTCAATCTCAACCATCCATTGCTCCATTTTTCCTATAAATAGAGCCCATTTCTTCATAATCCAGATCTTGAAAACTTGTATGCATTTAAGCTATAGGCATTTTAAGAGAGCATTTTAGCATAATTAACTCATGTATTATTATTTTGGTTAAAAATAAATCATTTTAGCATCAATAGCATAGTATTAGCTTTTCATTTCACATTTAGAGCACAATACTACAATCTCAATCCTCCATAAGCATCCATAGTGCAAAAAGCTGCTGAGAGCTACACTATTTTGGAACTTGGAGAGGAGAGGAGCAAGGGAAAAGAAGTCAAGAGCATGTTAGGAGGCATTTGGATATGCCTCATCATATTTACCTTCCTAGTTAGATATTCTATCATGCTTTTGGTATCTCTTTTGATTTGCTTGTGTAGGAAAGTATTTTGTTTATGATTTCTAACACTAACAACTTGGCTTTTCTTCTTGTTTGTGTTTTGTTATCATTCACTAACCTTTCCTTTTTTTTGCAGAGCATCAGTAATCATATGCAAAGGTTGTGGTCGATCATAGGTGATTGAATTGGGTTTATGTAGGAGGTTTAAGATGTTTGGTAGTGAGCTTAACCAGAACTGTACTCAGGCATAAGGGATACTATTCTTGTATTCTTTTTGGATTATAGTTTGGATTTCTTTTGTAGTCTGTGAGGCTCCTTTTGTGATGAGCAGTGTGCTCTAAGTTGTTGGCCTTCCTATATATTTGGGCCCCTATCTTCGTAATCATGTACTTACTACAAAATTATTATCTGAGTGTGGGTAGGCTTCCCACCGTATTTTTTTCCTTTACCAGATTTTCTACGTACAAATATTGGTGATATGTGTTGTGGATGGTTGGTAAATATTCTATGATTTAAGTTTGTCCTTGATTGTTACATCTGTTATTCTAGTATTTGGTTTATGCATTTTGGTAGAAGGGTTTGTGTGCTTAAAGTTTCATAACTTGTTGACAACTGATTCATCCCCCCTTGCCTCATTTTTCCACTGGTTATCTAAGATATCTAACATATGGAACCCTACTTTATTTGAAGGTTCATTGATTAACTTTGAAAAAATGTATCTTGTAGTCACGATGAAAGATATTAGAACCGATATCCAATGGTACCTTGTTAATGTTTATGCCTCTAATGCTAGGTCCCCTAGAGCTCGGATTTGGTCCTCTTTGTGTTGTCTAATTGGGAATCAAAAGAATAACCTATGGATGGTTGTGGGAGATTTCAACTCCCCTTTGTACCCTTCTTATAAAGTTGGTGGTTGTAAGGACCTTGAAGAGTATGACTGATCTCATTGATTTCATCTCCTTCTCTGTTTTGATGGACATTAACCTCAATGGTTCTAAGTTCACTTATTATAACCCACGTCATGGGAAACATTTTATTTAAGTTAGGTTGGATAGGATGTTGGGCTCTACTAATTGGGAGAACTTTGATTCCTTTTCCATTTGCTCCTTCCCTTGATCAAGGTCTAATCATAATGCTCCTTTTGGTGATGTGTGTCCCTTGTGATTTCAAATATTACCCTTTCAAGTATGAGATGATGTGGTCTCATCACCCAAATTTTAGAATGCTCATAGAATAGTGGTGGAATGTTCTAGTCTTGGGCACTCCTATGTACCAAATTGCTCAAAAGCTTAAACTTCTTAAAGACAAGGTCAAGGGTTGGAATCGATACTCCTTTGGCAATATGTTTGAATAAAACAAGACCATTATTTATGACTTGAGGAAGATTTAGACTATGATTAAAAAAAATATTGTGCTTGAAAAAGAGTAGAAAGAGGAAGTGGATTTGAGAAATCAATGGCTTCTGCTTAACAAAAAGGAAAAGGTATTTTGGAAACATAAATCAAGGATACAATGGCTAAATGAAGGTGATAGAAATACCAAGTTCTTCCACCAATATACAATGAATAACAAAAGTAGAAATAGAATAAGGAAACTTTTTAAAGAGGATGGTACAATGATGGAGGATGAGGATGAAATGGCTACTCTTTTCATTGATTTCCTTAGCTTAAACACTACTAGTGACCAAAGTGGTCTCTAGGACCCTCACAGCCTCTTGGTTTTTATCCCTGAAGTTATTAGGGATAAGGACCTATCTATGTTGACTGAAAGGGTCAACATGTAGGAGGCGTAGACTGATTTGTTCTCCTTTGCCCCTTATAAGGCCCCTCGGGTGGATGGGTTTCCCCTTGACATCTTCCAAGATCACTGAGATATTGTGGGAGATGACGTGTTCAATGCGGTTAAGGACTTCTTCAGAATAGGTAAACTCCTTAAACAAATCAATGCTACTTTCATAGCTTTAATCCATAAACATGATAATGTTGTTGTCACCAAAGACTTCAGACCTATTAGTTTTTGTAACATGGTTTAAAAGGTTCTCTCCAAGATTCTTGTCAATAGAATAAAACCCCTTCTTGATAATTTAATCAGAAAGGATTTGTGAAAGGGAGACACATTCTTGATGTTGTCATTATGGTGCACGAACTTATCGAATATCTGAAGAATTGGAAAAAACCTACCATGTCTTTTAAACTTGATATCTCTAAGGCCTATGATAGGGTTTCTTTGAATTTCATCTTTGAAGTCCTTAGAAGATTTGGGTTCAAAGGAAGATTCTTAAAAATGATAGAACAATGTGTTTGTACCCCTAAATTTTGTATCCTTCTTATTGGGATCCCATATGGCTACTTCTCCAATGAAAAATGGCTTTGTGAGGGTGGTCCCCTTTTTCCTACCTATTCATCATTATTGCTGAAGTCCTGGGAACAAATATTAAAAAACTAAGAAGGGTTCGCTCTCTTAAAGGGACCAGGGCTTCTTCTACTCTCGATCCTATCATCCACCAGCAATTTGTGGATGATGCTATAATATTTGGAGAGGCCTACACCTCGGAGGATAAACACTAGAAAAGAGTCTTCAAAAATTATTGTCAAATGTCTAAATAATATATTAACTATGAAATGAGAAAGCTATTATTCATTAATGTTAATCCCACCCTTCAATCTAAAGTCTCCACTATCTTAGCTTGCCAAATTGCTACCCTCCCTGATTCTTATCTTGGGCTTCCCCTCATTTCTAAAACTCCTACCTTAGTCTTTGGAATAGAATTCTTTAAAGGTTCCACAATAAATTGGTTGGATGGAAAGGGAAGCTCCTTAGTATGGCAGACAAGATTGTCATTTTAAATTGCCCAGGGTTGTGGCTGAAAAGATTGAAAGAATATAAAATAGATTCCTTTCGTCAGGGATTGAAGAAAGAAATAGAATTTCCCTAGTTTCTTGGGAAAAAATGTGTAGACCTATGAAGATAGGGGAGCTAGGTATAATCAAAGTTGAAACCTTCAATAGACTCCTAATAACTAAAATTGGGTGGAATCTATCTCAAGAGGAGAAGGATTGGACCTGCATTCTAATAGATAAATACCTTCATACTATGAAATCTGATAGGTTCATAAATTCAATGAAGCTACCTTCTGCTTCCTCTATTTGGAATAATGTTACTAAAACTATAAAATAAATTTAAAAAAATGGCAAAATAATTATCGGTAATGGAAAAAGAACTGACTTCTGGAAAGATTTTTGGGTGCACCGCCAGGCCCTTGCTTATCTCCCACATCATAGAATCATCTATGCCTTCCTTAGAAGATTTTGTGGGGTGAAAGTACATACTAAAGAGTGTTGCAAAGGGAGAGAGATGCTCAGAGAAATTTGAAAGGGACTATTACTAAACGTTCTAATATCCCTAAGAAGGTTTAAGATCAACTTATGAAATATAAACTTATGATGGAGGCTAAGGAGCTCTTAGATCTTCTTCATGACTGTTCCCTTTTCTCCACTCATATGGAGGATGAATGGATATGGAAAATCAATTCATCTGGAACCTTCATTGTCAAATTGGCTTACCAGGATATGGAGGTAGAAACTGCAGAGAATTTCAGTTTTAAAGAAATCTGAATGAAAGGCCTAATTCCTAAAATAAACCATTTTTGGTGGGCTACGACTCATGGGAGGATTTTGACTATTGATAATCTTAACAATCAAGGCTTCTCCTTTGCAAACATATGTGATCTTTGTTATAAGGATATCAAAAGTTTGATCATATTTTTCTGCATTGTAGTTTTGCTCAGGAGATTTGGGATTCTATTATGAAGGACTTAAAAATTTATTGGATTCATCCTAAAACAATGATAAACTTCATGGATTCATGAACTATGACCTCCTACTCTAATCTTGTTGCTAAGAATCTATGGCTTCAAATTACCCCAATTTTGGCTTGGAACATTTGGAAGGAATGGAATAACAGAGTTTTCAGAGAAGAAAGGAAAGCTAGCAATGTTCTCGCCAATATCATAAAACAACAAGTTTGAGAAAATGTCAATGCAGGCTCCCCAAGAATCCCTAAGGTCTTACTTAATTTGCTGGACCTCCAATTAAGACAAAAATGGGTTATCCAACATAAATTCTTGAAGCTTAACTGGAATAACCTGTTACTAAGAAAAAGATGCACTTGGTTCCCTCTGGATTCGAGTTGGATCAAGTGTTATTTTGATAGCTTATCTAATGGTAATTTTTGTCTGCTTGGGATGGGTGACTTAATCAGAGATCAGGGGGGAAGGTTGATTTAATGATATAGGACCAACTTGGGGATCGACATGAATAACGGAGTTGAAGCTATGGTGTCTTGGATGGGCCTCTGTAGGCTTCAACATAACTCGATGGGGAATGTAACCTTGGAAGGAGATTCTAAGTTGATCATTGATTGTCTTAATAACTCCATTCCCCCCCCCTAGGAATTCTAGGGGATTATAAAGAATTATAAAAGTCTCCTTAATCTCTTTGAGAATATTACTATTCAGCATACCTACAGGGAGGGAAATATGCCGACCGACCTTATTGCCAATCAAGGTCTGAGAAATGAGGAGTGATGATTTTTTAACTTCAGTGGAAGCTCTAAGGAGATCAAAGAGATTCTGGCTCATGAAAGGGTTAAGTGTAAATAGTTGAACAAGGGCAGGTACCAACAAGGGTTCTAACGGTCCCAAGTTTTGAGTACTTGTTTAGATGATCACCTTGTTTTAAATTATTTAAATTATGTGTGCCCCTATAGTATGACTAGTAGGGTTAGAGTGATTTGGATATTTATTCTTACGTGTTCTTTTTCCAAATGGACTATGTATGACAGAGATGACATGAAACTGAAGGGTCTAGAGGTAGGTACAACAACTAAGGCTCATGACTTCGAATGGATATCTTTAGATTGGGTTTTTATTAGAAGTAAAGGTGGCATTTTAAAATTTTTGTAGAGCCTTTAATTTTAATGATTTAAAGGAAATTACACGTGTGACAACAATGGTGAGGAAAAGTTTAGAAATGACCTTTCTAGATTGTGAAGAGCTTGAGCTATTTCTTGGGTCATTTTCGTAGAGATAATCTATGCTCTGTTTGTCATAATTTCAACATGGAGGCCCTCTTAAGAGAAATGAGCATACAAACTATGATGTGATTCATGACAATGAGGAGATTTGGGAGGTATTTCAAAATGCTAGTTTTACTGCATTCTATCTGGCATTGAAGAGTTACAATAAGGCCTTGACGACATGGTTTTGAAACTCTTGGTAGAATGGTGATGTGACTATCATGAGGATCTCCTTCACTGTGATGCCGAATTACATCATAGAGGTCAATAGTCTTCCAAATGTTGGTGAACATGTGGAAAGACGCAACAGTGGTGACTGCAAACGGTTTATGAAAAAAATCTTTGAGAAAAGGGAGAATCTAGAGGCAATTCAGAATAGGTATGTTTGCTTGCTATTTCCTAAAATGTTCCCCATAGTTAGTTACTCTATTATAAAGTATTTTATGCTAGATGGTAGATAAAGTACTATGCACAGTTATCATTTTCCTATTCTTAATCATATTAGGCATGGGGAGAAAATTAATTTTCCTTTCTTCCTATTTTCTTCCCTAAAATCTATCTTCTTTACAAGTTTCTTGTGGACCACTCTCCCAGCCTCAGTAGTTTGTCCCCTATTCTTGGGAATGAAGGAAATTTTAGAAAAATTTGGATAAGTCCTCCAAGATTGTTCTTGTCGACCCTATATCTCATTGTACGCTTGCCTCCACCTCCTCTATTGAGAAAAGAGGAAAACCAATCCTTCCTCTCCTAGAAAAAGAATCCCTAGAGATTTATTTGCTAGATGTGAACTTTGATAAAAGAAAGCTTCAAACCCCTAAGAATTAACCAATTAAAACTATAAAAACCAGCAAAGAGTCTGCTAGGAAGATTATAACCATAGAACTAGACCTTCACAATCAAGATGATGAGGAGGGAAAACCTTCAGAGCAGTAAAAAATTGATATAAGCTCCGAGGAAAGGAGGTTGGCTAGGCTTCGGGCTAAGAAAAGAAAAGAGGAAAATAGAAAAGCTGATAATAGGACAAATGTTAAAAATATTTAGGAAATTCATGTTCTGGAGGAGGATAATTCCGTTGACAATACTGAGGATGAGGATTTCCATGAGGAGAAGGACAACCCTGAAGATAATTTCAAAGAGGAAATGGATGAAAAGGAAAAAGGGGATGAGATTGGAGAGACTGAGGAGGATTGAGATACTCTAAAACAAAGTCCTGAGGCCCCTAATTTGTCAAGTGATAAGGAGATGGTTCCCTATTCCCACTAATCCCCTATTAAAACAGATGATGACAATAATCTGTATGAGAATTCACTAGAGCTGAAGCAGAGACTCGCTACTCTCGAGACGAAGAACGAGGAACAAAACCTGAAAAATCCAAATCCTGTGTGATGCCTTAAATTGCCTTTGCTACATTATGGATGGGGCTATGAATAAAGTTGTTCTCAACATGGTTTCTGGTTAGGGGAGGATTAAAAAAACCAAAATAAGATGGCGAAGCAGGGCCAGATGGAGGAAGTTGCAAGTGATGGTGAGGAGAAGATGGACACTTAGGAATGCAATATGGGGAGACTCTAGTTGGACTAGAATCTACTTAAGAAGAATTATCTCTTTTTGGGTTTGGGCCTTTGTTCCTTTTTTCTTATGTTCATATTAAGGAAGATGTACAGGGTTTGTGTACACTTTAATGTTAACTTCAATTATGATAGGACTAATAAGACTTTTAGTAATATGATCTCTATTGATGTTATTGTTAAAACATTGAGTAGTATGCTTACTAATAATTTTTATAAATGGGATGATAAGTCTAAAAGATGAAGGTTAGTTAGGATGTGCAGAAATAGCTACAGAACTATGAAAGTTTTTGATTATTTTTGAAGGGTGGGCTCTTTTTTTTATTTGATCTTTGGGTTGTTGTTCTTTTGTTGAAGATTTTATTATGTATTCTCTTTTGTTCTCGATTCAGGGCTGTCTCCCTACTTATATAATCAAAAACTAATTGGATAAACTTTTTATTTTATAAATATCACTTATCATCATCCACAACTCATATCCAAGTCTTCTATTAAGATATTCAAGAGGACAAAATGTGTAGGACACAATTGAATGGTTTCTCATGCCTTCATGTCCAATTCATTCCAAGTGTCACCCAACATTGTATATTTATCAAGTTTCTTTTTCATGTAAAAATTAGAAAGTGTCGATCTATTTCATCCAAAAGATCTTCCAAATTTAGTTTCCATATCTCATAGCTGGTGCCATTAAATTTATTAATATTTATGTGCAAAAGAGAAATTTTGGATCTCAATCCTTTATTGAAATATACAAAACCGCACAACAAAACCTCTTGATATAACCAAAAAAGCTTGAAAAGTTAAAGAGAAAGAGACCCCACTTTGACAAAACTATTAGCTTTGATATAAAATGTTGAGAAAAAAGGTGAGTAAATCTTGTAGTATCAATTTTCAAATGTTATTGCAAATTAGAAATTAAATAAACACATCTAAAATAAACATTTGATTCCACTATTTCACGTGAATATAAAATAATCTTTACAGAAGAGACAATACATTTATATGGAATAAAACCTTTTAAGAAGAGCTCTACTAGATAAAGAGGTAAACTATATTATCATTCTTCAAAATAGAGAACACTAAAATTAAGAACTTCATTACACTTCTCCAACTAAGCCCAAAACCGCCTAGAAACCTTTAAAAAACATGTCATGAAACAACCATACCATAACTGTAATTTATTTTAAACTGGGATAAATAAAACCATCGTTGTTTTTTGAAACAAGAGGTAAAATAAAATTTGTATTTAATCCCACAACTTGGAGATTGAAATACCAATATACATAGGTAATAAAGTTGAAAAAAACTTCAAGTGATTTCTTTTTTGGCACCAAACCGAAGGCCACTTATACCTTTAAAATTCTCGAGGATTTATAACTCCTAGGGATATTTCAAATCTGCAAATGAATATCTCTTGTCCTTCCAAACTTGAGTGTCCAATTCATGACCCTTCATATCTCAATGTGGACATTTAAAGGAGTGTAATTTGTCTATTTTAATTTATTTTTCTCTTTCTCATGTTCACCTTTTGAATCTTCAAAGTAAAGCTTATACAAAGTTAGATATGTCCAAACTATAGTTTTTTGACAAATTAGTTATAAAAGTTTAACTTTAATTAATTTATTAAAACATTTTATATTTTACATATCCTCTACTTGTATTTTGTAAGATTGACCTTTTATTTTTGAAGATTATGCATATTAATATTTTAAAAAAATTAATGAAAAATTAAGTGAGAAAACAACTCCTTTAAATAATTCCTAAGAAAATAATAAATAATCCTATTGAGATAATTTCAATGATCCATCTATTTATTACTCTTTATATCACCAACCAATGCCAATAAGTAATAAATTCAATGATTGTTTTTGACAATTTCATATAATCATTTGTTTACATAATATTATTGTATATTCATGTTATTATAAACTGCATATCTATAAAGCTAGTGGTATATAATATTAGAAGTAGAAGGATAATATTTTATATGATCAATTGTTCTCGACATAACGACATCATTATTTTCGATGATTTGAGGAACACATTGTGTATATGTTAGATAGCATTGTCATGCATTCAGCATTCAATCACTGAAGTATCAAAAGAACAAACTTATACATTTACATTTTTGTTTATCACCACTGAGATTAAGCATAGTTAGGCGAGAGGATTACAGCATGAACTGAACCACTGCGTATTGCACAAGTTATTGCTTGGGGTATCTATTGTCCCGGTAACGCTCTAAGAAAGCAACAATTTTCTTTTACTGAACTAACTAAGTTTCTTAAAACCTAATTATTAGATGTTGCCGCACTCTCTTAATATTCGTGTCCATTCATTCGCAACTCTTAACGTATTGCAATGATATATATAAAGGAGTGCGAGATGAACGTCATTCATTATTACTCAACTATTCGAAGTTTCAAGTCCTTAAATCAGTTCAGAAAATAGCACAGCAAGGAGAGGCAGATCAACTTGTTAATGACAATGAAGGAGAGGCAGATCATTACCAGAGGATTGGACCGACAGGCAGTGTTTAAACGAATTAAACGGTCCTGGCTGTTTAATTGAAAATTGATGTTATAAGAGAAAAAATAGCTTACGAAGCAGACCCGCAAAATGAAGCTGATAACTTTGCTTTCATTCTTAATCTGTTTAACGCTGCCATCAATTCATTACAGAATGAGTTAGACGATTACAATGTCGAACTGGACAGATATATAGCCGACAACCCCTGGCGTGAATGCAGAAGATACTGCGATCCGCTGAGAAATGTTACTGGTATTCTGAAAGATTTATGGGATGTGGTGGGCCCTGATAATGTTCTGGCAACTAGAGATTTTTTCAAATCAGGAAGGCTCCTTAACAAACTCAATCACAATTTCATTTCTCTTATCCCCAAAAGTTAGGAGGCATCTACTCTGAAGGACTTCTGCCCTATCTGTCTCTGCAACACTATTTATAAAACCTTTAGCAAAGTTCTTGTCAATAGGATCAAACCTGTCTTGGATCCTTTGATTAGCCCCTCCCAAAAGGGTTTTATTCTTGGTAGACAGATCCTGGATGTGGTCATCTCTACTCATGAGATTATCCACTCCATGGATAACTATCATCATTCGGGGATGCTTCTCAAGCTTGATATCTCCGAGGCTTATGACAAGGTCAACTAGAACTTGTTTTTCAAAGTTCTAAAAGCAATGGGATTTGGAGAAAAACTTATCAAACCTATTGGAGAATGCATATCTACTGTCACCTATGCGGTGCTGCTAAACAGGAGCTCCTTGGAGAAGTTTAGGACCTCCAAAGGGTTGCGGCAAGGGGATCCTCTATCCCCTTACCTCTTCATCATCCTTGTTGAAGTGTTGGCCTCTAACCTAAACTCTATGGTCCACAAGGGCACTCTTCTAGGCATCAGACCTGCCTCTACAGTGCCCCCCAATGTTCTACAATAGTTCGTTGACGATACTACCCTTTTTGGTATCTCCTTTGTTTGGGAAGCTAAGGCTTGGAAATGCTTTCTCAATGCCTATGCTCTAGCATTTGACCACCACATTAACTATGAAAAGAGCAGCATTTACTTCTTCCACACTAATGTCCAACTCCAAGATAAAGTCTATAGAATCCTTGGTTGTCAAAGGGCCTCCGTCCCTAGCACCTACCTAGGCCTCCCCTTGATTGTTAAAGATGTCTCTAATTCCTTCTTGATCTCTATCCTTGAAAGAATGCATAAAAAGTTGGCTGGTTGGAAAGGTAGATTCTAGAGTAGTTCGGGGAAATTACAACTGCTTTCCTCCTCCCTCCTGGGGATCCCTATGTACTTTCTCTCCCTATTCAAGATATTTGCAGCTCTTGTTGCTAAGCTAGAAAAAATTCAAAAGACTTTCCTCTGGACACGAATGGAAGAAAAGAAGAGGTTAGCCTTGGTGGGATGGGACAAAGTTTGTCTTCCCAAGGCCATGGGCAGCTTGGGAACCCGCAAAATTTCAATGTTCAATAAGGCCCTTAAGACTAAAATTGCCTGGAAGCTTCTGAATTAGGATATAGATTTGAGTAGGATCATCAAGGATAAGTACTTGGGTAATGCGGACTTTTCCTTTATCCTGAAAGAGAAGGGTCTTCCTAGGTGTTCCAAAATTTGGAATAACATCTTGAGCTACAGGGACCCTTTATATCTTGGTTTGAGGTGGATTATTGGAAATGGCAGGAACATTCTCTTTTGGGAAGATAGTTGGTTAGGAGAGAGACCCCTTGCTTCTTCCCCCTCCCTGAGATGGCTATAGGATGCCACCAAAGGTTCCTCTGGGGAAAGGGTCAGTGATTACTTGAGCAAGTACACTTGGAGGGCCTTGGAGGTTTGCTGCATTGAGCATCCCTTCCCCCTCGCTGCTACTAGAGAGCTCCAAAATAATTTGTCTTGTATATTCCTCCCCTTGTTTCCTAAAGAGGACAAACTTATTTGGAAGTGGGACCCCTCTGCATACTTCTCTGTTAGAACTGCCTACACTAGCTTACTCAGGGAAATTGTTTACTCCTCTATCAAGAAAGAGGTCTGGAATCCCCAAATCCTCCCAAAGGTTAATTTCTTCTGGTGGACTTCTCTCCACAACAAAATTTTGACCCAAGATAACTTGTTCAAGCCAAGATTCCATTTCCCTAACAGATGCATCCTCTGCAAAAATGATGAAGAAAGTCATGCCCATCTCTTCCTCCACTGTGCCTTCACTTGGGAGCTATGGAGATGGTCTATAGTAATCTTAATATATGTTGGGTAATGAATGATAATTTGTTAAATTAGTCTTAGGAGTTTCGGGGCCCCTCTTCCAACCCCCTTATCCAACAACTATGGAAGAAGATCCCCCCATGTGAGTTGGTGTATCAGGAAGAAACAAAATGACAAGATATTCAGAGACAAAGAGGCCTTCGTGGAAACTGCGTTTGCTCGATTGCTTAATCTAATTCTTGAGAATATCTATGTTTCTAAAACTTGGATAGCATCCAAGCCCCCCTTCTACCTGGGACTGGGAAATTGCTAGATGTTGGAAACTTCTCCCGTCGTTCTCTCTTGTTGACTTCTCTAAGAGAGTTTTAAGACAAAGCATGGTTTGGTTCCCCCCGGCTACAAATTTTAAAAACAATTTTGATGGGGCTGCCGGGGGTCCTAGCTGCTGATGGATGGGTGATCAAATCCCATTTGGGGGGCTTTGTTGCTACTTATGCGGGTAACCTGAATGGGCATTCCTCTAATTAGGGTAAAGCTATGGCCTTAGCCTAGGGAATTCGTATTGCCCTCTCCATGGGAATTAGGATTATGGACATTGAGGAGGAGTCCATGCTTATCATTGATGCTGTCAAAGGGCGGAACAAGCTTAATTGGACAATTGAGGGAACCATCAGGGACACCTTGAGGCTCATGTTCGGGCTTGAATCATTCAGAGTTATGCATATCTACAGGTAAGGCAACCGTGTGGTGGAAACCATGGCAGCCATTGGCCTAAACCTCTTAGGCCTGAGATGTTGGAGGAATCACACCTCTCTCCCAGACCATGTTAACTTTCTCCTCCAGGAAGAGAAATCCAAAATCTCCACTATTGATTGAGTTGTTGCCAAGTGCTTCCCTTACCATCCTCTCTTCCCTCGAGGTAGTCTAGAGATGGTAGTTTCATAATTTATATAATGGGAATATCCCTTTGATCCCTTCTGATATGGTGGTGACTCGTTCGGCGAGGATGACGATGATGCATGCGTTGGTGTGCTGGTATTTTACTTGGGCTTGCAGAGTTAGGATAAGATATGACTAGATTGGAAGCGTGTTGGTTACTACCGATATTTGCTGGCCTTTAATGCCTCATAACCAGGAAATCATTTGTAAACGTGACTTCATTTTTTCCCATGCGCCCAACTTCATTTCTCATTTATTGACGCTAGGCTCTCACACTTCCTATTTTATCTTCTTGGCTTGCTTATCGAAGGGTCTCTACAATGTTTTCTATTTCATGACTAAATAAGATTTGCTGGTGGATTATATGGGGGGCGACAAAGTTAGATATGAATCGGATAATCCAAATGATTTTCAAAATGACCCCCTAGTCTGGACCTTCTATCTTGAAGGTGGGGTTGCCTATTTTATGGATTGCCTAAAGAGCCATGATGAGAAGCTCTCGGCTGCTTTTGTCTCCTCCTAGCCTCCGAGGCGCATCTTAGTTGGCAATATTGCCTTTCATGTCCCTGAGGAGACTATTTCCCAAGCTACGAAGCTGACCCTTGATGGCCACTACTCGAAGCATACCAATCATGTTGCAAACAAAGAAGGTTTGAAATGGTTCTTTTGTAACCATGAAGAACCTATCAAATTGCAAGGTGGGTTTGTTCAGGAGGAACTCAAGCACCCATGGAACATGATCTGCCTCATGATTATGAAGTACTTCACTCTCAAAGGGAGGTATAAGGTATTCTACTACTACCATTTCCCCCTCCTCAATCAATTTTGTAACAATGATTTTCTTTGTCTGTCATTTTATTTACTGCACTCTATACAAAGCCTTGTAAGGACCTCATTGATGATAAGGATACGACCCCTATGAACACGGACACTGAGGGTCTTATGGGCATGGAAATCTCTAATAGAAAAGCACTGGAATCTAAAAATTTGGATTCAGATTCTAAAATCACTAAACAGGTGATGCATTCTATCCCTCTAATGGGTTTGGTTAATGATAGTGATAACTCCCTTGCTCATGGCATGCCCAAAGAGACTGAAGAAAATACAGATGACTTGGCTGCTGAGAACCCCCATAAGGTCCCTACTCTCCAAAAAATGGAAAACTTGAGCACGGATGTGTTGGACATTGTTACCAAAATTTGGTGCCCTAATGAAGCCTTGCATTCATTCATATTGAAAAGGCCAAATCATGAGCAAAAAATTAGAAATACATCTTTTTTTTGTAACTTGTTTGCTTCATGTGCAGATACAGGAAAGTAACATAGCATGTGGGTTAAAATGTAGCTCCCACGAGTGTTGAACTCAACATGTTGTAGATCATAGAAGGTTTAAAATGCCAATGAAGGGTTAAAATGCAATCTGCCTATGTAAAGTTTTTTACTTAGGTGCCAAAGAAAGTTTTAAAAGACCTTAGAGTTTCCAAGCGGTTTCAGTCGCCAGGTAGGAAGACCTTTTATCCCACATTCATTGCATGGAGGGAGTTTATCACATTTAAATTAAAGCTGACATATAACTATAGTGTCAAAGCTTACGGGTTTTTGGCAAGAAGAGGCAGCTTGTGGCTTGGTGGGCCCCACATGTGCACATCTCAAAGGGTCCTAATTTTGTGACCAGCTAGCGGGAAGAGACTAAAGAGCGAGCAAGTTAAAGAAAGATCAATAGTGATGGTGATCCAACGGATGTCACTAAGGCACAATGGAAAGATGCACACCGGGTTATCGCTGCGACTTGGCAACTGATGACGTGGTGGGGTATAGAGTATAAGACCAATGAGAGGTGGCAGCCAGGTGGTGGTCCAGTGGTTGGTGACATGGCATGAATGGGCGACATCGAGTAGATCTTGGCCGTGATGAGTCCCAAAAAGGTTTCATCAAAGGCTCTGTTCCATCGACATTGAGCATATCTTGGCCGTGGTGAGTCCCGAAAAGGTTTCATCGAAGGCTCAATTCCATCAATATCGAGCAGACCTTGGCCGCGATGAGTCCCAAAAAGGTTTCACTGAAGGCTCAGTTTCATCAACATAAAAATATCTATGAAACTTCAAGTTCAATGAGACTGGTAAATGGCTTGCCGAGGGATTACTTTGGCCGAAAGAAGGATATCCAATAGAGCAAGGCATGTAGAAGGTCTGGCAGACAGGTGGTGCCCAGGCGGATCTCATGAGCCAATCAGAGGGTAACACATCTTGACATGTGGTACAAGAGAGAAAATCAGTTGAGGTTAAAGGTCGAGCAAGTTGAGGAAAGATCAATGGTAGTTTGAAAGATCTAAGGGCTATCGCTATACTGCTATAGAAAGAAGCTGGCTAAATACCTTCACGACTTGGCAACAAAGCAAGTGCGGAAAACGTGAGTGGATAAGGTGCAAAAGATCGAGCAATATGAGATTAAATTGATAGTCATTGCTATACCGCATGATAAAGATGCTCGATGATTATCCCCTGCGACATAGCGACTGATGATGTGGAGGTTAAGGTGGCGCCCTGTTGGATCCAAAAGCGGTGACATGTGGTGACATCGTAGCATAAGAGAAAGTTCTCAAAGAGGCTAGAGATCATGCAAGTCCAGAAGATCTGAAGGTTGTCGCGAAGGCACAAGGAAATGTTGCATGCCCAATTATCACTGCGACATAGCAACAAACTGGGTCCAGGTCCAGTGGTGGTGAAGATGGCAGTCCAGATGGTACACAAAAAGGGACCTGCGAGAAAATCAGAGGCTAGCACTTGGAAAAAGTCTATAGATGAGCGGATGTATATGTTTAAGTCAACATTGAACTTGAACTTTCAACTGGTTCAAAGTGGTTCACCGGTTCAAAGTGGTTAAATGGTTCAAAGTTCATCATCATCGCTCATTCCTATGGGCCCAGGATGAATAAAGAAAACCAGCAGAGATAAAAGCAAATGGTGGGGCCTGCTAAAAAGTAAATGAAAAGTTAGTGCTAGTGGCCATGGTTCATTTAGGCGAGCCAGTGGCTGCCAATAATAAAAATTGCATGGCAGAGTCAGAACTAGTTGTTTGAACAGTGAAAAGCCCACCAAGCAAGGAGACGATTTCTCCATGAAAGATTAATGCAGATACTTATTAAATGTTTGAATATGCAAGTGTTATATACTGTTGGAAAGCTCGCGAAACAAAGAGATGTCTTTTTCAACCATTTTTTTATAGAAGTTTCAACACAGAGACAGTTGCTAGGGAATGCATAAGATTTTTTTTTAGTGGGATTTCTTTTCCATACAGTTACAGTTACAGTTCAGTTCATCATGCAACTTTCACATGGGGATAGCTGTTTTTCGCATTTAGACATGCATATTTTTAAACAGGAGGTTCATTTTTTCAATGGAGCTATTCAAGGTGAGACTGGAAATTCCAAATTCAGTAATGAGGGTTTCTCTTCATGCAGGATCAATGGTAGTCATTTTGAGCAGTAAAGATTATTATTTTATAGTATTATGCATGACTTTTTATGCCAGCTTTGGCGCAGATTTTCCCAAGGCTTTTCTCATGCAGTCTTTTTAGGGTTGTGAAGGGGATTCGTCGTAATTTCTATATATTCCTTCCCTCCTTTTTTCCCTCTGGTTCTTTCTTTTTGGCATACACATTTTTTCAAAAAAGCATTGTAGCTCAGCAGTATTTGAGTTTTGTAACAACAACACTCCTTTATTTTTCAGTAATATAGTAGCAAATTTCCTTCTTGGTGCTTCTTATATTATCTAGTGAATGAATGATTTGATGATTTTCTGTGACTTTTATTCTTTAATTTATCTCATTCAGTCAATTTGTGGTGCAAAGATATACGTGTTAGTTGCAGGTTGTAGTTTATGTTAGTTGATTTTAATTGCTTGAAGTTGTGAAAATTTGTTGTTTTCGTTCATGCATGCATTAAATTCATCCCTTTCTAGGAAATGTTTATGCATCTACATGTTCAATTGAGTTGTGAAGCAATCAGGGTTATTTGTTGAAGGTTTTGTGAGTTAACAAAGTTACAGACCTCAGATAAGATATTTGGTGCATCACCTTTGTTAGAATAAATTTTCATTACATGCAAGTCATCTATCCCTTTCTATCCCTTTTCTTACCAATAGTATTTGTAAGAGATTCACCAAACAGGAAGCCGACCTGATCTCTACAGATTCACCTTCACTTTGAGCAACGCACAGGCTCAAAGGTGTTTTGATATTTCACAAGATTACTTATTTTTGAACATAGTATCACGGGTGCAATCCTCAGTGACAACGGTTTTTGGCACGCTTGGTGGGATATGTTTGAGCTATCACGGCTCAAAGAAAATCCATTTTTACTATTGTTTTTGGTATTGACAACAACATTTCAGCCTATTGAGGTTATTTTTTCTAAGTACCTGGTGACTCTGTTTTCTGGTTTTATGTGTAGAACAGGTCTTAACAGCATATGAAAAAGTATCAAACTAGACAGAGCCAGGATTTGGTTGAGAATATTGAGCTACCACCATCGCAGAGAAGGTCAAGGACAACGAAAAAGACAGAAAAAACAACAAATTCAGCAGTTGAGTTTCCAGAAAGTTCGTCAGTTAAAGTTTTTCTTGAAACTCTAGATCCTAATCTTCTGTCTAATTATTCTCCTCTACCTAATAAATCTCAACCCAATTTTGCCACCCACATAAATCCTTTTTTTGTAACTACTCCAATTCATCCATCTATTACCCAGAATCCACCAGTAAATCCTCCAGTATTTACAATGGCAGTACCAAGAGGACAAGCTTTTGTACCCTTCAATGGAGGCATCCCTTTGAATTTGAACTAACATGATCCCATAGCAGGAGAAGGTCTAAAAAGTCTTCCTATTTTCATTAGTGAAGACCACGTCACACCCATTGAGCACATAAGAGATATAGATTCTCTATGTGCAGTTCACCATATAACCAAAGAAAATGTAGCACTCAGGCTACTAGCAAAATATTTCAAAGGCAAAGCACTTCAATGGTTCATGGGTTTACAAATTAATTTAGTTACTGATTGGGATGATTTGGGTGATAAGCTAACAAAGCAGTTTGTAGATAAATCGAATCACCTAGCATTGGTAGAGTAGATGACCACTATCAAGAGGGCACCGCAAGAGCAGATGACTGATTTCAATTAGCATTTTGAGCGAACCTGGAATAGAATTCCTACAACGGTAAAACCCTCTCCTGAACATGCCTATTTTTCCTGATATACATCCATTGATTCCTTTACAAGTACCCCCTATAGCTGCAATACCTACTGTTCCAGTACTAGGTTTTCAGAATTATGTTTAAAATAGTGTTGTAGCAGACTCGTCAAAACAACTATAGACATTACAAGAGATGTTTATAAAGAATATTGAAGCAGATCAACTAATCCAACATAATATGCAAAATTTTTGCAATGAATTAGTGAACATGAAGAAAACTCAGAACCAAAATCAAAGGTATCAAGCCCCATATCAAGCTCCTTATCAACCAAATAGGCCTAACTACCAATTTGATACTCAGAATCAAAGCAGTAACTACAACAATAGGAAAAACTAACAATATAATGAGAATACTACTAGCAATTCTAAAGAAATTGTTCCTACTCAGAACAATATGGCGCAAGAGTGGTATTTTCTTTGCCAACAACCTCATAATCAAGCATCATGCCAAAATGCAATGAATGCAATAAATGAGGAACCAAAAGGTCCTGAGGTGGCTATGATGAATTGGTAAGGTGAGGAATTTTGTGGAGTTAATCATATGCAAGCACAAAATAGACCTTTTCACCTGTTGCAAAAAATACAATGTCAAAGAAACGTGCTATTGACATTGGACAACAAGCTGTAAATAATGGAAAACCACAAAATAAATCTGAACAACAACCAGATAAAGGAAAACAACAAGCTTCTACAAGTCAGCAAGTTGTTAGTACAACTCCACCTATCCAAAATGTGCAGATTTTACCAGGAGGATAACCTGGAACACCTAAAGAACAACAAAAAGTTCAATCTCAGTTAAACCAACTTATCAAGAGCCTGTTGTTCAAAAAGTACAACATAAGGTTAGTGGTGTTCCATTTAATATTGTTGAATCTATGGAAAAAACCAAAGTTTCTATGACAATGATAGATGCATTGCAAATTCCTGGACAAAAAGAATTGCTGACAGATAAATTGGATAATCTTTCTTTGACTAATGAGGCTCAAAAAGATAGGCCTAGATTTGCATTAGCTAATGATATCCCAGTTAAGAATAATCAGCCAATCCAAACACCGAAACCTCCTCCATTTTTTGTAACATTGATAATTGGCAACCATCTAGTCCACAATTGCTTGATAGACGCAGGGGCCAGTAGTTCAATTATTCCCAAAGACCTTACAGATAAACTTGGTCTAATTTATGAGCATGTTTCTAGAGAAGTTGTACAATTAGATGGAACATCAGTTAAGTCAGTTGGATTGGTCAGAGATCTTGGTTTGACCTTGCATGCTTGTCCTAATTTTATAATACCTCAGGACATGCACATAGCTGATTTACCTCCACACTTGTCTATTTTCCTATCTAGAGATTTCATAGCAAAATTAAGAGGATACCTCTCTGCTCATTGGCCACACTTATTTTTTGGAACCTGGTATGGTACTAAGATTACCATTAAGTTAGAACCCCAAGCAACTTGCCACTTAGAACCATTTACCCCAAGTCCTATAAATGCAGATCTTACCATCAGAGACCATGAGGAGTTACCACTTATCTAGGATCCAGATACAACTGTTCAAGGCATACCTAATGTGAATTTGGATGAGTGGGAAGCCCAGAATAATGCAGAATATCCTTCATTAGCATGGATGAAATAGGTCTTGGTGTTTATATGATTCATGAGGAGGATTATGTTATTCCTAAGCTTGAAAAAGAGGATATTTCTCTTGACTAGCTATCAAAACAACATAAAAATTAGGTTTGGTAGCTCTATTTTGATGGTTCAAGAGGTAAAAATGGTTTCGGAGGTGGTGTTATGCTAGTTTCACCTCAAGGTATGGGATACTGCATTGCTTTCAGATTTTCTTTTAGATGTACAAACAATACAACTGAGTATGAATCATTAGCACATGGCTTAGAACGGGCTAGGTAGAAAAAAGTTAAATGTTTACAAGTTTTTGGTAATAGTGAACTAGTTGTGAACCAAGTAAGGAATATCGATGTCACCAAAAATGATGTTTTGAAGATGCACAAGCATATAAATTTGAATTTAATTGAAGATTATGATGCTTTTAATCTATTGTCCATACCTAGAAGTCAAAATGAAGAAGCAGATAGGCTTGCTGCTTTAGGAGCTCAGTTCAATCTTCCAAAAGAACTAGAAAATATAGATAGACAATAGTATGTTAAAGTTGCAGTAAGGCCCCCAGTTCCAGATAACACTGTTAATTGGCAGGTTTTTGACTCAGATGAGCAGATTACCAATTCCCTAATTGAAGAGGCTAAGTTTTCTATTGGAAATCAACATAAGTTCAATGACCAATATGAAAATCAGTTTCTCCAATTGGAAACCAACTAGCTGCCCAAGGGTCTGGTAACCCTTGAATCTATTTTTAATACAGATGATTAGGTTAGGAAGGACAAAGGTAGCATGTTTGTGAACAAAGAATATAATGAACCTATTCAAATATTCAAAGACAAGCTACTAAAAATTGGCAAGGTATGTACCCTTGAAGATAAACATGCTTTTATAAAATTTTTTCAAGAATTCAATGACATATTTGCATGGAGGTATGAAAATTTGAAAGGATTCGATCCTCATTTAGCTCAGCATACCATAGAGTTGGTAGATAATGCAAAACTAGTAAGGCAGAAACAAAGGCCTCTTAATCCAAAGTTAGAACATCTTATGAAAACTGAGTTAAATAAGTTGATTGAAGGAAACATCATATTTCCAATCAAGCACATATCCTGGGTGTCCAATCTAGTTCCCGTTAGGAAGAAGAATGGTGAACTAAGATTATGTGTTGATTTTAGAGATCTAAATAGAGCATCCCTGAAAGACCACTACCCGCTGCCCTCAATGGAGTATATTTTGGAGGTTGTATCAAGATTAGAGAGATTCTCATTACTTGACAGTTATTCAGGATATAACCAAGTTTTGGTCAAAGAAGAATAGCGGTAAAAAACAACATTTACCACCAAGTGGGGTACAATGGATTACAATAAAATGTCATTTGGATTGACCAATATAGAGGCAACATTTCAGCGTGCAATGGATATGGCCTTTCAAGGCCTGATTAACAAGTTTGTTTTGGTTTACCTAGAAGATGTAACCATTTTTTTCTAAAAAGACTAATGAATATCTTGACCATCTCAGACAGGTATTTGAGAGATGCAGGGAATATGGAGTTCCGTTAAATCCCAAGAAGAGCATATTTGTTATTCATGAAGGCAAGTTGCTAGGATATATTGTTTCAAAGCATGGGATTTCAATAGATCCCAAGAGGATCACAACCATACTTGCATTACCATTACCAGCACATAAGAAGGGATTCTAAAGTTTCATAGGTAAGATTAACTTTATTAGAAGGTTTATTCATAATATTGCAGTAGTGATGCAGCCATTTACATCCATGCTTAAGAAAAACATTCCTTTTCAATGGACTAAGGAAGGTAAGAACAATTTCAAAGAGATTAAAGAAGCAATTACAATAGCCCCTACTCTCATTAATCCTAATTTTAAGAAAGATTTTATTCTATATGCCTTTGGGAGTGAGGACACTATTTCTGTAATGTTATGTCAGCAAATCATGAAGGTTTAGAACAACTAGTTGCTTTCTTTAGCCACATTTTGCATGATTATGAGACTAGATACTCATTTGTAGAAGGGCATGTGTTAGCAGTAATAAGAAGCCTTAAGAAATTTAGCCACATGCTCTCTAACAATAAGATTCAGCTTATGGTTACTTATCATATAGTGAAAGTGTTTTTGCTTAGCAAAGACATAAATGACAAAAGGGCGGGTTGGATTACTAAGGCAATGGAATATGACATCTCTACCAAGGTAACCAGGCTAGTTAGAGGAAAGGGTTTATGTGAACAACTTGCTGGAAGTACAAAAATTAATAAAAATGAGGAGAAACAAGTTGAAACAATGTTTAATAATGAAGAACAACCTACTCCCCCAATTTTACCAACCACTTGGAATCAACAGAGTGCCCATTATTTACAAACTGGTGACTGTCTGCAAGGCTTAGACAGATCAAAACAAAGGTATTTTAGGCTACAAGACATTCCTTATGCTTTATAGATGGTATTTTGTTCAAAAAAGATTATAACGATGTTTTATTAAGATGCATTGAGCCAAATCAGATTGAAAAAGTTCTAAGTGAATTTCATGAAGGACCTATAGGAGGTCATTTTGCAGCAAGAACAACACCTCTGAAAATTATGAGAGCTGGTTATTATTGGCTTGAAATTTTTAAGGATTCTCACTCATGGGTGAAGAAATCTGAAAAATGTTCATTGTTTGTAGGCAAACAAAGGCTGGCAGCCTTGCCTTTGCAACCAATTGAAGTAGAGAAGTCTTTTGCAAAGTGTGGCCTTGATTTTATAGGACCTATTAATCAACCTTCTAGTGGATTTCACAAATGGATTCTTACAACAACTAATTATTTCACAAAGTGGACAAAAGCAGTTCCATTTAAAGAAGCTAATGACTCTTTTGTTTTTGAATTTATATCAAGACTTAGTGTCCAAGTTTGGTACCCCAGAATCAATCATTTTTTATAATTTTTTAGCTTTCATTGGTCTTAGAGTTTCAGATTGGTCAGTTAAGTATAATATTTATTTGAATAGTTTATCCAATTATTACCCTGATGGTAATGGACAAGCTGAATCAACTAACAAGAACTTGATCAACGTCATTAAGAATACCATTGTTGAGAATTTGAGAACTTGGCATGAAAAGCTCAAGTTAGCCCTTTGGGCTGACATAATTACACCAAAGAGATCAATAGGTAACTCTTCTTATGTTTTAACTTATAGAAAAGAAGCCAAATTACCTATTTCAGTTGAATTGCCAACTTTGAATTATATAAAAGAATTTGAGTTACTTGAAGAGTAGCCAATATAGATTAGGATTGCTCAGCTTATGGAGTTAGAAGAAAATCATAGGGAAGCATACTAAAAATTAGAAATGTACCATGCTAAGATGAAGAGAACCTTTGATAGAAAAGTTGCACCACACATATTTAATTAGGGTGATCTTGTTTTCAAATGGGATGAATTAAAGAACATACCTAGTAGACATACCAAGTTTGATGCCATGTGTGATGGCCCGTATGTTATCATAGAATGCAAATAGAATAATGCTTTCCAGCTTGCTAAATTGAATGGAGAGGTGTTGCCAATCCCTGTCAATGGGATTCACCTCAAACTATGCTATTGAGTACTAACAGTTTGCATATGTTCATAGTAGAATAATTGATTTTCTTTCTTTTTCAGGAGTTTGTTAAGGTCATCTATAAGCAGAGTTGTAGTGGTAAATTGAATAAGTTATTTCAAGCACATCATAGTTGATTTTTCCATCCGTTTTTGTTTCTATTTTCCTTAAGCATAGATTGCACAATGTGCAAGTTCAACTGTATGCAAAGCCTTTATAGTTTCCTTTTCATATTTTGTTTAGAATGCTGAGATGCATTTCCTGATTTTGAGGAAAGAAAAATTGACTCAATGCCCAATGGATATGCTAGGCTACTAGATTCTACTGTTTACTAGGCAAACACCCCTGAGAGGTCACCAAAAATGTTACCAAAATTTTGCACATGCCAAATTTGGTGCCCTAATGAAGTGTTGCATTCATTCATATTGAAAAGGCCAAATTATGAGCAAAAAATCAGAAATACACCTTTTTCCTCTACTTGTTTGCTTCATGTACAGATACAGGAAAGTAAGATAACATGTGGGTTAAAATGTGGCTCCCACGAGGGTTGAGCTCAGCATGTTGTAGACCACAGAGACATCTATGCTCCATTACACATGAAATGGCATCACTGATGTAAGGCTAAAAGATACTCAAAGCAAATGCAATTGACCTATGTAGACTTTTTTAC
This sequence comes from Cryptomeria japonica, assembly GCF_030272615.1. Classification (NCBI taxonomy): domain Eukaryota; kingdom Viridiplantae; phylum Streptophyta; class Pinopsida; order Cupressales; family Cupressaceae; genus Cryptomeria; species Cryptomeria japonica. Next base: position 575,990,926 of record NC_081405.1, read on the forward strand.
TTAGGCACCAAAGAAGGTTTTAAAAGGCCTTAGAGTTTCCAAGCGGTTTTAGTCACCAAGCAGGAAGACCTTTTATCCCATATTGGCCATGCGGAGGGAGTTTATCACATTTAAATTTAATGTCACATATAACTATAGTGTCAAAGCTTACGGGTTTTTGGCAAGAAGAGGCAGCTCATGGCTTGGTCGACCCCATGTGTGCGCATCAACGATGATGCAGGTGATCCAACGCTTGTCACTAAGGTGCAATGTAAAGATGCACACCTGATTATCGCCCTCACTTGGCGACTAATGACGTGGTGGGGTAGAGAGTATAAGACCAAGGACAGGTGGTAGACAAGTGGTGGTCCAGTGTTTGGTGACATGGTATAGATGGGCAACATCGAGAAGATCTTGGCCGCGATGAGTCCCAAAAAGGTTTCATCAAAGGTTGAGTTCCATCGACATAGAGCAGATGTTCGCCGCGATGAGTCCTGAAAAGATTTCATCGAAGGCTCAGTTCCATCGACATCGAGCAGACCTTGGATGCGATGAGTCCCGAACAGGTTTCACCGAAGGCTCAGTTTCATCAACATAACAATATTGATGAAAACAAAAAGTTTGATGAGACTGGTAAACAGCTTGCCGAAGGATTACTTTGGCCAAAAGAAGGATATCCGACAGAGAAAGATGTGTGGCAAGATTGACAGACATGTGGTGCCCAAGTGAATCTCATGAGCCAGTCAAAGGGTGACACATCTTGACATGCGACACAACAGAGAAAATCAACCAAGGTTAAAGGTTGAGAAAGTTTAGGAAAGATCAATGATAGTCTGAAATATCTAAGGGCTATCGCTATACTGCTATAGAAAGATGCTCGCCAGATACCTCCGTGACTTGGAAACAAAGAACGTGTGGAAAAGTTGAGCGGCTAAGGTGCTAAAGATCAAGTAGTTTGAGGATAGATCGACGGCTGTCGCTATACCACATGATGAAGATGCTCGATGATTATCACATGTGGCATAGCGATTGATAATGTGGCAGCTAAGGTGGCGCCCAATTAGATCCAAAAGCGGTGACACATGGTTACACCGTGGCATAAGAGAAAGTGCTCAGAGAAGCTAGCGATCGTGCAAGTCTAGAAAATCCGACGGTTATCACTAAGGCACAAGGAAAAGTTGCATTCTCAGTTATTGCTGCAACTTAGTGACAAGGTGGCTCCAGATCCAGTGGTAGTTAAGATGGTAGAAAAACTGGACCCGCGAGAAAATCAAAGGCTACACATGGCAAAAGTCTAGAGATGAGGGGGTGTCTATATTTTTAAGTCAACTTTGAACTTGAACTTTGAACCGGAACAAAGTGGTCCGTTGGTTCAAGGTGGTTCAATTTTTCAAAGTTTATTATCATCGCTCGTTCCCGTGGACCCAAGATGAAGAAAGCAAACAAGAAGAGATAAAAGAAAATAGTAAATGAAAAGTAAATGAAAGCGGCCACAGTTCATGTAGGTGATCTAGTAGCTAGAAATAATAAACATTACACCGTGGACTCAGTGTTGGTTGTTCGAACAGTGAAAAGCCCACCAAGCAAGGAGATGATTTCTACATGAAAGATTAATGCTAATGCTTATTGATTGTCTGAACATGAAAGTGTTACACAACGTTGGAAAGCTTGCGAAACAAAGAAATGCATTTTTTCAACCATTTTTAACAAAAGTTTCAACACGGAGAGTATTTGGAAGGGAATGCATAAGATTTTTTTTTCAGTGGGATTTCTTTTCCATATAGTTGCAATTCAGTTCATCATGTAACTTTCACATGGGGATAGCTATTTTTCGCATTTAAACATGAATATTTTTAAACAAAAGGTTCACTTTTTAAACGGAGCTATTCATGGTGAGACTGGCAATTCCAAATTCAGCAATGAAGGTTTCTCTTCATGCAAGATTAGTGGTAGTTGTTTTGAGCACTAAAGATTAATATTTTACAGTATTATGCATGAGTTTTTATGCCATTTTGGGGGCAGATTTGCCTAAGGCTTTTTTCATGCAGTCTTTTTAGGATTTTGAAGGAGATTCATCATAATTTATATATATTCCTTGTCTCCTTCCTTTTTCCCTCTGGTTCTTTCTTTTTTGCATACACATTTTTGCAAAAAAGAATTGTAGCTCAACAGTTTTTGAGTTTTGTAACAGTAACACTACTTTATTTTCCAGTAATATAGAACCAGATTTCCTTCTTGGTACTTCTTGTATTATCTAGTGAATGAATGATTTGATTATTTCCTCTAATTTTTATCCTCTAATTTATCTCATTTAGTCAATTTGTGGTGCAAGGAGATACGTGTTAGTTGTAGGTTCTAGTTTGTGTGAGTTGATTTTAATTGGTTGAAATTGTGAAAACTTGTTGTTTTCCTTCATGCATCCATTAAATTCATCCCTTTCTAGAAAATTTTTATGCATCTACATGTTCAATTGAGTTGTGAAGCAATCAGGGTTATTTGTTGAAGGTTTTGTGAGTTAAGTAGGTTGCAGACCTCAGATAAGATATTTGGTGCATCACCTTCATTAGAATAAATTTTAATTACATGCAAGTTGTCTATCCCTTTCTATCCATTTTCTTATCATTAGTATTTACAAGAGTTTTACCGAATAGAAAGTTGACCTGATCTTCAAAGATTCACCTTCACTTTGAGGAACCCACAGGCTCGAAGGTGTTTCCATGTTTCACAGGATTGCTTGTTTTTGAACTTAGCATCACGTGTGCAATCCTTAGTGACAATAGACGTCACATAGAAAATTGAAAACCTTGGCCCTGTGCTTGATCTGCAGTCCATGCAGGAGGATGTGAACTACCTCTAGAATAAGATGGAGTCTTGAGAAGCCCAAATGGTGGGCTTTAACAAATTCCATGTGAGGTTTTACATAGTTCCGCACTCGCCCTCTCTCTATTAAGGGAATGCTATGCAGACACCCAGGAGGACAAGCAGCAGGCTAGGGACCTCTACAAGTTCCTATCAAATGAATAAAATAGTGCTATGGATGCCATTGGGGTGCACAAGGCACCCCTGTAGTTTATTTTTGTTTTATGTTGTTGCTCCTGATTTCTAAAGACTTCGTTCCTTTTTGCTGATAGTTGTTGTTAATTGTTGTTATAGTGTTCTTTTTGAGCTATGATTTCTAATAGTTTTTCTATGTAAAGGGTCAATGCCCTTGTTCTCACTGCTTTATTAATCAAAAACATAGTTTTAAAATTTTTTAATGTTGTTTAATTATATGTAAGAAAATAATTATTTTATTAATGTGTAAAGTTTTAAAATAATTTGTCAATTGATTTAAAAGTTTCTTGTTTTGCTTTTAATTATTATTTTCATTCAGTAATTGTCTTTCAAATTTCTTTCATTTTTGTACATATTATTTTATATTAAAATTAGTAAATATAAATTTAATACAAATTAAATTACAATATACTTGATAAAAATATTAACTATATATAAAACTATGATAATTACTAATTTATAGAATTTACATAGTACAAAATAAATTCACATATAAATGATAAGTAATATATATTTTGTATGATACCAATCAAATTGTATAGAATATAAATATATTCACTATTATATATGAGTTATATTATTACCATTCTATATTATATTTAATAATAAAATGATTGAATATAAATTTAACTTTAGAGAGAGGATGGGAGGGACATACTTAGTATTCAAATGGGCATTTTTTTAATACTATTTCAAGATGAATAAATTGAAATTTGATTGTTTTATATAGATTTATTAAATTATATTTGTTGGAAAATATAATGAAGTTTAATTAAGATATTATTACACAAAATAAAGAAAATTAGGAATAATTTTTTTTTGATATAATTATATTTGTGTTCTATTAAGAAAAATTAAATAAAGTATTTTTAAATTAATTATTAAAAAAAGTTTCGTAACAAAAAACAATGGTCAAATATAGGCTTTCGGATTGGAACATTCATAATAAAATAATATATTCAAGACAGTTTCTATGTTATTATAGATCTCCATCTCACCTTGCCTTTATATATCTCACTCTGACTATATTCACTTCCTATCTCCATCTTCATTTTTCTCTCTCCTTCTCTCTCTATAATTTTCTCTTACATCTCTATCTATCCCTCTCTCCTTTATTTCTTTATCTACCGCTCTCCTCCATATCGATCTCCAACTTTATCTCTATCACCATCTTTTTCTCTATCTATATCCTTAACCCTCTCTCTCATTCTTCTCTCTTTTCCTCCTCTTTTTATCCTCACCTATATCTCTATCTCCACCTCTCCCTATTGCAAATAAAATATGGGGTTATTGGCAATGGAGCCCAATTATTTTCCTAATTTATAGTTTTTATTTCACTCATGTTTAGATTTCTTTAATTCGATGTAGATTTGATTTCAAGATATCACTAATTTATTGAAAACTTTTTTGGACCATACAATTATCCTCCCTACCGACCGTGTTCATTGAGAAATGTGTTTATCAAAGATGTCAAAAACTCTCTCTCTCTCTCTCTCTCTCTCTCTCTCTCTCTCTCTCTTGGTCGCTGGATTTTGGAGTTTGACCTGTATATTTTGTCTCTCTACATTTGATCTCTCTCTTTACAGGCCTATGGAGGTGGATCACTATCTTATAGAAGTGGATGGGTAATTTGTTGTTAAAGGTGTGATCAAATTCTATGGGATTGCTGGTTGTTTCTTGGTGGTTTTGGGAGCCATTTTAAAACCCAAATCAAAGGTTAGGGGAGCCCTTCAAAACCCCCTTGTGTATGTCTGGTTGGATGCTAACATTTTTGAAGGGACCAACTTAGATTGTGACAATTTTTGGTTAAGGGACAAGCTAGCCTTTTGTTGCCTGAATTTTCTGTATATGGGAAGGGGAACCCAAAAAATCACTGATGCTTGGATGGGAGAGTCCATAGATTTCATCTAAAGGCTTAGGTTGTGGTGCCAAAAGATTTTGTAATGTTTTTCTCTTAGTTTGGCTAGCTATTTTTTGCCCGTGGTTGTGCTGCCTTTTGGTTAGCACTAGTCAGATTCGATAACGTGGTCTATTGATTTTAGTGGCCTATCCTTTTTTGGCAGAATTTTCATTGTAGGTTCGAGATCCTGGTAAAATCTGAGGGTTTCGGGTCCCTTCAAACTCTGTTGTATGGGGTTTCAGGTCCCCCCAAAACCTGTTTTTCCTTAATCAAAAACAAATTTTCATAGAATATATTTGAAGTTTTAAATTTACATTTATTTCATTTGTCACTATTATTAATTTTAAATTTTATTTATGATCTTGATATTAATATGAATTTTAGATTAAACTTTAGATTCAACAATTAAACTTTAGATTGTGTTAGCATATTTATTCTAATTTTAAATTATTTATTTTCTAAATGCAATTTCTAAATTTATCAGAAATGTAAATTACGAAATTTAAATAGGTTTATTAGTTTATACATTAGGGTCAATTGTTCTTGACATAACAAATAAATTGAATGAATCTTTTCATACCAAGTTGAGGGAAGGATAAAGAGATAAAATATTAGAAATGTCTTTGAAGAATAAAATAGGATTGCTATGAGTGGATTCAATGTCATGTCTTCTTCCACATTAAAAACCTTACCATCAAAATTTCAGAAAATGATTTTAGAAAATGCCTTGCCTACCATCAAAATTTTAGAAAATCATCTTAATGAAAATGTTTCGTGTGTGATTTGCTTCTCTGATTTTGAAGACGCGGAAGAGGTATGCGAGTTGCCTTGTGATGAACAATGGAATGTATTAAACTTGTGAGTGTCAACTTGTTATGAAACTTGTGTGAGAGCTATTAGAAATTTTTTAGTTCTGTTCTTCTTAATAGCAGATGATATTGAAATTTGGGCAGTCTTATTTTAATATTCTATTTAAGCATTACATGTGTTAATAGTGAAATATTCCTATCAAAACTTTATATTTGCATTCAAAAGTGATACATTACTGTGTTATTGTATTGATACAAATTTATTATTAACGACTGCAGTGCAAATGTTTAAGAATAATTTTATTTTAAAGAAAATATATTTATATTTATTAATCAAGGTAAATAAATAAATATTTTTTCTTTTTATCAAATATGAATTAATCATTTTTCTAAAATAAACTAGTTAGTATTAGGAATAAATAACTTTTAAGAAATTGTAAAGTATGTATAATGAGATCTTATGATGAAGATCATATCTCACAAAAAAAATACACATTGAAAGATTAAAAGACCACCATTGTATAACTATGTTTCAATTATATGAAAGAAATTTAAAAAAACATAAAACAATTGACCTATAGTAAGATTTAAGCCTTTGTATAGCTATTTTATTCTATTGAATATTTTGACCTCATGTGATATGAGTAAAAGAAGATGGTCTAAGATCAAGACCAAGACCTCCCATAGAAGAACAAATCTACTTTAGAAATGTTGATATCATTAGGACCTAGAATGTTGATTTTGACAAATTAAAAATTAAGATGACTTGTTGGTGCAATTACATGAAAACAATTTATCTCCTATGAATAAACAAATTAATGTCCTTGCTTGACCTATTTTTTGTCAATGTTGGAAGGAACAGTTTCAATGATAGAAGGTGCAAATTTGGTGGCTAATATTTGTCACTAACTAATAATTCAAGATTTAATATTATATGAAAAGTTATATTTATTTAAATTCTTATTTTGAATTATTTAACTCAGAATGTTTATTTTATTATAGTATTTAATTCAAAGATTGTCACAATATTTGAAGAAATTTGAATTCATCTATGAGGAATATTTGATAATTATTACTTTCTTTAGGGTCATATCACCAATTTTTAGTTTCCACTACTTATTTGATATAAAATCTAGTGATCCTAATTGTATTCCATGCTCAGGTAAAATATACCTACAATATGTGACACTCATGGAGGTTGAAAATGCTTTTGGATTGTTCATTTGAATCAAAATCAATGCTCAAAAACTAATTTGGCACCTCTTGAGCATTATAAAAATTTCGTATAGTGTGTCTCACATAATAAAATGATGGATGATAGACTATATTGTATATTAATTCTAGAAATTAAATATTAAAAAACATATCCTTTAAACATATAAATGATTTTTGTCTTTCAGCCTCCACATTTCTATCAATAAACTTTTTTATATAATGCAAAGGTTGATGGAACCCACATAGTTGTAGATTCCAAAACCCACATAGTTATAGATTCGAAAACCCACACAAACATGGCCAATAGTGATGAATAATGATGAACAGTAAATACCCAATAGGTACTGAGAGGGGGAGTGAATCAGTACAGATAAAAACTTCTTTAACAACTTAAACTGCAAAGACTGCACTAACTGGTAAACAACATCACCAACCTAAACCAAGACAATACTGGTAAAACACAGTGTGACTATGAAAGTTATAAACCGGTAACACCTAGATCTTCTCAATACCTAATATCTCATCTCAACTTTACACATATGCTTAAGCAAGTAATACATCAGAAATACAATGATCATTAGATCAACTTGCATTACCGCTTAACAGAAAACACTAAAACATCACATGAATAAGCATCACACATAACACACTAATTTTTTACGTGGAAACCCAACTGGGTAAAACCACGATGGGGATGAATACCCACAAGTTGTTCTTGAACTCTTCTGAAGTTCGCTCTATTAGGAGCCTAGTCCGGTTAAACACTTTACAAGAAGTTCTGTTAGGAACCAATCCTCCTAGGGATCACTTGATTAAGGGATGGCTAAATACCTAGTTAGAGGTTAAAACCTTGTTAAAGGTTACCTTGTAAGAGGATTTGAAGAACTCAATGATTTTGAGTCATGCTCTTAAAGGATTTACAAAAATCTTGTTAAATCTACCCAGTAAAGGGATTTTTCATCTGCTGAAGTCGTTAGAAATAAACATGTAATACATTGATCTGATAATAACACTTAATGCCAAGGAAGATACGCTTTAGTTCCTTTACACCTGCAATCACACTCTATAAATCTCTACTCACTTCTTCAGTCTGGCAAGAATCACCTCACATACATTCATTTGCCAGCAAAATCAAATGAATATCATCATAGACCTTATAGACAACAATTAGGTCAGTGGCCAAAACCTAAAACCCTAAGCATCTAGGTTAACAATAAAGTCGGTCCAATCTAGGCCATTTAAAAACTTTACATAAGGTAAAACAAGCTTGAACAAATCTCAAGATGTTCTTCATCGTTAGCTCTTCACCGCTTCTGGAAGTTGATAACCCATCACGCACTCTCCACTGTTTACTAAGATTTTGCACATTCTCGAGGTAGATAGAATCAATCTTCTCATGCAAGATCCTCAAGGAAATCCTTCATGCATATAAGGTTGACATGACAACACGATCTAATCTTCATTTCAATGCTAGCTCATCATAGGATGTCATCGCTCGAATCACACAGACTTGGAATGTATCAACCAGAAACCCCAAAGCTCAGACTACCAACCGGTAGTCATATTAAGTGAAACCCCAATACAAACTTTGCATATACCGGTTCACTTGCCAGTTTACTTACTTCAATATACCAGTTCACAATTTAGCATATTGACATCAATGACAACATACATTATCATCATGTCATCAAACTCGGCACATATGCCAACAATCTCCCCCTTTGGTATTGTTGGAAATACACAAAGATATCTCTACATCTTCTTCCATATTATATGTCTTCAACACTGCAAATATCTTCTCTGCTTCACATCTTCTCCCCCTTTGACAACAATGCCAAAGTGGAGGCACAAGCTTCCATGTTGCACTATGTTGCTCCCCCTAAGGAGTAGCATCCTTCAACACATCAATCTAGAAAAAGATTTGAAAATGCAATACTTGACTGATGTGGAGAAAATACCTTTAGTTCACGTCCTGAAGGGGCAACACCCCTAATTTACCTCTTAAATAGGTAAATGTAGCCTTCGGTAGAGGCTTGGTGAATATATCTGCTAATTGCTCCTTACTAGAAACATGTTCTAATACAACCTCTTTTGTTTGAACTTTCTCCCTCAAGAAATGATACTTGATCTTGAAGTGTTTGGTTCTAGCACGCAATACCAGATTCTTGGAAATATTAATTGCACTTGTGTTATAACAAAATATACTCACCGGTTCAGATACAGGGACTTTGAAACCACTTAATACATGCTTCATCCAAATTGTCTAAGTGTAGTTCATAAATGTTGCTATATATCCTACTTTTGTTGTGGACTGAGAGATACAACTATGCTTGTTGCTCATCTATGAGACTATTCTACCACCAAGAAAGAATACGCCACTGGTTGTGCTCTTCTGGTGATCCACATTACCAGCCCAATCGATATCGATAAACACTTTGAGATTGAAATCATTATTGTATGGATACCACAACCCATGATCTATAGTTCCCTTCAGATATCTAAGAATCTGCTTGACTGCTCCCAAGTGGGATTCTCTTGGACTTTTCTGTAAATGTGCAGCAATGCCTACTACATGTGCAATGTCCAGTCTATTGTTTGCTACATAGTGCAACTTACCAATGATTGACTGGTATTCCTTCTCATTCACCAATGCTAAGTCATCTTCTTTTGACAATTTACAACCGGTCATCATCGGTGTACCAACCGGTTTGTTGTCTTTCATGTCAAAGGTCTTCAACACCTCTTTGACATATTTGGACTGAGTGATAAAGATACAATCTTTCATTTGTTCAATCTGTAGTCCAATGAAGAACTTAATCTTTCCAATTAGTGACATCTCAAATTCCTTCTTCATCTCATCTGTGAATGCATGGCTCATCTTGTCATCTCCACCAAAAATTTTGTCATCAACAAACACTTCACATATCAGAATCTAATCTCCTTCTGACTTTAGATAGATATTTCTATCTTCACAAGATGGGAGTGTAAATGTTCATACCATGCTCTAGATGCTTGCCTCAACCCATACAAGGCTTTATGTAGCCTATACACCATATCACTGTCTTCTGATAGGGCAAACCCATTTGGTTGCTCTATATACACTTCTTCTTCAAGTATTTCATTTGAGAATGCAGATTTTATGTCCATTTTGATACACTTTGAATCCCTTGAAGGCTGCATATGCAAGTAGCATTCGAACTCCTTCCAATCTAGCTACTGGAGCAAAAGTTTCTCCATAGTCTTCTCCTTCTTCTTGCACCTACCCCTTACATACCATTCTTGCTTTGTTTCTTACCACTGTGCCATCTTCATTTAGCTTGTTTCTAAACACACATTTGGTGCCAATAACATTCTTGTGCTCAGGTCTAGGTACCAAAGACCATGTACCATTATTTTCTGTTTGGTCAAGATCATCTTCCATAGCCTTAATCCATTCTTCATCTTTGTGTGCGTCTTTAAATGATTTGGGCTCAAATTCAAAAATCATGCAAGAATTCTCTCTGACCTTTCTTCTTGCAAGTATTCCTACATCCTTATCCCCTATGATCTACTTTGGATCATGATGCAGCTTTACATACCTAGGAATGATCTTACCTGATTCCTCTTGCTTTTCCTCTTCATCCTCATCTTCATCTTCATCTACATTAGTGTCTACTGGTGTAGGAGCACTATTTCTTATACTTGGTTGTTTTGCAACTGGTTCCTAGAAGGTTAGACCAGGTTCATCTACTGCTCGCTCGCTGCTTGTTTCCTCAGGTTTCTCAGAGGTCTCATCAACTCTAACATTGATACTTTCAATAATTCTCTGAGTCCTATTGTTAGAACACTTAAGAGCTTTGCTCTTGGTGGAATACCCGAGGATTATTCCCTCGTCACATTTTGCATCAAACTTGCTTTGGTGTTCACTTCGTTTGATATAAGAATTGCTACCAAATACTCTAAAGTAGCTTACAACTGGAGTCTTACCGGTCTAATACTCATAAGGAGTTTTGTCTTTTCCTTTCTTGATGAGTACCCAATTCATAGTGTAGATTGGAGTGCTCACCACTTCTCTCCAAAAAGTATGAGGAGCCTTCCCTTGAATCAGCATCGTTCAGGCTGCTTCAACTATAGTCTGATTGTTCCTTTCTGCTAGGCCATTCTGCTATGGAGTCCGGGGGGCAAACAGTTTCCCCTTGATGTCATTCTCTTCACAGTAATTATTGAATTCACTAGAAGTGAACTCACCTCCTTGGTCGGTTCTAAGGCATTTAATCCTCTTACTGATTTCCTTTTCAACTAGTGCTCTGAAGACTTAAAAATTTCCAAAAGCTTTAGACTTGTCTTTCAAGAATGTGACCCACATCATTCTAGAGCAATCACTAGTAAGAATCATAAAGTACCTATCTCCCTGAACACTCCTAGTTTTCATAGGACCACACAAATCAGTGTGTACAAGATCAAGTAAATTATCTTTTGTGAAAGATTTACATTTGAAGGTTGAGGAAGAAATTTTCCCCAATTGACATTCTCTGCACAAAGGATTCTCCACTTTGTTCAGCACAGGCAATCCTCTAACTGCCTTGATATTACTAGCCTTCACAATATTATCAAGATTTACATGGCAGAGTCTCCTATGCCATATCCAACTATCATCAAACTTAGCCATTAGACATTGACTGATATTTATATTTAACTAAAATAAGTTACCACTGGTCTGCATACTGGTGGCCATCAATTCACCACTCTTTCCTTTTATTTTGCACACTCTATCTTTGAATTCCAGAGTGAGTCCTTTATCATTCAGCTAGGCAACACTTAAAAGGTTATGCTTGAGACCTTCTACCCAATACACATTATCAGCATTTCTTTTTCCATTTAGAGAGATGGACCCTTTTCCTTTTACCATAAATGGTGCATCATTACCAAATCAAACTACACCTCCATCGTACTCTTCCATAGATAGAAACTTCCTCCAGTCACCAGTCATGTGGTGAGAACATCCACTATCAATAATCCAATCAGTAGAATTATCAAAGCGAGAGACAAGAGCCTTCTTGTCCGACACATCTTCCTTAATGGCTACAAACACAATGTCTTCACTTTCTTTATCTTCTGATTCATCATCAGTGACACCTTCATCAACTGCAACAAGACAGTTTCTCCTATTTCCTCCTTTGAACTTTTAAAACTTCTCCAGTTTGTCCTTATTATCACTATTAAGATAATTGACAACAATGTGTCCAATCCTATTGCAAGAAAAACATTTCAAAGGGAGCTTACCTCTGTATTTTCCAATTCCCTTAGAAAGCCTCTTGGTAAGAAGAGCTTCAAACTCCACCAGGATCTCGTCATCATCAATATACGTGCTTTGTCTAGGTTCATAATTGGTACCAACTTCTTTTCCATTTCTAGATAGTGCAGTAGATGCTCTAAAGACTGATTCAATCTTCTGAATAATTTCATCATAACTAAAAAGCTCATATGTGGTCAACTTAGCAATTGTTGAGTCTAGGGATACCTTTGTCTTGTCAAAAGATCTCAACTCCTGAATAGTAGCAACCCTTATTACATAGACTGGTAACAAGGATCTCAAAACTTTGGTAACAACGGTGGGATCATCTATTATGCCTCCTGCACTCTTGATATCTCCAACAACAGTTTTAATTCTTATTTCATACTGATGAATGGTCTCTCCTTCAACCATCCGCATGTCTTCAAATTTTCCCCTAAGGCTCTCTTCCTTAGCTTTCTTCACATGGTCATCACCGCCATAGATAGTCTCTAGAATATCCCATACATCTTTCAGATTGTCTTTATCTTGAACATCTATAAACTCAATACCAGATAGACTATTGATAAGAGCTTCCATGACTTGCCCATTTTCTTGAATTTATCTTCTTTGATCATCGGTGGTGGGACATCTATTTTTTTCAAAGCATCTTGTAACATCCCATGATAAGGAGGTGAAGTTTGAACCAAATCCCAAATAGAAATCTTGGTAGGAGTAGCTTTAATTTACTCAATAAGATCATACTCCTTACTAAGTGTAGGTGATATATGAGGTACTTGTGGAAAATTAGGTTGAGAGAGAGGAAGTAAAGCTGGGGTAACTAGAGAAGGATTAGGTTGCCTATTGTTTCTTGTGTTGTAGGTATGAGAAACCATATGATAACTCTCTTTAGTGATTTTCTTAGCATACTCATAAGGGATCTTAGTAGGATAACCTCCTTGCATAGTAATAACAAGTTTCTTAGGAGTGCAAAAAGAATCATTAGCATAACCACCTTGAACCACTAAGATATGTTACATTGAGAACTTTGAGAAGGATAAGCACCTTGATCTATGAATTGGGGTTTATTAGGTGTTTCATTCACATGCATCAAATTTATTGAAGATGGTTTAGGAATATCAAAGGTGTCCTTATTAATTTTAGAAGAAGAATGGACAAGATTATTGGAAGAATTATTGATAGTCTCTTCTTGCACTAAAATTTATCATGGATAAGATCAATTTTAGGAGGTAGGTAGTGATGTTTTAGAAGAAATAATATGAGTAGGAAAGGTCATATCATCGTTTATCATCAAAGGATCTACTTGGGGTATAGACTATCTAGAATAAGGGTCAACATTAATTTCTAAAGTTTCACCCTTGAGAGGGGGGTCTTTGAAAGGGATGCTAACAATCTCTCTTTGAAATAAGGTATCCTTATGAGTAGAACCTATTTGGGGAGAAGGAGATGCCTTACCCTTAGGGGAAACATGATTGAGATTTATGGTAGGTGGGATCCTATCAAGAGAGTTACTCTCATAGGGTAAACAATAATCAAGACCTTCTTCAAATGGTTCATCCCAAATAGTGAGGTCATTGAAAATAGTATTAGAAATAACTTGCATAAAGATCTCCTTATTGCTATTGCCAATTTTGGAAAAAAGAATAACATTTCTCATTAATTATTCATTGTTAGTAGGGAGGGCATCCTCTTGCCTCAAAATGTGTTCCATAGGATGTTTAGGAGAGAGAGAATTAAGGGAATTGATTATAATTTAATCTTCTTTTGCTACGAAATATTTATGGGTAAGACAAGATTTGGGACAAGGAGAAGCATTTATCATTAATGCATTATCTGTAGTTGGAATTTTGTTGGAATCAAAAGATGAAATTCCATCACTAGGAAAACTAGGGATAATACCATCTTCTTGCACAAAATAATCCTCATGAGGGGAGTATTATTTAAGAGGGAGATGAACATCTTTCTCCAAAGATTAATTCTTAGGAAGGAGATCTTTGGAAGAAGTGATCATAACCTCGTGTTTAACTAACAAGCCCCCATTGGTAAGACCAAATTTAGGAGAAGATAAGTCAATGTCCATCAATAACTTTTAACTTAGAGAGGAATTATGTAAGGAAGGTAAAGTGACACTAAGAAAGGTGTTTATGATATTGTACACCCCTAAAACTGTCCTGTCTAATGAAATAAAGATTTTTATTCATTTAATTATTGTATCATAATTCTTCTATTAATTAAATAAATCTTTATTTATTTAATTAATTCATTTATCTTCTTCTAGCCTTTTTCCTCATTTAAATAAATAATTTTATTTATTTAAGTTGTCCTTATCCTAAATTAAATAAATAATTTTATTTATTTAATTGATCCCATTTCTTCTATTAATTAAATAAATATTTATTTATTTAATTAATTAATTAGATTTTCTACCCATGACACATGTCATTCATCTCTTAATTCCTACACTACCTACCCTCTCATTATTTTCTTATTTCCTCTACCTACCCTTTAATCCTAACCGACCATCTATCTTTTACACCTCTCAATCTTATCCCTCTATCTCTTACAGTATCTTTTATATAAGAGGATGATTCTTTCATTATCAACCCTATTCAGCTCCTAAGCATTCTAATTGTCTAATCAATCTTATGCAATCAAACCTTTTTGTGATCAAGCTATCAACCACATTTATGTTCTTTATTGAGCTCTTGTGCACATATAAAATCTAAGAGAAAATATATCAAGCACGATCAATGGAGATAGGAAGAATGGAGATTCAAACCCTAGTGGACATGTGATGGTATAATCTTTTTGATTTTGTTGATTTTCATTGTCTTAGGTAATCTTCATATGTTATGGTGGATATTTGTTGTTGTTAGGCTAGGTTTTTGTGGTTGAATTCATTTAGTCTTTCAATATTGTTGTTCATTATCCAATTTTCACCATACACATTTTGGCACGCCCAGTCGGACTCTTGTCCTTTTGCGTTTAACATTTTTGGTTGCAGATTTTATGTTTTTAAAGTTGCAGATCTAATTTTTCTAAGAACATTTCGACTTTTCACGTCTATACCTTCTAGAACTGCATTTTTTGCTTTTTTGCCACGTTTGTGTACCCCTGAATCAATCTTGTGTTTTTGGTAGTATTTTCATTTTCCAGATTGCAAGCTTTCATTATGCCTGCATTTGTGGGTAATATAATCACGTCTATGATCATTTTAACTGCATTTCTATTCTAAATTTTTTTATGTTTTTCTTTTTTGCAGAAACGCGTTTGTGTTCCATAACCGTGTCTGTGGTGTGCGAAATCACGTCTGTGTTTGGTTTTCTTTTTTTTTCAATTTCTGTTTCTTCATTTAGGGTTTCATTTCATCATTTTATCTTGTATTTAGGGTTTCAGATCTAGTTTATTTGAGCTAATATCTTGTGATCCAACTAAAAAAGTGGTGCATCTTGTCTTTCAAAGAAAATTGTGTATCGAAGGCCCCTAATTTTCACAAAGTGTTTTGGGATTTTGTTAAAATAAACCTAACTTGTTTGCTTCCACGAAGGGGTAATCATTTGAAACAACCCAAACTACTAACAAATCTTTGTTGCAGGACCTTGGCAATTGTTTTCTTTTGATTTTTATTGTGTGCTTTGTTTTCATAGACTAGAAAACACTTCAATTGGTGCACTAAAATTGAACTAGTGTCTTTTGTGTCTTGAGAAATAGGCTCTTTTGTGTTTATCTTTAGAGGGCCTGCATCCCCGTGTTGTCACTAGGAGTACTAGTGAGGAGCGAATGACCCAAGTGGTAGTGAGGCAAGCCCCCCTCTTCCGAACCACTATAAATAAATGTATCCTCAGTGAAAGCCATGGCTAACGTGTGTTGATTAGTCCATACCAACACTATGTCTCCCCATAGACCCGTTTGATCAAATTTATTTGATGAATAGTAGGGTGTAACCCCTACCAACTAGGAGCCTTCTATATTTATAGAGATAAAAGTGTTGCATGTACAGCTACACAAGTGGATGCCCTTACTAGCACTTTTTTATTATAAAAATCCAAAATCCTTCTAGTTGTTGGGGAAAGAGGTCGGACCTCTAGAGCGGCCCACACATATATGGTTCTTAGTAGAGGTACAAAGCTCACCACATGGAGTTTTCATGGGGACTCCTTCTTGGCTGGCCCAAAGAAGTAAGTATTGACTTTGAATAGCCTAGCCTCGGGGGAAACCCCATGTGGGATCAACAACTATTGTCCTGGGCAACCATAGGAAATGTGCTTGTCTTCTTTTAAACATTGAAACATTTAAGATCAAACATCAAAGAATTGTGTCTTTTGTGTCTTCAAGTGTATGCAAAACATTTTTACATCAAAAAACACACTTTCTTTTGAGTCATTTTGAGTCCAAACAACTGCAAACATAGAGTCCTCATCAATATTGTGTCTTCTTGTCATGAAAAATGGTTAAAACTTCACATTTGGTCACAACAATAACTTCACAAATTGAAAAAAATGTTCTTAGGCTTTATAAATGCATTTGTGTCTGACAGAAACACGTTTGTGTACTCTAACCATGTCTGTGTAGGACATAAATGTGCATATGTCATCATAGCAAACTATATTCACAAGATCTTTAGAAACGCGTCTGTGCAGTATCTAGTCAAATCTGTGCTGGGTATTTATGTCTATGGAGTATATAGGCACATGTGTGTTCATTATTGGGAAAATTTACAATTCAGCAAACAAGAGCAATCAGTATCAGAATTCTTGAGCTTCCTAGGTTATTTCTCCAGGTTTTCATCTAGAATTCAACCTATTTTTGGGTCTCCTAGAGTTCATCATTTTTTTACACCTTGCATTACATTCACATTTGTGTAAAATTGAGTCAAAAGGTCACTTGCTTGTCCCCATCTTACTTTGTCAAGACAATACATACAACAACATTTTTCTAAGTGGTCCCTCATCAACAATCTATCACCTTTGGGTCTCATTTGGTCTTACTTGGAGTCAAGGTCAACTTACCTCATCAACATATCTATCATCTCTTTGGAAGTCACACCTACTCTACTACATACATACCTAGTCATACACTTTGGACATTGAAATTACACCTCAGATTCATTTACATTCCATGCAACTCTTCGTCTTGCATACTCTTTCTATTTTCATCTAATCTCACACATCTTGATCAAGACCTAGTTCATGGTTGAAACCCATTCCCAAAAATCTAGGAGGGAAGCGAAAGAGGCTCAAGAGTTTGCAAACATGAGTGGCTATGAGTATGATAATGATTTTCTTTTAATTCCGATCATACCAAATTACCTGACATGGACATCTATAGAAACATTCAAAATGTTGAGAACATGGATGATATAAATAAAAATGATGCACAAAATTACAATGTTGTCAAAATATCAGTACACTCAGAAGAAGTGGAGGAAACTATCATGGATCCCCATTTTAATAGATTGGTTGAAGAGATCATGAGAAGAGATAGACAATATTTCCTACAAGTGATGGCAAAAAGTGGAGCCAAGACCTCATGATTTTGACATGTCCCAAATAGTGGAAAATAGGCCTACTCAAGAAAGTCAACTCAACATGGATCAAAGGAGACCTAATAGTGGAGGTAATAGAAGACCACGTTTTGTTCCCGAGTCACCATCATCCTTGTTTCAAAAAATTGAGGTCCCAAATACACATGGACAAGCTTATCATACTCACGAAAGATCATTTCATGAACAATTTCATCTACGCAGAACCTTATGGAAATCTTATGTGGATAAAAATACTCAATCGCATACCAATGTTAAGGAGCAAACTCAAAAGCAATTGGATATCTAGAGCCATACTCAAAATTTGGACACAAGAAAACCCAGTGTCAAATTTGGGGGCAATACACTAGAGAAAACTCATGATATGCCTTATGACCCTATATCAAGTGGTCCCTACACATAGTATCCTTATAGGTCAGGCCTCCATATGAGCATTTTTATGATAAATACCATCCATATATGCAGTATCCTCCTCCTCCACCTGGTGGATCAGGCATGGGATATGGTTCGAGAAGTTGATCTCCACCCAAAAACAATTTGGAACAGCAGATAAAGGACTTACAAAAGAAGATGGAGGACATCAATACACAATAACTAGCTTACACAATGAGAGATATATGTCCCTATACATTTTATAAAAGCAGTCCAATGCCTCCATTTCTTACACATTTTGTAACACCAAATTTTGATAAATGCATAGGCAAAGGGGATCCCAAGGCACATATAAGACAATTTGTCACAACTTGCATTGAGGTAGCAATGGAAGAAACATACTTGAGGAGATTGTTCCCACAAATCTTAGGTAAACAAGCTATGGAATGGTTCTCCCAACTTCCACCTGGAATTAAGTCATGGGGTGATCTAGAAGAGGATTTTATCCAACATTTCTCATGTAACATAGAGAGAGAGAGATATCAGTTGCCACTTTGTGCAATACAAAACAGAAAGATGGGGAGTCATTTTCAGCATTCTTACAAAGATGGAGGAATTTAGCAAGTAGATGCTCTTGCAAAACTCCACAAAAACAAATGGTAGAGATGTTCACATAGAATGTCAATAGATAAATTGGTTGTTACTTGAGGAAAGATTGTTTGTCCACTTTCAAGGAGGTCATTGAGAAAGGATTAGAAACCGAGAAGGTCTTTATTGAGCAAGGAATAATCAAGATATTCAAATAAAATAAAGAGGATTTTAAAGGAAAGGACAAGCCATGATTTTGGAATAAGAACAAGAACATAGTAAGACCAAAAATCAATCTTTCAGGATCAAGTTCTTCTACAAGCAACCAAGTAAATACTCAAGCAACTTCAAAACCATGAAGGAAATACACCCCATTGGGAGAACCACCTGATCCAACTTCTAGGAAGCTAGTGGTAAACAAGATAATAAAAACTCCAAAAAATCCTCCATATGAGCCAAAATTCAAACCAAATTGGTGGAATGATGATGAGTATTGCAAATTGATAACTTAATGATGAATGAATAGTACCAAATCGGTACTGAGAGGGGAGGGGTGAATCAGTACATCCAAAAACTCAACCTTAAACCAATTTGTCAACTAGCACTTATGCATTGACAAACAAATAGCAGCACCAGTCGTTCAAAAGAGTTCAACCAACAAAACCCAGTGTAGCTGAGACAAGCAAAGACCAGTTGACACTTATCTTCTCATATAATCTAACTCTTCATTCCCATTTCACTCTAATGCATGAACAGGCAATCTACCATCAAAGATGTACATATTACAACAAGATCAACATGCATCACCACTTAAATAGAAAACAATCATAACATAACATGAAGAAAACATCACACATGACACACATATTTTTCACATGGAAACCCAACTAGGAAAAGCCACGGTGGGGATGAATACCCACAAGCTTGTTTTTGAACTCTTTGGAAGTCTGCTTTGTTAGGAGCCTTGTCCGGTAATACAAATACAATAGGTTTTGTTAGGAACCGATCCTATTAGGGATCACCCAGTTAAGGGATGGCTACAATACCCTGTTAAGGGTTAAACCCTGTTAAGGGTACCTTGTTAGAGGATTTCAAGAACTCAATAGTTCAAGAATATCAATGACTCAGTAGCTTCAAGTTACCCTGTTAGAGGATTTTCAACAAGCTAGTTAAGGCTACCCTATTAGGGGATTTCACAACTGTTGAAGTAGTTAAAGATCAACAGGTATATCAATGACCTAATAATAGCACTCAATGTCAATGCAGATCCACTTAAGCTCCTCTTCACCTTCTGCACTTACACTCTACAGATATGACTTCTCTCCTCTGGTCTGGCAAGAATCACGTATCTATTCTCTTAGATACACACACACAACTTTTGCCAACCACCCCTAAAAGAATCACAACATCGACCTTATAGGAAAGCAGATAGGTTAATAGCATAAACCCTAAACCCTAGACCTGTTAGGTTAAGGAATTAAAATGGCTCAATCCTGACCATTGATCATACTATATTGAATGCAACAGTCTTGATCCAATCTCAAGATATTCTCCATCGTTTGTTTTCCACTGATTTCATGGCGGTTGATAACCCATCACATGTTATCACTATTTACAGACTTTGCACATTCCCAAGGTAGATAGGAACACTCTTCTTTATGCAAGATCCTTCACATGCATAAGGCTTACATGGAAACACTATCTATTCTTCGCTATCATGCTAACTTCATCACATAAAGATCACCGATTGAGTCACATGGGCTTGAGATACTCCAATCGGAAATCCTGAAGTGGAAAATACCTACCAACCGGTAGTCATACAATGCTTCCATGTGTCGGTTCCCATGACTACATGCCGGTTCACCTTGACATGCTGATTCACCTTGAACAAATATATTGCTTTACTTTGGCATATATACCGGTTCTCACATATGCCAGTTCTCTCTTCATATCACATATTGACATCAATGACAACATACAATATCATTATGTCCTCATACCAGTTCACATAATGGCAACACGAATATCACAAGAGAAAGGGACATAAAATAGGAAATTTCCAGTGCTTGAAGAATATTATATAGGATCTTATTGATAGAGGTGACATCGAGATCGAGGGACATACATCCAATCAATAACATGAGATGTTTAAGGATCCATTCTCTAAACATGACAAGGGAAAAGCCAAAGCCATAGATGAGAAAGTTAACTATACCAAGGTGTCCTATGATTATGATTCAACCATTAACCACATTTTGATGGACAACTATATTTCTACTATTATTGTAAAGGATAAAATGCCTAAAAGTTCTACTTAAAGAGACAAAGTTGTCCTAAAAGGCATTGTAACTTCTTCTAAATCTACCTCTGAATGTAATATCACAACTCATTGAGGTAAGGTCATCTTGCAAGGTGCTCTAGCTAAAACCACCATTTCCTCATCGGCCAAACCTGAGTATGACCTACTAGAACAAGTAGCGAAGACACCCACACTTATCTCAATCCTAGAACTATTGTGTATCTCTCCTTCACATAAAGCCATATTTGATAAAGTCCTCAGAGAAATCTTTGTACCCACTGATCTGAACATGGACTAGTTTCAAGCCATGGTGGGATACCTTTCCGTTCCACATTCCTTACATTCACTGAAGTTGACGATGCCTCTGTAAGCCAACCACATAATGCACCTTTACACATTGAGGCCTAACTACACAAAAACCAAATAAAACATTTCATGATAGATGGAGGAGCCGGTCTCAATATATGTACCTTGAACAAAATAATATAATTGGGATATTCGGATAAACCTGTGAATGGTACAAACAAAATTACTATTATGGCATATGATGACAAAGAACATTCATCTAAAGGCACAATCACCTTACCTCTAAGATTTGGGCCAGTTACAAAGGATGTGTTTTATCAAGTCCTAGACCTCGATCTCACATAAAACATATATCTAGGATGTCCATGGATTCATGATATGAGAGCAGTCCCATCTACCTAGCATCAATGCATTAAGTTCCCTCATATGGAGTTGAAGTGATAGTTAATGGTGATCCTAATCAATTTATATACTGCAATAATTTGAGGCCAAAAGCTGAGACAATAATTCCAATTAACAGACAGGAAATCTTATCATCTACATATATTGATCTTGAGTCACTAAAACCTTCAACATCAAAACAATGTGAGATTAAAAGGAAATATTAAGATAAAGGCATGGGTGAATACACTCTAAATCAATTCATGTGTTGGAGGCAAGTCATGGATTCACTGAAAAAATATGGACAACCACATCCTTCTAAATGGGTATCTATCATTACACTCAAATGGGATCCTACTATATTCCAAAATTAGGGTGAAATGGAAGAAGAGGACTTATACAAAATTCTTCATAGAGATGCTAAAGATGATATGAAAGATCACATCAAAATACCATGCAAAAAAAATGGGAAAGGATTAAAAATCCTACAAAAGTTTGGGTACGATGGTAAAAGTCCTCTTGGCTTAAGAAAAGAAGGTATCACTCAACCTTTGAAATCAAAATTTACATTTAAAAATCAGTGCTCAAAAGGGCTTGGTTTCATACCTTCTGAGATAAACACTCACAAATCAAAAATTCCAGTGATCAACAAGAAAGCCGCTATTCCACCTACTCCAATGGCTGGAATGAGGTTCAGACAAATAATCTAGTGATTTTGAGCTCACCAAAACATTCAGAGAATTAGGTGAACCCACCAAATAAGAGGAATTTTACAAAAAAATCAGGGTTGGTAAAGAAATAAACCCCGAGGATCCCAAATAGTCTTTATTTTTAGGTTCTAGGTTGAAATAATGAAGAGTGAGGACTCCCATTGCTGAATGCACTTTTAGTAATGACAATTTTGACTCATTCACAATCGAGACAGATGAGGAGAGTGGTAGAGATGACCTCGACAATTACCTTGATATATCTGAAGATAACTGTATGTTCACCCTTACACCTACTAAATTTGAAAAAATTTATAGACTTCCCCTCATTCACCATCAACTTATTGATTGGGATCATGATGGACCTTCGAAAATTGACACATTCCAAAATAAAAACAAATCATGGGTTTTAAGGTGAAAACCGCATTGTGGCACTGTTTGACTCTAAAAAGGTAAAAAGAAATGGCATATCTGAGGGTGAAAAACTCTCTAAGGTTCCCAAAGATGGAAGGCTCGACATTATCCCAACATCATACAGAGAAAAATCATCCATGTTGGTAGAGGAGACTATCAAACTGAATATTGGTACAGAAGAGATTCCACATGAAATATTCTTGGCACAATCTTTGACTGAAAGAAAAAGACTGAAGTTCATTAGTTTCTTCATAGAGCAAAAAATCAATTTTGCATGGTCATATATAAATATACCTAGATTGGATCTTGGTCTAATAATGCATCATTTGATAGTTAAACTAGGAGCAAAGCCAATGACACATAAATTAAGGAAAATGCATCCACAAGTGGCATTACTAGTAGAGGTGGAACTTGAAAAACTGTTGGATGTCGGATTCATAAAACCAATTGATTATCCTAAATGGATCTCCAACTTAGTACCTGTCAATAATCCAAATCGCAGCATCAGAATATGTACAGATTTTAGAGACATCAACAAAGATTATCCTAAAGATTACTTTCCATTTCCAAACATAGACCTGATACTGGATCTCACAGCGAGTCATGCGACATTATCTTTGATGGATGGATTTTCTGGCTATAACAAAATAAAAATTACACTTGAGGACCAGCACAAAATAGTGTTTACTTGTCCCTGGGGAACTTTCTGCTAGAATGTCATGCCCTTCGAACTAAAGAATGCAAGTGCTACATACCAAAGAGATATGATTACTATTTTTAATGATCTTATGCATGTAACTATAGAAGATTGTGTTGATGACCTCTTGGGAAAATAATTAGATAGAGACACACATTTGTACATCCTTTCATTAGTCTTTGACCGATTAGAAAAATACAAAGTAAGATTAAATCCCAAGTGTGTCTTTGGAGTAACCTCTAGGAAGCTCCTTGGATATATTCTTTCAAAAAGAGGAATTGAAGCCGATCCAACAAAAGTAAGAGCTATATTAGAAATGCCACTACCAAGGAATATTAGTCAACTTCGATCTTTACAAGGAAGACTCCATTCCATACGAAGATTCATAGCACAACTCGTGGATAAATGTCATCATTTTCAACACTTGCTAAACAAAAAAATTAAATTCAAATGGGATGATAATTGTCAACAGTCTTTTTAGATACTCAGAGATTATCTTCTGAATCCACCTATCTTCAGGCCACCAATTCCAAAACAACCCCTATTACTCTACGTATCAGCTACACAAATAGCACTGGGGGCCCTCTTTGCGCAACAAGATAATGAAGCCAAAGAAAAGGCAATATACTATATCAATCATACTTTGGTTTGTTATGAACTTAACTACATTGATTGTGCATGTCTTGCTATGGTTTTTACCTCATGGAAACTACAAAAGTACATGCTAACTCTTATAACTAATCTTGTTGCAAGGATAGATCCACTGAAGTATCTTCTCAATAAGTCAATGCTCATTGGCAGACTAGCTAAAGGGTTCATGATATTGAGTGAATTTGACATAGAATATGTGGACAGAAAAGCAATCAAAGGACAAGCTATCATAGTTCAGTTGGCAGATGCACCCATGATTGATGATGCTCCTCTAATTTTAGAGTTTCTAGATGAATCCATCTAGATGGTATCACACATGAAGCCTTGGAAACTATGCTTGGACAACTCATACATGTAACATGGTGTAGGAGTTGTCATCTTCTTTATCACACCTCGAGGGGATTCCATTCCCAAATCATATTGATTGACATTTCCTTGCACTAATAATATAGTAGAATATGAGGCATTAACAACTGGATGACAAATTGCAGTTCAATCGAAGATATAGGAACTTCAAGTTTTTTGGGACTCTCAACTTGTAATTTGTCAAGCAACTGATGACTACCAAACAGAAGATAATAAATTAGCACCCTACAAGACAATGGTGGATGACTTCAAGGAATATTTTGTAAAGATAACCTTTGAGCAGATACCAAGAGAACACAATTGAGTTGTAGATGCCAAGGCTACTATTGGCTGATTGATTGATCTACCACAAAATGAAACCCACTTTGAGTTCTTCATGGACAAGCTTTTAGTCCCCTCATATGAGATCACTCTTGTCGATATGATATGTGTCACTGGTCCTGATTCCCCTTTGTATAGTCCAATTTTTGCATACCTTTGTTACAATATCCTTCCTCCTGATCTATCCAATAACCAATGCCATACTTTCATTCGCAAATCTTCCCGATATGTCATATTAGCTGATACCCTTTACTATCAACGTCTAGATGACACTCTTGTTAGGTGTTTAGAAGGGAATGAAGCTTTGATTGAGTCATAAGAAGTCCATGAAGGTATATATGGTCCACATTCTAGTGGTCCCACCTTGGCCAAGAAACCCATCAGGACTAGATATTACTGGCCCAGTATGGAAAAAGATGTATTTCATTTTGTCAAGAAATGTAAGTAATGTCAAATTCATGCAGACCTTATTCAAGCATGAGCTCAAGAACTTCAACCGATTGGGACTCGGTGGACCTTTTGTTAGTGGGGAATCAATCTCATAGGCAAGATTTACCCTCCTTCCAATGGCCATGAATTCATTATCACTATCACATAATATTTTACAAAATAGATTGAATTCATTCCTCTCACTCAAGTCACGGGATAACAAATTGCTACATTCATTCTTAACTATATTATTTATTGTTACGGTATCCCTCTTTCCATCATCACAGATAACTGACGTCCCTTCAACATCTGGGATGTTCATGAACTTTGTGATTGCTTCCATATTAAACATCACTTCTCCACTCCATACTACCCCCAAGGTAATGGTCAAGCTAAGGTGTCTAATAAAACCGTTCTCAAAATCCTCAAAAAGACAGTCAATAACGCTGGCCGAAATTGGCACATCCAATTTAATCCCGCACTTTGGGCCTATCTCACAAGTGTTCACACCCCTATAGGAGATACAACTTATTTGCTTGTCTATGGGGATGAAGTTATCTTTCCTATTGAGGTCGAGTTACCATCTTTGTGAGTCTTTTTGTGCAACATTATGAGTGATGAAGACTACAGGGTCTCTCTCTTACAAGAACTAGAACTATTGGATGAACGATGACAAAATTCTTTTAATTGCTTCAAGTCTTATCAACAAAGAATGAGTCACAACTACAATCATAAGGTCAATCATCATACATTTGAGGTAGGTGACTTAGTTGTCAAGGAAAATCCTAGAAATCAGTAAGATAGACAAAAGGGCAAGTTCGAACCAAATTGACTTGGTCCCTATATCATCACCGTAGTCTATGGATCAGGTGCATATCATCTATCGACACCATAGGGAGAACCTTTCTAAGATCTTATTAATAGAATGCACCTTTGTAGGTTTTACACATAGCTCTTTAGAATATCTTAATTCAAAAATACAAAAAAAATAAATTTAAAAAATACAAAAAAATCATAAAAATAAAAAATCGTTACTTGGTGAAAACCTGGAAAATAGGTCCCTTGTGACACAAAAAAAATTGAAAAAAACAAGTAAATAGAAATAAATTTGTCCAATGGTGAAAACGACTTTGGTGGAACCTTGGGCAAGTACCATGGTGAAAACTGGGTCACCAGCACCATGCCTAGAGACATTGCTCCTGCTTCATTCATGATTCAATATCATCCCTTCACTTTGCACACACTCAAAGCCTATCCATCCATAATAAACTTACCCATTCTCATCATGGCTTGTTATTCATTTACCCAAGATTGATTAGCCATTCACAATAATCCTTCCTTTTTGCCCCTTTCCATCCATAATAAATCAGCTCCTATTTGTGGCTAAGACAAATCTTAAGACTAGTGATGGGTGTGGAACTAAGAGCATTACACATTCTGAGGAGTATAGTTTCTTCCAGTTTTCTTAGGTCTACCCACTCACAATCCATAGTAAAGCAACACTTGCAACACAGATCCACAATAAAGTTTTGTCTTCTCCACAATAAGGTATCAGTTTCATGGATTCGATCAGTTTCAGATGAGATGTAAACAAAAGAAAAGGGATTCAACTAAACAAATCTTTCAACAGACTCGGACAACATTATGGTTTAGTAGCTATCCTTTTGTGAACGAAAACATTGTGACTACAATCAAATAGACTTATACAAGTGACAAAGAGACACTAAAATTGAGGACTACAATGGATGTTGGTGTCAAGTCTTGGTTTTCTTTTGATTTTATCTTTTTAGTGACATGTCTTTTAGCTTTTCCATGATGTCTCTGACTAGAGATTCTATCTCCAGGATGTCATTGACTAGAAAGCCAAGGATGGGATATGATTCACCTCTTGTTGTTTTGTTGTTTGTGGATTGTCTCTTAGTAATGCTATGACTTGTCCAAGGATATGAGGACATTGTGATTCTAGTGTGAACTGGGGTATTCCTTGTTTGCAATTGTTTGATCTCCATGCAAACGGGTATAATGACTTTCTAGGTTGAACCTATATTTTGATTGTCATAACCTATTTTTCATAGTAAAGCTCAATGATGATAAAGCACAAGAAGCTATTTCACTTCCATATTGTCTACCTTCCATCCCCCTTTCTTGATTGACCTCCATCGTCCTTCTTGAGTCCATGTAGCCTGCTATCACATTACTAAGTATAATGACACACCAAAAATATTTGCATTTCATATAGTTTGCACCTACATTACCACATATTAGCATTTCATACATACATATACATGTCACAATTGCACCATATCTTGTACACAACACATATTAGCACATTTTACATTCTCATCATGTAAATAGTTATTTGCATTATCATATTCATTTGCATTTCATACATTCACATTTTCATAACATATAAGAACATAATAGAACAAAAATATATTGCATTTTTATCATGTACATATTTGCATCCACATCATAAGTATCATATAGAAACATGCACCATATAGAAGAAACATCATATAGGTACACATGAATATAGCTACTGCAAGGATGAATCATCTCATATATATATCTCCAAAAATTATGTGTCATGATACAATGATGTCAAAATACAATGGCTACAACATCACCCAAAGGTGTCTACATCATCATATAAAAATGGTACAAAAACTGATACATAGGGAGCCCTTTAAGGCTGTGATCAACTCCTTCCCTCAGAACCAGCTGAGCTCAATAGAGTCTGGCCCTTGGAAGTCCCCACCACAAGGTGATCTCTCCTGCCCCTTCTATCTAGTGGTGGTGGAGGACCCATCACCCATTACCCCACCACTAGATGCCAGTCTCTTGTCTCTCCCTCCAGTTGTCATCGTAGTCCGTGATGGTCTCTGGAAGCTCCTAGCCCATTGATCGGGTGGCACAACTGCATAATACAAGTCTCTACAGTTGGCTATCTCCTCTCTTTCTTTTAGAACACAGGCATATCTTGCTCCAGTGTCCTCTACTGCCAGTCTCCCTGCCTTGAGTGCCTCCTCAATCTCCATGTAGCACTGGATAGCCAGATCCCTCTCTCGCTCAATGTCCTTCAACTATCTCCTGAGCCTATCCCCATCCCTCTCTAGATCCTGAATCTCATCTGCCTATCAATGGTAGATCTCTCTCAAGAATAGTATCTCATCCTCGTCCTCTCCTCCCTCCTCACCCTGTCCCTATGGCTGCTCCTGTGGCTGTCCTTGTCCCTATCCTTGTCCCTATCCTAGAACCTGTGTTGATGGAACTTGTAAAGGAAATCCACCTCTACCTCTGACTACATGAGTTAGCCTCTCCTCTCCTCCATCTTTTCTTTGAGCTACCCTCCTCTCTGCTACTACACCTCGCCTCTACCATCTTCCTCTATCTCCACCATCCCCACTATTGTCTCCACCATCACCCTCTATTAGCTCTCCTAGATGTGTCACCCATGGTAATGGATGATCTACCCTATATGCATTGTACTCGGCATCCATCCCTACATCCTCCACATCTGCCAAAAAATCCCAAGGCATGGGAACCATCTTGTGCATCTGTGCCACTACCTAATCATAAGAAAATAATAAACCCAAATTTGCCTAATCTCTCACTATCCACACATAAATCCCTAACAACGTATGTTCTATCATAAAATTTTCAATTTTAGCCTAATCCAATTGACAACATATGTTCTATCACAGAATTATCAATTTCTATGCTACTCCTTGTTCATCACAAAGTTCCTCGCTCTATTCTATCCTAGGGCCTCTTCTTGAGTGTATCTTCTTCAGTATTTTCCTAATAGACAACATATGTTTTATCACAAAATTGTCAATCCTAGTCCTATCTATTATCCTAGTCTTCTCTAGAGGACCCATTTGAGTGTATCCTCTCAGCAGCTTATCCAATCGACAACATCTGCTTATCACATAACTCTCACTTTGAGCTCAAAGACATAAACATTCCTTCATGACACAAACATGCTTCAATATTACACATACAATCCTACATTTCATAGATGCACCTACATTATGCAGATGTGCACGTGTCATGCATATTGATTCCTGCTACGCACATACGTTTTTATATTTCCCAAACACACTTACATTTCACATAGATGCCTTTCAAATCATAGACGTGTTTAGACCAAACATAGACATGCCTAACCTACCCAGATGTGCCTAGCACCAATGAAGACATGCCTTAATGTCTTTTACCCCACTTGACAAGTTTTTAAGACATACTTAATATGCATTTATTGACCTACCTCACATGCATTTATGACAACAATTAAATATGCATTTATTGACCTACCTCACATGCATTTATGACAACAATTAATGCAACACGGTATAAGGCAGTTTTGTGGTACTCATTAGCTCTCCTGCATCTACTGGCCATTGCTGGTAAGTGTTGACTACTCTCTACTCTCTCTGCACTCTGATCTCTTAGGTGTGTAGATGACAATGAGGATGTTTTCCCCTGTAGTCTATCTTATAGACTACCCTAGCACTAGTCTCCTAAGGTAGTCTTCTTTATCATCTGACTCTGTAACTCTATCCTATCTTGTCAGTCCTTTCTAGCCTTTCTTTCTTTTCGAGAGATTGTCAGTGATCTTTTCAAACAAATTCATCCAATTTCTCAAGGGGGCATATCATTCTCGTCTTGGGGAAACTTTGTATTTGTTCATCTAATTTTATTTGAAACAACGCGACAAGCTACATTGTCTCAAAGAGGGGCAAAATGTAGACACCTAAAATTGTCTTGTCTAATTAAATAAATATTTTTATTTATTTAATTATTTTATCTTAATTCTTCTATTTATTAAATAAATCTTTATTTATTTAATTAATTCATTTATCCTCTTCTAGCCTTTTTCCTCATTTAAATAAATACTTTTATCTATTTAAGTTGTCCTTTTCCTAAATTAAATAAATACTTTTGTTTATTTAATTGGTCCTATTTCTTCTATTAATTAAATAAATCTTTATTTATTTAATTAATTCATTATCATTTTCTACCCATTACACATGTCATTCATCTCTTAATTCCTACACTACCTACCCTCTCATTATTTTCTTATTTCCTCTACCTAGCCTTTAGTCCTAGCCAATCATCTATTTTTTACACCTATGAATCTTATCCCTCTATTTCTTATAGTGTCTTCTATATAAGAGGATGCTTCTTTCATCATCAACCCTATTTAGCTCCTAAGCATTCTAATTGTCTAATCAATCTTATGCAATCAATCCTTTTTGTGATCAATCTATCAACCACATTTCTGTTCTTTTTTGAGCTCTTGTGCACACATTAAATATGAGAGAAAATATGTCAAGAAAGATCAATGGAGATAGAAAGAATAGAGATTCAAACCCTAGTGGACATGTGATGGTATAATCTTTTTGATTTGTTGATTTTTATTGTCTTAGATAATCTTCATATGTTATGGTGGATCTTTGTTGTTGTTACGATAGGGTTTTGTGGTTGAATTCATCTAGTCTTTGAATATTGTTGTTTCCATTATATACTTTTCACCATACATATATCATCCTCTTCCTCTAAGATAGCTATATGAGAAGGGCATATTTTAGGAGAATTGTCAAGATCACTCTTCAAATCTTCATCCCTAGAGCATGGGAGGGTTTTGAAGGGGTTGGAAACAAATATTTTAGGCACTAATATGTTATCATACATAGGAAGAGGTTCTTTAAGATAGGGAAAATTGAAATGAGGGAAGCCAACCCATTATCACATTTATGAATTGAATGCATCATGACAACAATTTTCCTCTTTCAAATGATAACATATGCAAAATAGAAGGAAATGTTTAATTTTAACCAATGCAAGCGCTCTAAATGTTAATTTAGAAAATCAAATTATGAGTGAAATGTGTTCCTAGATTAGATCTAGAATTAATCATCCAAATTAAGCCATCCACAAGTTCAATTTTCAATTGAGAAATTAGGGTTTTAAAAAAAATGACCTCGAAATTTTTAAAATTTTTAAGGAATTGAAACTTCTAAAATGTAAATTTGAATTTGAAATTAAAAAAAACACTTAGATATGAGAACATAAATCAGAATTAAAGAAGATTGGATTCACATCAGGTTCACCAAAATGTGGATGGGAAAAAGCAAGGCCAGGTGACTAGGACCTAATCCCACTTTAGCTAACACATTGGGAATACAAAAGAACCTAGGGATATAGCTCACTTCTATTACTTCTTGTGAGAAAGAGAGAGCCAAGGATTATCTCTTAGGGTTTGTATTCCTCTTGTTATAAATGAAAGAAAAGATTTGAAATATTGATCAACTAGAGTAGGAGATGAATAATGAAGTATAGATGAACTTAAATTGCACAAAATTGTAGGTCTAAAACTAAGATATTTAAAGAAGAGAAGGAGGAGGAATATGAATGTGCACCTAGTTATAAGAGATGGGCCAAACTGACTAGGACCAAGTAACCATGCCCCTGTCCCTGAGAATCTGACAAAAAGTGGTAACTGAGGCATTGCAAACTGGAGGTCCTGAACTTGCACCCTGCCAAAATTCACTGAAAATGAAGGGGACTAGGGTACCACACCCCTGTCCTAGGTAGGACTAGGGTGCCGCATCCCTTTTCATAATGGATTAGGGTAGATCTAAGATGTTAGGATAATTCCTATTCCTTTTACTGATCTGGGAAGCCTTTCAAGTACCTGTTTCTTCACCTGCAACTAAAAAGAGAGGGTTTGGGTGGCTATATAGGGCTTTTCTGTATTCAAACCCCTATGTTTGTGGTTTGCACCTCTACTAATAGTCGATAATGTATTGAAGATGTGTGTTCTATAACCTTGTGTGTATGCAAGATCCTAAATGATAAGAAACTAGAGCTACCCTATGCTTTGGAGAGTAAACCCTAAATGCATGTAAATGTAAATGTAAATGTAAATGACAATACTCCAACTAAAATTTCCTAAATGATATAAATCAATAATTTTAATGTTCAAATAAGTGTAAAGAAGCACATACAAAGACATGAAAATAACATGAAATCATACCAATCCCCAAGGGGGAGATATTTTCCACTAGATCTCCTATTACTCTTCAATGTCTCCAAGGCTTATAATTAATGATGAATTCTCGATGAAATCTTTTTGAAGGTTATTGAATGTTTTTGAAGACTCCACATAGGCTTCTCTTTCACTACATAGAAGGCTCCTTGAAAATTTCTCCAACTTGATTGCTTGCTTCTTAGATTTCCTCTTAGTTTTTCCTTAGGCCTTCAAATGAAGAAAGAGAGCTCTTATGTATGAAACCCTAGATCTTAATTTTATCTTTCAAATGAGTTAGAGATTGAATTTCCCACCAATTTATTGGGGCTACAAATTATAATATCAGAGAATTATGCTTTGGAAATTACATGAAAAAAGTAGGGGACTGTGTGCAAAGTGCAGATGGTCGACCAAATTTTCACCAAATTTTTAGGGCCATTTGATATGATGATATTGGAGAGAATCCAAAAGTCATAGCTGATTTTGAGGTGTTTTTATATACTAAATCGAGCCTTAAAGGTCAAAATAGGACATAATTAGGGTTATGATTTAATGATTTATTGAAGGAATAAAATAAAAAGGGGCACGCTTAAGGTAAATGGCTCAATTTTATGATGTATGAAGTGATGAAATATGAATTTAGATTTAATTAAATTAATTACTTAAATTATTAAAGGGAAATTACAATGCAAGATTCAAACACACGAAAGAGGGTGCTAAACTAAGCATAGAACTGTACCATCTTAGAAAGGGTGTACAATTTATGATTCTACAGTTGGTAATTTGGACGCATTATTTATGTGATGCATTGATGTTTTTCATTGATGCCAACACTAACTATTTTGTTTTCTACTGACTTCTGGTAGAGTGGTTGGATTTTGATCTGGAGACTTTTCTCCAGTATGCTCTGGTTTGTGGAATTGGTTTGGATTAGTCATTCACGTGTTCCTGATGCATTTAATGATTTGTTGGTTCAGGACTTGATGATTTAGAAGCTATTATTTTTTCTAATAAGACTTTTGGTTACCAATAAGGTTTTATTTGCAGAGCTTTGTTGAAGATATTTTTGATGCACTTGATAAGTGGTGTCGGTGCGGCTTCTAGAAGGTTATCAAGATGTTGTTGATTATCTTGTTCATGTTCCAATTGATTGGTTATGTTGCTTCTGTCTTATGGTGACCTATTTTTAGTTCGGTTATGGACCATTTTGTGTAACGTATTGGTTGATTCTCCCGATGCTTTACTAGTTGGATTTATCAATTGATTAATGTTATTTTAGTCTTAGGCCGACTTGTTTTATCATTGGTTTGTGGGATTATGTAATGGATTTATTGTCTTATCTTTTAGGTAGCCAACCTAATTGTTTAGGTCCTGGGTTGGTATATATATGATGTAAGATCTCTTTGTAGATCATCAGATTGTCATGAGTTATTGGATTATCTGTGTGCGAGTAAGGTTGTAATCATATGCAAAGGTTGTGGTTGATCATAGGTGATTGAATTGGGTTTATGTAAGAGGTTTAAGATGTCTGGTATTGAGCTTAACCAGAACTGTACTCATGCATAAGGGATACTATACTTGTATTCTTTTTGGATTATAGTTTGGATTTCTTTTGTAGTCTGTGAGGCTTCTTTTGTGATGAGCAGTGTGCTCTAAGTTGTTGGCCTTCCTATATATGTGGGCCCCTATCCCTATAATCATGTACTTACTGAAAAATTATTATCTGAGTGTGGATAGACTTCCCACCGTATTTTTTTCCTTTACCGGATTTTCTATGTATAAATATTGGTGATATGTGTTGTGGATGGTTGGTAAATATTCTATGATTTAAGTTTGTCCTTGATCGTTACATCTGTTATGCTGGTATTTGGTTTATCCATTTTGGTAGAAGGTTTTGTGTGCTTAAAGTTTCATAACTTGTTGACAACTGATTCATCCCGCCTTGCCTCATTTTTCCACCAGTTATCTAAGATATCTAACATATGAAACCCTACCTTTTTTGAAGGTTCATTGATTAACTTTGAAAAAATGTATCTTGTAGTCACAATGAAAGATATTAGAACCAATCTGCAATGGTACCTTGTTAATGTTTATGCCTCTAATGCTAGGTCCCCTAGAGCTTGGATTTGGTCCTCTCTGTGTTGTCTAATTTGGAATCAAAAGAATAACCTATGGATGTTTGTGGGAGATTTCAACTCCCCTTTGTACCCTTCTTATAAAGTTGGTGGTTGTAAGGACCTTGAAGAGTATGACTGATCTCATTGATTTCATCTCCTTCTCTGTTTTGATGGACATTAACCTCAATGGTTCTAATTTTACTTATTATAAACCACGTCATGGGAAACATTTGGTTTAAGTTAGGCTGGATAGGATGTTGGTCTCTACTAATTGGGAGAACTTTGATTCCTTTTCCGTTTGCTCCTTCTCTTGATCAGGCTCTGATCATAATGCTCCTTTTGGTGATGTGTGTCCCTTGTGATTTCAAATACTACCCTTTAAGGTATGAGATGATGTGGTCTCATCACCCGAATTTAAGAATGCTCATAGAATAGTGGTGGAATGTTCTAGTCTTGGGCACTCCTATGTACCAAATTGCTCAAAAGCTTAAACTTCTTAAAGACAAGGTCAAGGGTTGGAATCGATACTCCTTCGACAATATCTTTGAATAAAACAAGACCATTATTTATTACTTGGGGAAGATTCAGACTAAGATTAAAGAGAATATTGTGCTTGAAAATGAGTAGAAAGAGGAGGTGGATTTGAGAAATCAATGGCTTCTCCTTAACAAAAAGGAAAAGGTATTTTGGAAACATAAATCAAGGATACAATGGCTAAATGAAGGTGATAAAAATGCCAAGTTCTTCCACCAATATACAATGAATAACAAAAGTAGAAATAGAATAAAGAAACTTTTTAAGGAGGATGGTACAATGATGGAGGATGAGGATGAAATGGCTACTCTTTTCATTGAATTCCTTAGCTTGAACACTCCTAATGACCAAAGTGGTCTCTAGGACCCTCAAAACCTCTTGGTTTTTATCCCTGAAGTTATTAGGGATAAGGAATTATCTATGTTGACTGAAAGGGTCAGCATGCAGGAGGCGTAGACTGATTTGTTCTCCTTTTCCCCTTGTAAGGCCCCTAGGGTGGATGGGTTTCCCCTTGACTTCTTCCAAGATCACTGAGATATTATGGGAGCTGATGTGTTCAATGTGGTTAAGGACTTCTTCAGAAAAGTAAACTCCTTAAACAAATCAATGCTACTTTCATAGCTTTAATCCATAAACATGATAATGTTGTTTTCACCAAAGACTTCAGGCCTATTAGTCTTTGTAACACAGTTTACAAGGTCTTCTCCAAGGTGGTTTGCAATAGAATAAAACCCCTTCTTGATAATTTAATCAGAAAGGATTTGTGAAAGGGAGACACATTCTTGATGTTGTCATTATGGTGCACGAACTTATCAAATATCTGGAGAACTACATAAAACATACCATGTCTTTTAAAAATGATATCTCTAAGGCCTATGATAGGGTTTCTTTGAATTTTGTCTTTGAAGTCCTTAGAAGATTTGGGTTCAAAGGAAGATTCTTAAAAATGATAGAACAATGTGTTTGTACCCTTGAATTTTCTATTCTTCTTATTCGGATCCCATACGGCTACTTCTCCAGTGAAAAATGGCTTCGCTAGGGAGATCCCCTTTCTCCCTACCTATTCATCATTATTGCTGAAGTCCTGGGTACAAATATTAAGAAACTAAGAAGGGTTGGCTCTCTTAAAGGGGCCAGGGCTTCTTCTACTCTTGATCTTATCATCCACCAGCAATTTGTGGATGATACTATAATATTTGGAGAGGCCTATGTCTCAGAGGATAAACACTAGAAAAGAGTCTTCAAAAATTATTGTCAAATGTCTAAATAATATATTAACTATGAAATGAGCAATCTATTATTCATTATTGTTAATCGCACCCTTCAATCTAAAGTCTCCACTATCTTAGCTTGCCAAATTGCTATCCTCCATGATTCTTATCTTGGGATTCCCCTCATTTCTAAAACTCCTACCTTAGTCTTTTGGAATAGAATTCTTGAAAGGTTCTACAATAAATTGGTTGGCTGGAAAGGGAAGCTCCTTAGTATGGCAGACAAGATTGCGATTTTAAATTGCCCAGGGTTGTGGCTGAAAAAGATTGAAAGAATCCAAAATAGATTCCTTTGGTCGGGTATTGAAGAAAGAAATAGAATTTCCCTGGTTTCTTGGGAAAAAATGTGTATACCTATGAAGATAGGGGAGCTAGGTATAATCAAAATTAAAACCTTCAATAGAGCCCTAATAACTAAAATTGGGTGGAATCTATCTGAAGAGGAGAAGGATTGGACTAGAATTCTGAGAGATAAATACCTTCATACTCTAAACTCTGATAAGTTCATAAATTCAATGGATCTACCTTCTAGTTCCTCCATTTGGAATAATGTAGCTAAAACTAGAAAAGACATTTAAAAAAATGCCAAAATATTTATCAGTAATGGAAAAAGAACTGGCTTCTGGAAAGATTTTTCGGTGCCCCGCTAGGCCCTTTCTTATCTCCCACATACTAGAGAGTGTTACAAAGGGAGAGAGATGCTCAGAGAAATTTGAAAGGGACTATTACTAAACGTTTTGATATCCCTGAGAAGGTTAAAGATCAACTTATGAAATATCAACTTATGATGGAGGCTAAGGAGCTCTTAGATCTTCTTCATGACTGTTACCTTTTCTCAAATCATATGGAGGATGAATGGATATGGAAAATCAATTCATCTGGAACCTTCATTGTCAAATCGGCTTACCAGGATATGGAGGTAGGAACTGCAGAGAATTTCAGTTTCAAAGAAATCTGAATGAAAGGCCTAATTCCTAAAATAAACCATTTTTGGTGGGCTACAACTCATGGGAGGATTCTGACTATTGGTAATCTTAACAATCAAGGCTTCTCCTTTGGCAACATATGTGATCTTTGTTATAAGGATATCAAAAGTTTAGATCATATTTTACTGCATTTTTGTTTTGCTCAGGAGATTTGGGATTCTATTATGAAGGACTTAAAAATTTATTGGATTCATCCTAAAACAATGATAAACTTCATGGATTGATGGACTATGACCTCCTACTCTCACCCCGTTTCTAAGAATCTAGGGCTTCAAATTACCCTAATTTTGGCCTAGAACATTTGAAAAGAATGGAATAACAGAGTTTTTAGAGTAGAAAGGAAAGCTAGCAATGCTCTCGCCAATATTATAAAACAAAAAGTTTGAGAAAATGTCAATGCAGGCTCCCCAAGCATCCCTAAGGTCTTACTTACTTTTCTGGACCTCCAATTAAGACAAAAATGGGGTATCCAACATAAATTCTTGAAGCTTAACTGGAATAACTTGTTACTAAGAAAAAGATGCACTTGGTTCCCTCAAGATTCGAGTTGGATCAAGTGTTATTTTGATAGCTGATCTAATGGTAACCTTTGCCTGCTTAGGATGGAGACATAATTAGAGATCAGGGGGGAAGGTTGATTGAATGATATAGGACCAACTTGGGAACCGACATGAATAGCAGAGCTAAAACTATGGTGGCTTGGATGGGCCTCTGTAGGCTTCAACATAACTCGATGGGAAATGTAACTTTGGAAGGAGATTCTAAGTTGATCATTGATTGTCTTAATAAATCCATTTCCTCCCCCCCCAAGAAGATCCAGGGGATTATAAAGAATTATAAAAGTCTCCTTAATCTCTTTGAGAACATTACTATTCAGCATACCTAAAGGGAGGGAAATATGGTGGCCGACCTTATTACCAATCAAGGTCTGAGAAATGAGGATTGATGATTTTTTAACTTTAGTGGAAGTTCTAAGGAGCTCAAAGAGATTATGGCTCATGAAAGGGTTAAGTGTAAACAGTTGAACAAGGGCAGATACCAACAAGGGTTCTAACGGTCCCAGGTTTTGAGTACTTATTTAAATGATCACCTTTTTTTAAATTATTCAAATTATGTGCGCCCCTATAGTAAGACGGGTAGGGTTAGGGTGATTTGGATCTTTATTCTTACGTGTTCTTTTTCCAAATGGACTATGAATCAAAGAGATGACATGGAACTGAAGGGTCTAGAGGTAGGTACAACAACTAAGGCTCATGACTTCGAATGGATATCTTTAGATTGGGTTTTTATTAGAAGTAAAGGTGGCATTTTTAAATTTTTGTAAAGCCTTTAATTTTAATGATTTGAAAGGAAATTACTCATGTGACAACAATGGTGAGGAAAAGTTAAAAAATGACCTTTCTAGAAATATTTCTTTATGTTTGCCTAGGATTGTGAAGAGCTTGAGCTATTTCTTGGGTCATTTTCGTAGAGATAATGTATGCTCTGTTTGTCATAATTTCAACATGCAGAGCCTCTTAAGAGAAATGAGCCTACAAACTATGATGTGATTCATGACAATGAGGAGATTTGGGAGCTATTTCAAAATGCTAGTTTTACCCAATTCTATGAAAAAAATATTTGAGAAAGGGGAGAATCTAGAGGCAATTTAGAATAGGAATGGTTGCTTGCTATTGCCTAAATTGTTCCCCATAGTTAGTTACTATATTATAAAGTATTTTATGCTAGATGGAAGATACACTACTATGCACAGTTATCATTTTCCTATTCTTAATCATATTAGGCATGGGGAGAAAATTAATTTTCCTTTCTTCCTATTTTCTTCCCTAAAATCTATCTTCTTTACAAGTTTGTTGTGGATCACTCTCTCAGCCTCAATAGTTTGTCCCCTATTCTTAGGAATGAATGAAATTCTTAGAAAAAATTGGAAAGTCCTCCAAGATTATGCTTGTCGACCCTATATCTCATTGTATGCTTGCCTCCACCTCCTCTATTGAGAAAAGAGGAAAACCAACCCTTCCTCTCTTAGAAAAAGAATCCCTAGAGATTTATTTGCTAGATGTGAACTTTGATAAAAGAAAGCTTCAAACCCCTAAGAATTCCCCAATTAATGCTAAAAAAACTAGCAAAGAGTCTACTAGGAAGAGTATAACCATAGACCTAGACCTTGACAATCAAGATGATGAGGAGGGAAAACCTTCAGAGCAATAAAATATTGATATAAGCTCCGAGGAAAGGAGGTCGGCTAGGCTTCGGGCTAAGGAAAGAAAAGAGGAAAATAGAAAAGTTGATAACAGGACCAATGTTAAAAATATGGAGGAAATTCATGATTTGGAGGAGGAGGATAATTCCGTTAACAATAGTGAGGATGAGGATTTCCACGAGGAGAAGGACAACCCTGAAGATAATTTCAAAGAGGAAATGCATGAAGAGGAAAAAGGGGATGAGATCAGAGAGACTGAGGAGGATTGAGATACTCCAAAACAAAGTCCTAAGGCCCCTAATTTGTCAAGTGATAAGGAGATGGTTCCCTATTCCCACTACTCCCCTATTAAAATAGAGGATGATAATAATCTGTATGAGAATTCACTAGAGCTGAAGCAGAGACTCGCTACTCTCGAGACGAAGAATGAGGAACAAAACCTCAAAAATCCAAAACCTGTGTGATGCCTTAAATTGCCTTTGCTACATTATGGATGGGGCTACGAATAATGTTTTTCTCAACATGGTTTCTGGTTAGGGGAGGATTAAAAAAACCAAAAGAAGATGGCGAAGCAGGGCTAGATGGAGCAAGTTGCGAGTGATGGTGAGGAGAAGATGGACACTTAGGAATACAATCTGGGGAAACTCCAATAGGACTAGAATCTACTTAAGAAGAATTAGCTCTCTTTGGGTTTGGGCTTTTGTTCCTTTTTGCTTATGTTCATATTAAGGAAGATGTATAGGGTTTGCGTACACTTTAATGTTAACTTCAATTATTATAGGACTGATAAGACTTTTAGTAATATGATCTCTGTTGATGTTATTGTTAAAGCATTGAGTAGTATGCTTACTAATAATTTTTATAAGTGGGATGATAAGTCTAAAAGATGAAGGTTAGTTAGGATGTGCAGAAATAGCTACAGAACTATGAAAGTTTTTGATTATTTTTTAAGGGTGGGCTCTTTTTTTAATTTGATCTTTGGGTTGTTGTTCTTTGGTTGAATATTTTATTATGTAATTCTCTTTTGTTCTTGATTTAGGGCCGTCTCCCTGCTTATATAATCAAAAACTAATTGGATAAACTTTTTATTTTATAAATATCACTTATCATCATCCACAACTCATATCCAAGTCTTCTATTAAGATATTCAAGAGGACAAAATGTGTAGGACACAATTGAATGGTTTCTCATGCCTTCTTGTCCGATTCATTCCAAGTGTCACCCAACATTGTAACTTTATCAAGTTTGTTTTTCATGTAAAAATTAGAAAGTGTCAATCTATTTCTTCCAAAAGATCTTCCAAATTTAGTTTCCATATCTCATAGCTAGTGCCATTAAATTTCTTAATATTTGTGTGTGAAAGAGAAACTGTGGATCTCAATCCTTTATTGAAATATACAAATCCACACAAAAAAACCTCTTGATATAACCAAAAAAGCTTGAAAAGTTAAAGAGAAAGATACCCCCCTTTGACAAAACTGATAGCTTTGATATAAAATGTTGAGAAAAATGGTGAGTAAATCTTGTAGTATCAACTTTCATATGTTATTGCAAATTAGAAATTAAATAAACACATCTGAAATAAACAGTTGATTCCACTATTTCACGTGAATATAAAATAATCTTTACAGAAGAGACAATGCATTTATATGGAATAAAATGTTTGAAGAAGAGCTCTACTAGATAAAGAGGTAAACTATATTATCATTCTTCAAAATAGAGAACACTAAAATTAAGAACTTCATTACAATTCTCCAACTAAGCCCAAAACCGCCTAGAAACCTTTAAAAATTATGTCATGAAACAACCATACCATAACTATAATTTATTTTAAATTGGGATAAATAAAACCATCGTTGTTTTTTGAAACAAGGGGTAAAATAACAGTTGTATTTAATCCCACACCTTGGAGATTGAAATACCAATATACATATGTAATAAAGTTAAAAAAAAAATCAAGTGATTTCTTCTTTGGCACCAAACCGAAGGCCACTTATACCTTTAAAATTCTTGAGGATTTATAACTCCCAGGGATATTTCAAATCTGCAAATGAATATCTGTTGTCCTTCCAAACTTGAGTTCATGACCCTTCATATCTCAATGTGGACATTTAAAGGAGTGTAATTTGTCTATTTTAATTTATTTTTCTCTTTCTCATGTTCACCTTTTGAATCTTCAAAGTAAAGCTTATACAAAGTTAGAAATGTCCAAACTATAGTTTTTTGACAAATTAGTTTTAAAAGTTTAACTTTAATTAATTTATTAAAACATTTCATATTTTACATATCCTCTACTTGTATTTTGTAAGATTGATGTTTTATTTTTGAAGATTATGCATATTAATATTTTAAAAAAATTAATGAAAAATTAAGTGAGAAAACAACTCCTTTAAATAGTTCCTAAGAAAATAATAAATAATCCTATTGAGATAATTTCAATGATCCATCTATTTATTACTCTTTATATCACCAACCAATGCCAATAAGTAATGCATTCAATGATTGTTTTTGACAATTTCATATAATCATTTGTTTACATAATATTATTGTATATTCATGTTAATATAAACTGCATATCTATAAAGCTAGTGGTATATAATATTAGAAGTAGAAGGATAATATTTTATATTTCTTAATTATGTTAGAAGTTGAAGAGCCATCTAAATTATGAATTATATAGTCATTTTCATATTATTAAATATGTGCATTTTGACTGAATGAAATAAACTTTCATTGAATATATTTGAATTGTTTAATTTACATTTATTGCATTTGACATTTGTCAATACTTTAAATTTTTTAAATTTAATTTATGATCTTGACATTAATATCAAATCTTTTATTTAAAATAAAAAAATGAAAAAACAATTAAATTTTAGATTGTGAAAAATTGAACATATTAATTCTAATTTTAAATGATTTACTTTATGCATGCAATTTCTAAATTTATTAGAAAAGTATATTAGCAAACGTATACAGATTTATTTAATTAAAACCAAGATTTATGCTGCTGTACTAACACCATTCCCACAATTTTGATCAAAAATTCATTTTTTCCAGCATGTTTGATATGTCCACTACATTTCAACGTACATGGATAGCAGTGCCATGCTTTTTACACGAATGCTTGTATTAGAATTTATTAGTTTACACATTGTGATCAATTGTTCTCGACATAACGATATCATTATTTTCGATGATTTGAGGAACACATTGTGTATATGTTGGATAGCATTGTCATGCATTCAGCATTCAATCACTTAAGTATCTAGTACCATTGGACCAACATATAAGATCAAAAGAGCAAACTTATACATTTACATTTTTGTTTATCACCAATGGTAGTAACGCTCTAAGAAAGCAACAATTTTCTTTTACTGAACTAACTAAGTTTCTTAAAACCTAATTATTAGATGTTGCCGCACTCTCTTAATATTCGTGTCCATTCATTCGCAACTCTTAACATATTGCCATGATATATATAAAGGAGTGCGAGATGAACGTCATTCATTATTACTCAACTATTTGAAGTTTCAAGTCCTTAAATCAGTTCAGAAAATGGCACAGCAAGGAGAGGCAGATCAACTTGTTAATGGCAATGAAGGAGAGGATGATAATGGTCTTTTCATTATCGCACAAGCTATTAGGCGGCGCTTTCCATCAATACCAGAGGATTGGACCGACAGGCAGTGTTTAAACGATTTAAGCGATCGCGCTTGTTTATTGAAAATTGATGTTATAAGAGAAAAAATAGCTTACGAAGCAGACCCGCAAAATGAAGCTGATAACTTTGCATTTATTCTTAATCTGTTTAACGTTGCTCTCAATTCATTACAGAATGACTTAGACGATTACAATGTCGAACTGGACAGATATATAGCCGACAACCCCAGGCCTGAATGCAGAAGATACTGCGATCCGCTGACAAATGTTACTGGTATTCTGAAAGAGGTAGAAGATATGATTGGTGAAATCTGGTCGAGCGATCTGCAAGAAAGAATGGAGATACGGACGGAGAGAGAGATTATGCAAGTTGTAGAAGGCCTACCTACCATCAAAATTTCAGAAAATCATCTTAAAGAAATTGTTACGTGTGTGATTTGCTTATCTGATTTTGAAGAGGCAGAAGAGGCATGCCAGTTGCGTTGCGATGAACGCCATATATTTCACGGGGAATGTATTAAAAAATGGTTGAAAAAGAATTGGGATTGTCCCATTTGCAGGCGGGCAGCAATCACGTGGAAATATTGGACGGAAAAATCTGGAGATGAAGATGTCGGTAGACTTAGATATACCTTTCTGGACGCTAACCTTTAGGAAAAAAGCTCCGTAGTCTGAATGTTTATCAATACATTAATAATTGTTAGACTACTACTATCTTGTAGTTTTTCTATTGTTAATGTTCACTAAGACAACTAGGAAGTACTACTATCTCTCAGTTTTTCTATTGTTAATGTGAATTA
The DNA here is from genome assembly GCF_030272615.1 of Cryptomeria japonica. Classification (NCBI taxonomy): domain Eukaryota; kingdom Viridiplantae; phylum Streptophyta; class Pinopsida; order Cupressales; family Cupressaceae; genus Cryptomeria; species Cryptomeria japonica. The sequence goes on from NC_081405.1 coordinate 576,034,838, forward strand.
AGACCATTAGAAGTTGCTACTCATGATCCAAATATATTTTTCTCTTTGGAGATTTCGTGATTATGGAAAGGAAAATTTAGGTGGACCAAAATTATCTAATTAATAAGATCTTCACATTTGGGATAAAGCTAACTTTTCAATGAGTTAAACCATCAAAGTTAAACTGAAACTTTTAAAGAGAAAACCAACTCATCTGAAAGGGCAATCTATTGTGTCAAAACATTAATTTATTAAGGAAGTCTCTTTTCTATCATTTTCAAAAGAAGAAGGTGAAAATTTAGTGGCTAATATTTGTTAATTGATTAATATTTCAAGATTTAATATTACATGAAATGTCATATTTTTTTTATAAATTCTAGTTTTCTCTGATTAGTTCCTATCAAGACAGGATATATTTGCATTTAGTAAACTCAATTTTTCAATTAATTTAGATATTGAATTGAAAGTTTTGAACAAGAATCTATAATATAAGTTTAATTTTTATTTTATATTATTATAAAATTATATATATTTTTAATTTCTATTGATAATATCTCTCTAAAAAAGGTAACTATTAAATTATTCTAGAAATCGTGACTATAAAATGGGTACAATAATTATCTCGTAAAGTTTGAAGTTGCTTATAATTTCTCTCTAAAAAAGGATAAGCGTACAAGATATTCAATAATTCATAAGACGTACACTTTAATATTTGCCAAAGATAAAATATATTGTATAATTTTTTCATTTGATAATTTTTTATTTAATGAGATTTCTTTTTTTATTTAGTTTTATAATTTATATGTTCAATAATTTTATTACTATGAATTTTTAAGTTTCAAAATTTTAATATACGAAAAAGTTGATCATATATGAAAGAGAAGAACATTAATTGTCTTAAATAAATATTTTGATCTTTATATAATTAATATTAGTTATAATCATATTAAATATATCAATATTAATATAAATGTAAATCTAATATTAAGTTAAAGAATAGAAAAACAAATATCAAATATATACTAATATAGATTTTAATATAAAATGTATATTACATTATGAGATTAATAAAATGTATATCAATAAATGATAATAAAAATATGTAAAAATATATACTAAAAAATTAATGCATATTTATATTTGTATTGAAATAAGCAATTTTTTAATACTATTTCAAGATGAATAAATTTAAATTTGATTGTTTTATATAGATTTATTAAATTATATTTGTGGAAAATGTAATGAAATTTTATTAGGATATTATTACAAAAAATAAGGAAAAATTTGGAATAAATTTTTATTTTTGATATAATTATATTTGTGTTCTATTAAGAAAAATTAAATAAATTTTTTCTAAATAAATTATTAAAAAAAGGTTTCATAACAAAAATCAATGGTCAAATATAGGCTTTCAGATTGGAACATTCATAATAAAACAATATATTCATGACAATTTCTATCTTATTATAGATCTCCATCTCACCTTGCCTTTATATCTCTCACTCTGACTATATTCACTTCTTATCTCCATCTTTATTTTTCTCTCCTTCTATCTCTATAATTTTCTCTTATGTCTCTATGTATCCATCTCTCTTTTATTTCTTTATCTACCCCTCTACTCCATATTGATCTCCATCTTTATCTCTATCACTATCTTTTTCTCTATCTATCTCCTTAACCCTCTCTCTCACATTATTCTTTCTTTTCCTCCTCTTTTTATCCTCTCCTATCTCTCTATCTCCACCTTTCCCTATTGCCAATAAAATATGCCCTTATTGGTAATGGAGCCCAATTATCTTCCTAATTTATAGGCTTTATTTTGCTCATGTTTAGATCTCTCTAATTGGATGCAAATTTTATTTGAAGATATCACTAATTCATTGATATCATTTTTGGACCATACAATAATGCTCTCTACCAACTGTGCTCATTGAGAAATGTGTATATGCAAGATGTCAAAAATTTACTCCATCTCTCTCTCTCTCTCTCTCTCTCTCTCTCTCTCTCTCTCTCTCTCTCTCTCTCTCTCTCTCTCTCTCTCTCTCTCTCTCTCTCTCTCTCTCTCTCTCTCTCTCTCACTCTCTCTCTCTCAAACTACTGGTAGGAACATGATGCATTTCATCTCTTGTTTAATTCTTAGATAATTTATTTTATTGTAGTATTTTATTTAAAAACTATCATAATATTTGTAGAAATTTAAATTCATTCACAATATTAAAAAATTATTATTCTCTTTAAGACTATATCACCAATTTTTAGTGTCTACTATTGATTTAAAATAAAATCTAATTGTCTTCACTATATTTCATGAGGTAAAATGTACCTTTAATGTGTAAAATATCAAGGGGGTTGAGATTGATTTTAGGCTATTGGTCTAAATAGAAATTAATGCCTTGTGAGCAATAAAAAAATTTGGTACATTTTATTTCACATAATACAATGTTGCATGTTAGATTATATTTTATAGTAATTATTGAAATAAAAAATATTATATCATCTACGCTTTAAACCTATGAATTATTTCCATCTTCGGGCCTCCATATTTTTATAAATATATTTATTTTTTAATGCACATATTCATCATGGTAATTAATTCATTATCTTTTTATTTTCCAAGTTTTTTCAAAATTTTCTACAATTTTTTCTCTATATAAAAAAATTTGCATTAAAAATAAATATATTTTGAAAGAAGATAATTACATCAATAGAAATTAATATTCTTTTCCAAAAAAATAAAATATTTTTCAATATTCTATATATTTTCTGAGTGACATTCATTTGAGTTTTCTCTATTTTAGAAGCACATTTTATTAGATAGAACATTACCTAATATGTGACCCAATCTTTCAAAAAATGGTTCCTCCCATGAAAGTTTCTCTTATTCTCCATTATCTACACTATGGTAAAGTAACTTTAATGACATTTTAATTAACTATACTATTATCGGTAATATTATCTTATCTTCCTCACTTGAAGGATTGTTCAATACCATTTTAGATGTTGTTTGGAAGAATTTACTTACTATTGTTAGTGTAAATTATGTCTCATAATGACATGTTACTTAAGTTGACTTTGGATAATACATCTCATAATATTTTACATATGAGACACTTAGGGAATTGTGCACATAGGGATGATGCATGTAGGAGAAAATCTACCTCTTGTGGTCTTATCTTGTTGTTACATTCCACCTTCAGTGGGTGATCCACCTCTTATGGAATATTTTACTATTTCTCCTTGTAGGATTTTGCCAAGATCAAGGGAACAATGAAAAGCGTAAAAAGAAACAATAGAATGACAAGAACAAACTGCATTCTCATCAATATGCAAAAATGATCAACTGGATTAACCAATACAATGAATATAGGCCTGCTTATATAGGCAAGGCCATATGGATGTATGAGCACACAAATATGACATGTGGCTCAATGAGAAACAAGGGTAGGTAAGAAATACTAGGGGTAGGTAGGAGAAATAATCTAATATTCCACAAGAGGTGAATGACCCACCGATTGTGGAGTGTAACAGCAAAATAAGACCACAAAAGGTGGAATTTCTCCTACAAGCTCTATCCCTATGTGCACACTTCCCTAAGTGTCTCAAATCCAAACTACGAAGGGATACATTATCATAAGTTAACTTAAGTAAGTGTAATAATATCCAAAATGAATATTTATTTACACCAACACCCCCCCTTAAGTGCAACTTAGGGGAATGAAGACTCAAGTCAACAATGCAAGATGGGTCCTGGCTACTAGGCCATTATAGGTACCCATGTACAATATGCAAATGCAAGCAAAACTATGCAATGCAATCCCTCACAAACGGAGAAAGGGAGAAAACCCCGTGGGAAAAAACTCCCCCCGGAAAGAGAGATGAATATACAAAAGACTCTCAAAGAAGAAGGACAAAACCTTAAAGAGGAAACAGCCCCCCCCATAAGAGAGGAAGTAGAGGTCAGCTGAACCCCCCTAATGACACATCCCGCACCCCCAAGAGAGCTCGCAACTACTGGAACTTATTCTCAGTGAAAGGTTTGGTGAATATGTCAGCAACCTACTCGGCTGTAGGACAATACTGCAAATCAATGACCTACTCCTGGATGAACTCTCAGATATAGTGCATATGAATCTCGATGTGTTTGGTCCACTGGTGCTGGACTGGGTTCTTCGAGATTGCAATAGTACTCTGATTATCACAATGTAGAACTGTCGGCCGTGGAGTGGTGAATCCAAACTTGGTGAGAATTTGCTAGAGCCAAATGGTCTCAGTTGCTGCGTTAACAGCGCCTCGATACTCAGCCTCAGTCAAAGAGAGAGCAATAGCATGTTGCTTCTTGCTCTACCAACAAATGGGGCCCAAACCAAGCTGAAAACTGTACCCAGAAGTAGAATTACAATCAACTAGATTGCCAGCCCAATCGGAGTCTATGTAACCAACCAAGCGAAGTCCCGTGCCTACTGCATAGTGAATCCCATAGTGATGTGTACCCTGGATGTAATGAAGTATGCGTTTGGCAGCTTTCCAATGAAGCTCATGTGGTTCCTGCATTAAGCGGGAAACCATGCTAACTGCAAATGAAATATCAAGGCTTGTATGAGTCAAGTAGATGAGACTACCCAGAAGCTAATGATACAAAGTGGCATCAACTAGTGGAGAAGAACACTGAGCCTCAAGGTTGACTCTTGAAAGAAATGGAGTCAGGGTAGGCTTACAATCAGCCATATGAAAGTGTGCAAGTAGATAAAGAGCATACTTGGGCTGTGATAGTGTAATCCCAAAAGGTGACTGTGAAATCTCTATCCCGAGAAAGTAGTGCAAAAGACCCAAGTCAGTCATAGCAAATCTATCATGCAAAGCAGATTTGACCCTGCTAATGATGGATGAAGTACTCCCTGTAATGATCAAGTCATCAACATAGAGCACAAGTATCAAGTGAGAGTCATCCTGTCACAAAATGTAGACATTCGGATCAGAATGACATTTGGTGAACCCTGTGAAGAGAAGAAAGGAATCCATCTTGGCGTACCAAGCCCTCGGGGCCTGCTTAAGGCCATAGAGAGATTTCCTTAGTCTACAAACCAAGGAAGTATCTTGGATGAAACCCTGTGGTTGCTCCATATAAATCTCCTAATCAAGATCACCATGAAGAAAAGCACTCTTCACATCCATCTGATGTACAACCCAACCATGAGCTGCAACAATAACAAGTGTCAAATGAATGGAGTTCATCTTCCCTACGGGTGCAAAGGTCTCAGTATAGTCAACACCTGCAACCTGAGAAAAACCTTTCGCAACAAGCTGAGCCTTATACTTATCCACACTAACATCCGCTGCAAACTTGGTCCGATAGATCCACTTACATCAAACCATCTTTCTCCCCTTAGGGAGATGGACTAAATCCCATGTGTTGTTCCTCATCAAGGAACTATACTCTTCCTCCATAGCTTGGTCCCACTTAGGAACACTTGATGCTTCCCTAAATGTCTATGGATCGGAAGCGGTAGCAATGAATGCATGTGGAAGATCTTGATGTTGTGATCGAGTTCTCCATATATCTAAAGGATCCCCAACAAGAGAACCCATGGACTCAAGTGTCTGTCAAGCCCAACGAGGTCTAGGTGGAGGTGGAGAACGAGGCTCCTCAACTGCAAGTGAACCCTGCGGAGGTGTAACCCTGTGAGTCGAAGTTGAGGAAGTATCATCATCTGAATCACTAACATCACTATCCATAATGGAGGAAGGTGGAGGAGGTAGAGAGGCTAAGATAGGAAAGCTTTCCTCAAAGTGAACACTCCTCTCAATGAGCACCTCATGTGCTCTGGATCCATCAATCTGTATGACTTAACACCCTCAGGATATCCAACAAATATGCAAGGCCGACTCTGAGGTTCCAATGCCTTGCATTTCTACAGAGGTATGCGAGCCCATGCTGGATACCCAAAGACTTTGAAATGTCTCACAATCAGTTTCCTACCAGCCCAAGATTCAAAAAGAGTAATACCTTGCAAAGCTTTGTGAGGAACCCAATTCTGGATGTGTGTGGCACCACTGATAGCCTCTGCCCAAAAGGCGGGATCAAGAGAACATGCATGTATCATACAACTAGCCATTTCTTTGAGAGTTCTATTCTTGTGTTCTGCAACCCCGTTCTGCTATGGAGTGTATGCTATAGAATGCTGAAGATCAATTCCCTCAAATGTACAAAAATCCTCAAGTCTTTTGTTCACATATTCCCTTCCATTATCTATGTGAAGAATCATGACCACTTTCCCTGATTGTTTCTCCACATGAGTCTTGAAGTCCTAAAATCTATCAAATACTTCACTCTTATGAATGAGAAAGTAGACCCAAGTGAAGTAGGAGTATTCATCAATGAAGGTGAGAACATAGCGGGCCTTACTAAATGAAGGTGCTGGAAATGGACCTGCTACATCGTTGTGAACAAGTTGAAGAACTTCCAAAGCTCTCCAAGCTTTCCCTTTATCAAAATTCTCTTTCGGATGCTTGCCCATGGAACAACCTGAACATACACCATCTGAAAAGCTGATTCAAGGTAGACCTGTGACCATGTCTTTAGTGCTTAGTTGCTGAAGATAGCGGTAGTTGAGATGACCAAACCGCTCATGCCATAGCTTACTTTCTAAATTTGAATGAGTAAGCAAGGCCCTAGAGGTGAACTTGGCACAAAATGGGAGAATGAATAAAGCCTTGAGTTGTCATTGACTTGTGCCACTACTACCAAGGCATCATCATCAAGTTCCTTTACCACAACTGAATTTGGTGTAAACTCAACCATTTTCCCATTCCCATAGTGAGTGATTTGGTAGATGGAGAGAAGGTTGGTAGACAAGTTAGGAACATAGAGAACATTCTCAAATGTTCCATCATCCATGTCAACTGAACCTTTCCCTTCAACCTCTACTTGTGTATCATCACCTATGTAAATGTGAGGTACCTTAGATGGCTCCAATGAAGAAAACTACTCCTTTGTAGAACCCATGTGATATGAGGCACCCGAGTCAAGTATCCATTGCTGTCAAGAACCTATTGTAGCCACAAATGCTTGCCCTTTTCCCTTAGACTGTGAGGAAGAGGAAGGAGATGAATCCTTCTTTGTGTAGGCAGACGGCAAGTTGATGTTGTTTTTCTTGAGAAGATTAGTTAACTCATCAACTTGCTTTGCGTGGCATCGATGCTCATCATGACCATACTTCTTGCAATATGCACAAGTTGGTTTATCCTTCTTAGGTGGTGTCCCCTTCTTGGAAGAGGATGAAAAATTGCCTTGTGATGGAGAGGATGATTGTCCTTTTTCCTGGTGTGGCTTAGACTCAGAGTGCTTCTTCTTCTTGTTGGAATCTTTGCCTTGACTTCCTTGATTCCCTTGATTAGCCACCAAAGCCTTCGACTTTGTAGACTTGAGAAACCCCATGTTCAACAACTTAGATTGTTCCAATATTAACATTTCTGTGAAAGCATCAAATGAAGGCATAACATAAGAACTCCCCACTGTCAAATGATGAGTTTGGAAGCTAGACACAAATGTTGCATATTCTGGTGCAAGCTTGTCCAACAAGTTGAATATCAACTGAGCATCCTTTTTGTCAATTCCACAATCCTTATGCTTTGCTATTAGCTCATTTGCTTTGGTAACATAATCTTGGATTGTATCAAAACTCTTGGGATCCAAGTTGGTGAGCTCATTGTCAAACTGATAGCCTCTGATTTCATCAACTTGTCCATACAATTTCTAAAACATATCCCAAGCCTCTTTGATTGTTTTACACTTCTCAATGTGAAAAATGAGGTCATTTGATACATACTTGCGCAAGGTTCCAAGAGCCATGCAATTATTTGTGAGCCATTCTAATTGAACATTTGGATCAGCCTTAGGATCAGGTGGTGCTGTTATTGTTCCATCTATGTAATGTGTGAGACCTTTTTCCATTAATTTACTCCATACTTTAATTTTCCATGATGCACAATTATGTGGAGTTAAAGGTGGAAATTTGTTAGGACTCATTGCAACAAAAATGGAAAGAGCACAAAGAGAGGCACAATCACACAAGACACCCCCCCAAATTCACTCAATCAAGGAACCCCCCCCAAAAGTGATGATTTGGCTCTTTATAATTAGTGGACTTCTGATTTACAATTTTACAACTGCCTCAATAAGGTCAAAAGAGACTCAAACTAATAATGCAAGAGATCTAACTAAGATCCAAGCAATTTACAAGTACCTAATAGGCCAAATAAGACCAATATCTAAAAGTACAATTTTCACTCAAAATCTCTGAAATCTTATCATATATTATGAAAGTAGATGAAAAAATATGCACTTTCAAAAAAAATGACACTTGAAAAGGAGGTCGTATGAGCTCAAACGAGGCCTTTGAAGTTGTAGAATTGAGGATTGGATAGGTACAACTGAGAGAATCCAAATTTCTAAAAAACCTGTGCACAAAAATTAGAAAATAACCACACCACTATGAAGATCATAAAATTTTAGCCCATTTCAAAAAAAATTACACCAAAAAAGGAGGAAAAATGAGCAAGATATGGCCTTTCAAAGTTGGACTACAAAATTGAAAAGCTTAATGGAGGGGTCAAATTTTTTTCAAAAAGCTGCTGATGTGGCACCGACGTCAGCAATTCACTGTGTTAAATTTGATAACCGTATGATCGTCATGAAAACTTTGCCTCCCTACTGACTGGGCATTCGTACTGTACGGACTACTGACTGGGCAGATCACTATGCAGGTGATTGTGTAGTACGGCTGATAGGGCGTATGGATCTGACGTGGCAGACAGAGGTGTACAATTTTGCCCGCGGGCTAGTAACCGCCTATTTTAGTGGTCATCGATGGAGGATGGTGTCGCCAGGGGCAGGAGAGACCGACGGGCCCGGTGCCGAGGGGACCAGCGGCGGGCCAGGAGCCGAGGCGGCCGACAAGAGATGTGACCGGCCGGCGGAGGTGGTGGCGGGCGACGTCTACGCAGGAGGTACACTGCAGCAGCGGCGAGAGGACGTGTTAGTGGTAGGTACAGGCATGCAACACGTGCAACACACAGGTACAAACTGCATGGGGGGGTCTACGGACCCCACAAAAACAGTGCAAAAAAAAAATTTGATTTTTTTGATCGCTATTTTTTTTTTCGAAAAATTTTTCACTTTTTTTTTTGAAAAATATATATTTTTTTTAAATTTCGAAATCCGTACGATAATAGCCAAAATGGGGAAAAAAAATTTCTCACCAAAATAGGTCGACTTTATAGTCACAATTTATGGAAACGACCTCCTGGATTCAACGGTGATGTCCAAAATGTTGTATGACACGCCCAAAAAATGAAGATCCCTGAATCCGAAAATGGAAGCCTTCCACGATGTCTCCAAAAAACAATCAATGAAGCCCTAATAGCTCTGATACCATGTAGGATTTTGCCAAGATCAAGGGCACAATGAAAAGCATAAAAAGAGACAAAAGAATGACAAGAACAAACTGTATTCTCATCAATATGCAAAAATGATCAACTGGATTAACCAATACAATGAATATAGGCCTGCTTATATAGCCAAGGCCGTATGGATGTATGAGCACACAAATATGACATGTGGCTCAATGAGAAACAAGGGTAGGTAAGAAATACTAGGGGTAGGTAGGAGAAATAATATAATATTCCACAAGAGGTGGATGACCCACCGATTGTGGAGTGTAATAGCAAAATAAGACCACAAATGGTGGAATTTCTCCTACAAGCTCTATCCCTATGTGCACACTTCCCTAAGTGTCTCAAATCGAAACTACGAAGAGATGCATTATCCTAAGTTAACTTAAGTAAGTGTAATAATATCCAAAATGAATATTTATTTACACCAACACTCCCACCTACTTAGGCACCTAACGTTGTTTCTCATTGGGCCACATGTCATGATTGTGTGTTCACATATCCATGGCCTTTCCTTTATAAGAAATCTCATTTTATATTACATGTAATGATGCAATTGATAGTATTTTCATCTTGATTAGAATACAATTTATTCTTATCAATATTTTTTTTCTTTTTTGTGCTATCCATTGTGCTCTAGATCTTGGCTATATTTGGAAAAAATTCCCTTTATGGTATCAGAGCCATTAGTGTCACTGCATTGTCATTTTGGAGATATTTTGGAGAAATTCATTTTCAAATCTAGAGTCCTAATTTTTATGGCTAGGGCATTTGGAGCCCTAGTCCTAAATCAGGACCACAGAATACCACACCCTGGTCTTCCTAAGTAGGCCCTAAATTGGGGATTCACAATAGTCATTTCATTTGAGTGGAAAATTTAGTCTTGTGTCAACCTATTCTAAAAATTATTTTTATAAATTTGGATGGTCAAATATAAAAGGATGCACGCCCCTCTCATTTTAAGGCTAACCAAAATCAAGATCTTAATTACAGTTTAGCAAATACAAGTGAGAAAGCAATCAATCATTCATCAAACATTGGAGCAACAATGAAGTCAAGTTCAATTATTGAAGATGACATCCGTGATCAATGTTTTATGAAGACATCCTACATGAAACCTTAAAACATTTGTGTGAAGGTCAAACAAAATTTTATCAAGGTATACATTATTGTTTCAAGCATTTCAACATTTCTCTAAAAAGGAATGTATTTTATTCTATTTTTTCATTACATTTATCAATTCTATACATGGTTAATTATAAATTCTAGTTTTTTCTTATTAGTTCCTATCAAGGCAAGATACTATTACATTCAGTGACCACAATATTTTAATTAATTTAGAGATTTAATTGAAAGTTTTGAACAAGAATCTAAAAAAAAACAAAAAAACTTTTTAGATTTAATTTAATTAATAAAGTGTCAGTATACCCAACGTTTGTACAAATGAGACAGACCCACCTTAAAGCAATAGGTACATTATTATTACATCGTATATCATTGATTTCTATTTGTTGTTTTCAATGTATCATTGATTTCTATCTGTTCGCATTTCTAAAAGAAAATTGTCGAATTTTTATTCCTTTAATTCCATACATACCTGCATTTACTGCCTAGCAAAAAGTGGCAACTATTAAATTATTCTAGAAATCGTGACTATAAAATAGGTACAATAATTATCTTTTACAGTTTGAAGTTGCTTATAATCTATCTCCTTTTTTAATCAAGATATTCAATAATTCATAACACGTAGACTTTAATATTTGTCAAAGATAAAATATATTCTATATTTTTTTCATATAATTTTTTATTTAATGAGATTTCTTTTTTTATTTAGTTTATATTTTATATGCTAAATAATTTTATTATTATGATTTTTTTAGAAGTTTGAAAATTTTCATATAATTAAAATTTGATTTTATATAAAGGAGAAGAACATTAATTGTCTTAAATAAATATTTTAATCTTTATATAATTAATATAGTTATAATCATAATAAATATATCTAATATTAATGTAGATGTAAATCTAATATTAAGTTAAAGAATAGATAAATAAATATGAGTTGTACACATAATATTTAATTAATTTTAATATATGTTTACGTGGAAAGTAAAAAAAATGGCTCTGCAACTTGGTAGATATGTGAATGACTGAGCAGGTGATAAGGGGAGAATATATGATGGGGTTGCTTCAACATCTGGTAGGGTTCCCCTTTGGCAAGAACAACCCTGGGAAACAGTGAAAACTAATAAGACCATCAGGGTAGAAAGGCGATGGGCTACTAGGGTGGTTGAAGACTATACATTTCGATACCACGACGAACAATGCCCAAACCAAGGTAGGATTCAGGAGTTGGTTGTCAATCATCCACATGCTAGGGAAGTTTTGGCACATAACCATCCGAGGACTGTGGTAGTGGGAAAGAGAGTAGCTAGGGTAGAGATGAAGGCAGTCAGGACTACGGATCAACCACAAATGTGGGGGATAATAATCACCTCACAAATTCCTAGCTGCGCCACCAAGGCAAATAGGATACCACTGGGCTCTCGAATAAATTCAGGCCCTGGAGGATACATCCGTAAGCCACAATAGATAACATGCCCATTTACCAATAGAATGGAGGGTTAGGTTAGACCCACAAAAAATGGAGGAAGGCCAATGCCATTATATGGCCCTAAATTCATCAAAACGGTCCCGGTCTCGAAGCGGGGAAATTTTCCACACAAGGTTGTAAGAAATAAGGATGACCTAGCGGCAAAAAATCTCGATCCAGAGCCCATCAAAATCAGTTTTCCTACAAAAGAAAAGGATTTAAGCAAGTACTACAGAGGGCACGACCTCTTTGCAAGATGGGGAGGGAACAACCTACCAATCGAAGAAATTGTAGAATGGTGGAAAATAAAATTCCACAGCTAGGTAAGTATAAAAACCCTAGTAAACAACTTTGTATATATAGAATGCCATGATAAATCTATGATGGCCAAGCTTCTGCATGAAGATTATGTTTTTTACAAAGGCATAAATTTTAACTTCATTGATTGGCAACCAAAGTTTGATTCTAAATAATTTAAATTTGAAATGGAACCAAAATGGATAGAAATCCACAATGTTCCTGTAGAATTAATGCATGCTAAAATCCTTATAGAAATTGGTGAAAGTCTGGGCAAATCCATAACTATTGAAAAAAATTGGTCGGATAGCTCAGACATAAAAATGCTAATAGAATTCAACAAAGCTAAGGGAACCTAAAAACTATAATCTTAGAAATAACCGATGGCATATATACTCTAAAACCGGTATGGTTTAATGGCCAGTAGTAGAAGATTTAGCCTTCTGTAAGAGGTCAAACCATAATTGTCAGAAGCTGCAAGCATTAGTTTTGGATAAAATTGTAGCTTCAAATGGGAAATTAGACATACAATTTAATGTTAACAAGGGTGGATTTACTATAAACACTAGCCAACAAAGGATTTAGACTACCCCAACAATGCCTCCTTTCTCGGTCTTGGGAAATAGTAATGACAAAACCCTAGAAACCCAGACTTATAATAATGAAGAGAAAATCCAAGTTGAATTGAACAAGGTTATAGAAAACCTAATGGGGAAAATAGCTAAGGAATATGAAGACAAAATAGTCATTGATACCCCAGCAAAATTGGTAGAAAATGATAATATCCCCATTATAGAATAGGTTCAATCCCCCAACAGAACACCCTGATTGATCGGCAACCCTAATGAGGAGGCTCAAAAAGATATAACCACAAACTTCACCACTCTGGAAGATTCTCCTATTGTGGAAGTGTTGAATGTAAATGAAGAAAGATTTCATCAAGGAACAAATCAATATGCAGGTAACAGACAATAACAAAATAGTAGAGAGAAGCCCAACCAATCCACAAAATACAGGTATCCTCCAAACAGGAAGTGAGAGACCAACTCCTGAATGTGGAAAAACTTTGAGCAACAAAAGACACAGGAAGTATTTTTTAGACAAAAGAAAGATGGACGGGGATGTGGAGGGGCAAGCCAAAATAACAACACTATTGGGGCAAGGAAAATCTTGCCATCCCCTAGCAAAGGTATAAACATACTTACCTGGAATGTTAGGGGTTTGGGAGCCCCTAATAAATAGAGACTGATTAAGAGAAGTATACTGAAATCTACCATGGATATAGTTTTGATACAAGAAATAAAACTAAGCAAGAGTGATATAGATAATTTTAGCAGAAAATTTACCCAATGGCAAATTGAAGTCGTTGAATCTACAGTGGAATTGGGGGGACTAGGTAAAATGTGGCAAAAAAGTATAGTTGCATTCACATGTCAATCCAAAATTAAAAATTGGATGGCTGGCAGAGTCAGAACCCTTAGTCTTAACCTTGAGTTTATAATTATTAATGTTTATAGCCCAATCCCAACAGAAAAGAAAATTTTAGTGTGGTAGGAAATTAAATATTACTTAAGGATGCAGGATGGAAAACACATCATAATAGGTGGTGAATTCAACACTATCTTATACTCATCGGATAAAAGCGGTGGTAAAACAAACATAAAACAATCACAAAGAGACTTCGATAACTATATAAACAACAATAACTTATACAATATCAAAATAGATACTAGTTTCTACACATGGAATAACAGGAGAAAAGAGTTCACTAACATCACATAAACACTTGATAGATTCTTCTTTAAGGGATATCTAACCGATTTCTATACAGAACTAAAAACTATGGTATTACCTTGGTCAGGCTTTGATCACTTCTCAGTACCCTTAGAACTTGTGGGGGAAACAAAGAAAATGGGATATCCCTTTAAGTTCGAGAGAATGTGGTTTACAAACGAAGACTTCCTCCCCAACATACAAAAATGGTGGAAGCAAAGCACCTTTGTAGGATCAAAATTATTTTGTCTGGTCTCTAAGATGAAAGAGATTAAGGAGAAGTTATTAGACTGGATCAAAGAGAAATTTAAAAACATCTTTGAAGAAAAGTCAAGAATTGAGAATGAACTGGAGATAATAAACACTGATGTGATGAAAAATGGGATGACTTCTGAGACATATGAAGCTGAGAAAAGGATCCTATTTGAATATGAAAGCATTTTGGCCAGAAAAGAGATATACTGGAAACAAAAATCTTGAGAATTATGGCTAGAAGATGGGGATTGAAACATCAAATGATTTCACAACAATATTAAATTAAAAGAACAACAAACAAAATCACCCAAATCACCAATAACAGTGGTCAGATCATAATGGACCAAGATCAAATTGCAAAAGATTCAATCATGTATATTGAAAACATCCTCAACAATTGGGAACACTAAATGTTACGGGACTTTTTCCTGTGGAAATAAATTCCAATAAATATAATTAGATAAATGTAATTATGAACATTATTATAGTTATGAAAGGGTGTGATTTTTTGGTAGCCACCCTGTGACATTATATAAACCCGTGAATTAATAAAGAAGGGTACATGGACAGGGAGGGAGAAAATAATAGAAGAAAAAGAGATTGAAAGAAGCAAAAGCGAGAGGATAGTTAAGCTCTGGTGGTTGGGCATTGAGCATTGGAGAAGGGGCATACAGTGTGTGTCCAACTCGGGGTACATCGTACACCCGGGAGTGTCCTGACCAGGGCTGTGTTTATTTCATGTTGTGAAGACATGTGGGGTTCTATGTAAGAACCGTGTCCTCCTAGAGTGCTTCCTTGCCTGGAAAACCCTAGGCCTATAACTAATCCTCTACGTGCGGGAAAGCAACCTCTATGATTTATAGATATGTATTAATCAATTTTATTTACAATCATTGCCCTAATGTTTCACTGCTACAAATTATTATCTCAATGTTTGATTATTTATTATTGATGTACATTCATCTTTAATATAATTATTCTATAAATGTTTTGAAGGTTAATTCAATATAAAATAATATAAATTTTATGAGTGATTAGTTTATCATTCCCTTGAATAATTACTTTTGGTTAATTAAATTAGGTTTAACTTAATATTTGATTTATTTAATCCACTACAAATACTTAATAAATCACAAGGGAAAAGACCCTTACATTTGGTATCAGAGCCAAATCAATCTTGAGAGCATGTACAAGATCATTCAATTTTATTTGACTCTGTTGCTAAACATTTATCTTCCCTGTCTTACACATTGGAAAATAAAATCTTCAAGACAATAAAATAGTAGTTTCTTTTTTACTTTAGGTTTTGATTCAAGATTATTAGACTCCCTAGAAATAATTTACCAAAGTATTTACCATCACGTTTTTGTTACTGAATATGACTTTATGAGTGGATTACTTCTCATTAAGAAATAATTAGTAATAGAATAGGCCAAATTTTAAACATCTTTAAATGTAAATATGGTAAATTATG
Source organism: Cryptomeria japonica (assembly GCF_030272615.1). NCBI lineage: Eukaryota > Viridiplantae > Streptophyta > Pinopsida > Cupressales > Cupressaceae > Cryptomeria > Cryptomeria japonica. Next base: position 576,050,659 of record NC_081405.1, read on the forward strand.
TGAGAAAAAGTAACCATTCTTAGTAGACAGTAACTTTTAGCTAACTCTTTGTATGCTTTTTTTTAAAGAGGGAGGAATAGGAAGATTTGGGAGATAAACCTTAGATTACACATAATTTATCAATCTTTTAGAATTAAAATTATATTTTAGTTTGTTGTATGTATTAAATTATTATTTTTTTTAATTTTTTTTTTAAACCAATGACATTTATTTTAAGTTTATTTATGTTTTATTTTTATTTATTTTTTATTTATTTTCTATGAGTATCTAACAAAAACCTTGGATTTCATAGAGAGAGAGAGAGATCTGCATCAACTTTGCCTTTTGCAACTCTCTGAGGGCATTAAATCAGATGATGCATTTCTATCCCTTGTTCTAAAATTATTTTCACTAGTTCCTTGCTGGATTCCCAACTTGATATTTGTTGCTCTTAATAAAAATAAATCTAAATTTTCTTGTAAGGAAAATAAATTACTTAAGGAAAGGAAGTACATTTGAAAACATATACATCTTTAAATAATTGAAACAACTCTAAGCTAGAGAATATCCTTAAGACAAAAATTTGGTAAAGACCTTAGGAACAAAAAAAAAGAAAAAAAAAAGAGGAATTGACCCATCATAATGGCTTCAGAAAATGACCGAAAAGCTTACGAAGACCTAGAGAGAACCAATCAAGTCCTACTAAATGAAATTGCCAAACTAGCAGCTCAAGTCAATCAACTTAAGAATGAATCTATAGAACGAATCAAACAACAAGAGATATCAATCTCAGAGAGCAAGAAAAGTTCTCGATCAACATGTCATCAAAACAATAGAAATGAAAAAACATAGAACAAAAAGTAAATGATGACGAGAATCATTCGAAGAGAGTGACACTTCCAAATCAAACAACTCTGACACTTGTGAATCAGAATCCTCAGAAAATACATTTAGCAAACAAACACAACGAGAATTAGATAATTTTGCTTGTAAAATCAAGCTACCTGAATATAGTTGTGACACTTGTACATGATAGGAAGCAGAGCAGTGGTTGACTAACCTAGAAAGATATTTTGACTTACAAAACACAAGTACCTATGCTAGAACAAAGATAACCACCTACCAATTGAGAAGTAGTGCATTAAATTTGTGGCAAGATACAGTTAGATATTTAAAGCTATGAATTGATAGAACAAAATGGTCACAATTTAAAAAATTATTTCAACAGAAATATCTTTCTGATTACTTTCTACAAGAAAAGAAGAATGAATTTTTTCAATTGAAACAAAGGCTACAAACTATAAGTGAATATAAACAAAACTTTGAAAGACTTAGTAGATTTATACCATTCATAGAAGGACATGATCATGTTGTTAGATTTATCAATGGTTTGATATGAATACCAAGCTCAAGTATGGTGCAGCAAGCCAGTATCAGTAGATGAAGCTGCACAAATTGCAAAAAAATTTGAAAATTATCATCAAATTTCAAGACAAAAAAAAGAAAATCGCAAAAGAAATAGGGAAGGATCACATAAGGAAACTTTCAAACAAGGAAGACAATATTCCAACCAAAATACCGTTCAGTGTAGATCCACCAATATGTCCCATTTCAACAAAGACCACAAAACATTATCAAGAATTCAATGTTGGGCTTGTGGTGAAAATCATCTTCAACGAAATTATCCTCAAATGCAACCTTATTGTGGGAAATGTGGCAAGAACCACCATAAAAATGACTGTTTATGCAACCCCCAAAACCACCAAAATCAAGATAATAAGGTTTTCACCCCTTCCAACATGAAGATTTATGTAGTTGTAGATACAGGTACGGTGCATTACCAACCTTCTTTAATTAAAATTAAAGGTTCTATAAATAATCATCTCATTGTTTTTCTTGTTGATTCAGGAAGTATTCATAACTTTATTTCTCCTAGGGTTGTATCACAACTAAGGATTGCATCTAAATCAATCGAACCTTTAGATGTAGAAATGGCAGATGGTAGAATAGTTAGACAAACAGGTGCAATTATTGAAAATTTAAAATTTGAATTAGACAAGCTTGTAACATATGATCATTTTCACATATTAAATCTAGGTACGTATGATGCTATTCTAGGTATGAGTTGGTTGGAGAAAAACAATGCTTTCCTAGGTTGTGAAAACAAATAGGTTATGCTAAACTCTAACATGGGGACATGTCACATTTTACAGGGTGAGAAAAGACCTCTTCACATTAAAACCATTTCAGCAATGCAAGTTAAGCGTAGTACGAGGAAACATTGTAAAATATTTTGCGCTATGTTTTTCAAAACATGTGATAAATTTAAATTAGATATTAATATTAAACCTGTGGTGCAAGAATTTAAAGATGTGTTTCCAGAAGAATTAAATAGGTTACCTCCTAAATGATCTATAGAACATGCAATTGATCTAGTTCCTGGGGCAGAATCTATCTCCAAAGCTCCCTATCGACAATCAATCCTTGAATTAACTGAACTAAAAATCCAATTAACACAACTACTTAAGGAAGGTAAGATAAGGCCAAGTCTCTCTCCATGGGGTGCACCAGTATTATTCGTTAAAAAGAAAGACGGGACCATGAGGTTATGCATAGATTATAGACAACTTAACAAATTAACCATAAAGAACAAGTACCCCTTGCCTCGAATTGATGACCTCCTAGACCAATTACATGGTGCCCTTCCAAAATAGATATACAGTCAGGATACCATCAAATTCATATTAAAGAATCTGACATTTCCAAAATGGCATTTCAAACATGATATGGTCATTATGAATTTGTGGTAATGCGTTTTGGGCTAACTAACGCACCTGCAACCTTTATGACCTTGATGCATGATATCTTTTGACCATTTCTAGATGTATTTGTTATCATCTTTTTGGATGACATATTAATATACTAAAAAAATGAGCAAGAACATGAGCAACATTTGATGATGGTACTAGAGACCTTACAAAAACACAAATTATATGCCAAATTAAGCAAGTGTGAATTCTTTAATTCAGAGGTATCTTATTTAGGTCATATAGTTTCAGAAAAAGGTATTTCACCAGACCCTGCTAAGATTAAAGCAATTCAAGATTGGCCTATCCCCAAGGATGCTTACGAAGTAAGAAGTTTCCTAGGATTATCTAGGTTCTATCGTTGGTTTGTTAAAAACTATTCAAAAATTGCTGCACCTTTAGCCGACCTAACTAAGAAAGATCAAAATTATAAATGGATTGATGAATGTGATAAGGCTTTTGAAACATTAAAAACATTGCTAACAACTGCACCTATTCTTTGCACCCCAAATTTTAGCAAACCTTTTGCTATGATTACAAATGCATGTGGGACAGGTATAGGTGGTGTTCTAATGCAGGATAACCAAGTTGTATGCTAGGAATCAAGAAAATTATTACCTGTAGAAAGAAACTATCCTATTCATGATCCTGAATTATTAGGGATTGTCCATGCCTTAAAGGTTTGGCGACACTATTTATTGGGAAACAAGTTTATTTTGAAAACAGACCATCATAGTCTTCAACACATATTTACTCAACCTCAACTTAACATGAGACAAAGAAGGTGGATGGAACTCTTAACTAAATATGATTTCACTATTGAGTATGTTCCTAGAAAAGAGAATGTAGTGGCAGATGCCCTAAGTTGAAAAAGATAATGTGTTAATGCTTTGATGTTGGTAAGGAGCCAATTTGAACATGATATCAAATCAAAATTACCTATCGATGACTATTTCCAACCAATTTATGAAGGCCTCCAAAATCAGTCCCCTAATATCCATTTGAAAGATCGATTAGAACAATATTTACTAGGTAGAAATGGACTCCTCTATTTCAAAGGAAGATTGTGCATTCCTAATATCCTTGGCATTAAATCACAATATTTGAAGATTCTCATGATATACCTATAGTCGGATGCCCTAGATTTCAAAAAAACCTATCTTTCAATCAAGAAAAACTACTTTTGGCCTCAAATGAAGAGTGAGATCCGTACTTATGTGCAACAATGCTTAACTTGTCAAAAGGTAAAAGTGGAATAGTGTAAACCTCTTGGCCTCTTGCAACCCTTGTATATTCTAGAGTGGAAATGGGAATCAATTAGTATGGATTTTATCACTGGATTACCTCGAACCCAAAAGGGTCATGATTCTATCTTTGTAGTAGTAGATCGATTAACCAAAATGACACATTTTCTACCCATCAAGATAAAATCTTCTACTTCTAACATTTCCCACATATTTGTTAAAGAAATTGTTAGATTGCATGGTATTCCAAAGAATATTGTTTCAAATCGAGACCCTAGATTTACATCATCTTTTTGGAAATCTCTTTTTTCTAAACTTGGCACTAAATTAAGCTTCACTACTGCATATCACCCTAAATCTGATGGCCAAACTGAACGAATTAGTAGAATCTTAGAAGATATGTTGCACATGTATACCATGGATAAACCCAAATCATGGGAGGACTACTTACATAGAGTTGAGTTTGCCTACAATCAAGGATATCATTCAACAATTAAGATGTCAGCTTTTGAAGCTATGTATGGTCAAAATTGTAACACACCTATCTCCTGGTCTGACCCTGTTCATAAGATTTGGTATGAAAATGAAAACTTGCTTGAGATGGATGCTATTTTTAATAAAGCCAAACAAAACATGAAAGCTATCCAAGATCGATATAAAAGTTGGGCTGATTCCAAGAGGGCTACGTGAGATTTTGATGTTGGTGATGATGTTTTCTTAAGAGTCAAATGAAAAAGGAGCTCATTAAAGCTTGGAAAGTATTCTAAAATAGCTCCTCGTTATTGTGGTCCTTTTCAAATATTAGAACAAATAGGAAATGTTGCTTATAGACTTGCTTTACCTCCTCAATAACAAATTCATGATGTATTTCATGTAAGTTTACTTAAGAAATATATTCATGATGTAGATCATGTTAATCATTGGAAAAGTATTTCTATTGAACCTTCTTGTGAATTTAAAATTGAACCAGAAAGAATAATTGAAACAAGAACTAGAACAATAAGAAATAGAATTATAGAAGAAGTAAAAGTTAAATGGAGTCATTGTGGTAATGATAGTGCTACATGGGAAAAAGCTGATTTTATTAGAATTCAATATCCACAATTGTTTGACTAAATGTTATTTTACATGTGTTAATGATGCAGAAACTCCTCACGCTATTGAGGGCAGTAGCTGATTTACATGGGGAGAAATGTTACGGGACTTTTTCTCGTGGAAATAAATTGCAATAAATTTAATTCGATAAATTTAATTATGAACATTATTATAGTTATGAAAGGGTGTGATTTTATGGTAACCACCCTGTGACATTATATAAACCCATGAAATAATAAAGAAGGGTACACAGAGAGGGAGGGAGAAAATAATAGAAGCAAAAGAGATTAAAAGAAGAAAAAGCGAGAGGATAGTTAAGGTCTGGTGGTTGGGCATTGAGCATTGGAGAAGGGGCATACAGTGTGTGTCCAACTTGGGGTACAACATACACCCGGGAGTGTCCTGGCTAGGGCTGTGTTTATTTCATGTCATAAAGACATGTGGGGTTTTGGGTAAGAACCGTGTCCTCCTGGAGTGCATCCTTGCCTGGAAAACCCTAGGCCTATAACTAATCCTCTACGTGCGGGAAAACAACCTCTCCATGATTTACAGATATGTATTAATCAATTTTATTTACAATCATTACCCTAATGTTTCACTGCTACAAATTATTATCTCAATGTTTTATTATTTATTATTGATGTACATTCATCTTTAATATAATTGTTCTATAAATGTTTTGAAGGTTAATTCAATATAAAATAATATTAATTTTATGAGTGATTAGTTTATCATTCTCTTGAATAATTACTTTTGGTTAATTAAATTAGGTTTAACTTAATATTTGATTTATTTAATCCACTGCAAATACTTAATAAATCATAGGGGAAAAGACCATTACACTCAAAACTCACCAACAATATAATCTTAACAAACAACATACCCAAACTGATAACAACTGATGATAATTAAATGTTAAACTCCAAAATCACTCATGAAGAAGTTAAAATAGCTCTAGCACAATTTCATGCAGACAAAGCCCTTGGTCCGGATGGCTTCGCTGCTTGTTTCTTCTAGAAATGTTGGCACATCTTAGGGGATGAGGTAACTTATTTCTTGGAATCCACCCGCAATGTAGGAAGATTCCTAAAAGAAATTAATAACACTATTTTGGCCTTAATCCCAAAGAAGTAGAACCCTTAAAATGGGATGAGTTTAGACCCATTTCGCTATGCAACATGATCTACAAGATACAAGACAAAGTAAGGGCCAATAGATTAAAATAGTTAATGGCTATCATAATATTAGAAGAACAAACAAGATTTATACCCAATAGATCCATTTTAGATGTGATTATTATTGTGCAGGAAGCCAACCACTCCTACCAAATTTAGGGGAAACCCAATATGCTACTAAAATTAGACATTAAAAAGGCTTATGAAAAAGTGGATTTGTACTTCCTATACAGTTGTATGAAGGCCTTTTCCTTTAACAAGAAATGGACAAATTGGATTCACTTCTATATATCAAACCCTAGGTTCTCTATCTTACTAAATGGTAAACTAGAAGACTTCTTTAAAACCTCCAGAGGACTCAAACAAGGGGATCCTTTATCCCCATTATCATTTATAATTATATCTGAAGCCCTTGGAAGGATTTTGGAGGCATCACAAAGGTCCAACAAACTGTCAGGAATTCAGATCACAAGTGGAGTTGACCAATGCACCCATCAACAGTTTGTGGACGATACAACATTTTTTGGAAAATGATAGCTAAAGGAAGCTACATAAATTAAAAACATATTATAGTCCTATGGGCTGGCCTCAAGAGAGATGGTAAACAAAGAGAAATCAGAAATATACTTCTTCAAAATGGATCCATAGGAGGAACACAGGATAGCTTCATATCTAGGATACATAAGAGGCCATCTACCACTAACATAAAGGCATCAGATCAAATAAACTTTGGGACCCCTTGATGGGAAAAGTAAGGAAAAAGCTAGCATCCTGGAAAGCCTTATGGCTAACAGGGGTAGGAAGATTAACCCTCATAGAAACAATATTAGTAGCAATGCCTATCTACCTTCTATCTTGTATACCTCTTCCAAAAGTAATAGATACAAAACTAACTCAAATAATGAGAGATTTCTGGAATGGTGCAGGAGATAAAAACAAAATGAAACTAATACCATGGGAAAAGATATGTCATGAAAAGAGAGATGGAGGAATGAGAATAAGAAAATACTATGGTAAAATATGGCTTTAGGGGCAAAATTGGAATGGAAAATATATGCATCCTCAGAAGCAAAGTGGGCTAGAATCCTTAAGAGAAAATATATGTCACAAAATCAGAGAGAGGTAATATTTAGGTAAGCATATCCTCCCAAGGTATCTAGAATCTGGAACTTTATAAGAGAAAGTCGGTCACTCATTATGAACCACCTATCCTGGGATATTCATGATGGCAGAACAACCTTGTTTGGGGAGGATTCCTAGGGTGGCTATCATTCAATTGATAGTCTAATGAACACAACTGACATTAAAAACCAAATGAAATATTTATGGGGGAACCATGTAAAGGATTATATGATACTGGAACCTAAATCAATAATGAGATGGACATGGAAGAACATGTCCCCATTCTTAGTGGACAACAAAGACCAACAATTGCTACAAATTCTAGAGGGTAGAACAATAATACTCAGACCTGGATCGAATGAGCTTATATGGTCAAAATCAAAGAATGGACAATACAACTGCAAAGAATGGCTTTAGAACCATATATGAGGAGGCAAACACAATCAAAGACTACACCCCTAACACAATTTGTTCGGTTAAGTTTGAACTCCCAAAAGATGGCTTCTTTGCTTGGATCATTTTAGGGGAAAGTTATTACTGTGGAACAATTTAAATTCAGAGGTTACAAAGGGCCCTCAATGTGTGTCTTATGCAAGAAATGTGAAGAAACAAATGACCACTTATTCACAACCTGTACCTACACACAAAGATCCTGGTATTGGTTGATGGCGCAATTAGGTTGGTCAGGAGACATCATCCCTAACCTAAGAAATGGCTTAGAATTTGGCCATTAATAAAAAAGAATAGCATCTTCCATAACTTATGGATATGCAATCCAGTAATAGTAATCTAGGAGGTTTGGAAGGAGAGAAATGGGAGAATCTTTCAGGAAACAGAAATGAAGATAGAAATACTGATAGCAAAAAGAGAAGCCTCCATCACATAAACCACCAATAATAGGAATATAACCATCCCACAACATGATAAGACATTATAGAGTGGGATAACTATATTAGGAAGCAGTGGAAGGGGATCAAAATTCCCCCTTTCGTTAGAAAAGGGAACTTAGATAACTCAATTTTGATGGAGCATCTAGAGACAACCCGGGGGAGGCAGGGGCGGTATGCATAATTCACTCAGGTGATGGATATGTATTGGATCAAAATCCTGATATTTAGGACATGGTACACACAATAAGGCAGAAATATTGAAGGTATACATAGGTTCTTGCACAAATATATATATATATATATATATATATATATATATATATATATATATATATATATATATATATATATATATATATATATATATATATATATATATATATATATATATATATATATATATATATATATATATATATATATATATATATATATATATATATATATATATATATATATATATATATATATATATATGCAGGTGTATCTATACAACTATATATGTACACGTACATATATATGAGAAGAGATATATGTAGATGCACAAATGCATATATAGTTGTATATACAGGTATATACAAAAATAGGTATAGATATAAGTGCATGCAATCACATATATACCCATCATAGTATCCTGAGAGCAAAGACCACTCCCTTCTATAGGCACAAACATAAACTAGGTATGGTGCCAGGCACCAAGGATTTAAGGCATACAAGAATGTGTCAAATTGGCATACAACTCATAACACATAGAACCAATGTCACACTCATACAGAGATATACATAAATATAGACATATATATACTTAGAGGCAAAATATGCAATACTAGGCCTGAGTCCTTAACAAAATGATGGATCTTTAAATCGATATGACATGACAGGGCTGAGATGGCACCATCGCAGGCTTGACAGACAAAAATATGCTCATCTGCATACATATAGTAGGACAAATTATATACTTACATGCATATATATGCACAGATATACAAATATATAAGTATGTAGATAAACATAGATGCGTACATGCGTATAGATATATATGCATATACGTATATTTGTAGATATATGCATATGAATGCATATACATATAAATAGCCACATAAATAGAAATACATAATGCATACTCAAGCATGGACAAATTGGAAACAAACACATATATATCTACATAGGAATATAAATATATTTTCCCATATATATATACACACACACACACACACATATATATAAGTATATGGACATATATTTATGTCTTGATGTAGTATATAAAAATGATGAAACATAGCCAAAAATCATTATAATAATACTGCTCAATTGCCAAAGCAATCATGCACTAGCAATGTTAGGCATAAAGAGAATCAATAATCATTAGTCCTGTAGTCATACATCAAGACATTTTAGGGAAGGGAATATGTCAGAATTATCTACAAGCAATCATACAACATAGTGAGAGACAGAGAGGTAAACTTCATGTGACTCGCCTGGCACAACCAGGGTCACTATTTGTAGTACAGGTTTTACTAGTTACCATAACCAGTATATCTTCACATAAGCATTCATTAATAAACTCTGCCTAAATGGATTCCGGTATTTATATCTGCTCTGAGAAGTGGAAAATGTCCTTCAAAAGAGAAATTTCTAATAAGAGATGGTCGATTATCCTAAAAATGGAGGATGATTTGGTTATACATGCGACCAAAAGGATTATGGGTGATGAGATAATCCTTTCAAAACATAGGCAAAGAGTTAACAATAGCATCCCAATAGGGTTTGTAGTGATTTTACTTGCAATGGGAGAATGAAAAGCAGTAACAGTCACATTATGCAGATTGATTTTCAATGACGAATACTTGGATAACCTGGAATTGGCGATAAAATGTGTGGATGAGAATCTACAGACACCTTACCCAAAAGATTACTCCAAAGTGGCAAAAGCCATTGACAAGGGGGAGGTACTTAACATAGAATTCAAAAGGCCCATTCTTAGTAATAAGGGCCAAAGTCTCTGCAACCAAAGACAAACAAAGATTGATAGAAGCATTGCATTCCTTAAGCAATGGCTAGGAGTGGTCATAGAACCGAAAGGAGAATGGTGGGTGAGTTAAATGGTCTAAGAAGGATGGACACCGTTCCAGGAAAATAATCCCACTGAATCATAGGCCTCTAGTATGGAAGCAACAGATGATAGTGAAGAAGATTAAGCTCCAATTACATAATTTTTTTTTTATAATTATTATAACGAATCTTATGCATAGACAGATATGACCGATAGATAGCTCAAGACACATAGTGAACTATTTATTTTCACTAATAAAATATGCATATCGAACTGTAAGATAGCCACTGTATGACAATATCAAATGATAGTTAAACTATACTTAAATGAGACATAAATATTGATTACCAAAATAAGAAACTAAAGTCCATACTAGAGAGGTGTGGTAGTATCAACCCTTTGCTAACCAGTGCATCCACTTTTGAGAAATATTGTAGAATGGGTAATCTTTCAAAGTAGGACCAACAATTTCTAATGTTGACCTATTTGGAAAGAAACCTAGTCTAGAATAATAACAGGGGAGAGTGTACTGAAATAGTATTGGCTTTATTATTCCTTTGAAACTAACAGTTAACATAGTGGTTTTGTAGAAGAAGGTATTGAAAATTTGTTTTGCAGGAGAAGGTCTTAAAATTTGGTTTGTAGGATTAGTAGAAGGTGACTATGATGGCAAAAGGGAACTAAGAAAGCTGGACATAAATACACTATCCCATGCCAAGCATAGATTCTCTATATCAAGGGCTTTTTTACAAGCCATATTGTAGAACCTATTAAAGGTCAATTGTAATTTAAAGTTTGTTAGTCGACCATTGGTCTCAGGTAAGGCTGGAGGTTTTCTCCTCTCCACCCTTTCCTACCAACGCCTACACTGAGCATGGATTGTAACACTTCTTTTATCAATAAAATACAACTTAGGCCTTTTTACCGAAAAAAAAATTAATTAATTTTAAAATTATATACTAAATGTATGTAAATGTATAAATCATATATAAATATTAAATGATAAATATAGAAAAAAATATCAAATATATACTGATATATATTTAAATATAAAATGTATATTACATTGTGAGATTTATGAAACATATATCAATAAATGATAATAAAAATATGTATAAATATATACTAAAAAATTAATGTATATTTATATTTGATATCAAATATAAATTTTGTTGTGAAGAAAAATTAATCTCAAATCAATTATGAATACACTTTAAAGGATTTAAATATGATTGAAACAAAACTAAAGAAAAATTATAACTTTAAATCAATTATGCATCTCTTTATAAATTATGCATACTATTTATAATAACATAATTTTTTATATTAACATAATTTTTTTAGACGTGGTATGTTAAAAAGTACGAACAATCCTCTCGCTCTCCCGCTCTTCAAGTTCAAATTTCTAACCTCTATCGTTCATGGTGGTGTCTACTGGTGGGGATCTCCCCCCACAAGAGACAGACCCCATTTTGGACCCTACGATGGTGACATTGTCTATCACATCATTTCTTGGTCCCACGGTAGTTCCTCCTTCCAATCTGGCACTGCCTCAGGTTGATGGTTCTTCTTTGGAGAGCTCTATGGCCACACCCATGGTATTTGATTCTGATACTATTCCTAACATGTCAATTTTTCTAACCATGGAGCCTCAGGCTATTAACGCGAACCTCAAGGGTTGAAAAAACATGTTGGTCCAAAATACTGAGACTGTGGACCCCAACTTTGTCCACGTCTACTCGCAATCTGAGGACGAAATGTCTTTTGAGCTTCTTGATATTGTTTTGGACCATATTTTACTGAACATGGCCAATAATCTGGTGGGGAAGTTCTTCTCCCTGTGCCCCATGGTGGAGATGGTCAGAAAATGGGTCAAGGATATATGGAAACTGAAAGGGAGTGTTTTTGTTAGTGCCATGCCTGGTTCCCTCTTCCTCTTCAAATTCACCACTGAGAAGGATGTCACCCTTGTCCTCTCTATATGCTAGTCCTATGGTTGAAACAACCTCTCCCTTTGTCATTGCAAGGCTAGCTTTGACCCTATGGCTAACTTGCAGAAAACTGCTTCGGTGTAGGTTCGGCTCATGGGGCTTTCCTTGAATAATGGGATGAATTCTTTGTTCAAGCTACTGTGAACATGAATCTCCCAAACTTCACAACCCTCAAATCTAGGCTTGGTAGCTAGACTCAATCCTTGGTTTATGAAAATACTACCCTCTTCTTCCAAAACTACAGCAAATCGGGGCATGTTATCACCCAATGCAAGGCTCTAGCCCCCCTATCCATCAAGCTTAAGGGACCGGCCCAGGTGCAAGTTTCAGTGCAAAATGCTCCTATTATTTATCAAGACTTAGCTATGGGACCTATGGGCACTCCTACTCCTGGCCTGGACCTGCCTCCCTTAGCAGTTGATGACCTAATTATGGAAGAATAGCCCTTTGCTAAGAGTATCAACAACCTTCTCAAATCTCCTACAAAGATTGTGGTGGAAGCCTCTAATTCGACCCAGAAGGAATAGTACATCTCCCCGATAGTCAGCTCGATTTCAGTGGTTGATCAACTGGAAGATTGTGAGATTCTAAGGGACCCCTCTCTCATCACAGAGAAAACTCACTCCTCGTTGGTGTCTCCCACCCTAAACTAGGATTTACTCTCACCTAGTGCCCCTAGTGCATCATCGAGTGGTTGCATGACTCCTATTGATGAGGGATGGATTACTCAAAGATGCAAGACCAGGATTACAAAGCCTGATGTGGGGATGGATCTCAAAGCGAGCTGGCCATCATAGAGACTATAAAGACAAAAGGAAGAAGCAAGGGATATTGCCAATGGTAGGAAGTAGACCTCGGAGACATCCATAAAAGTTAATAAATGAAGGTCCTCTCCTGGAATATGAAGGGCCTTAACAGCCCCAAAAGCAATATGCTCTTAAAAAGTGTATTTTTAAAAATAAAATTATGGTCCTTCTTCTCCAAGAAGTTAAGATGTTTATGTCCTCATTTTCCCTTGTTGCTGGGAAAATTTGGCCTGGTGCAAAGCTTGTTATTAGTGATGCTACTAGAGCCTCCGGTGTCTTGGTCACCATGTGGGACCGCTCCCATTTTTCTAGTAGTCTTCTCTTCTCCTCGGTCAACCTTTTGGTCTCTGAACTCTCTTCCCCAATGGACTCCTATATTCATGTTAATTTTTATGCCCATAATGTCAGATCTAGTAGATTAAAGCTCTGGAATGATAGAACTTCTCTAATACACAATAATGCCAATACCCACTGGTTGATTACGGGTGATTTCGACTCTCCTTTGATCCACTCTAAGAAGTTGGGAAGCCTTCCAGAGTACTCTGACAACATGACTAATCTAGCTAACTTGATTGGTAGGAATGGGTTAATGGATGTGGAACTACCGGGGTAAAAATTCACTTGGTCCAATCTCAGGAAGGGAAAGTATCTTATTTAGGTTAGACTTGACAAATTTCTCATCTTGATCAACTGGGGAATTGGTCCAACCTTGAAGCTCACTGCCCTCCCTAGAACGGTCTCTGACCACAACCCCTTGCTCCTTTAGAATACCACAAATGCTGCAAGGAAGAATCATCTTTTTCGATATGAAATTATGTGGAACTCTCATCCAAAGTTCAAGGATTTCATTAAAAGATGGTGGATCACCAACATACCTGGTACTCCTATGTTCATGATTGCCCATAAGCTCGACTTCATAAAAAAAATGTCTGGGGCTGTAACAAATACACCTTCGGAGAGCTCAAAAGTAAATTGACTACTATCCAAGAGCATATTAATCAAGGTGAATCCCTTGAAGCCACCCATATGGAGGAGGCTACCCTCTGAAGAAAATGGAAGGAAAATTCCAACAAAGAGGAACTCTATTGAAAATAAAAATCCAAGGTTCAATGGCTCAAAGAGGGTGATACAAATACTATTTTCTTCCACAGATCTACTTCTATCCATAGGTGTAGAAATTACATCTCTTCCCTCATGGACGACAACAATCAAGTGGTCAACAATGTTGATAGTTTGAGAAGACTGACTATTGACTATTTTGATACTTTATTTAGGGATGATGATTACGGGGGGGGCCCTACTAGGGAGGACCTTCTTAACTACCTCCCACAACCCCTCTCAGAGGAAGACAAGAACCTTATTTTGGCCCCTATTTCTAAGGGAGAAGTCAAGTCTGCTATTTTTTCTATAGGCCCCTTCAAAGCCCCAGGTCGTGATGGTTTCCCTCGAGCTTTTTTTCAAGATTTCTGGGATGTGGTGGGCCCTAATGTTGTTCTGGGTACTAGAGATTTTTTCAGATCGGGAAGGCCTCTTAAAAAACTCAATCACACCTTCATTTCTCCTGTCCCCAAAAATCAAGAGGCATCTACTCTGATGGACTTCCACCCTCTCAGTCTCTACAACACTATTTACAAAATCTTCAGCAAATTTCTTGTCAATAGGCTCAAACCTTTCTTGGATCCTTTGATTAGCCCCTCCCAAAAGGGTTTTGTTCCTGGTAGACAGATTCTTGATGCGGTCATCTCTACTCATGAGATTATCCACTCCATAGATAAGTGTCATTAGTCAGGGATGGTTCTCAAGCTTGACATCTCCAAGGCTTATGGCAGGGTCAACTGGAACTTCCTTTTGAAATTTCTCAAAGCTATGGGGTTTGGAGACAAACTCATCAAACTTATTGGGGAATGCATATCTACTGTCACCTACGCAGTGCTTCTGAATGGGAGCCCCCTGGAGAAGTTCAGGGTCTCCAGAGGGTTGCGGAAAGGGGATCCTCTATCCTCTTACCGCTTCATCATCCTTGCTGAAGTGTTGGCCTCTAACCTGAACTCTATTATTCATAGGAGCACTCTTCTGGGTATCAAACCTACCTCTACGGCACCCCCCAATTTTCTATAACAGTTCATTGATGATACTATCTTTTTTGGTATCTCCTCTGTTTGGGAAGCTAAGGCTTGGAAATCCTTTCTCAACGCCTATGCTCTAGCATCTGGCCAACATATTAACTATGAAAAGAGTAGCATTTACTTCTTCCACACTAATGCCCAACTCCAAGATAAAGTTTGCAAAATCCTTGGTTGTCCAGGGGCCTCCCTCCCTAGTAGCTACCTAGGCCTCCCCTTGACCGTTAAAGATGTCTCTAATTCCTTCTGGATCTCTATCCTTGAAAGAATATAGAAAAAGTTGGCTGTTTGGAAAGGTAGATTCCTAAGTAGTTCTAGGAAATTACAGCTGCTTTCCTCCTCCCTCCAGGGAATCCCTATGTACTTTCTCGCCCTATTCAAGATATTTGTGGCTATGGTTGCTAAGCTTGAAAACATTCAAAAAACTTTTCTCTGAATGGGAATGGAAGAAAAGAAGAGGCTAGCCTTGGTGGACTGGGACAAAGTTTGTCTTCCCGAGGCCATGGGAGGCTTGGGAACCCGCAAAATCTCAAGGTTCAATAAGGCCCTTATGACTAAAATTGTCTGGAAGCTTTTGAATAAGGATACAGATTGGAGTAGGATCATCAGGGCTAAGTACCTGGGTAATGTGGACTCTTCCTGTGTATTGAAAGAGGAGGGCATTCCTAAGGGTTCCAAAATTTGGAATAACATCTTGAGGTGCAGGGACCGTTTATCTCTTGGTTTGAGGTGGATTATTGGAAATGGCAGGAATATTCTCTTCTAGGAAGATTATTGGTTAGGAGAGAGACCCCTTGCTTCTTCCCCCTCCCTAAGATGACTACAGGATGGCACTAAAGGATTCTTTGGTGAAAGGGTCAGTGATTACTTCAACAATTGCACTTGGAGGGCCTTGGAGGACTGTTGTATTGATCATCCCTTCCTCCTCCCTACTGCTGGAGAGCTCCAAAATATTTTGTCTAGTATATTTATCCCCCTGTTTTCTAGGGAGGACATACTTATTTGGAAGTGGGACTCCTCTAGAGACTTCTCCGTCAGAACTGCCTACATGAGCTTACTCAGGGAACCCATTTACTCCTCTATCTAGAATGAGGTTTGGAATCTCCAACTACCCCCCAAGGTTAATTTCTTCTAGTGATCTTCTCCCCTAAAATATATCTTGACCCAAGACAACCTAGTCAATCTGGGATTCTGTTTCCCTAATAGATGCATCCTCTGCAAAAATGATGAAGAAAGTCTCGCCCATCTCTTCCTCCACTATGCCTTCACTTGGGAGATATGGGGATGGTCTACAGTAAGCTTAATATCTATTGGGTGATGAATGATTGTTTGTTAAATCTATCTCAGGAGTTTTGGGGCCCCTCTTCTAATCCCCTTATCTAATAACTATGGAAGAAGATCCCCCCACGTGAGCTGTTGTATCTGGAAGGAACAAAATGATGGGATATTTAGAGACAAAGAGGCCTCCATGGAAATTGTGTTTGCTCGATTCCTTAGTCTATTTCTTGAGAATATATCTATTTCTGAAACCCAGATACCATCCAAGCCCCCCTCTACCTAGGACTGGGAAATTGCTAGATGCTGGAATCTTCCCTCCTCGTTCTCTCTTGTTGACTTCTCTAAAAGACTTTTAAGACAAAGCATGGTCTAGTTACCCTCGGCTACAAATTTTAAACTCAATTTTGATGGGACTGCAAGGGGGGCCTAGCTGCTAGTGGAAGGGTGATCAGATCCCATCTGGGGGCCCTTGTTGCTGCTTATGCGGGTAACCTGAATGGGCATTACTCTAATCAGGCTGAAGTGATGGCCTTAGCCAAGGGAATCTGCATTGACCTCTCCATGGGAATTAGGATTATGGATATTGAGGGGGACTCCATGCTTATCATTGATGTTGTCAAAGGGTGGAATAAAATTAATTAGACAATTGAGGGAACCATCAGGGACACCTTGAGGCTCATCTACAAGCTTGAATCATTCAAATTTATGCATATCTATAGGGAAGGCAACCATGTGGTGGATGCCATGGTAGCAATTGGCTTAAACCACTCAGGACTGAGATGTTGGACAAGTCACAACTTCCTCCCAGACCATGTTAACTTCCTCCTCCAGGGAAAGAAATCCAAAATCTCCACTAATGATTGAGTAGCCACCAAGTGCTTCCCTTACCCTCATCTCTTCCCTCAGGGTTGTGTGGAGGTGGTGGTTTCATAATTCAAACAATGGGAATATCCCTCTAATCCCTTCTGATGTGGTGTTGACTCGTTCGGCTAGGCTGGCGATGACGCACGCATTGCTCTATTGGTATTTTTCTTGGGCTTGTAGAGTCATGATGAGGTACAACTGGATTGGAAACATGTTGGTTGCTGCTGGTATTTGCTGGCCTTTAATGCCTCATAACCAAGAAATCATTTCTAGAAGTGACTTCTTTTTTTCCATGCGCCCAACTTCATTTCTCATTTATTGATATCGGGCTCACACACTTCCCATTTTCTCTTCTTGGCTTGCTTCTCGAAGAGTCTCTGCAACCTTTTTTATGTCATGACTAAAGAAGCTTTGTTTGTGGAAGATATGGGGGGGTGACAGAGTTAGATATGAACTAGATAATCTAGATGATTTTAAAAATGACCCCTGGTCTCGAACTTCTGTGTTGAAGGTGGGGTTGTTGATTTTCTAGATTTCCTGAAGGGCCATGATGAGCAACTCTCGGTTGCTTTCACCTCCTCTTGGTCTGGGAGGTGGGTCTCGGTTGGCAACATTGCATTTCATGTCCCTGAGGAGACTATTGCCAAGCTACAAAGATGACCCTTGATGGCCGCTACTGGAAGCGTATCTGTCATGTTACAAATAGTGAAGGTTTGAAACCGTTCTTTCGTAACCGCAAAGAACCTGTCAAGTTGCAAGGTGGGTTTTTTTGAGAGGAGCTCAAGCATCGGTGGAACATGATCCGCCTCATGATCATGAAGTACTTCACTCTCGAAGGCAGGTATAAGGTATTCTACTACTACCATTTGCCACTCCTCAATCACTTCCATAACAATAATTTTCTTTGTCTGTCATTTTATTTACTGCACTCTATAGAGATCTCTGTTAAAGACACTATGGACCCCAAGCATGGGGATAGGCCTCCCTACCTCCTCCACCAGTGCCTTATTTACAGGTTGTATAAATTCCATGATACTCTCTGCCCCCCCTGCCCCCGGCAATCTTTCTCTCTCTCAGCCCCCCATGCCGACTCCCTAGTAGCTCGCGGCCTTGTGTATGGCTTTCCCTAGATTCTTTCAATATCCCCATGAGGGATTTTCTATGGCCACCATGTATTTGCCTGCTTATGCCTCGTCTATCTCCTTATTGGTAGTCTCCCCTAATTTAACTCTTCCTGCCTCTCCCAGTGCTTCTCATTCCCTATCCAAGGGCCAAAAAAAAACCCCCGCTAAACGCAAACACATTATCTTTGATGATAATTCTTCCTCTGAGGACACTAAGAACGAGAATCCTTCCCCAGATTGTGACGTGAAAAGGAGATCCTCCAAAATTGCTTCCAAAAGATGCAAAAAGAAGACCTCAGTGATCAAGCATCTCAACTCTACGGAGGACCCCATTTGGGACAAGAAGGAGGAAGGCCCTAATACCACTATGGGGACCCCTAATGGGGATGTTGTCGATATGAATGTAACTAGGGACCCCATGGTGCTGACCACTATCGGTGCCACTGATATGAGTATCCCTGAAATGAAAATTGAGGACCTCATTGATATAAGGATATGACCCCTATGAACACAGACACTAAGGGTCATATGGCATGGAAATCTCTGATAGAAAAGCATTGGAATCTGGTAATTTGGATTTGGATTCTAAAATGACTAAATAGGTGATGCATTCTATCCTTCTGATGGGTCTAGTTAATGATAGTGATAACTCCCTTGTTAGTGGCATGCCCAAAGAGATTGAAGAAACTACGGATGACTTGGTTGTTGAGAACCCTAAGGATGTTCCTACTCTTCAACAAATGGAAAAGCCGAGCATGAATCTGCTGGACATCACACAAAGAATTGAATCCTTGGCCCTGTTCTTGATCTGTAGACTATCAAGGAGCATGTCAACCAAATCAAGAATAAGATGGAGGCTTGGGAAGCCCAAATGGTGGGCCTTAACAAATTCCATGTGTAAGTTTTACATAGTTCCATGCTCACCCTCTCTCTACTGAGGGAACGCTATGCAGACACTCAGGAGGACAAGCAGGAGGCTAAGGACGTCTAAAAGTTCCTATCAAACAAATGGAATAGTGCTATGGATGCCATTGGGGTGCACAAGGCACCCCTATATTTTTTTTTTTGTTTTATAATATTGTTTCTGATTTCTAGAGACTTCATTCCTTTTTGCTGATGGTTGTTGTTAATTCTTGTTATAGTGTTGTTTCTACGCTATGACATTTAATAGATTTTCTATGTAAAGGGTCAGTGCCCTTGTTCTCACTGCTTTATTAATTAAAAATATAATTTTTTAAAATTATAATGTTGTTTATTTATATGTAAGAAAATGTTTATTTTATTAATGTGTAAAGTTTTAAAATGATTTTTCAATAGATTAAAAAGTATCTTGTTTTGCATTTAATTATTATTTTTGTTTAGTAATTGTCTTTCAAATTTCTTTCATTTTTGTACATACTATTTTATATTAAAAATTAGTAAATATAAATTTAATACAAATTAAATTATAATATACTTGATAAAAATATTAAATATATATAAAACTATGAAAATTTATAATTTATATAATTTATATAGTACAAAATAAATTCACATATAAATGATAAATAATATATATTTTGTATGATATAAATCAAATTGTATAGAATATAAATAGATTCACTATTATATATGAGCTATATTATTACTATTACATATTATATTTAATAATAAAATGATTGAATATAAATTTAACTTTTGATAGAGGATGGGAGGGACATATTTAGTATTCAAATGAGAATTTTTTAAATACTATTTCAAGATGAATAAATTGAAATTTAATTTTTTATATAGATTTATTAAATTATATTTGTTGGAAAATATAATGAAATTTTATTAGGATATTATTATGCAAAATAAGGAAAAATTTAGAATAAATTTTTATTTTTGATATAATTATATTTGTGTTCTATTAAGAAAAATTAAATAAAGTATTTTTAAATAAATTATTAAAAACGGGTTTCATAACAAAAATCAATGATCAAATATAAGCTTTCAGATTGGAACATTCATAATATAATAATATATTCAAGATAGTTTCTATGTTATTATATATCTCCATCTCACCTTGCCTTTATATCTCTCACTCTGACTATATACACTTCTTATCTCCATTTTTCTCTCTCCTCTCTCTATAATTTTCTCTTATGTCTCTATCTATCCCTCTCTCCTTTATTTCTTTATCTACCCCTCTCCTCCATATCGATCTTCATCTTTATCTCTATCACTATCTTTTTCTCTATCTATCTCCTTAACCCTCTCTCTCCCATTCTTCTCTCTTTCCCTCATCTTTTTATCCTTGCCTATCTCTCTATCTCCACTTCTCCCTATTGCAAATAAAATATGGGCTTATTGGTAATGGAGCCCAATTATCTTCCTAATTTATAGGTTTTATTTCACTCATGTTTAGATTTCTCTAATTCGATGCATATTTGATTTGAAGATATCACTAATTCATGTACCATACAATAATGCTCCCTACCGACCGTTTCATTGAGAAATGTGTTTATTAAAGATGTCAATCTCTCTCTCTCTCTCTCTCTCTCTCTCTCTCTCTCTCTCTCTCTCTCTCTCTCTCTCTCTCTCTCTCTCTCTCTCTCTCTCTCTCTCTCTCTCTCTCTCTCTCTCTCTCTCTCTCTACGTATGATCTTGGTCACTAGATTTTGGAGTTTGGCCTATAGATTGGGTCTCTCTGCATATGATCTCTCTCTCTTTACAACCCTACAGAGGTGGATCACTATCCTGTAGAGGTGGATAAGTGTTATGTTGTTAGAGGTGCAATCAAATTCTATGGGATTGCTAGTTGTTTCTTGGTGGTTTTGGGAGCCATTTTAAAACCCAAATTGAAGGTTAGTGGAGCCTTTTAAAACCCCCTTGTTTATATCTGGTTGGATGCTGACAATTTTGAAGGGACCAACTTAGATTGTGATAGTTTTTGGTTAAGGGATGGGCTAGTCTTTTGTTGCCTAATTTTTCTATATATGGGAAGGGGAACCCAAACAATCCCTAATGCTTGGATGGGGGAGTCCATAGATTTCATCTACAGGCTTAGGTTGTGGTGCCAACAGATTTTGTAATATTTTTCTCTTAGCTTGGCTGGCTATTTTCTACTTGTGATTGTGTTGGCTTTTGGTTAGCACTAGTTAGATTCGACGATGTGGTCTATTGATTTCAGTTGCCTATCCTTTTTTGGCAAAAGTTTCATTTTAGGTTCCAGATCCTGGGAAAATATGAGGGTTTCGGGTCCCTTCAAAACATGTTGTATGGGGTTTCGGGTGCCCTCAAAACTTGTTTTCGCTTAATCAAAAACAAATTTTCATAGAATATATTTGAAATTTGAAATTTACATTTATTTCATTTGTCACTATTATTAATTTTAAATTTTATTTATGATCTTGATATTAATATGAATTTTTTTTAGGAAAATAAAAATGACCAAACAATTAAACTTTAGATTGTGGTAGCATACTTATTATAATTTTAAATTATTTATTTTCTAGATGCAATTTTTAATTTTATTAGAAACGTAAATTACCAAATTTAAATAGGTTTATTAGTTTGTACATTAGGGTTATTTGTACGTTTAGTTTTTCTTTTAAACTTGTGCGAGAGCTATTAGAATTTTTTTAGTTCTGTTCTTCTTAATAGCAAATGATATTAAAATTTGAGTAGTCTTATTTTACTATTCTATTTAAGCATTACAAGTGTTAATAGTGAAATATTCCTATGAAAACTTTATATTCGCATTCAAAAGTGATACACCACTGTGTTATTGTATTAATCAAAATTTATTATTAACGATTGTTGTGCAAATGTTTAAGAATAATTTAATTTTAAATTTTTATTTTAAAGAAAATATATTTATATTTATTAATCAAAATAAATAAATAAATATTTTTTCTTTTTATCAAATATGAATTAATCATTTTTCTAAAATAAAGTAGTTAGTCTTAGAAATAAATAACTTTTAAGAAACTGTAAAGTATGTACAATGAGATCTTATGGTGAAGATCATATCTCACAAAAGAAATATGCATGTTCAAAGATTAAAAGGCCACTATTGTATAACTATGTTTCAATTATATGAAAGAAATTTAAACAAATAAAAAATGATTAACCACTATAGTAAGATTTTAGCCTTTGTATAGTTATTTTATTCTATTGAATATTTATGCTCTCATAGGAAATGAGTAAAAGAAGATAGTCAAGACCTCCAATAGTAGAACAAATCTACTTTAGTAATGTCGATATCATTGGGACTGAGAACGTTGATTTTGACAAATTAAAAATTTAGATGACTTGTTTATGCAATTACATGAAAACAATTTATCTTCTATGAATAAACAAATTAATGTCCTTGCTTGACCTAATTTTTGTCAGCGTTGTAAGGAACATTTTCAACAATAGAAGGTGAAAATTTGGTAGCTAATATTTTTCACTAACTAATAATTCAAGGTTTAATATTATATGAACTGTTATTTATTTAAATTCTTATTTTTAATTGTTTAGCTCAGAGTGTTTATTTTATTATACTATTTAATTCAAATATTGTCACAATATTTGAAGAAATTTGAATTCATCTATGAGGAATATTTGATAATTATTACTTTCTTTAGGGTCATATCACCAATTTTTAGTTTCCACTTTTTATTTGATATAAAATCTAGTGATCCTAATTGTATTCCATGCTCAAGTAAAATATACCTACAATATGTGACAGTCATGGAGGTTTGAAAATTCTTTTGGATTGTTCATTTGAATCAAAATCAATGCTCGAAAACTAATTTTGGGCCTCTTGAGCATTATAAAAATTTGGTATATTGTATCTCAAATAATACAATGAGGAATGATAGACTATATTTTAAATTAATTTTAAAAATTAAATATTAAAAAAACCTATCCTTTAAACATATAAATGATTTTTGTCTTTCAACCTCCACATTTCTATCAATAAACTACTTTTTATAATGCAAATATTGGTGGAACCCACATAGTTGTAGATTCCAAAACCCACACAAACATGGCCAATATAGGTTACACACTTGTTGTCGTGCTAAAATATTTAGCTGCAAGAACTTATAACAAGTAGTAAAGACAATAACAAAACAACAATAATAGAGATATATGCCATAGAGACCAAATTTGTGTTGTAGAAGTTTTCAATTCTTAAGAAAAACACTAATTAAACACTCAAATGCTCACCAACACACATGGCAACTTCTTTGATAACTAGCCCAATCCAAATAATCTCAAATAGAAAACATATATTTCAAGAGAGAATTTAGATTTGGAAGAGAAATATTTAACTTTTTTGTCAAAAGATTATCTTTACTATCATTGGTATAGCCTACACATTTGTTTCAAAATGCAAGGTAAAATGTTGAGATTCATTGTTCTCCTTTCTACCTCCTAACCTCATGTCTTCTTCTAATATCTCTCTTATTCAATTCTCTATATGTTGGGTTGTCTCTTTTTTGTCTTTTCAGTATAGTCTTATCTTCTTCTCTCTAAATACTAATCTCTCTTATCTTGCCTTGTATTTTTTCCTCTATCTTCACTAAAACAAAAAATCCAAAAACAATCTCGAAAATTCCAAAAAATCATTGCCTAAACTACTGCAACCTCTCAAAAATCTCTCATAAATGCTTTCCATTTGATTTTCCAATCTTAAAACTCTCGCTCAGACTTTTTCTTTTTGTATTTGTCCTCACTATAGTTTACTTATGATCATGTACAGATGCATTGGCAACTTGCAAAAAGAGAAAATAAATTAGATGTTAACACTCCTATGGTATGGTGGCAGGTGAAGGAGAAACAAATAGAAGACTTGGCTTATGATGCCCTTGCATCAAACTATGTAGGTATAAATTTTTATGAGCCCTTTCTCATAGAGCATAATCGTTTGATGTCACAAGTCAACATGAGTTTATGTAAGGACAATATTTTATTGAAGTTATTACATTGTCATTGCAAGATGATCATGTAGTTACTTTAAATCAACAATTTTTCTGCTACTAGTTAACTAATAGGACTCCAAATCCTCTAGGCTTAACCATGTAGCATCCTCTACCGGTCTACTTTTTCTATTTCACCAAATATTCACTATTTCCTTTCCCCTATTCTTCTTAACCACTCTTAAATCTAAAATGCTCTCAAGCTCCTCATGTTCTCACTCTAATAATTATTCCACTCATTTATTTGGTGACATGTCCTCCTCTTTTTCTCAATGTTGTGTTGTATCTACTTCATAGTAAGTATATAAATTAGAAACATAAAAAATTAGTGAGATATTTGGAGGCCTATAGGTAGCTCCAACTCATAAGAATTAGGTGAAAACTTCTTGATGATCTTACATGGTTTAATCTTCTTCCACTTGATCTTGTAGTAGGTATAATTGGGAAATCCTTCCTTTAGTAGATGTGGCAACACCATTTCTTGCACTTCAAAAAAAATTCTCTCCTTTTAAACTCTACCTTCTCTTTATATTAATGGCTGCTCCAATCTAATTTTTCTCTTACTTGTTGGTGCAAATATTGCATGTGTTTAGAAAATTCTAGTTCTTCAACACTTCTCTTATATCCTTAAGTATTTGTTAGATCTCTCAATTTTTAGATACCCCTAGAGTTGTACCCATAAGAAATTTGGAATAGGGTATTATCTATACTCTTATTCACTGAATTATTGTATTCAAATTTAGTTTGTGGAAATATAAATTCCAATTTCTTAGGCTTGTCACCAACTAAACACCTTAAGAAATTCCTAAGCTCCTATTAACAACTTCAAGTTTCCCATCTATTTGGGGATGATATATTGAGCTAAACTTCAAATCAATACCTAATTTCTTTAAAGTGTCCTAAAAAAATGACCCACAAACTTAGCGTCATGGTCTAAAACTATACTTTTTGGTAAGCCATGCAATCTCACAACCTATGTAAAAAAAAAAAATTCAATGTATGTAGCATCATTAGTCTTGTTTCAAGCTATAAAGTGAGTCAATATTTAGAATCTATCAACAACCACAAATATTGAATTCTTAACCTGCTATCTTCTTGGTAATCTTAGGATAAAGTCCATGCTTGCATCATCTGATGGTCTCTCATGTATGGTAGTGGCTGATATAGTCATGTGTTCTGACTCCTTCCTTTGGTGTATTTGAAAACTTGATATCTTTACACAAATTTTCTTATTTCTACCTTCATCTTTGGCCAATAATATCTTTCATTAAGTTGTGCCATGGTTTAATCAGCTCCAAAATGTCTAGCTAAACCTCCACAATACTTTTCTCTTATCATATTATGACTCATTGACTCTTGTGGTATACAAAAATTTTCTCCTTTGAATAATAGTCCATCTTGTATATAAAAGAATCCATTGAAGGTGTCCTATCCATGCTAGTAGGATCCATACAAGATATCCATGCATCTTTAAAGTCTAAATTATTTTTGTATAAACCTTTCATAACATCAAATCTAACTACTTTAGTCCTCATTTCAGTTAAGAGTACTACTCTTCTACTCAATACATCTTCTACCTTGTTGGAACTTGCACTACAATGCTTGAGAATAAAAGTATACCCTTGTAGGAACTCAACCCACTTCATATGTCATTGATTAATCTTGGTTTGACTACTAATATATTGCAAAGCATGATGATCTATGTAAAGAATAAACTCCTTAACAATTAAATAATGATGCCACTTCTTTAACGCTTACACAATGGCATAAAAAATTTGGTCATAAATGGAATACTTATTCTTGGCATCATTGAACATTTTACTAAAATTGTTGTCATAAAGGATTGCACTTGTGGTGCTAAGTGTGAAACCAAGCTATCTTGTGAAACATGGAAACACCTTTGAGCGTGTGGGTTTCTCAAAGTGAAGGTGAATCTCTGGTTATGGACTGGCTTCCCTTGAATCCCTCCTAAAACTAAATTACTGATATGGAAAAGAGAGAGAGATAATCTGAAAATACTAAAAAATTGCAACTAAACTAGGAGGTGATACATCAAAAATTATAATGATAATAGCCTAAAATTCACAAAAATATGATAGAATTTCT
Source organism: Cryptomeria japonica (assembly GCF_030272615.1). NCBI lineage: Eukaryota > Viridiplantae > Streptophyta > Pinopsida > Cupressales > Cupressaceae > Cryptomeria > Cryptomeria japonica. Next base: position 576,077,249 of record NC_081405.1, read on the forward strand.
CCCACACAAAGTAATTTTACTCTCCAACCACATAAAAATTTCTCAGGAAGGATGAGGGAATCATAAACTTGGAAGGAAAACAAGTTTCACGACCAAATTGAAAATTACCTCTTCTACACAACCTAAAACCTATGATTATATTAAAAGCAAGGATACATGCACATGAAAGAAACTAAAATTTAAAGGTTTTTGGATTAAAATATAGTAAATATCTGTCAAATTTACAAAATGAACATGCACAATTACCAAGGCACACTCATGAAACTCTATAATATCAAAGGAAATTTGCTATATAAAACTAAAAAATAAATTGAAGTGCTAAGATACAATGTTTTTAAAAAAAAATTAGTATGCAATAAAGAAACAAGGAGAGAGATAATATATAGAATCCATCATGTACATCTCCTCCAAAAACCCTAATAGAAAAAACTGCATGAGAAAAAGCTTTGGGCAAATTTACCCAAAATAGCCTAAAAAACTCATGCATAACTCTGCCAAAAATAGCTTCATATGCTCAAAATAAGACTTCAATTGCAACTGCATGAAAAAAAACCCCTGTGCAAAAAATAGAACTACCAATCTTCTCAAAACAGCTCCCCTGAAAAAAGAAAACTCCTTCCACTGAAAACTGCATGCTGCTGCTAAAAATAGCTATAGAAAAGCTAATATTATCTCTGTCTGCATGGAACCTGGAAGCCTAAAATAGTTGTTGAACTAAAAAAAACACTTCCTTGCTGAAATTGCTACCGATGATCTCTATCTTTAACTACAACTTTAATAATTATTTTATTTTTAATAACTAGAAATATAAAGATTAAATAATCATTATTTTTTTAAGAACTTTTTAACTTCTATTTATTTAACATAAAATTATTATTTAATTATTATTGTATTTATTATACTAATAATAGCATTTGTAGTCATCTTTTTTATTACTTCCCATTTATTAGTAAAGAAATATAATAATAATTAAATATAAAATCATGCACTTTAAAAAAAATTACAAAGTGTTTTAAGCCCCCCATGTCTGTCAAGACTAGGACATAAGTCCTTGTGGGGGAGTTAAACTCTGCCACCACATTACAATTAATCAGCAGCTTTAAAAATAAAACAAAAAACCCACCAAAAAATTCACCGAGGATTAGGGCATACAAGAAAAGCATTTGAACCCTAAAATATACTCATTCTTTGCTTTCCATTATTTTGAGAAAACTTTGTGGTAGTCGCGTGCATGATTTTTTTGAGGGTTTGGAAGTGAAGCTTGAATTGGGGTATGAGACTAGAGCTAGAACTGAACTCTGTATTTCTTGAGCTAGGTATGTCGTATTTCTTTTCTATTCTCTATGCAAAAGATTTACTGCAAAAATATTTGCCTCTGTGCTTGTATACTTTTAGAGTTTTACTCATTGTCAAGACTACTAAATGATGACTCTGTATTCTTCATTTTCTTTGATAAGCATCTCTTTTTTAGTGCTTTTAGAGCTCTCTACAATGACACTCTGGCTCACACATTTCTTGAAGAATACATTTTCTACTTTGGATTTATGACAATCTTTCGGGTCATGATGAGTATTCATTCTGTATGTTCTTTGGTTATTTGTTTCATTAGAACAGTATGAGGTCTTGGAGCCTTTGTTGTAAATAGTGACAAGGTCACTATCATTGCCCTCTATCAAACTAAAAATAACATTGCCCATATTATGGTATTTTTGCTAAAAGATTCACTATTATGGGTGCTTTGCATTAGTTATGCAACACTATATTTGAACTTCGTGGTGATCATAAGCTGCCTTGTTGCTGATTTATTACTCATTTGTGATCATTGAGAAGCTCTGATTGGCCTTGGGTATCGCCATATTAGTGTCTTTTACAACAGTGACCTCCTCTTTTGACAGCTCTTTAAGACCATCATGTCTCTTGATTTGTGTTTGCTGACCTAGTACACTGTTCTTATGAAAGATCACTGTCTTTGGTCACTGTGTTCTTCATTGTGGCTTGTCCCTTCAACACTTTGCTCATGGCTATGAAAGGATTTTGGAATGTAACCTTGCCACCATTAATAGACTGTCTATCAATATTACAATCATGAGCTTTTGTTATTAAAACTCTTATTCATTCTCATGATTGTATCCTTTTCTTTTGTTGACTATTTGCATTGAAATGACTGAATACCCTGGGCAAGCTGTAACTATGTCCCATTTCTCTTGGTAGCTTTTTCATGAGTTTACATATACCTCTAATCTGGGTACTCATAGGATTTCATTATGCTTTGCCTATGATGATTATGCTAGAGCTTAGAGAGTACTTTCTCCTTGATGTTTACTAACTGTTTGGCAGTGTTCACTTTGTAGTAATTATGAAGGATACTCTTGGTTTGTACCTAGAAAAACTGCCCTTTTCCCTTTATAACTGTCCTAGGGTCTCTTACCACACCTTTGTGATTGCATGATTATGAGATACAATTTGTAACATCTCTGAGAGAAGATTCTTGGAGACTATTTTTTTCATTGTAACTATTGCTAACACCATGGTTTGATTATGACTGCACTTTTGATTACTATGTATTACTCAATGGTGACTACTTGTAACTCCATAATGTCTCTAGAAGTCCTTTGTATTCCGAAGGTTTCTTATGCTTGAGGTTTGTCTTTAGCTTAGAGTTTGATGCTCTGTCATTGTTCTGGCAATGTCTGAGATTGCAATAAGGGTTTCCCTTAATGTCATCATTTTGTAGCTTCTGATTGCTATATATGATGATGACAACTTTAGTAAATCTTATGATTACTCTATTGGTTCTGTGATGGATTAAAAACTTGACCGTTCTTGAATGTCTTTTGATGATTAAAACACTATCCTTTAGCTGCATATTGACCTTGGGATTTTAATCCATCTCTATGCATTAAGGGTTGTGACTGATACCAAATAGAAGTCTAGATCATGATTGCTTTTTTGTATTAAGGTCTTTGTTTGTTATAATACATGCCTTCAATAATGACTTCATGGCCATCTTGACAGTGCTACTTTGTTTTTGTTTGCAACTTGTACTAGTATGCTCATTGTTCTCTCCTTTATAATATTCATGTATGGTGAAATTTAGTAGTTACTATGAGGCCTCACCTTGACTCAGTTTGACATTCAGTGGATTTTATATTTAGACTATTATGGATACTTTATTTTGATGCATTTTGAGACTTAGAACTTATATGATTTCAGGATTTCGATAACATTGCTATGTTTTGATGATTTACTTATATGCTTTATGAGATAGAACACTACATGATTGTTAGATAGGATGATATTGCAATAATAGATGTCGTTATTGAATTTGCAGGACTTTACTATGATAATAGAACTATGATGTATGGTTAAGTTTATGTGAATTGGGATGAAATTGCTTATGTGAAATTGCTTGATAAAAGATGTATTTAATCTGTGCAGATGAAAATTGTATGCAAGTGATGATGTGTATTGTTATTCCTTTAATTTATATTATATGTGGATATTTGAGAGTACTAATGTGTAAATTGAGATGCGCAGGAAATTAACCATGTGACCATGGAAAATTTACAGAGAACCAAACCTAGACTTATGTATGTTTGTAAGCCAGGGGTTGTCTATTTGGAGAGACAACACCCCATTTGTGTTGTATTTTATTCATAACAGTATATGCTGCATGATTTTTAAGTGTTATTTAAATTTAATGTGTAAAAAAAAACCACAAGAGATGATTTCATGTTTTAATTTGTAAAAGTGTTTTATTTGTGTCACTTGACACATGTGTGGATTTAAGTTTAAATGTTTTGTTTTTGTCTCTTGGTGGGAAAGTGTTCAACAATAGCTTTTTCAAATAATATAACGTGTTGTCATAAATACCTTGGGAAAGGAATCTTCGGAGAGGTCAACATATGTTTGACCCGAAAATAAACTTTAGGGGGGTTTAAAATGGGTTAAATGAACACCTAGGGGTAGTTTAATAGGGTTTCCTAAAGCCATAAGGTATACCTAGGGGTTAGGGGTAATTTTAGGCAAGTTTCTACTTTTAAGTAACCTTTTTGACACTTTAAAAAATGGCTTTTTTGAGTTGTGCAAAAATTGAAAATTAGAAGTTTAAATCTAATTGAGATTTTTCCTATTCGAATGGGAGTCTTTTTCCCATTCTGCTTTACTTTCCTTTTTGGTTTTTAGAAACTTGTGAGAACTTAGAGAATGAGCTTCTTAAGCAAGAATTTGAGAATTTGAGGGTAATCACCCACTCTCCATTTTTGGAGACAAGAGAATTTTTGAAAAGAAAAGAATAGTTTGGAATAGAAAATTTGACTAAGGGTAGAAGAAGAAGATCTGTGGATTGGGTAGCTCTTCCTCAAATATTATACTACCATTGGGCAGATTAAGGTTGGTTTCATTATTCTTTAAAATGTCAATTTTCTTGTATGTGTTTGAGAGTATGATTGGTGTAAGAAATCTATGTTCTTGAATGTCTTGTTTTAGAATTTCATTTAAAATTTTTGTATTATGCTTTGTTGTGTTTTGGGAGTTTTCTCAAGACCTCTTACTCTTGGGAGAGAGGAGGATCTTGTGGGTGGTAGCAGTGACAACCCTCGAGTGAGAGACTCTCGTTTGAGAGCGATCACAAGGGATCTTTGTGTGACCCTTGCTGCATGGCCTGTTTTTGCAATGGGGGTCATAAGGATGGATATAAGGCTAGAATGCCTTTGGGGGGCATAAGGAATAAGGGGTTGAGATTTTTGATGTATTTATTGTGCAATGAGGTGGCTACTTGTTTTTCCATACTTGCAGTTCTCCTCAGGGTATTGGTCCACTACCACCCATAAAAAGGTCATCACCAAAGTGTGGTGCTGTGAAGCCAAGTTGGGAGTGTGTCTGAATATCTCTGTGTGTATTTATGCCTTCTATGTGTTTGCATGTTTGTTACCCATCTAGGGCTTGGTTCTCCGAGCTCGAGGGTGGCTACCAGTTAGCCTAGGCTGGGAGGTGAGCACTCCATGGTCATATTTGTGTTCTATTATGCAGGAATGCCAGGAGAAAAGAATAGGAAAAGTGAGAGGTTGCAGAAGATTATTGTTGAAGAGATTTAAATTCATTTGCAGTTATTAGTTTTAAATTTGGTAGGAGAAATATACCCTCATTCGTTGGAATGAGAGGCAAGTTGTAATTTTGAAAATAGACATGAGATTTGTTATTGTAGTTAAATAAAGAAACATCCTGTATTTTTTTGCAGAATATCGTTAGAGTTGTAAAAAGCTAGATATTCATCTATTTTCTATTTTTTTTAAAAAAGAAGAGGATTGCTTTTGGTTGCATGCAATAGTTTTTTTTTTGTAATATAAAGAAAAAAAAATAGTTTTGTTTAAATCTGAGTGCTTCATTTTAGCTAAGAATCTATCTCCATTCTAATTGCAGAAAAAAAAATATGATTTGTATTCTTTGTTAGCTTTTAAATAAATAAATAAAAAACGAGAATGTTTAGTTAGTTGCTGTATTAGTTGTGAATTCAATGAATGTATTTATTGCAAAAAAGTATAATGCATTTCTAAAATAGTATTTCTCAAGTTCAAAAAAAAATAGTTCTTAGAATTCTATTTCCTGTATACCCATAGATTACAATATAGTTCTGGAAATATATATATCCTTTAAAACAGACTTAATCCATATTTCCTTTCCTACAATGGTATATCAAAATCTTTCATGATTACGATGTTAGTTTAAGAAAAAGAATTAAACCTATTAGTCATAAATATATATATATATATATATATATATATATATATATATATATATATATATATATATATATATATATATATATATATATACATGTAGAAATCATGGGTATATTTATATATATTTTTATATAAAACATGCCATATAAATACCCTGCAAAACAAATGAAAATGTGAGCCTAAGTTTATTTACCATATATATATATATATAAATTTAGCATAATGTGTTAGTTTGTTATTTTGTTTCTTTTAAAAAAATTTGCATGTAAAATTAACATTGGGAAATATATATATATATATATTTTTTTATAATATATATAAATTTTTTAAAAAATAATTTAAAAAAAAAAATAACAAAAAAAAAGGGAAGGGCCGAGCACTATGCATCGCATAGTGAACGGCGGCAAGCCACGCAGTGTGCAATGCACAGTGACCGGCGGAGCCGTGCACTGTGCAATGCACAGTGGATGGTGGTGCTGCATACTGTGCAGTGCACAGTGGACGGTGGGGCTGCACACTGTGCGCTGCATAGTGGGCGGCAAGGTCGAACACTGTGCAGTGCACAGTGGGTGGCCATGGCCAAGCCGCTGCCATGGAAACCCTCGCCTCTCCTTGAATTTGCCTCTTCGCCGCTAACCCTCTCTTAGTTAGGCCCTACAATGCGAGGTTGAACAAAACAAAAAAAAATATATCAAACCCTAGCCCGGGTAGGGCTAGGGTAATAAAATAAAATAAACTGTTTAACTCTTGTTTTATAAATAAAAAAGAAAAAAAATCCCTAATTAGGGATTACATGAAAATTATTTTTAAAGTTGTGGAAAAATTTATATTTAAAATTAGTTAGGGTTTCAATTTAGATAGATGTGGGAGTTTTAATTCCAATTAATTATTTTTAGAATTAACTATTTGTGAAGCCTTGATTAAATAGAAAGTGAAATTAATTCCTTGAAAACTAAATTTGACTTTGGAAAGATAATTTTCCTCATCGAATAATGTCATTAAGAAATTAATTTGACACTTTAACCCATTAAATTAATTAATGATTTAAAATGAAATTTAGACAATATGGTTTTATTGGAGATCAATTTTTATCTACGTCTACCATTTAAATGAGTTTAATAAATTAAACAAATGACTATATTTGATGAGAAAATAAATTAAAACATTTAGTTTTCTGCAAAAAAAAAATTTAATTAAGTTTCGATACTTAGTTAGTATCAGAGTTAGTTCGATTGTTGTTATGGCCAACATGTTAACACATGTCGTTACAGCGAACTTTGTTAATTAACTAGTTGTTTAAAAAAAAAAAAATCATTCCATTTTTTCCCAAATTTTTGGGCATGAGATTTTGGTATCAGAGCAAGGTTTCCACACTAGGAACCTTACTCCACTTACGTTTCGCCTTAGATTATTCAAATTATTTTGTTAAATTGATTTTATCAGACTTTTGAATTTAATTGAATTAATATTATTCTAAAAGAAATTAATTAATTATTTGGCCTTATTTTCCTCATAGGATGCCTCCGACGACACGACAAGCTCGCAAGCGCGGACGGGGTCCTAGACATGTGCGCATAACACGCAAAGAGGTAGTGAGGGAGGCATTGGTTCCAGAGGAGAACCTCAGAGCACCTCTCGAACAGCCAAATGAACCTAACCAAGACCTCTTAGTAGCAATCCAGAATCTTATTGGCATAGTTCAGAAAAGGATCCCAGCAGAGAACCCTCAAGTTAGGAGTCATGACTCTGGGAGTCATAGATCTGTTGATAGAGAATGAAGTAGGAGCCCAGCTCCTATTCCTGTAGAGAGTCAGGGTGGTAATGAGCCAGAGTCTGTGCATATGCCAGGACCACCTCCAGTAGTGGAACCAGTTTATTTTGAGAGAGCTCGTCGAGATCTAGGGGATCTCATCAGGGAGGTCATGTGCCTCAAGCCACCATCCTTCGGAGGTTCTACCGATGGAGTAGAGGCCGAGGCATGGCTTTTGAGTCTTGAGAGGTGCTTTGCATTGTGTTCTTATGAGAGCAACTTGAAAGCACGTGTCCCAGTTCATCTACTGAGAGGGACAGCCTCCACTTGGTGGAGATAGGAAGAGTACAAATGCGGATTAGTTCCTGATAATCTCACTTGGGAGATTTTCACAGAGAGGTTTCGTGAGAGGTACCTATCAGAACACTTCAGGCAGTGTCGTATAGATGAATTTCATGATCTCCAACAAAAAGGCTTGTCAGTAACCCAATATGAGAGTAAATTCTTTGAGCTGTTGCCTTATGTAGATTATCTTAAGGATGAGAAACTTCTTGTAAACCACTTCATCAGGGGATTAAATGCCGGTATAGCCGGGACTATTAGGATGTCCACTCTAGAGAGCCTTCAAGTTGCTATGGAGAAGGCACTGATTGCCAAGGAAATTCAGGTCAGACCACAGAACAATAGGGATTGGTTTTAGAAACGAAATCCCACACCTCTAACTTATGGATTCCAGAAACCACATTGGAAAGAAAACAACCGAAATTCTCAGGGGTTCTCCAAACCCCCTCCTCCACAACAGACACCATAGAACCAAAGGCAGAAGCCTCCATAGTATCAGCAGGGCTCCAAGCCCAAATAGTGGCAGACTCAGGGACAGAGACGTGATCAGAGAGCACAGGGGCAGTACACATAGCCGACGGGGACTCAGCAGTCCTCCAAAGGTGGGTACAGTGGATCGAGTAGGATAGGAGGTCAGGCATTCTCTAGGCCTCAGAGTGCCCAGTTCTAGGCACGGGGTGCTTGCTTTATGTGTGGAGCCATGGGGCATATGACGAGGGATTGCCCTCAGGGACAGGTGGCAGGGAGTCAGCGGATGGCCGCTTCAAAGCCGACAGTTGGTGATATGGGTAGGTCCCATATAGTATTCACAGTGGTTGACAATTACCAGGATGAACATCAAGCCACGGTTATCAAATCTACAGGTATAATCAAAGGTAACAATGTATCTATTTTGTTTCATTCAAGAGCTACTGACTCCTTTATATCTCCATTGGTTGTGGAGCATTGCAGGCTAGTGGCAACTAGACAGGGTGTCAGTTGGGAAGTGGAATTAGCTTCAGGAGCTAGAGTGTCAGTGGAATCAGAGGTTAGGGCATGTCAGCTACAGATTGGCAAGACCACCACTTTAGTAGACCTTAGAGTGACTCCACTTGGATCTTACGGAATCGTACTTGGCATGGATTGGCTTTATGCCCGTAGAGCCAAGATGGATTGCTACTTGAAAAAGATCAAGTGTGAGGATGATCATGGTTCACCCATAGTTATCACTGGGATTCAGAGGCCCGTGTCTCTTCGCATGATCTCTGCAATGCAGCTTAAGCGGAGCATGTAGAAGGGATGTCAGCTTTTTGCTATCACTATCAGTGACAGAGGAGAAGAGGAGGAAAAGGAAACATCACTCGATGACCATCCTATCCTTAAGGGATATTCAAATGTATTTCCTTCAGAGTTACTAGGAATGCCTCCCCGTAGAGAGATTGATTTTCATATAGACCTAGTACCAGGAGCTGAGCCAGTTTCGAGAGCACCTTATAGGATGACCACAAATGAGCTAAATGAACTTAAAATTCAGCTTGAGGAACTCCTTGAGAAGGGTCATCTTTGTCCTAGCGTATCCCCTTGGGGTGCACCAATCATCTTCGCTAAGAAGAAGGATGGATCTCTCTGATTATGTATGGATTATCGGCAGCTAAATAAAGTAACCATCAAGAACCGATATCCTTTGCCCAGAATTGATGATTTATTCGACCAACTTCAGGGTGCCAAAGTCTTTTCCAAAATAGATCTGAAGTCAGGATACCATCAGTTGAGAATAGTGGAAAGTGATATCCACAAGACCGCATTTCGCACTAGATATGGTCACTATGAGTTTACCGTAGTCCCATTCGGACTTACGAATGCCCCAGCAATTTTTATGAGCCTCATGAATGGGGTGTTCCATACCTTTCTAGACTGTTTTGTTATTGTGTTCCTCGAAGATATACTGATATATTCTCGGAATGAGAAGGAGCATGAGGAGCACCTGAAGTAGGTATTGCAGTGTTTGCGGGATAACTAGTTGTTTGGCAGCCTATCGAAGTGTGCTTTCTTTCGGTCTGAGGTCAAGTACCTTGGGCACATTATTTCCGGTGATGGGATCTTAGTTGACCCATCAAAGATTAGGGCTATTATGGATTGGCCAGCGCCTACCAGTGTGACAGAGGTCAGGAGTTTCATGGGCTTAGCAGGGTATTACCGATGTTTTGTCAAGGGATTCTCCAAAGTCACACACCCTATTACTTCTCTTCAGCGTAAAGGGAAGAAATTTGAGTGGACAGAGAAGTGCGAGAAGGCCTTTTAGGAACTCAAGAAGGCACTTACTAGCGCTCCTATCCTTGTTGTACCAGATCCTATAGCTAACTTCATGGTTTGTACAGATGCTTCTCTAGAGGGTTTAGGGGCAGTTCTTATGCAGGATGGTAGGTCCATAGCTTTCGAGTCTAGGAAACTTAAGACTCATGAACTTAATTATCCCACTCACGACCCTGAGCTCGCAGCAGTAGTGCATGCACTTGTGAGGTGGAGACACTTCCTTCTAGGTCATCACTTTGAGTTGCATTCAGATCATCAGAGTCTTCAGTACATCTTCACTCAGTCGAACCTTAATGCGCGTCAGAGGAGATGGATGGAGTTCTTGTGCGAATATGATTTTGACGTTCACTACATCAAAGGAAAGGAAAATGTAGTTGTAGATGCCTTGAGTAGGAGACGTCACGAGGTTTACACCATATCTATGGGCATGGATTTGAGAGACCGTATACTACAGCACTTGCCAGAGGATGGATGGTATGCGGAGGTTGGTTAGGTAATACGATCTCAGGTTACTCTAGAAGGGAAATATGTGGATTATTCTTTGGAGTCCGATGGACTATTACACCATAGAGGGCACATTTATGTACCTTCCTCCAGAGGATTGCGAGAGTTCATTATCATGGAGGCTCATAGAGCTCCTTATGTAGCGCATCTCAGGGTTAAAAAGTTGCATGCTAACTTGAGGCAGTTGTATCATTGGCCAGGAATGCGGCAGCTCATTGCTGAGATAGTAGCTCGATGCCTCGAGTGTTAGAGAGTAAAGGCGGAGCACCGCCATCCCTATGGGTTGCTCCAGTCTCTTGCTATACCAGAGTGGAAGTGGGATACTATATCCATGGATTTCATCATTGGTCTTCCTATGTCTTCTAGTCGCCATGATGCTATCTTGGTGACAGTTGACAAGTTGACCAAAGTAGCTCACTTTTCACCAGTCCATACTACATTCATAGCTCCAGTAGTAGCACAGGTGTTCTTGCGGGACATTGTTAGACTTCATGGCATGCCCCGCAAGATTATTTCTGACAGGGATTCTCTTTTCACTTCTTCCTTTTGGAAGTCATTATAGGCAGCTATGGGCACTAAGCTCAATTTCAGTACAGCCTATCACCCGGAGATAGATGGTCAGATAGAGTGGGTCAATCAGGTGTTAGAGGATATGCTTCGCATGTACGTCATGGATCATTAGACCCGGTGGGAGGAGTATCTTCCCTTAGTGGAGTTTTCCTATAATAATGGGCATCACACTTCTTTGGGGATGCCACCCTATCAGGCATTATACAGTAGGCCTTGCAGGATGCCCTTGAGTTGGGATCGCATAGAGGATAGAGTTGCTATTGGTCCTGAGATAGTTCAGGATATGGAACAGTAGGTGGATTTGATTAGGCAGCATCTCAGAGAGGCTCAGGATAGACAGAAGAAATATGCTGATGCAAAGAGGATAGATCGTAGCTACTTGGTTGGAGACAAAGTTTTCTTGAGAGTGCGACCGCATAAGAGTCCAATCCATTATGGAAAGGGTTCTAAGCTTGCACCTCACTTTGTAGGACCTTTTGAGATTCTTGAGAGGATAGGCCCAGTTGCCTACCATTTAGCATTGCCACTTAGCCTGTCATGCATCCACGATGTGTTTAATGTATCAGTTTTGAGAAAATATATCTATGATGAGTCTCACATTTTAAATTGGGATGCCTTGCAGGTGGCGTCAGATGGCCAGCTAGCTTTGGAGCCCATTCACATTTTGGCACGCCGGACGTTGGCCCTTCGAGGTCGAGAGCTGGACCAGGTTAGGGTCCAGTGGGATTGTTATGATGAGGTTATGGCTTCATGGGAGGACGCAACATGTATGAGATCAGAGTACCCCCACCTCTTTAATGAACTCCAGGAGGAAGTTCATGCCTAGAGGGGGAGGGTGTGAGGCCTCACCTCGACTCAGTCTGACATTCAGTGGATTTTATATGTAGACTGTTATGGATACTTTATTTTCATGCATTTTGAGACTTAGAACTTATATGATTTCATGATTTGGATAACATTGCTATGTTTTGATGATTTACTTATATGATTTATGAGATAGAATACTACATGATTGTTAGATAGGATGATATTGCAATGATAGATGTCGTTATTGAATTTGCAGGACTTTACTATGATAATAGAACTATGATGTATGGTTAAGTTTATGTGAATTGGGATGAAATTGCTTATGTGAAATTGCTTGATAAAAGATGTATTTAATCTGTGCAGATGAAAATTGTATGCAAGTGATGATGTGTATTGTTATTCCTTTCAATTATATAATATGCGGATATTTGAGAGTACTAATGTGTAAATTGAGATGTGCAGGAAATTAACCATGTGACCATGGAAAATTTACGGAGAACCAAACCTAGACTTATGTATGTTCGTAAGCCAGGGGTTGTCTATTTGGAGAGACAACACCTCGTTTGTGTTGTATTTCATTCGTAACAGTATATGCTGCATGAGTGTTAAGTGTTATTTAAATTTAATGTGTAAAAAAAACCACAAGAGATGATTTCATGTTTTAATTTGTAAAAGTGTTTTATTTGTGTCACTTGACACATGTGTGGATTTAAGTTTAAATGTTTTGTTTTTGTCTCTTTGTGGGAAAGTGTTCAACTATAGCTTTTTCAAATAATATAACGTGTTGTCATAAATACCTTGGGAGAGGAATCTTTGGAGAGGTCAACATATGTTTGACCCGAAAATAAACTTTAGGGGGGTTTAAAATGGGTTAAATGAACACCTAGGGGTAGTTTAATAGGGTTTCCTAAAGTTATAAGGTATAGCTAGGGGTTAGGGGTAATTTTAGGCAAGTTTCAACTTTTAAGTAACCTTTTTGACACTTTAAAAATTGGCTTTTTTGAGTTGTGCGAAAATTGAAAATTAGAAGTTTAAATCTAATTGAGATTTTTCCTATTCGAATGGGAGTCTTTTTCCCATTCTGTTTTACTTTCCTTTTTGGTTTTTAGAAACTTGTGAGAACTCAGAGAATGAGCTTCTTAAGCAAGAATTTGAGAATTTGAGGGTAATCACCAACTCTCCATTTTTGGAGACGAGAAGTTTTGAAAAGAAAAGAATAGTTTGGAATAGAAAATTTGACTAAGGGTAGAAGAAGAAGATCCATGGATTGGGCAGCTCTTCCTCAAATATTATACTACCATTGGGCAGATTAAGGTTGGTTTCATTATTCTTTAAAATGTCAATTTTCTTGTATGTGTTTGAGAGTATGATTGGTGTAAGAAATCTGTGTTCTTGAATGTCTTGTTTTAGAATTTCATTTGGAATTTTTGTATTATGCTTTGTTGTGTTTTGGGAGTTTTCTCAAGACCTCTTACTCTTAGGAGAGAGGAGGATCTTATGGGTTGTAGCAGTGACAACCCTCGAGTGAGAGACTCTCATTTGAGAGCGATCACAAGGGATCTTTGTGTGACCATTGCTGCATGGCCTGTTTGTGCAATGGGGGTCATAAGGAGGGATATAAGGCTAGAATACCTTTGGGGGGCATAAGGAATAAGGGGTTGAGATTTTTGATGTATTTATTGTGCCATGAGGTGGCTACTTGTTTTTCCATACTTGCAGTTCTCCTCAGGGTATTGGTCCACTACCACCCATAAAAAGGTCATCACCAAAGTGTGGTGTTGTGAAGCCAAGTTTGGAGTGTGTCTAAATATCTGTGTATGTATTTATGCCTTCTATGTGTTTGCATGTTTGTTACCCATCTAGGGCTTGGTTCTCCGAGCTCGGGGTTGGCTACCAGTTAGCCTAGGCTGGGAGGTGAGCACTCCATGGTCATATTTGTGTTCTATTATGCAGGAATGCCAGGAGAAAAGAATAGGAAAAGTGAGAGGTTGCAGAAGATTATTGTTGAAGAGATTTAAATTCAATTGCAGTTATTAGTTTTAAAATTGGTAGGAGAAATGTTCCCTCATTCATTGGAATGAGAGGCAAGTTGTAATTTTGAAAATAGACATGAGATTTGTTATTGTAGTTAAATAAAGAAATATCCTGTATTTTTTGGCAGAATATCGTTAGAGTTGTAAGAAGCTAGATATGCTTCTATTTTCTATTTTAAAATAAAAAGAAGAGGATTGCTTTTGGTTGCATGCAATAGTTTTTTTTTTGTAATATAAAGAAAAAAAAACAGTTTTGTTTAAATCTGAGTGCTTCTTTTTAGCTGAGAATCTATCTCCATTCTAATTGCAGAAAAAAAAAAAAATGATTTGTATTTGCTATTTGCTTTTAAATAAATAAATAAAAAATGAGAATGTTTAGTTAGTTGCTGTATTAGTTGTGAATTCAATGAATGTATTTATTGCAGAAAAGTATAATGCATTTCTAAAATAGTATTTCTTAAGTTCAAAAAAAAATAGTTCTTAGAATTCTATTTCCTGTATACCCATAGATTACAATATAGTTCTGGAAATATATATATATCCTTTAAAACAGACTTAATCCATATTTCCTTTCCTACAATGGTATATCAAAATCTTTCATGATTACGATGTTAGTTTAAGAAAAAGAATGAAAACTATTAGTCATAAATAAATATATATATATATATCTATATACATGTAGAAATCATGGGTATATTTATATATATTTTTATACAAAACATGCCATATAAATACCTTGCAAAACAAATGAAAATGTGAGCCTAAGTTTATTTACCATATATATATATATATATATATATATATATATATATATATATATATATATATATATATATATATATATATATATATATATATATATATATATATATATATATATATATATATATATATATATATATATTAATTTAGCATAATGAGTTACTTTGTTATTTTGTTTCTTTTAAAAAAATTTGCATGTAAAATTAACATTGGGAAATATATATATATATATATATATATATATATATATATATATAATATATATATAAATTTTTTTTTTAAAAAATAACAAAAAAAAAAAACAAAAAAAAAGGGAAGGGCCGAGCACTGTGCATCGCACAGTGAACAGCGGCAAGTCGTGCACTGTGCAATGCACAGTGACTGGCGGAGCTGCGCACTGTGCAATGCACAGTGGACGGCGGTGCCGCACACTGTGCAGTGCACAGTGGACGGTGGGGCTACACACTGTGCATTGCACAGTGGGCGGCAAGGCTGAACACTATGCAGTGCACAGTGGGTGGCCATGGCTGAGCTGCTGCCATGGAAACCCCCGCCTCTCCTTGAATTCGCCTCTTCACCGCTAACCCTCTCTTAGTTCGGCCCTGCATTTCGAGGTTGAACAAAACAAAAAAAAATATATCAAACCCTAGCTCGGGTAGGGCTAGGGTAATAAAATAAAATAAACTGTTTAACTCTTGTTTTATAAATAAAAAAGGAAAAAATCCCTAATTAGGGATTACATGAAAATTATTTTTAAAGTTGTGGAAAAATCTATATTTAAAATTAGTTAGGGTTTCAATTTAGATAGATGTGGGAGTTTTAATTCCAATTAGTTATTTTTAGAATTAACTATTTGTGAAGCCTTGATTAAATAGAAAGGGAAATTAAATCGTTGAAAACTAAATTTGACTTTGGAAAGATAATTTTCCTCATCGAATAATGTCATTAAGAAATTAATTTGACACTTTAACCCATTAAATTAATTAATGATTTAAAATGAAATTTAGACAATATGGCTTTATTGGAGATCAATTTTTATCTACGTCTACCATTTAAATGAGTTTAATAAATTAAACAAATGACTATATTTGATGAGAAAATAAATTAAAACATTTAGTTTTCTGCAAATAAATTTTAATTAAGTTTCGATACTTAGTTAGTATCAGAGTTAGTTCAATTTTTGTTATGGCCAACATGTTAACACATGTCGTGATAGCGAACTTTGTTAATTAACTAGTTGTTTAAAAATTTAAAAAAATCATTCCATTTTTGCCCAAATTTTTGGGCATGACAGTTACTCAAAGCTGATATAACTTGTCTTTGCACTCTATCTGAGTTCATGACTCTCTTTTCTTTTGTTTTCATTGATATCTGACAATGACCTTCAACATGGTGATCAAACACTTCACTGCACAGGGTATTATTCTTTTTATCTTTTTGCATATATTTGGTTTCCAATTGATACTGTAGGATGCATCTTTGACTATTAGGGCAATGATCTTTTATGTCCATTAATGCCCTAGTTTATTTACTCTACCCTTTGGATGGTACAAACTATGGTTTATGACTATTCATAGCATTGATCGTTGGCCTCTCTCATCAGCTTACTATCTTTTAATACTAGTCTATAGGCCTTTTTGGTGGAGTAAACTCTATGATCTATTTTAATAGTCCCATTTGAAGTTGTTTCATTAATGCTCTTCATCAAGGTTGAATGCTTCTATATTCTCTAGAGATGGATAACTTGTATCTGCAGTTGATTCTTAAGAATGCATTAATGCCTTCTTGTCATGACTTTGGAAACTATTCTTGGGTTTCAACAGTGTATAGTCTTGTTTGATATCAATATCTTTGTCAAACTAATATTATGTGCTTTGTCTATGTCCATTATTTGCTACACTCACGCTGCTTATATGCATCTCTGTACCTCGATGATTGATGGCTACTCATTCATAAAAATGCCAATGACTGTGATTAAGGGCTCTATTTTTTCATATACTGATTTTTGATAGACTATTTTGAAATCTTTTCTAAACCATTGCATGTCATTGCTATAACTGTGTATGTTTGTATATTGACAATGATCATCTTTCTGTCAATGCACAGGCTGTAACTTCTTGTCTTAGACCTGTAAACCTTACTTCTAGTATGGAGCTACTACCCTTTGATTTCCATGCTTGTCTTTAACTATTAACTTGAAGTTATTAACATTTTCCCAAAAACAATCTTTATACCATGACTGTTTCCTTTATGACTACCTTGTCATCTTTATGGTTATGATACAATCTCATGTGTTTATCTATTGCTCTCTTTATGCTATGTTTTGCTGCCATGAACGTTTCAATTGTTCATTATGTACTTTTAGGCTGGGACAACATTTGGATGCCTTTCACATATGCTTCCCTAAGCTATATATTGTCATTGAATGCTTTTAGGGTGACTTTGAAAGGTTTTATTATCCTTTGACCTTACTGTGAATTCTTGATGACTGTCTTGGACTTCATAAGTATCCTATGATAGTGTTAGGGTGTATTTCCTGTCATTTAGTTGCTCTTTTCCTTCGAGGACTGTGATTCTTACATTATGTTGATCTTCTAATACTCCTCTAAGACTGTATAATTGCAACTACTATTCAACCATATTCATGGACAGTTTCCCCATGTAATAAGCTTTACTCGTGTTCTGATTGAGTTGAGATGACTCTTGGGCTGCTATTAATATTGAACTATGATTGTTGAGTAGCCGTCAATACTCTTATCTTATTGAGGTGCCATGACTATAACTATGGATTTGTCTTTGTATATCTCTCTCTAAGAAAGATAGTCTCTGCTCACTATACAATCATTGCATTATCGTCTATCTACAACACAGATGGATTGGATGTTGTCACTGACTTTCCTGAGCTCTGTATCTACATCTTTTTTATGAGTTTATAATCTATCATTTAAACACCTTTACTTATTGTTTGGACTGTCAAATCTCCATGACTGCACTTTGTTAGCTATAGGCTATCACTGGTATGCATTCATCATGCAACTACTATCCTTAGACTGATCACTATGAAAACATATCTATTAGTCTTGGTTGACTACTCTCATCTCTTTTCTGACAGTGACTGTGATAAAAACAAAATTTATCATTTTGTAAATTGATATATCACTCTTACCAGGTATGGTTACTTTGATAGATGTCTTATGATTCTTAGAGCATTCTGATTCATTATTTACCTTCATGCTCATGTGATAACCATATCTTGTTGTTATACATCTGATTTCTCTTTTGATGTGCATTTATTGTATTTGAGAGCTTGCTCATACTTGGAAACCCTTTGCCATTTGTTATCCCTTTGTAACAGTAAAGTCATGGAGACTTTTATGATAGTGCGGTCAGAGTCCTTTGTGTAGCTAATCCCTGATGAATGATCTACCTATTTCCTTATTGAACATGAACTCATAAATTTTTTGTCTTTTGAGACTTTTCATACTATTTTTACTCACATGACGATTCTAGTCATCCATTGAGCATGGGATGCAATTTCATTCACTGTTGCATGTGTTGTCATTGAATGGAAACTTTTATGTCATTGAAGTATAATACTTGGGACTTTGGATATAGTTGTGTTCCTATTTAGTATTTGATTAGTGTCGCTATGCGAGTAGTGACATGTATGTTGAGATCAACCTCTTCGAGAGCCCATTTTAACCCACATACATTATATCTCTAAAATAAAAACTTGTATTTGTATATGAAATAAATAAGTTAGATAAAACATGGTTCTCACTGATATCTCATGGCTTCTCATTTGCATTGATCTCTTCTTTCGGGAATTTGATATAGTAGTGTGGGCACATTAGGAGTACCTTTATATATGCATGAGTGAAAGGAATAACTTGGAGCTCTAACCAAAACATTTTTCTCTTTGTTTCAGGTCATCTCATGGAGTGGACAGTGGGATGCTTGGATCTACGAAGCTGACTGGAAGACCTTTCTTCAGAACTCATCAACCTAAATAGACAATGATGGGTCCTTTCTTTCCTTTCTCTATACATTCTTCTTCTTCTTTTGTGTTTATATTTCTATGATCACCATGATCTCTTCTTAGTGATTCCCACGGCTTGTATGGGATCTTGTAAACAGTTTGTACTTTATAAATAAAAATATATTACATGTAGATGTTTTCTTTCTTGATTCAGACATTTCATATTAGAAATAAGATACTTGTATGGCATACATGTTTATTTAATAAAGATAGTAAACTTGGACAAATTTTTTGTACCTTTTCTCTACAATACATAAGACCTATTATAGGTCACCAAACATTTTACGTGTGATAAAATTTTGGTAACAAAAAATATACAATAGGTCAGCCCTCTTGACTAAGAATCACTCCTATCGCTTCCCCACTTGCATCACAATCCACTTGGAACACTTTTTAAAAATATTGTAATGATAATACTACTTCCTCATTAACCTTCTTCTTCATAAGCTCAAAAATCTTATCTATTCTTTTTTATTAAGTGAAAAATAGGTTTTGAAGGGATCCCAAAACCCTTTACATCATTACATAATAAGATTGAACCTTATAGGCCCACATTGATAGAACATAAAAACAAAGATAAAACAACTAGAAAATAGACAAAAGCCAGTGAAGGACCAAAAACTAGTAAAACGATAACACACAGACACAAAAGGGACAACAAAGGACCCTCCAAGAAATAGACCTAAGTAAAAATTTTATGGAACTCCGCAACTTCTAGCTCCAATTGATCCCTAGGGGCACCTGCACTCTTAATTTCTTCAATCTACTTATTAGAATGCAATGCCTTATTCCTGGTACATGCATGTGTTCTCTTACTTGGGCTAGCATAAGCATATTCAATGCTCGTATCCTTGTCTTCCATAACTTGAACAATAGCTTTCTCCTAGTAGACCCTTAAGTGTAGCTTTCTACTTTAAGTGAACAATAACACTCCAACTTGGCGAAAAAGATCTTTAAGTGTTGAGCAAAGGCCTTGAGAATTTTATAACTCTACTTCACAATTTTCTTGAGGGTACCCTCCAAAATGGAAGCCCTCCTCTCTAGATCTTTAAACCTTTCCTCCACTGCTTTAAAATTGGATCCATAAGTATTAGTAATTTCTTCAACATTGCTAACCGTCATTGTCAACTCCCTCAAATTATCAGGGAGAGAGCTAAGCTTACCAGTGATCATGGCTTCAATAATTTCAATCTTGTTGGATGAAGCACTTTGCTTGAAATTTATGTCCTTGACCTGAAGACAAACCCATTTCGTTACCCTGTGGAAATCCAGCACCCCATCCTTTGAAGTTTTGGAACATATTGATTATAGGGTTTCTACTGTCATTGTTCAGGTCAGTAAAAGTATCCTCTTCTCTAGATATTTATGATGAATACTAAGAGGTGGGGTGAATTAGTATACTAAAAATACTGTACTTAAACACTTTAACAATCTAGTAGTAAATTGGTAAAACAATTTAACAAACAAACCGGTTAACACACATGCAAACTGAATAGCAAATAAGGCATTCACCCATAGAATCACAATCACCATAACACAAGAGATTTTGACATGGAAAACCAAATGGGAAAAACCATGATCAGATGAAACTCACAAGTAACTATATGAAGAATAGTAACCAGAATAGTTAAGGTCAGACTGGTTAAGGTCATACAATGTTCTTTACCAGAACAGATCCTATTCGGAATCTCAGTCTCTATTAGGAGATAAGTCCGAGTAAAGACTACCTTGTGAGAGGATTTCAGATCCACAGATGTGAACCACCTTGTTAGAGGATTTACAAAGGCTTTTCTGGGCCTACCCGGTTAAGGGTTTCTGACTGGTCAAAGATGTGAGTAATCAACAAGTGAATGATCTAGCGAATGGCACAGTCTACTTGATTAGATCCATTGTAGCTCATAGCTAATGCTCTTCAATATTACTTCAGT
Organism: Cryptomeria japonica; assembly: GCF_030272615.1. Classification (NCBI taxonomy): domain Eukaryota; kingdom Viridiplantae; phylum Streptophyta; class Pinopsida; order Cupressales; family Cupressaceae; genus Cryptomeria; species Cryptomeria japonica. Next base: position 576,098,017 of record NC_081405.1, read on the forward strand.
CTTCACTAAATCCACACTCTACAGACTTGATCTTCTCAGTTTCGATCGCACATACAAGAGATTTAGTGACCACCAAAACCTAATAGCTACTCACATACATACACATACAAAACCCTAGACATGATGTCCTAAAAAGGAATCTGATTTCTTGTCGGTCTAATAGAATTACATTGCAAGTTCCTAGGTTCATTGTATCTAGACACATTTGGTAACATGGCACAAAATCACCATCAAAGTGTCTGTGGACGGTAACTCATCATAGAAATATACCGGTTGGTAACTCATCACAAAGTATTACCGGTTTATACAACTTTTACAGTTACCAGTTGGTAACTCAAAATAATACCGGTTTAACAGATTACCGGTTGACAAAAATTGAAAACTGGGAAAAAGATAACTGCTGCTTCTGGCTCCTTTTCTCCTCTCCGCTTGAGATCCTTAAACCGCTTGATCTCTCTATGCCTCTTCGGTCCTTATACTACTTGAGATTGGAATACACTTTCTGTAGAACATCAATAGTCTAAAGACTACAACATGATAACAACTTGGAACAATTACTGGTTGAGCATAATTCACACATTCACAAAGTGATCTCATAGCAAGTGTGTGTCCATCAATGACAATCACAACATAATCATCAAAATGCCAACAATCTCCCCCGTTCGCATTGATGGCAACACTTAGGAAAATTTTTGACATCTAAGTGTTTTACAATAGAATTATGTCATAATCAAAATTACTCCCCCTAAGCATATACACTATCCGTTTTGTAGAAAATACAATATATACTACTTCCTTACTGAGATAAACATGAAAGTATACATAGAATGCATCAAAATATAGGATATTACTCCCCCATAAAAAATTTTAAAAACAGAATACTACTCCCCCTTTGCCAACAATGACAAAGTACAGCTGAAAAACCCCTGTTCCATTAGCATTAAAAACTGATTTAAAAAGTTTATGACAATAAAGAGTGAAACTTGTCAAAAACCGATTTAAAATCCTGCATAAATGTCTTCATGGATAAAGACCATGATTCAAGCAATGAGGTAGCAACCTCATTCTCCATTTGCATCTGATAGACCTGGCATCCAAGGTACTCATTTCTTGAGTGACCGTTAGGGTATCCAGATTTAGATAGCATTTCTGGAGAATTTGTAGTCTTGGCAGTAGGATCAGTTGAAGTTCCTACAAATTACATGTCCAGTTGCTTATCTTTGCCTCTAATCTTGCAGACTGGAGTTGAAACTGTTGAGCGGTTTGTCCATATGTGGAGAAGGAATCATATGGCATCTTGAAGATGTTTATAAATGACTGCATATCAGATTGTAGTTTGGCTTTCTGAGCAAGCACATCATCACAGAATAACTGAGGTTGACATATCTTACTTAGCAATAGTTTTCCCTCATCCATTGCATCTCTAATGTCCTTCTGTGCCTTCTGTAGATCAGGCTAGAGCTCTGTTAACTTTTTCACCAAGGAAGTGTCCAGAGCCTTTTGATGCTCCTTCTTGGCATTTGCTTCTGCAATCTCTTCCAAGCTTTGTACCTAGTCTTCTACAACTATACATAGGAGCTTTAATTGTGCAAGAGAGGAATTGGTACTAGGGAGGTACTGGGTATCAAACTGGTAAGAGTGTCCACCATAGCTTGGATCACATCTTTCTCTTTCTTCCTCCTTATTACTTCCAGGCATTCTTGAGCAAGCTTAATGCTTTGTAGCAACTCTGATTCATTTCCAGACTGGAGGTCAATGGGATTGGTAATGTCAGCCGGTTTGGCCTAACTAGCGGTTGCCTTTGGGGTCTCCATCTGAGTGCTTTGTGCCACTCCCTCTTTCTCTTTAGCTATTTTCTTGTCCTCTTCTGCCTTCTTTTTCTCCTCTTCTTTTTTCTTCTCCTATTCCTTTTTCTTCTCCTCTTTTCTCTCCACTTTCACTTTTTTCTCTTCTTCTTCCTTTTGTTTCTTTTCCATCTCTACCCGTTTTCTATTTTCTTCCTCTTATTTCTCCTTCTCTTTCTCTTCCTGTTTTCTCTTGTCTTCGTGTTGTTTCTCTTGACCTTCTATTTCTATTGGTGCATTTGGAGTAACATTTATACCATTCAAGGCATCAACATTAATCGGGTCCAATTGAGTGGTGACCGGTTCTCCTTCACTATCATTTACTTCATCTGGTTGAGTGATTTCTGGTTCTTTCTCAGATTTCTTGTTGGCTTCAGCCACCTGATGCAATCTTAAAGCTGATTGAGCAAGGGAGTGGGTATCTTTGACCACTTTCAGAACTTTTCCTTCCAACAACAGGAGTCATTTTCTTCTCATGAAGAAGAGGCCCTTATATCTCTCCACCACTTCATACAGTTCTGTTTTAGGCACATCAGGAAAGTATTGTGCAAATACTTCCTCTCTTATTTTTTGCTCCTTTTCTATGGCAATGCGCCACTTGTTATCTAAAGAATTATACAAAGAAATAAGGCATCTCAGATTTAATTTCTGATGGCCACCGGTCATTAATACATAAATAATTGATAACTCCCTGTTCAACTTCCTTCTTTTCATCATCATTAAAATCATCAAAGCACTCTTTCGAATCACCAAGTACTTTTCTTCTAATATTCTTAATTGTTCTTTGACAATGTGTCAAAGGTTTGTAAGAGGAAATATCAATATTTATCGGTGCCGATGTTGGTAGTTCATTGTTTGTCTATTTCTTTGTTTGCCTAGTCTTCTTAGGTTGTTCTTCAGAGACAGTGTCCTCTGCGTCTAGTGTATTGGTTTTTGTCTTCCGCTTCCTCTCAAAGACTTTGGTGGATGCCTCTTTTGGTTTCTTCTTTGTTGGTGACCGCTTGGTCACTTTGGGACTTGCTGTGGTAACCGGTGCCGATGATGAAGGCACTTCCTTTCCCTTCTTTACTGAGGGTTCTTCAACTAGTGTAACCCTTTCCAAATATATGTCAGTTCTCTTTTCCTTTAGATCAAGAAGTGAGGTGATTAGGGTAGAGGAATACCCATCTATCATGTCATACATTACCTCATATCCAATCGGTTCCACTTCTTCCTGTCTAGGCTCAACCGCCTCCATTATGTACTCATCAACTTTGATGGTGAAGCAGATGTCCTCCTCATACTTCTTGACAATATCACCTGGTATTCTCACCCTTTGGTTCATTTTGCATTTGAACTCATCAAGGTATTTATTCAACACTTTCGGATAACCGGTTCCTACCGCTTGTAGGCTTTCCTTGATTTTCTTTGTCACCAGTTGGTCAGTAGACCACTGAATATCACCTACTCCTAGAAAATAGACTTGGAAGTAGAAGAACAACCCAACCAGTAGTTGTCCAAACTTAAATTTCAGGGCATTGTCCTGTTTGATCGACTTGAGGTTCAACAAAAGTTGTCTTTGCATACCAGTGCATAGATCAAATGATGAATCTTCCTTGATCATCCTGTAGGTGGGATTTATCGCTGTAGCAGAGATAGAGCTAATTCTAATGGCATGGAACATCTAGTATCTTATCATCATACATGCATATTTGACCAGATCATCCTTGATGGAATTGATAGTCATTTCCCATGAATCACTCACAGAACCAGTGAGCTTGGTCATTTTCGTCTTGCTGATCTTGCTTAGGGCTGGTACTTCATAGACGTTGCAGAAACTGGTGATGGCATGAATTGCTTCTGGTGTAATAGCATATGTCTGCTCTAAGTACATTTTATCACCCTGTACTCTGCTCAGAATAATGCAGATGTGATCATCTGAAAATTCTTCAAGGAAATAGACAACATTGTGAAGTTTCTTCTTTTCGAGAATGCTGAATTTTGATTTAATCTTTTTGTCCTTCCCATTGAATAAACTTAACTAAGAATGGATCATTAGAGATCCTAGATCTTCAATCTTACAATCAATGTAATCAGAAATGCCTTCCTCCACTATAACACTAGCGGGTATTTGAGATAGGACATTGTATTTTGCCTTCCGTTGAATGAAGTATATAGTATCAATAGGTACACAAGACCTAACATGTGATGTGGAAGCCATGATAAACAAAGAATTTTGAAAAATAACTTTGCTACACAATCCTTTGGTTGCTGAAATATCACTTTGTGTTCTACACTTCATCAACAGATGTTTGGTTCAGATTCTTCTTCAGGATTTTGATAAATTCTTTGAATCGCAATCCAAATCACTTTTCTTCGCCCTATGCTTGAAAACTTCTTCGCTCGTGAAATGATAAGTGAAAAATGACTTTGAAAAATTATTTTAAACAAGTTCTTCACCTACCACAATAAATGCTCCACTATTAGGGCGTAAACCCTAATTTGCCTATTACCATTTTCGGTCTTCTACCAACTAATAGATATCACACACCGACTGAGGTCTTTTATTGGTGTAAACCAAGGGTTCGAGATATTTCACCGTTTTCTCCCCCTAAGCTTTTTTGATGCTCAGTTTACCGGTTCAACGACTTCTACACTAGGTACAGAAACCGGTTCTACTTGAATCACTTCTTCTGGCTTCTTCTTCTAGGTTTTCTTCATATCTGCTTGAACAATTTCAACATCAATCATTCATTTCGGAGTGACCAGTATATCATCCGATATAATCTTTCTTGCTTTGCAGAATCTTGCTGTATGACCCAACTTGTTGCAGTGATAGCAAACCATTCCAGGTGCTCTCCAAGGTCCATTATTCATGTTTCCATTCTTCCTTCTCCATGTTACAATAGTGTGACCATGACCATGACAAATCCAACAGTTTTCTCTCCATAAAGTTGCCGCTTGATAGCCACCACTACCTAACTGATGACTATAGGTATTAAACTGGTTTGGGTTCCGGTTCTCAGAGGATTCAAGAAAAACTCCTTGACTCCTTTGAGGATACCTTCTAGTATTGTGCATGACAGACCTGCATTCAAATGCTCTATGCCCAAACTTGTTGTATGCATAACAATTACCATTGAATCTATTGGGTCTAGGCTTATCATTTAGAAAATAAGAAAAATTATTGTAAGCCTTACTTCTACATACATTAGCAGTGTGTCCTTCCTTGAGACAATTAAAGCAAATAGGTTTAAACTTTTGCTTAACTTTATCCTTTGATGTCGGTTTTTTCTTTGATGCTCCTGATAGTTCTGATACTTAAAGATAAGTATATATGGCAACCTAATAAGATGAGAGGGGGGGGTATGAATCATACAAACTTAATCTTCCATAAAAAACATTAGATTCAACCTCGGTAACATATACTTCAATAATATAACCCAAACTGCTAAACATGCAAACTCAAAAGCATATAAACATCATAACACCAAATTTAACGTGGAAACCCAAATAGGGAAAAACCACTATGGGATTTTGGACCCACTAAGAAATATACTCTTCTAGAGTATGCTCGGTAAAAAGAAAATCCTGTTAAAGATTACAAACACATTGCTAGATGTGACACGGCTAAGGGATTTCCCTCAGATCTGTTACAATATTCACCTTGTTAGAAGTGACCTTGTTAAAGGATTTCAAACACTCAATTAGAATGTCACCTTGCTAGAGGGTTTTACAAATAAGACTGTTAAGTCCACTTGGTTAAGATATTTTCTATCACTTCACAAAATAACAGTAATAAAAATCTATCTATAACTTCACATCTAAAATGCTAAAGCAGATTCTTATTTGCTCAATACAATATAGACATAGAACTAATCTTGTCCATCTACTGGGCTCTATACTCTGTTATTCAAAATAGATCTTCAAGCTTCTGTGCTCGGTAATCACTATGTAGCATCCCTATGCATACAATTTCCCACATCCATTGTTTATCAATAGCTCCCTATTTATAAACAATTTGCCAACCACTTAATCTCCTTGATCACATTTCCCATGATCAATCATAGCCATCAGATCTTCAAACTTTGACCAGGTTCAATGTGTCCTTAGATCTGAAAACGTTTTACCCTGCCTTGGAACTTGCATATATTTATTAGAACTTGTGCTAGGGTATTGTGGTTCAATCTGAGCTGTAGATCTTCATGCCGACTATCCTTTGCCATAGATTCTTTAACAAACTTCATTCATGACATACCAATCATTTAATCATAGCTAGCTCATTAGCTTCCTTCATTAAATAATGCTTTTATTCATTCAATGCATTCTATTATTACTCGGTTGCAACTCGGTAAATACTAAACTTCACTTAGTAGACATTATGCCTTCATTAACAAATTGCGATAACCTTAGGGTTTACCGACTAGGTTCTTTGCTCGTTAACATAGTATAGTATTAAGCTTTCAATCAATAACATATGTAGGATATCAAAACAATCTAATCATCATGATCTCATCATTGTCTAACTGGTAATAGTTGCCCATTGAATAACTTATTTCACCCCTTATCCATCATATTCTTTCTATGTCTTTTTTCGACATCTTTTTAATCATCAAATCATACTTCTAAAGATATGGCAACATCATACTGAATTAGAAAATTAATTTCTTGACATCAATGAAAATAATAATAATATTAAGACAGTAAACATCCTTAATCAGTTTTACCCATAATCATCAAAAACCTTCTCAATATCCTAATTGAAATGCCAACAATCTCTCCTTGTCTATTATAATGCCAAATGCCAACAATCTCCCCCTTTGGCATTGATGGCAAAACCAATTGATTTGACCTAATTGATTCAAATTGTTGTGAGATTCTAAAATGCTAAAATGCTCTCCCCCTATTATCAGAATTCTCCCCCATAAATTAGTCTTCTCCTCTTCTTCAGTCTTCTCCTCTTCTCTTCTATCTTCTCCTCTTCTCTTCTGTCCTCTCCCCCTTTGACAACAATGCCAAAAGGTAAAGAACTAAAATATAATTTTTCCTGTATGAAGTGATTTCCTGTTGTTATGTGTCAACTTAGTCCTGGTTAGAGCATTATATCTTCAATTCTTGTTCCCTATATTGTTTCCTGTATTGTTTCCTGCACACCTTTAGAAAACATCCTAAAGTGTGTAAATCAGCATCAACTCCTAAAAGATATTCTGTAGTCATTGAATTGATGCTTTCACCGAACTTGGTCAGTGAGTAGAAGATAGGGGTAGGACCCCTAACTTACTTCTGAGATACTGAAAAGTGTCCCTTGGTAGTGGCTTGGTGAAGGTATCTTCTATTTGTTCCTTTGTGCTAACATACTCCAACACCACTTTCTTCACTTGAGCTTCTTCTCTAAGATAATGATATTTGATAGAGATGTGCTTTGTCTTAGAGTGCATAATATGATTATTTGAAATGTTAATGGCACTAGTATTATCACTAAATATAGTTAGTGGCTCGGTAACTTTCTCATTTATACCTTCCAATAGTTGTTTGATCCATGCTATGTTGGTACAATTCAATGTTGTAGCAACGTATTTAGCTTCTGTTGTTGACTGTGAAACACATCCTTGTTTTTTGCTAAGCCAACTCACTAGTCTTTCTCCTAAAAATAAATCTCCTCCACTTGTGCTTTTTCTATCATCAATGTTGCCTGCCCAATCAGCATCAGTATAAACTTTTAAATCAAAGTCATTTCTTTTCTGATATACTAAGCCATAATCCTTAGTGCCTTTTAAGTATTTGAAAATTCTCTTGATTACTGTCATGTGTGTTTCCTTAGGATCTACAAAGAATCTTGCAACTATACCTACTGCATGTGCTATGTCTGGCTTGCTGTGAACAACATATTGCAACTTTCTAGTCATGGATTGGTAAAGTGTCTCATCAACAGATGCAGATTCATCATTCTTTGATAGTTTACAGTTGGTAGTCATAGGAGTACTTACTAGTTTTGAATCTTCCATTCCAAATTTCTTCAAGATTTCCTTTATGTACTTGGATTGAGTAATGAAAATCTCATCTTTCATTTGTAGTATCTATAAACCTATAAAATACTTTATCTCACCGATTAATGACATCTCAAATTCTTTGCTCATTTCATTTCCAAAGTTCTTACATAGAGAGTCATTCCCACAAAATATAATATCATCAACAAATATTGCTGAGTTCAGTATTCCATTTTCATCATTCTTCATGTAAATATTGTTGTTTTCACTTGTTCTCATAAAACCAATCTTGATTAAATAAGAGTGCAATCTTTCATACCATGCTCTAGGTGCTTGTTTCAGACCATATAAAGCTTTGTTCAATTTACATACCTGATTTTTATTATTGTGTTTAGCAAATCCTTCAGGTTGTTCAATAAAAACTTCTTCTTCTAATATACCATTCAGAAATGCAGATTTGACATCCATTTGATATACCTTGAAATTCTTGTAAGCACCATATGCCAACAATGTTCTTACTCCTTCAAGTCTTGCTACAGGTGCAAAAGTCTCACCATAATCAATTCCTTCTTCTTCGATATAACCTTTGCAAACTAGTCTTTCTTTATTTCAAATGACCTCTCCTTTTCATTCAGCTTGTTTCTGAAAATCCATTTTGTACCGATTACATTTTTGTCCTTTGGTCTTGGGACCAGTGTCCATGTGTTATTCTTCTTGATTTGATTAATTTCTTCTATCATAGAATTTATCCAATCTTCACTGTTAAATGCCTCTTTCACTATTCTTGGTTCAAATTCAGATATCAGATATGCGTTCTGTCTCAGTTTGTTCCTTGTCATCACTGGATCATCCTTATCTCCTATAATCTGACTTGGTGCATGATGTCTTAAGACATATTTGGCTAATACAGGATCGGTAGGCTCTATATGATCTTCTTCATCACTCGGTAACTGGATATTCTCTTCATTTCCTTTTGTAGTTTTCCTGGTAGGACTTGTCAGTTGAACATAGACAAATTCATCATAATCTTCTGGTTCCTTGAAATTTCTTTCATCATTTCTTTTTGCAAATTCATCAATTTTCACATTTGCACTTTCTACTATTTTGTTAGATGATTTGATCAGACATTTAAATGCTTTACTTCTAGAAGAATAACCAAGAAATGTTCCTTCTTCACTTTTTTGATCAAACTTGCCATTTCTATCATATTTGTGTACATAGCATCTACTTCCAAAGATTTTAAAATAACTTACATTAGGTTTCCTATCATACCAGATTTCATATGGTGTCTTCAAAGTACCTTTCTTCAGTTGTACTCGGTTCAAGGTGTAAACTACTGTGCTTATTGCTTCTCTCCAAAATGTTTGTGGCACTTTCTTTTCAATCATCAGGGTTCTGGCACAATCCACAATAGATCTCTTTCTTCTCTCAGCAATTCCATTTTGGTGTGGAGTTCTCAGTGTAGAGACTTGTCTTTTTATACCATGATCATTGCAGAATAAGTTGAACTCATCAGATGTGAACTCTCCTCCTCTATCTAATCTAAGACATTTCAATTGTCTTCTTGTTTCATTTTCAACTCTTGCCTTGTACCATTTAAACATTTGAAAAGCTTTTGATTTTTCTTTTAAAAACATTAGTGACATCATCCTTGAGTAATCATCCACAAATAATATGAAATATTTATCATCATAATAACTTTAAACTTTCATGGGACCACAAAGAACAGTGTGCACAAAATCTAAAATTCTGTTGTAGGTGTAGGACTTACTTGTAAATCTTGATCTTGTCATTTTACCCATCTGGCATCCTTGGCACATAGCATTCTTAGGTTTTTCAAGACTCAGTAAACCTCTTACTCAGTGCTTCTTGCTTATTTTGTTCAGATTATCAAAATTTACATGACAAAACCTTTTATGCCATAACCAAGTATCATCTATCTTTGCATACAGACATTTATTCCGAGTTGAGTCAAGGTGAAATGTGTTACCTTTTGTTTGTGTCTTGGTAGCAACTAACTTTCCATGCTTGTCATGAACTTTGACAATTCCTTTCTAAAATTCTATCCGGTATACTGTATTGTTTAGCTGTGCTACACTCAACAAATTATATTTCAAACCTTCAACCCAATAAACGTCATTGGATCTTGCATTGTCAAGAAGTGTTATGGATCCTTTACCTCTTACCGGGACATGGTGCATCATTACCAAATCTTACATAGCCTCCATCATAGTCTTCTAACATAACAAACTTGTGTTTATCACCTGTCATCTGATGTGAGCATCCACTCTCTATGATCCAAGAATAATTAGTATTTATGTGAGATATTAAGGCTTTTTCTTCATACCTTTCTTCATCTAATCCATCTTTGATAGCCACATAAACTACTTCCTCTATATCAGTTTCATCTGATTTATCATCATTGGATTCCTCATCGGCTATTAAGCATGACTTTCTATCTCTTCTTCTAAAGTCTCGGTGTCCTTTGTAATGATTATCTTTCTGTCTATCATCTCAGTAATCTCTCTTTTTAGTAGAATCTTTGTCAGGAAAGTTAGAAGTCATATGTTCTATCTTATCACAATTGAAACATTTCAAAGGTAGTTTTCCTTTATACTTACCTTTGCCTCTCGGTACCCTTCTGGCTAATAGTGCTTCAAACTCTTCTTGCTTTCTGATTTCCTCATACAGTTTGTGTACTCCCTCCATGTTCTTGCGAAATCTTTCACTTGCTCCACTGTGATCCCCTTTAGTGTACTTACTCATTCTATCATTGTAATCACCAGATTCACCAATATGAAAAGAACTAAATGCAGATTCAACTTTACTTACCGATGACCCACTGTTATCAAAGTTACTTAGCTAAAATGCATGTAGCATCTAAAGAAACTAGCATATTAGGTACAGACCTCAATTCATTGATTGCAGAGACTTAGATTGCATAAGCCGGTAGAAGGGTTCATAGCAACTTACTTGTTATATCCTTTTCTTCAATAGTTCCACCTACTCCTTTGATTTGATTGACAATCTCCTTTAGTCTTGTATTGTACTGGGTTATGTTCTCACCTTCATTCATCCTCATAGATTCAAGTTGTCCTCTTAGACTATCCACTTTTGCTCTTTGAACATGTTCATCTCCACCATACACAGATATGAGCTTGTCCCACATTGCCTTTGCATCATTGCAGCGTTCTAGATCATTAAACTTTGAATCGGTCAATGCAGATGTTATTTCAATCATTGCTTGGAGATGTTCTTGCTTTGCCTTTATCTCTTCCATTGTCAATGGATAGGTGCTTGGTGTGATGAAATCATTCTCTAGATAATGTACAGCATATTCTCCAACTCCTGATAGGTGCAGCTTCATCCTTTTTTACCATGTAGAGAAACTTGACTTGTTCAGCTTCGGTGCATCCCTCTTATACATCTTTGGATCTTTTCCTCAAGTACCTTTAAACTTTTCCTTTTGAAGTCCAAAGCTCTGATACCAATTGATAGTTCTAATACTTAAAGATAAGTATAGATGCCAAGCTAATAAGATGAGGGAGGGGGGTGAATCATACAAACTTCATCTTCCATAAAAATATCAGATTCAACCTCGGTAACATATACTTCAGTAATATAACCAAAACTGTTAAACATGCAAACTCAAAAGCATATAAACATCATAACACTCATAAGACCAGATTTAACATCGAAACCCAAATAGGGAAAAACCACTGTGGGATTTCAGACCCACTAAGAAATATACTCTTCTAGAGTATGCTTGGTTAAAAGAAAATCCTATTAAAGATTACAAACACATTGCTAGATGTGACCCAGTTAAGGGATTTCCCTCAGATCATTTAGGATCTTCACCTTGTTAGAATTGACCTTGTCAAAGGATTTCAAACACTCAATCGAAATGTCACCTTGCTAGAGGGTTTTACAAATAAGACTATTTAGTCCACTCGATTAAGATATTTTCTATCACTTCACAAAATAATAGTAATAAAAATCTATCTGCAACTTCACATCTAAAATGCTAAAGAAGATTCTTATTTTCTTAATACAATATAGACATAGAACTAATCTTGTCCATCTGCTGGGCTCTATACTCTGTTATTCAAAATAGATCTTCAAGCTTCTGTGCTTGGTAATCACTATGTAGCATCCTTGTGCATACACTTGCCCACATCCATTGTTTATCAACAGTTCCCTATTTATAAATAATTCACCAACCACTTAATCTCCTTGATCACATTTCCCATTATCAATCATAGCTATCAGATCTTCAAACTTTGACCAGGTTCAATGTATCCTTAGATCTGATAACATTTTACCCCGCCTTTGAACTTGCATATATTTCTTGGAACTTGTGCTATGGTATTGCGGTTCAATCTAAGCTATAGATCTTCCTACTGATTATCCTTTGTCATAGATTCTTTAACAAACTTCATTCATGGCATACCAATCATTTAATCATAGCCAACTCATTAGCTTCCTTCATTAAATAATCCTTTTATTCATTCAATGCATTCTTTTATTACTTGGTAAATACTAAACTTCACTTGGTAGACATTCTGCCATCATTAACCGATAGCAATAACCTTAGGGTTTACCGACTAGGTTCTTTGCTCGGTAACATAGTATAGTATTAACCTTTCAATCAATAACATATGTAGGATATCAAATCAATCTAATCATCATGATCTCATCATTGTCTAACTCGGTAATAGTTTCCCATTGAATAACTTATTTCACACCTTATCCATCATATTCTTTCTGTGTCTTTTACTGACATCTTTATACTCATCAAATCATAATTCTCAAGATATGTCAACATCATACTGAATTAGAAAATCAATTTCTTGACATTAATGACAAAATAATTATATTAAGACAGTAAACATCCTTAATCAGTTTTATCCATAATCATCAACAACCTTCTCAATATCCTTATTGAAATGCCAACAATCTCTCCTTGTCTGTTATAATGCCAAATGCCAAAAGCTCCACTTTTTATTCCAGAGGTCTCACCTTCCTCATATTCAGAGAAACCAAGTCCATTGGTATTCTTTACCGGTTTAGCTAATTCAAGCTTTTGTTCTAGCTTGACAATGCGCTTATTGAATTTGGCAAGTATTTCCTTTGACTTAGTGAGTTCTTTGGAAATGACAGCATTGGATTCCTTCAAGGTTGCATTCTCAGAGATAGCCATGTTTAGTTCACCTTGCACTTCTTTTTCCATTTTAGTTTCATCAAGACGAGCGGTTAGTGCAATGATCTCTTTCTTCAGCTTGGATATCTCATGATCTTTGTCTTTTACCAGATCTTCAGCTTTCCCCCGATTCTCAAGCTCTTGACACATTCTGATAGTTAGTCCTTCAAGTTCCCTTCTTAGGTTGGCATTGGACTCATTCATTTTTTCAACTTCTTGGACTAGGGCTTCCACTTCCACTTCATCAGAAGAACTGTTTTCAGTTAGCTCCATCAGTTTTTTAGCATGCTCTCTTCTTTTTTCTTGAGAGGCCTTATATTTGACATTAAGTTCATCATAGGCTTGCTTAGTCTGAGTGAGCCGATGAGTAAGTTCCCTCATAGTGTATTCCCCCATATCTCTTTCCAAGTGGTTAGACTTATAGAAAGGTTGGCTTTCATACCAATTGATGAATACTAAGAGGGGGGCTGAATTAGTATACCAAAAAATATTGCACTTAAACACTTTAACAGTCTATCAGTAAATTGCTAAAATAGTTTAACAAACAAACCGATTAACACACATGCAAACCAAATAGAAAATAAGGCATTCACCCATAGAAGAATAATCACCATAACATAAGAGATTTTGACATGGAAACCCAAGTGGGAAAAACCATGCTGAGATGAAACTCACAAGTAACTATCTGTAGAATAGTAACCAGACCGATTAAGATTATACAATGTTCTTTATCAGAACAGATCTTGTTAGGAATCTCAGTCTTTGTTAGGAGATAAGTCTAATTAAAGACTACCTTGTGAGAGGATTTCAGATCCACAGATGTGAACCACCTTGTTAGAGGATTTACAAAGGCTTTTCTAGGCCTACCTGGTTAAGGGTTTTTGACTTGTCAAAGATGTTTGTAATCAACAAGTGAATGATCTAGCAAATGGCACAGTCTACTTGACTAGATCCATTATAACTCATAGCTAATGCTCTTCAGCATTACTTTAGTCTTCAGTAAATCCACACTCTACAGACTTGATCTTCTCAATTAAGATCGCACATACAAGAGCTTAAACGACCACCAAAACCTAGCAGCTACTCACATACATACACATACAAAACCCTAGACATGATGTCCTAGAAAGGAATCTGATTTCATGTCGGTCCAATAGGATTACATTCCAAGTACCTAGGTTCATTGTATCTAGACACATTTGGTAACACGGCACAAAATCACCGTCAAAGTGTCGGTGGATGGTAACTCATCACAAAAATATATCAATTGGTAACTCATCATAGAGTATTACAAGTTTATACAACTTTTCCGATTACTGGTTGGTAACTCAAAGTAATACCGGTTTAATAGATTACCGATTGACAAAAATTAAAGACTGGAAAAAAGATAACTGCCACTTCTGGCTCCTTTGCTCCGCTCCACTTGAGATCGTTAAACCACTTGATCTCTCTATGCCGCTTGGGTCCTTATACCACTTGAGATCGGAAAACACTTTCTGCATAACATTAATAGTCTAAAGACTACAACATGATACTAGTTTGGAACAATTACCAGTTGAGAATAACTCATACATTTACAAAGTGATCTCATAGAAAGTGTGTGTCCATCAATGACAATCACAACATAATCATCAAAATGCCAACAATTTCCAAATAAACAACATGGATTTTTTCATTGATAGGAGAGAAAATATCACCTACCATGTCCTTAAACATACTATCAATAGGTTGAATAGGGCTCTTAGAAGATAGAGGAGGGTATAGAGCTTTGGAATTTCCCACATCATCTCTTAGGCTTCTAGTAGAGATTGAGGGCATAATATTTGTCTTCAAACTCTTATTTGTTGTTATTTCCATTTAAAATCATTTTTATCTCCACTTATGGTTTTAGTTGTGTGTACACATAGCCCGCTAAAATTTAGAATAAATCTTTTACATAAGCTAGCCAAACTTTGAAAAATTCTAACATCATGCACACTCATTGGTGTAGGCCATTCTATTATGGCACAGACCTTTTTTGGATCCATTTGCAAAAGTTGTGGTGAAATAACATATCCAAGAATTGGATATGGGTTGTGTATACTTACAATATTCTACTTAAGGCTTCGATATGGGTTTTTTATGCCCATAGACCTTTCATTGTTGAAGGATATTCATATTAGTGCCTTGGTATGCTCACATGGTTTTCTGATTTTTTTTTTTCATGTTGAGGAGAGATGTTTCTACCAAGTACAGTCATAGTGGAGGACCTATAGTGTTGACTATGTGATGCTGATAGGTTAGACATATTAGGAGTTGTATGTGGAGGTGATCATGATGCCATGGTTTTTCTTTGTGTTTAGGAACTTTGGCATGACATGATTTGATTTGCAAGTTCATTGATTTGTGATGATTTAATTTGGATTCCTGATTGGTTTTGGTAGTGTATCTTCTTCTTCGAAGATCATGGTTACTTTTCCTTTTGGGAGCTCATGATGTCAACTTTGAGTTATTTGATTTTTAGATGGCTTTGGGTACTTCTCATGTTAGATGATACTTTTATTATGATGTCATGGATAGCTTGCTTACACTGTTAGTTGGGAATTTTGACAATGATGATTTGGAAGTGTAGGATTGGTTCCTAATTATTTGTTAGCAATTTTGCATCTTGTTGGATTGGACTTCATGGTTTACTTTACGTTATTGACACTTTCAATTGTATGTGTGTAGATATGGATTATCTTCATTTAGGAGATGGTCACCATGATGCTACGCATGACTCATTATCATAGTTTACTAGGAGCTTGTAGAAATGATGTGTATTCACGATTGGGTGGTGGATGATCTTCTTAGTGTTAAAATGTTTGGTACACTTGTAGGAGATGACGATATTCATGATATTTGAGGATGTGGACATCTTGGAGGACTCACAAAGTTCATGATTGAGGTGTGGCTTATGATTTCAATTGGCATGTTATCCTTGCTCAATAGGATGGTTGATATTATGTTGTTGTATACTCTAGATATGTGTTTAGACTTTTAGCATGATATAGTTATTTGATATGTTCATATGAAGCATGTTATCTCCTTGGAAGAGATGGTTAGATCATGTTCTCATGTTTATGTTCCTGATTTTATCATTGGAGCTTTGACATTCAACTTGGTAGTTCTCTTTGTATTGGGTACATGATTATTTACTTTATTACTTCATAATTGTGTTATGTTGCATTTGGACTTTTGCATGGATTGACTGGTTATATGTACTCATGGATACTTGGAGACATAGGTGATGCTAGTATTCTCTTATGTTTAGAGACATGTGTTGAGATTGTTGATTGTTTAAGCAATAAGACCAAGGAGCATTCACCTAGCATAGACTTGAGAGGAGATTGTTCTTAGACAAGTTAATATGACTTGGATGTCTTGGACATGAACATTATCATCCCCACTCTTGGTCTACTCATTGATTTAATACTTGAGAAGTATTTTCCATTAATCCTTTCATGTGTATTATGTTTATGCTTATCTAGCATAGATATGGATCTTGAGCTATGGACATATGGTTAGTTCTAGAGGATTCCATTTGAGAGATGTTTAGCATTGGTCATTTCCTTGTGCATTTAAGTTATTATTGATATTGAGTTTGGGAGATGTTTTATTGGGCATATTCCCTTAGGATTGGGAATGATATTGGTTTGATTTTATTTGTTATGAGAGGGTTATATCCATGTTGATTACATTTAATATAATTTTTTTTCATCAAAGCGACTAAATAGGTTTGGGTGTTGTTATGGCTTTTCATTTGGGGTTTTCTGAAGGAAATCATACTGAACACAATTGGCATTTAGAGGTGCATGTGGAAGGACATGCCACAGGTTTTGATTTGCAATGTTTATCTCTTTGGTCTCGGTTATTTTCCTTGGTGTTAGATTTCACATAACATTGGATCTAAGGTTGTTTGGAGCTATGTGTTCATAAGCTTGTATTCATGTGTTGTCATGTGGGAGATGACATGGAGGTTCCTTTATCTCTTTCTTTTATTGTTTGTGAAGAGCATGGGAGACTTATGGAGACTTGTGGTGATAGTTGTACTTGAAGGTTATTGGTTTACAAGTTATTCATATTTTTTTGGATGTTCCTTGATACTACATATTTAAGGTTAAACTTTTAATGAGAAGTGGTTAGATTCATTTCTGATTTGACATTACCTAAGCAGTGGGAGTTTATATTTGTATATATGTCACATGTATTGCACTTGGAGCCTATGGTTGCATGTTATGGGTTGTATGTGTTAATGACTTGAGATTCATTTGATATGTATACCTTGGAGGTATGGATAGTTGGATGTGTTAGCACTTACTATGGGTTCTATTTCAGCTATGGTTATTGGTTTTAAATGGCAACCGATGCATTTGATACCTTAGGATTTAGTTCTTGTATTCTTATATAAGTTTAGATAAGCCTTATCATTTCTTACAATAGATTATTTCAATTTATCTTTGGATGGTATTTTCAATGTCTAGTGGTAGTGACATGGTGAAGGGTGCGAGCCTTCATGTAGGATATGGTGGTCACTTTGTTTCTTGTTGTAGTTATCTTTATGGAGCACATGGAGCACTTTGATTCCATGATGGTTTATGTGCTAGAGGTATTATTTCCTTGATCATGTTGTGGTTATTTATTGTTGCTTATGCAATGTATACAACAAGAGGGAGAATATTAGGAAAATAGGTGTTGTACTCATTGCATAATAATAATTTTACTTATAATATTTATTTATTATGTGAGTTTATCATGGACATGTACAATGTAATATTTAATTACTTGATGTTGCACATGATGTGTATCATGTAGATATTCCTTGGGAATATTATCATGACCACTTGAAGAGTTGTATTGTAACATTGGGATATTATATTGTATTTATTAATATTGGGGAAATAAATTTGATAAAGTACTCAATATTAGATGTGGGGTCAATGGGGTAGTTAACCTCTGGTATTTGAACATGTTTTTGTAGCACATAGTTTTGATGTAATATCACCTAGTGCTTTTGTGGGAGCTTGTGTCTATAAAAGAAACCACAAGGGTAGTTTTTTGCATTAGCTACTTACGCAGGTTTAGTATTTATTGAGGTTGGAAGAATGATATAGGATGTGTCATTACATGCTTGTTCACAAGGAGTTCTTGTTGATGGCTTGTTGAAGGTTGGGGTTTCAGATGTTTTCATGGGTGTATTGTAATGTTGAATTGCTGAATTATCCATGGATGATGGATTATTTTGGAGGTTGGCTTTGTCTCTCATGAGGGTTTTCCCAGGGTATATCTTGTGTCATCATTTATGGGAATGTTGTCTATTCTTTGCATGCAGATTGTATTTGATTATTTTGTTAAAATCTAAATTGGGTTATGTGGAAATTGTCAGAAAGTCGGCTACAAGTTTCCTTACAAGCATAAGCTTCATGACCAAATACTCTAAGATGTCTCATCACATGATTCTTTCATGAACACACCTCCATAGATGTTTTATCAACAATTGTTGATATAGAAGATCTATTTTCCTAATAGTAGGTAGTGGCTATAATGCCACCAAAAACATTTGTTCAAGGCCTACAATACTAAGTGTACTCCTAGCCATATCCATAAATGTCATCTTCATCCTCTTTGTAGCTCCATTCTATTGAGGAGTATATGGAGTTGTCTTAATTATTTGTATCGCATGGTCCTTAGAAAAATTGTCAAAATATTCCAAGATAAACTCACCATTATTATCAGTCCTCAAACAATTAATCTTTCTACTAGTCCTATTGTCAACAATAGCTTTAAACTCCTTAAACCAAATAGAGACTTTAGATTTAATTTAAAGAAAATAAAAAAATGTCTTTCTACTATAGTTATCAATGAATGAAATGAAATACATAGATTTTGAAATTGAAGGAACATTAGTAGGACCAAAACATCAAAATCTATTAAATCCATTGCACAAAAATATTTGTGAGAACTAGAGTAAAACTAAACAAGGTTTTGTTTACCATGGATACAGTGTTCACAACAATCAAGTTCAATATTACAATCATGAATTCCCTCTATGAGCCATTTATTTTTTAAGAATTTAAGATCCTTGCCACCAATGTGAGAAAGTATTTGGTGCCATAATATTTTCTTCTCACATGTGCATTTCATCTCCAAAGGATTGACACCCTTATGTACCTAGAAAGCATGACCACCGGAAGTAAAATCAATAGTCCTCTTCATAGAAGAATCTAATGGTAAGGATGAAGAATCTAGATCCATTCTTGGACTCCACAAAAGCACTATTGTATTGTACAATGAATGAATCTAGACTATACAAGTTGCTTATCCAAACACCATTGGCAAGCACCATAGAACCTCTGTTCATCTTGCATCCACCTTGCAAGAATCCAACTTGCATAACTACATCACTCAACCTAATTAAGGAGAGTAGATTTTATGTCATATCCAAGATATTTATTGCACCATTGATTCCCTTCACTCTACCATCAGGTAATCTAATCTTGATTCTTTCATGGCTAACAACATTCAAATTAGAATCATGATTGAGATACACATTCCCACTATCATATTATTAATACTTTTAAAATGAACCTCACTAAGAGGTCATGTGGAAAGATGTACTTGAATCTATCAACCACGCATCTTTTGATGCATGCATTGACAAGGTTGCAAAAATTTCTTAATAATCATACTAAGAGGATTTATCTTAATATAAATTAGAGTATCTCTTCTTCTTCTTATTTTTCTCCTCCTTATATTCTTTATGAAAATGATGGATTTTTTTGCAGTGCCAACATTTTTCCTCTGACTTGCCAACAAACTTAGATCACCCACTAGATTTGAATCTACCTCTTCATCTTTCTTGTCCTTCTTCTTACCTTATTCTTTCGATCTACGTCAAACCACAAGAGCCTCCCTAGTTGAATCCGAATCTTTCCTCTGCATCTCTTTAGATAAAAACAAACAAACCTCATCCTCCAGCTTCAAAGTAATTTTTGAACTTCCAATGGCCATGACAAGGTGATCTCATGAGTTTGAGAAAGAAAATTACATAAGCATACATTTATCTTGATCTTCAATCTTGTCACTGAAAAAATTTAGTTGGGCAACTAGCTTATTGAACACATTCATGTGATCAGCAACACATATTCCTTCCTCCATCCTTAGAGAATACAACTTCTTTCTTCCCTTGATAAATATCACCAAGATTTTTCTAAAGTGCAGCTATATTCTTTTGCTCATGGACATTTGAGATCCATGAATCAACTAGACATAATCTTATCAAACCCTTAAGATATTTTATCCATTTTATTCCAAACATCTTGCTTCAAGGTTAGAGGTTGTTTTCAAAATTTATCACATCCCATAGATCTTTATCCGTAAGCATATCCTCCGTTTGTAACTTTGAAGGTTCAAAGGTTATTCCATTAATCTTCCCCGTAACAAATTTTATGGATGTACTTGCCATATTTTTTCTACAACAATATTTTGAAAATACTGTACAAAAAATTGCACTCAAACTGAGATGATTACAACAAAATTAGTACCCAACAATGGAACAAAACCTATCTAGGCTATAATACCAACTTAAAGGAAGCTAAGGTGTGGAAAATACATCCTAAAACTAATCTACTGGGGGGGATAGTGCAAATTTTCTTTCCAGATCTTCTATTGCAAAAAAAAAACACATTCATTAGTATATCATAAAAATGCATAAGGATAAACACAATGAAGACAATATATATCATGGGGAAAACCCTTTCGAGTGAACAACCCTAAACTATAAAAGCACAATATAATATCAGCTGTAAGCTTCTTTAACAACAGTCTACAGCTACAACCCACAACTTGGATTATTTTTTGTAACATATCACTTGACTTGCAAACTTAACATGACTAATACTCTCCAAGGCTACCTATTATAGAGGAATACATCAAGAAATAAAGCTTCTAGATGAGTCAACAAGATGGGATAGTGCAAAGAATTTGACCTTATTTTTCAGCCACCAAAAAGCATACAAAAGACACATGTAAATCTCCAAATGACTCCCCACTCAAACCTCCTAAGTTGGAAACCCAAATTTACTATTCGGAGTTATGAAAAATGTGCTTACACATATTACAACCATCATAACCTACAACACTTACAACTATAAGGAATCCATCATAAGCGACTAATATTAGCTTATTCTCTTACAACTCATCATAACCCAATTTTGGCACCTATCTTCTCCATGCAAAACAATATCCTGGAACTTGTCCAATATGTCATACAATTTTTCATAGGGTGACACTTGTCAAGATCTTCAAAGTGGGAAGCCAAGTTCCACAAATACAACGTATGTGACATACAATCATCTCCAAGTAGGGTGCCACCAAGCATGTGGGTCCCACTAGATGACTACACATTTGTAGGCAAATAATAAATAAATAAATGAAAAATTAATGTTAAGATATGAAAAGGTTGAGACAACTTAATCCCACTACAACCAATGCCCATGAATAACGTATTCATTTTTTATTTTGAAAATTTCACATAATCATGTCCATACATGATATTATTGTATATTCATGTTATTATAAGCTACATATCTATTGAACTAATGATATAGAATATTAGAAGTAGAAGGATAATTTTTATATTTCTTAATTATGGTAGAACTTAAAGAGTCATCTGATATGAATTAGACAATCTCATTATGTGAAATTGTTAAAAGAATCAATGAATACATTATTCATGGGCATTGGTTATAGTGATATTATTTCATATTATTAAATATGTGTACATTTTGATTGAATGAAACAAATTTTCATTGAATACATTTTGATTGTTTAATTTATGTTTATTTCATTTGTCAAAATTTTATAAATTTAAAATTTTAATTAAAATCTCAACATTAATATCATATCTTTGATTGAAAAATAAAAATGGACAAACAATTAAACTTTATATTGTGAAAATTTTAGTATCTTTATTCTTATTTTAAATGTATTATTTTTTGCATACAATTTCTAAATTTATTAAAAAAGTATATTACCAAATGTATATAGTTTTATTTCATTAAAATGAATATTTATGTTGTATTAACAACCTTCCCAAATTTTTTTTTTTAAGTAGGTTCAATATGTTTGGAATGAGATAGGAACTCTCTTAAAACTCTTGAAAAGCTATTTGAATCACTAGATGAGACCATTATCTTTCTTTGATGATTTGAGGAACATATTTTTCTTCCACAACCACAAGAACACACAACGAATACAAAAGCACAATCCCTCACGCTGATAGTTCTAGTTCAGGGATCCTAAATACCTTCTCAAATATTTTTTTTGGTATCTCATTAATATTGGTTTGGTCCTTCATGTTTTTTTCCCTATTTGTGAATCTGATTCAAAATCTTTAGTTTATATATGAAAATCTACTGATTGTACATGTTTTCTTCAATTTTCATTGATTGATGTGGGTATATTATCTCATAAGAAAGATGAGATTTTTATTATGTGCATTTTTTTATTGTTCACTAACATTAGAATTCAGTTTAGAAATGATCCATTTAAAATTATATTAAAATTTTAGAAAATCTATTAAGCATGCATACTATCTTAGGTGTTTTCTTCCATCTTACAAACATAATAATAATAAAGTGGATGCAACTAAGTTATATCAATATAATGACTATCTAATTTTTTTTTATAAAATATAAGTTTTTATGGTAAATTAAAATATAAATTATTCATCAATATAAAGAAACAAGGTGAAATGAGGCTAGTATAAAAATGAAAAACAACACCTAATAAATCAAAGAGATTACGGAACAAACTTTTTATTTTTAATAGTTCAATATGTATTAATATTAGACAATTAGACATAATTAAGCTCATTTTTATTAGGCTTGGGGAATAAAAATCAAATATGGATGAGTTGAACACTTATGAATAATGAGGAAATTGCTAAATTTAGTAGAAGAAATGTTAAAATTAATCAAATATTGGCATATAGCTACTAAAGCATTTCTTGTTTTGGAGAAAATTATAATAGTAAAGTTTGTATGTTGATGTAAATTTTCCTTTACTTTTAGGTCATTTCTTACTAAATGTATTTGTACAATTAAATATGAAAGAAAAAACACAATCTTATTTAGAGATATGTTCATTCCTCAATAATTCATTTGTGCCTAGCTTGATATATTACCATACACATTATCCATATCAAAACATATTTTCACAAATTTAACATTTATTGTACCTACTATTCTCTCCTTATAAAGAAAATAATTCATGACATTAATATTTGGATTCCCTTATCTTATGTCAAACATGTCATATGTGATTGATATGGTAGATGTATAAATGTGACCACTTTTGTAAGTGAATATTTAATATTCATTTTAAACCCATTCCTCCTCTTATTTAAATTCTATTTAATTAATTTCTTCGCATTAATCTATTTGATTAAATAAATTACTCAATTTATTTAATTAAGTTCATCTAAACCTTTTCTATCCTTTAATTAAATAAATCACTCTATTTAATTAATTCCCCTTTCCCCTTTTTTAATTAAATTTATATTTAGTTAAAGTGATCCTTGCAAATAAATAAATATAATTTATTTATTTAAATCCCCCACTTGTATTCATGCAAGTTGCATCTATTTTTGGTTGAAATAAAGTAGTTTTATTTTAATTAAAATCCTTTTCCCTCCATTTGCATTTTCCTAAATCTCCCACTTGCCTCCTAAACCCCTTCTACATTCTTCTAATCACTTCCAATTTAGCCTAATTCATCTCTTAATTATTTTCACAATTCTAAGCAAAGACAATCCACTTCTCAAAGCCTCCAAAGTCTTCAATAATCATTAAAGGCTTTATGTCATCAACAAGTTAACCCTCAGAGTCTTCAAAACTATTTAAGGCTCTTACATAACCATTAATGGTTAACTCAACCTTTCTACATGAGTAGAAACTTTCTCTCTAATTCAACCATCATATAACCCCAAGGGTCTCATCAAGCATTCACGGCTTTAACCTTGGTTATCCCTTTAACCCTTGCACAAGAGTTTACCCCTTGGGTTCAAGATTTATACAATGGATAACCCTAACATAACCTTACCCCTTACCTCCTAGGTAACGTTCATGTCTTTTCAAGAATTTAATGCTTCTTTCATCTCCTCTCAAGCAACATATTGTTGATAATTGTCACCATTTCATTGGTGAGAATTGTAAAAATGGATTGATTAACTTTCAATCCTAGCCCCAGTTAAGATTATCCAATCTTGACCATCCATTTCCCTATTTTCCCTATAAATAGAGCTCTCGTTCTCTCATTTGATAGACACATTTTTATCCATCAAACTTATAGTCATTTTTATAATGATATATCCAAGTTTTTGTGCATAAACTTATAATCTAATTCCTAAGCATTTTAGCCTCTCTTTGTTAAATCATCATAATATCATTTAAAAGCATTCTAATATTATAGGATATCCATGTTAGACTAGTATATCATTGCTAGGATAATTAGCTAATCTTATCATCATCTTTATCCTAGATTAATCATCATAGTTTCAATATCATACATGTGTTAGGAATGCATTCATACATAATAATCAAACATCACTCGTTCTTGGAGTTGTCATTCCTAAGTCACTTTTCTCAGTGATCTAAGAGCAAGGAAATTGACTTCAGGGATCCTATGAGATAGAGAACAATGGGACACCCCTTGGAAAGTTGAGCTATTTCAATATAGTTCATATAACTTGCAACAAGAGTCTCATTGGTTTGTGGGCCTTTTGAATCAGACTTTTACGTTTTTGTCACCCTCATTTCCTGCATATATTTTTGGCACCCACTGTGGGGCTCAAACTCACGAATTATATCATTTTTAATGCAGGACAAAGATTACGAGCATGTTGGAATATTGTTTTAGTTCATCGGGAACTTTTGTGAGCCCTGGAGGAAAATATTAGTGCGTTTGTCATACTATTTAGCTCATGAGAACCTTTCTTTAGTGCTTTTGAACTTAGTGTTAGTGCATAATACTTTATATTTCTTTCCTGTGCATCGGGATAACAATGTAGAGAATTCAGTAATCAGTGTAGTGCTTAGGAGTCTTTTTGTAGCACATGTGTAAATTTCTATAGTGCTTATGTGGAGAAGTTCAGCACACGACTCTGTCAAAAACAAGAAAAACATAATTTCTAATAGAAGTAAAAGTTAGGCTTGGATAAGGTCACCTAGGATTTAAATTTTTCAATAACTTTTTGCTGCAGGTTACTAATCTTTGTTTGCAAATTGGAGGAGTTTTATTTAGGAATTTAATTATTTTTGTTTCTAACTTTTTCAAGTTAGTTTAAAAATAGTTCATTTTCTTGTTGGTTAAACAAAACTACAAACTCACTTCCTTTTGCAAAATTTAAAAAACTAATAACTCAGTTCATTTGCAAAAGTTTAAAAGAACTACAAACTCACTTTCAGTTTTGCAAAGGTTAAAAAGAATCCCATTTTTCCTTTGGTGCTATTTAAAAAGAACTCCATTATTCATTTGGTGCATAAAACAAAACCTCACTTCATTTTTGTAAAGGACAAAAATAATCTCACTTTTATTGTTTTCGGCAAGGCAAAAAGAGCTTTCATTGAGGATTGACTTCATGGTTTTCCTTTTGTTGACCAACATCACGATTTACTTTATTGACCAGGTTTGTTTTTCAAAGGTTTTGGAAATACACACTTTGCTATGAAAGGTTAAAAAGAACACTATTCTTGTTGGAGAAACATCTCCAAATACAAGTTAGCAAATCATTGTCTTAAATGATAAAAAGAATCTTGTTTGCCTTGTCTCGAAAGTGGAAGGTATATGCTCTCCCCTTAATTGGGTGACCAAAAAGACAAACCACTCTTTCATGCTTTCTTTTTCTTCAATTATTTAAATCGTTTAGAAGGCTTGCCCTCACGAGTTACCCTTAGGGTGCCATTAATAGCCTGTGAGAGGGGAACAACCTAAGTGGGAAACAACTTTATTGCCAAGTGTTCCAACCCACTATAATCAAATATGGAGTCTAACAAAAGTCCTCTTCAATGGTTTTTCTCAGCGATTAGCCTTCCCCCAGTACCTTTAAGATACATAAAGTCTTTGTTCTAAAGGTTGGGATGCCTCCTGAGGGATTTTATCACTGAAGACCGAACAAAATCCTCAATAAAAACTTTAACATTAGAAGGTTTTAGCCGAGTTAGTTATCAAACATTTTCAATATCATAATGCAAGGGTGGGGAAGAATCCGCCCCCAAGATAACTCACCATATATCTCCCAAGATAACTACTCAATTGTGAAGCTATTCACTTTGACATAATTTTTGGTAAAAAACAAAAAAATGGGCCCCCCCTAGGGGGTGGCAAGGTTGTTTGAGCTGACGGAGTATCTAGACTAGTGGAATATGTTATTGTTAATGACCCTTGAATAAAGAGTCTACTTGATTTTTCCTATTTGTTATCCAAACCAGTGAAAACATCGGGGATTTGAACACATTCTCAAAAAAACATACACTACTTATTTAGCATACACAAAATTGCTATCTCTTCTATGTGTTGTGTTTTCATGTCATTGTTTTTCAGAAAATCATCCATCAAAATCACAAGTGTTAAATTTGAAAACTACAGAAACAAAGAAATCAGGACAATTAGTGCATAGGAGCAACATCCTAGCACGTAGCAAACATTCAATAGCGCATTAAAAAATTTCCCAGTAGAACTTTCCAGCATCAGTGTAGTGCATTAAAAAATTAGCATAGTGCATCAAAATCATTTCATAGCACTTTTTGTTCAAAACATAGCACATAATCATGACATAATAGTGCATAACCTATCCAGAATAGTCATTATCAAATAGTCTAAACTAGCACATAGGAAAGGAATTCAGAACATTCTCTAGCACATTATGAACATTCTTTAGCGCATTCAGTCTCTATCTTAGTACATAATCAATTTTAGGGAAAAACAGAGAAGAAATCCAATACTTTGGGAAAATTTCATTGACAGTTTCAGGTACTTTAGCAAACTCAGCAACAAAACATTGAAACCGATCATCAGTGAGAAAATTTCTAAAATTAATAAAGCGCTCTTAGAACAAGTTTTTAAATCATTACACTATCTTGAGATTAGACTTCATCCAACAAAATCAGGAAGTATCAAAAACAGTGATAAAAGTTTCACCATCAACGAATTTTACCAAAATAAAATACCTAGTTTAGTCCTTAAGTTTTCAAATCAAGTTTCTATATCAGGAGACTTTATCCATATCATTTGACACACTTTGTAATGGAGGTGAATCTAAGTAAACCTCTACTTGATAAATTAAAACTTGAGTATTCAAACTAAGTATCCAAATCCAATATCAACATCAACCTTTGATCATTCATGTATGACCACTCCTTATATTTTGAAAAGAACAAGTCTTCATCACAAAACTAAGTTGAAGAAGAGACAACCTAGTTCTAAGCCACTTGTGACAAGGAATAAATTTCTCTATATCAATGTCAACTCTTTGCATCACATCGACCATTCTTGTGTCACATGCGATTGTATATCCAAATGAAAACAAATGAGTTTGACAAGAAACCTTTGACAAGTAGGGCTTACATTCAGAAAGTGACATTCAACCAACACCTAAATCATGAAGGGAAGATTAACCCCACTTTGTTCCCATAGTTTTGTATCACATATAATAAAGCTCAACCTGAACTGCCAACACCACCCAGAACTACCTTAGAAGAAGAAGAATTCATCACGGTAGAAATATATTACATGCCCAATGTCAGTCGATCTCAGAGAAAAAAACAAAGGGAAGCACAATTAGAATCAAGTATGGGTCGTAGATTATCCAATCCTTTTGATGAGTATGACAATATGGGTGAAACAAAGATCACTGAGGAACTTCTCCAAGAATGTCAAGAAAATGCAACATTCCTAAATCTCATGGAAAGACTTATCGAAGCAAACAAATAAAAATATCTACTCATGATAACTAGAAAAGGAGTTAACTTTCCTAAAGATTTTGATATAGAAAACTCATGAAATATAGATGAGAGAATTTCAAGAATAGGGTCTAGAAATTATGCCTATCAAGAACAACAAAGACAAGAAGAGACACATGGTATGGAAAGCACATGCAAATAGGAACAAGACCATACCCACAACTAGGACAATCTTAATGAAGAGGGGAAACTCTCCCTTGGAGGAAAAATGTGCCCATAGTTTCTCTTACACAACAACTCCAAATACTGCAAAGGCAAATGCAGGACATGCAACAAGGGACTACAATATGATACTCCTTGGACAAGATTTGTCCTTATCCTTTTGATAGGAGATCGAACATGGTACCTTTTCCCCCAAATTTAGATATACCAAAGTATGAGAAGTATGATTGTAAAAGTGATCTGCATGGTCATGTTCAAGAATTTTGTACCATGAGCCTTGAGTTTGATCATGATGACACTTAATGAGACCATTCCAAAGAAGTTTGGGAGGAAAAACCATAGAGTGGTTGTCTAAACTTACACCTCCCATCAGATCATTTGATGAGTTGGTAAAAAAATTCATAACACAATACTATTATAACATTCAACACACAATATCCATGTTGGATATGTGTAACACAAAATAAAAGAGAAATGAAACATTCACGGTGTTTCTTTAGCAATGGAGATGCATGGTTTTAAGATATCCTCGAGACATGCTTGAAAAGGAAAAGATGAAAATCTTTATCAGTAATCTAAATAGTGAGATGAGTTATCAACTCAAACTCCAATGCATACCATATTTTTCCAAGTTGATATAAAATGGAATCCAAGTGGAGGAAGCCTACATCAAGAAAGGAACATTGAAGTTATTTAAGGAAGGTGTTAATTCATCAAACACTAACCGCTTTAAGAATCAAAATAACAACAACACGTTAGATAAATCCAGATTTTGGACAAGGAACAAAAATATTGTTAATGATGGGGTAGTTGATGCTAATAATATGAAATCTAAACAACTAGTGTTGGCTTTATCAGGTAACCCACCATCCAACAAAAATTCAAAAAATTTTTAATCAAGGCACTAACACTTATCTACAAAATACCAACCAAGGAACTTCAACATCAAACACCAACAACAATAACCAAGGCAACAATACTAACGAAGGCAACAACACTAACCAAGGAAACAACACTAACTGAGGGAATAATGCAAACTAGAGAGGCAATACCAACACTTTCCCATACACACCACTAGGACAAACATTAGAATTAGCGATTTGAGAAATCTTGGCAAATATGATTATCACGTTGCCAACCATGAACAACTTTGAACCCCAGGTCAAACCACCTTGATGGAATGATTCACGTTTCTATGATTTTCATTGAAACAAAGGACATCACATAAATGATTGCATGAGGCTGAATAACATCGTTTAGGACATGATAAATAGAGGCAATTTAACTGTTGATAGTCACAAAACAAATGGTGACCATGACGCCTTTAAAAAGCCCCTCCCAAATTACAACAAGGGAGGAGCTTCAACATCAAAAGATATAGGAGGAGCTCATAAAAATCACCTGTATGATAACACCATCAATCACATATAGACATATGACAACCAAGTAAATGTCATAAAAATTAGGGACAAACAAGAACATGCGTCGACCAATGTGACAACCTGAGCACAAAAATAAGTCTTGAAAGGGAACACATCAACATCTACAACTATCCCCAAGACTTAATACAACCTCATTGATCAACTATGGAGAACTCCTGCTCAAATATCCATACTCGAGTTGCTCAAACTCTTGCCAAAACATAAATATATCTTGGAACAAGCACTTGTTGAAACAAACTTTCCTAAAGATCTAGACATTTGTTGATTCCAAGCCATGGTGGCTCATATGAAAGGGCCTCATAACCTTACCTTTTTTTAAAACAATGATGTCTCCTTAAATCATCTTGTTGGTCACCAAATCTGGTTAACCCAAGAACGCCTGCAAATCTATCTATAAGATAGCCAATCTCAATCAATGAAACACTTCAGGGCTTGGACAACATATCATAGGATCCTAATGGTCCTCCTGCACTTTAGGTTCTGCTAGACCTAGGGGTGGGGCACCCTTTTGATACATGAAATTGACTCATTTACTCACCATGACAACATCAATGAACCAGATAAAACATTCCACAAGCTCAACAAATTAGATAACACGTACATATTGGCTAGATCTTGTACAAATAATGGGTGAAACAAAGCTTTGGAAGGATAGAACACAAACCCCTAAACATAAAGGGAAATAGATTTTCTTTAAATTTGAATTAATCTAAAAACTATCCCCAAATCTGCAAGACCAGTGCCTTGTTCATTGGGCAACAGAGTCACACACAGAACTACAAATGTGCATCTAGTCACAAATTGGTTCTCCTTAAATGATATTCCTGCATTAATACCTTAAACTAATGCTTTACTCAATTTATTCACAAAATCCTCAAATCTAGGACACACATTTCATTTGTTCATGATTGATTACTGAGTTTAAAACCTTCATTGAAAGATACCCAGAAACAATCACACAACCTCCTTAGAATTGACAAATTTCATCCTCCTTGAGGATTGAATTCATAATAATGAAATACATACATAGAGACAATATTGTGGGAAATTACTCATGCCTGACACAAGTAAGGTCTGCAACTAGAAAACAATCTGCTATCCTGTAATGTAAACTTTGTACCCTGAAACAAACCAAAGAATTTTACAAATTTGGGTCAAGATGTTCAGAGCTGGAAGCCATGAAAAATGGAGCACTTCCTCCAAAATTCTGGAACCCTTACAATGAGAAGAAAATGGGAATAAGAAGGAGAGGGAAAAGATTAGGCTTCATTAGAACAAGCCAAGTGTCTCTTTTCCAATTGAATTTCACTTCCTTCATCTTTCCCATGAAAAATACTCCCCAAATATCCAAAATTTGTTGAAGCTAACTTCCTGAGTGGATTCCTTATCCCAAGAGCTTTCCGGTTATATATGATACTTGGCATTCTGGCAAAAAATGGACCTCTGGGCAAATTAAATCTGAATTTGCCTCTGTCATTTAAATTTTTCATTTTTCATATAGTCTCAACTATATATTTAACTTTAATTTTTTCACCCATTTTATATGCTAACATCCAACCACGTGGTGACCTCCGATTCGTTGATGGGATCCATTGGGTACCACCTGGGATGACAATTCATCTATCCACCACGTGTCGGCCACCTATGCGCCACTGGATGATCGATTGTACGCCATGTCACTGCCACCTTAGCGACACGCCACAGGATGGGACCCGTGAGCTGGACCTCTACCTGGACCCACCACTTATCTTTTGCCATTTTGCAATGGCTAACTAGTGATCATATTTCCTTCGTGAAGTCACGCGAGCCATCAGATCATCTGAACCTGTAGGGTCTTTAACCTTGGTTTTCCGCACATGTTTTTCGCCATTTCATTAAAGGTATTCAACATGCATCTTCCCTTCATGAATCCACATGGGTTGTTGATCTTCGACAACTTGCTCGATCTTTAATTTTCTCCTTCTCTGCAAAATTCACGTGCCTCGGGATCCATGCCTCCGCAGGGTCCACCTTGTCGTTGCTCAGCCAACCTCCTTGTTCACCTTGAGAAGCATGCCCACATGCATGGGGTCCACCTTGTGGCCCAATCGGCTCCTTGTGTCAAAATCCCAAAGCTTTGACAATATGTATGTGTAGAGATTTACTTTTAAATACTCAAAAAAGCTCCCACCCAGCCAATGTGGGATATATGCATTTGCCCAGAAATGCATTTTGAAGGCTTCTTAGACTTACCTATGGCATTTTCCAGATTTGCCTAGGAGAATGCTAAAGACCAATGCAGCTCCAAATGCATTTACTTGAGAGTTTCTAAGGTTCTTCCAAACAGCGCATTGCAGGGGATGGCAGAGTCATGTGGAGCTGATGTTTTCTGGGCAAAGGGCATGGAGTTGCTTCTACACCCTCTGCCTTATTTCTACTTTGAAAGTTTCTATAGTCTCTGCCTTATTTCGCCCAACCATAGCACATGAGGGAAGATTGCTGGCAAAGTTCATGGGGTTTGGTGCTCTTTCATTTGCCAAGGAGGACATTGGTAGGGGCCGTGATATTTGCCTTATACCTACCTTTACATTTGCCATTGTATTTAACTCCTTTCCCCATCAACCACGAGATACTCAGAAAATGCTTGGGTGTTCAATGTTTTCCTTTTAGCTACTTTCATGTGGGAGGAGGAGACTGTCAAATCTGCCATGTGGGAGGAGGTTTGATGATAGAAGCACAATGGGGACAAGGCAATGTATATGCCAATATGCATTTGCTATTTGTTTAATACTTTTCCCCATCTCACACCACACAGGGAGACCTGGCAAAGGTTGTAGAATTTGGGCTTTACAATGGCCAATATAAACTTTAAAATTTTAAAACCTTACTCACATCTCCATAGGTCAGAGACATAGGAGAAGGAGGGGGAAGGCTCAATGCATTAAAAAAATAACTTTTAACTGGCTTTCACCACCACGTTGCCTGCTGCACATGAGGATTTTTGCATTCTGTTGCCCGTAGGGGAGGGATTTTGGCCTTGACTACGAATTACATTTGCTTAAAGTTTCATTATCTTTTCCCCCAATCTTCCTTTTCTCCTTGCAATACTCTATTTATTATCATATTGCTATAACATTTCCCAATAATATCTTTACTCTGTGACATACTTGCCTGGGAGTATCCACAGTTTCTTTTGTTAACTGCCAATTTGCAATTTGATTTAGTAAATGTGCCTCTTTATTGCAACTGCACGGGAGATGAATTTTATCATCATCACTCTTATAACATGTCTCATAATCAAAACCCGCATTTAGATATTCTAAAAATCTTTTATTAAACAAAGTCGCCAATAAAATCAATCCACGAGCATGAGCCAGGTCGGGCCCCAAAGTGGGTCCGACTAAAAAAATTTTGTTTTCATTTAGCTAACCTTAGAAATGCCTCATGAACCTTAAACATACCTCTAGAAATGATCGGCACCATTTTTGGATCATTAAATTGAGTTTTGCAACTTTTAGGTGTTGGCACCACATTTTCGCATTTAATCGCGAAGATGTAATTTTCAAAGTGGTCAAAACACCTTTCTAGACCTAGCCATCTAATAAGCGTGTACTCCGATATACAAGCATGAACTCTACCAAATAGTTTTTCAAGACGAATCCCGAGCGAAGAGATATTAATTGTCAAAAATAACCAACTGGCTTTGTCGACACTACAGACCTGATGAAGTCAATGTTTTGGCAACACATGATGCCTTTCTCAAAAATACCAAACAACCTCCGTAGACCCTCAAATTTGAAACACAAGTACCTTAAAGTACATATTAAATCTTTGAATTCTCAGTTCAATCAAAACATTGACTATGTACAAATAGTCCGCTCATGAAAATGGCCACTTTAATTGATATAGCAATGAAAGTGCAGAAGACTAGAAAGGATGGTTCAAGAAACCTTTTTGAAAATCGATCAAATGGATTGGCAGAGGCTTGAAAATTGAAACATAGCTTTTCATTTATACCAATAACAGCCTGGAACAAGCATTTTGACATAACACTCACTGAGACAACTTTTACACTTATGCAAAACAGGGCTTCGACTAGGTCCTGAAACAGGGACTTGTCAAACCATACCAACTGTAAACCGATTGAGCTTGGTAAAATGAGAAAATAGATTCATGAAGACTTGAAATTTTGCATGCTGACTCAAATTTATACATACAATTCAATCCATTTTTAAATTCATCATGATGATTAACAGGGCAAAATATGTAAACACCCAAAGTAGGCTACTTAGTAAAATCTGCATTTGCACCTAAAATGCACTTTCAGCTCACCCCTCAAAATGGGTACCTGATAAACTTATCCAAACTGAATTCTAAAAGTTTCACATCACTACATAGGTAAAATTAAAGGTGTAGGACACTCCTCCCAAGCCTTACCCCATGAGAATCAACTTGCTACATTTTTGCCCTCTCTCTAACTAGGCCTTTCAAACTGACTTATTTGGAAAAAACATAGCAAAATTTTGAAATGGGCCTCTAAACTTGACTCAAAATTTATGAGTCCCAAGACATATACATAAAACTCCAATCCATATTGAAGTTTTAATCTATAAACATCAAGTAAAAAGAGTGTTAATAGATGGAGGAGTTGGTCTCAATATCTGTGCTTTAAAGCTTATCTGTGCATTGGGCTTCTCTGAGCAGTCTATGTTAGGACCTAGAGGAAACTAAGAGGGGGGGATGAATCAGTTGTCTAATAATTTTATCTCAAATACAACTTAACCAAACTTGATACTTAATACCGGTAAACCAAACTAAATGTCGGTAAACAAATTAACAATTAATAACAGTATCAGTGGAACTTATTGCATGAAACAAAAAGAGAAACAATATCAACAACACATAACATAGAGATTTGTAGGTGGAAACCCTGTAAGGGGAAAAAACATGGTGGGAAACCTTACCCATAATCAAATGATACTACTACAAACATTATGTGTTTACAAATGGGGTCTGCACATGTAGAAAGACAACCTGCCTAGAGCTTAGTACTCAAACACAAAATAAGAGTCACACTGACTACAATTGGATGATTAAATCCAATGATAATGTACTGCTCAAAGTAGCATCTCTAATGCTAGATTCAGTACCGGTTAAGCTCTGATTGTCTTCTTGAAAACCCTTCTTGAACCTTCAAAAGATGACTACATGAGTATGTCTTCTTATATGCACATATACCGAATATCACAACCTTATAATACCTTATTACCACCACCTCTATATTAATCTCACAATTGACATCTCACAAATATACCAAAACCTAAGACCAAATGTGTAGGTCGGCTCACTAAGAATATTACAGTAAAAATCAATTACAACAAGTCAAGATGTGATGCATCATGTCGGCTCGACAATAATATTAATTGATTAAACTATCTCCATAATGTGACATGTTGATCTGGAATAGATAATGCATGTCGGTCCATAACCTATACCAATTTGTCGATAACAACAAATATGTCAACTCGATTAGATCAATAACCAAATCTTCAAAACCAAGTGTCCAAACCATGTCTTCGACATAACCAAGTGATCTCCAGATGATAACAAGTTATCCAAGCAGTTCTGGTGAACAATATAACCTGCCAATGAACCAAATACCGATGACTGCACATAAGTCACTAAACTTGCCGGTGAACATAATCAAAGATCTCCAGAAGGATAAGTGTTGATAAGTGTTGACATCAATTAAAAAACCAAGTAACATATCCATAATACCAACAGTCTATTGATCCAAACAAAAAGATCACCATCAAAGCCTATGATGATGAAGAAAGGTCATCCAAAGGAATAGTAATACTACCTATTTAGGTAGGGCCAATACAAAAAGATACTATGTGCCAAGTCTTGGGCATAGACTTGTCATACAATATTCTATTGGGTCGTCCATTGATACATCAAATGCAAGTAGTACCTTCGACATACCATCAATGTATCAAATTCTTGTACAATGAATAGGAAATTTCCATACCTGCAGATAATAACCCTTTTCAACATTGTAATGCTATGGGGGTAGCTCAAGACAACATGGTTCCACACAACAGGGAGGCCCAAGCTTCCTCAACATCCAATCATCATCAAGAAGAACTCAAGTCTTTATCCATAGACTTCAAACAAAATATGAAAATCAAAGATCAAGGCATGGGGGAGTACTCTTTTGGACCCTTGTGTCTATCAAAATTACCCCCATTGCCAAAATATTATGGACAACCTTCTCCATCAACACATTAAGAAAGGCAACCCATCACCAAATTTGATGGTAAATTTATCCAACTGGGCACACTAGCCAATGAATTAAAAGAGAAGGACATCCTTAGTTGGCTATACAATGATGAAGAAGTCAGAACTGCTACCATAGAGGTCTCCATACCAACACAATAATATTGAAAAGGATTATGAATCATGCAACATATGGAATACAACTTAAAAGGACCCATTGGCAAGTGTCAAGAAGGCATTATAGAACCTTTACAACTTCCTTCACAATTTATGAGAGATAAAACAGGATTGGGATATGGAAAACATGTACCACCTAGGCAAAAGAAAAATATATATCAAAAACCTTAGTGGAGAGCAAAGAAGAAATATAATAAAAACTCATGGAAAGAGGCACTACACCTAGCAACAAAAATGACAAGGAAAGAGAAAGAACATCAGGAAAAGAGAAATGAAAAGAGGAACTGGCCATTCAAAGGGAAGAATCCTCTTATAAGAAAGAACATCATGTGAAAGAACTTGATCAAACCAAGTTAGAGCCACCACCTAAAGAAATTACTACTCACTGAAGGGAAACTGTGTATGAACAAATGCAGAGATTACAAGAAGGTTCCAATTCTAAATCAGAAAAAGATACAAAAATGGTAACAATTGTTAGAGATCTTTTCTCATCATATAGCATACTTGCTAGAACCAGCAAGATACTCTAGGATAGTAATTTTAAAACTGATTCTAATAAAAATGAATAGAGTAGCTATTCAGATGTTATTGAAGATATTGAGGTAGATACCATCCACTCATACACATCCCTTTCTTATGAGGGAAAAGGCTTAGAATCTCGACCACTTGAATTTGGACCATGACATATTTATGAGGCTAGTGAGAACAAGCAATGGCAATACGAACAAGGATACATCAGAGATAATACTATCGAAAACCTTGACAATCTCATAGACCTAACCAGTATCCCAAACAACTATAATGATGCCTATATCATGACACTTACCATGACCGATCTCAACTCACCAATTGACTCCTTATCACTTGTATATCCCGTTCTTATAGAGTGGGAAGAACATGAACACCATGATATATCAATATTCCCAGATTAGGAATCCATTGTCTAGTATCTATGTTTACTCAACCCAGAAACATTCTCTACCAATGAACAAAATAACGATATCTACAATCAGGGGAGTGCAAAGTCTCCCAGTCACAAAAATGAAAGAAGTGAAAGATCTAATGCTGAAAACTAGTCAATGGCAGTATTAGATTCTAAAAAAGTAAAAATAAAGGATGCATCTGCAGGTGAAAACCTTTTTGAGGCACCTAAACATGGGAGAGTTGAAACTCTTCCTAAACATTATCAAGAGAGGTCACCTATATTGATTGAGACAACTCAATCAATAAACATTGATACTAAAGTAGTAGTCAAAACCATACACATAGAAAAATCACTAACAAAAAAGGAACAACTAGGTTTTATCAATTTTTTCAAGGAAAAGAAAATCAATTTTGCTTGGTCTTATGTTGATATGCCTATAATATATCCAAACCTGATCATGCATCATTTATCCATCACGCCAGAAGCTACACCAATAAAACATAAATCAAGAAAGATGAATCCACATGTGGCATTACTGGTCAAAGTTGAACTAAAGAAGTTATTATATATTGGATTCATCTGACCTATAGACTATGCTGAATGGATTTAAAACATTACACTAGTTTCAAAACCTAATGGAAGCATCATAATATGTACAGATTTTAGAGATGTCAACAAAGAATGTCCAAAGGATGACTTTCCTTTACCAAGCATTGACATAATTGTGGGTCTAATAGCAAGCCACACAATGTTATAAAAAATAGACAATTTCTCTGGCTATGATAAAATCAAGATAGCTCCAAAGGACGAAGATAAAACTGTGTTCACCTGTCCATGGGGAATGTATTGCTGGAATGTCATACCTTTCGGCTTGAAAAATGTTGGGGTAAAATATCAAAGAGTCATGACGACAATCTTCCATGATATGATGCATACCTTCGTGGAGGACTATGTGGATGATTTGCTGGCTAAATCATTCACACGAGCAAAACATCTCAGCATATTAGATAAACTCTTTCAAAGATTTGAGCAATTCAAGGTCAGACTAAACCCTAAGAAATGTGTTTTGAGGTTACATTAGGAAAACTATTAGGCTACATTGTGTCAGAAAAGGGCATTGAAGTAGATCCAGTGAAGGTACAGGCCATCATGGAGATGCCATCTCCTAGGAACATTAGCCAACTCATATCTTTATAGGGATGACTTCAATCTATCAGGTGATTCATAGCTCAACTAGCAGATAAATTTCTACCATTCAATGATCTACTTCATAAGAATATACCTTTCAGATGGGAAGACAAGTGTGCAGAATCATTTCACTAGCTCAAACATGATCTAATGAATCTGCCAGTTCTAGTACCGCTGATAGTAGGAAAGTCGCTCATTTTCTACATATCAACAATAAAATTATCATTGGGGGTATGGCTAGCACAAGAGGATTTGAAAGGAAAGGAACAAGCTATTTATTACATTAGAAGAACTTTGAACAAATATGAGCTAAATTATACATTCATTAAGAAGACTTTCTTAGTCATGGTGTTCGCCTCTCAAAAGTTCTGCCACTACATGCTAGCTCACACAATCAAGCTAGTAGCAAAAATTGATCCTCTCAATTATTAAGTCAACAAAGTAGCTCTTACAGGACGATTGGCTAAGTGGGTCATGATTCTGAGTGAGTTTGATGTCCAATAAATAGAATGTCAGGCTACCAAAGGATTGGTAATTATAGATCAACTGGTAGAAGCACCACTACGAGATCAACAACCAGTACAGGTGAAATTTATAGACATGGATGTACTCACTATCACACCCAAACAATGGACCCTATACTTTGATGGATCCTATACACAACATGGATTGAGTGTTGGCATCTTGTTTGTCACTCTAGAAGGGCACACAATTCCATGATCCTATAGACTGATGTTTCCATGCACCAACAACATCGCTAAATATGACACCTTGGTAACAGGAATCAAAATGGTAGTGGAATGATGAATCATAGAATTGAGAGTCTATGGGGACTCTGAATTAGTTATTAATCACATCAATGATGAAAGCCAAATAAAGGATGATAAGATAATGCCCTACAAGTGAATGGTGGATGATTTCAAATAGTACTTTATACACATCACCTTTGAGAAAATACCAAAATTAGATAACAGAGATGCTGATGCAATGGTCACTATCGCTTCACTACTACAAATTCTAGATAAACAGAGTCATTACGAGTTCCTGGTAGAGAAATTATTTTCCCCAGTCTATGATGATTCTGCATCCCAAGTCATCTATGCCCTAACTGGTTTAGATTCACCTCTATACAGGACAATCTATGATTATCTATAAAACAATACTTTTCCACTTGACCTGTCTCGCAACCAAAAATGTAATTTCATCTAGCAAGCTGCCCATTATACATTAACCACTGACACACTTTACCATCGAGGTCTAGATGGTACTCTTCTTTGATGCCTCAATTGTAACGAATCCAACTCTTCCTTACACGAGCTTTATGAGAGTATCTGTGGTACGCATTCAAGTGGTCCTACTCTCACCAAGAAGCTTCTGAAAATGAGATATTATTGGCCGACAATGGAAAAAGAGTCCTATTAATTCACAAATAAATTTCCTAAATGCCAAATTCATGGAAATCTTATCCATGCACCAGCACAGGAGCTACAATCATTCACCACATATTGGCCTTTTTGTCAATGGGGACTTGATTTAGTAGGGAAAATTCATCCTTCTTCTTCAAATGGACATAAGTTCATTATCACTGCAACAGATTATTTAACAAAGTGGATTGAAGCAGTCCTGATGACCACTGTAACTGGAAAACAAATCACCTCATTTATTCTCAATTATCTCATTTGCAGATATGTCATTCTGAGTTCCATCATCACAGACAATAGGCATCCTTTCAAAAATCAAGATGTGCGGCAACTATGTGAATGATTCAAAATCCAACATCGCTTCGCCACACCTTACTACCCATAAGGAAATGGTTAAGAAGAAGCATCAAATAAAACAATCCTAGAAATCCTCAAGAAAATAGTAAATGATGCAGGTAAGGATTGGCATGGACAACTCAATTCAATACTCTGGGCATATAGGACTAGTATTCAAGCACCTATAGGGGCTACACCTTATTAATTGGTGTATGGATCAGAAGCAATTCTACCTCTTGAGTTAGAAATCCCAGCTCTCCGAGTATTTTTGAAGGGCCTCATAACAGATGAGGAATATCAAGCAAACAGGTTGCATGAAGTAGAGCTTCTTTATAAAAAATAATAACATGCCTATGACCATCTCAAGGCATACCCGTAGTAAATATGCAGAAGTTATAATCACAAAGTCATCCCAAGGGCTTCCAAAGTTGGTGATCTTGTACTAAAGGAAAATCCAAGAAATCAACAAGATCGAGAAAAGAAGGGGAAGTTTGAACCTAACTGGTTGGGTCCCTTTGTCATCCTATAAGCCTACAGATCAGGTACCTATTAGTTAACAAGTCCAGAAGGGGATGTTCTCAATGAACCAACCAACAGTATCCATCTAAATAATTTATACACTTAAGTTGTCCAATGCATGGAAAAAGAGAGAAAAGGAAAAAAAAAAAAAAATACAAATAAATAAAAAACAAAACAAAAAAGTGCAATAAAATAAATAGTGAAAATTTAGCAATAGGCACTATTTGTGAGAGAAAAATCTCCTCTATCTATCAGTACTTATATGTTTTACATCCATCTAATCTCAGCTAAAAGCCATTTCTAGAACAATTATTTACGTAGCATTATCCTAGACATACTTAGCGTAGTCACTATCCTTGATTATAAAAAAATGCTTATCCATATCATATCCCACCATGGATTGGTGATCAACGTATATATCCACATCAATAGATATCTTTGAATAGGCACAAAATTTCTCTTATTGTAACATCCCGACAAAAAATGATAAGGATCCCAACACGATAAGATAACTAATGTCAAAAACTACTCATCAGGATAGAAAACAAGACCATTATCAAACTGCAACTTTAACACACACATGACAAACGATTTTTTAATTATGATTTGTTTACTTATGACATGAATTTCTAACTATTTTGTATCTTATTTTTTAAATCATTAGATCTCCTGAGCTACTCGAGGATGCATTGATCTAGAGAAGCAATGAACTAATCTGATATTTTACTGGTTTTTTGTCTATGAGGCGATCATTCGTACGGTGAAAATTTGTCTTGAGACTTGATTGGAAACATATCATTGAACACATTTTCCACTTTTGTACATACAAATGGTTAACTTTTGTCTATTTTACACAAGCAACACTCAGGTCATCTTGGTTCAATTATACCTCGATGCTTGTGTTGTCTTGCAATATCAAACATCCATGTAAGTTTTACTCAGGTCGTTATGGTTGAATTATACCACAATACTTGTATTAACTTCCAACATGTCAAAATCTCAATGATGAAAAACAAAATAGAGCACAAACAAGTGACTAAATAGGAATGACAACAATGGAATTAAAGTGATCATTTAGTTACCTATCATTGTAATATTTGTATTCAATTGCATATCATTGTAAAACTTTCATTTAGATGCATATCATTGTAAAACTTGCATTTAGTTACATATAATTTTAATATTGCATTCTTCATTATCATACATATCATTTTCAAGATACATCTCACATCATTATCATTATCATACATCTCATTTTTAAGATACATGTCACATCATTATTGTCGTGATTGTGAAGTATGGTACTTGAAGCTGCAACACAAACACTCAATAGATCATTATAAGCATGGTTATAAAATGAAAATGAAATGAAAGATAAACCATGACAAAGTGACCTATCGACTCTTAAGAGATGCAAGTATGGATTTTCTCTTAGATCTGAATAAGCAATCCCAGTGACTTGACTACATGTAGATGGAGGATTTGAAATGATGATGATATGCAACCTAGATGAGATTGATTATGCTAGATTGATCCAAGATCTAATTAATCTAATGATATGCATGATTAAGCTATGATGATGATGCAATTTAGATAGAAAAGAGATTGACTAAACAACATGATTCAATAGTTATGCTAGAAAATGATCAAATTAACCTAGATCTAAGATGTCAATGCCTATAATAAAAATGCTCAAATGATATGCTAAAATGGATATGCCTATAGTAATAATGCATAAGATGAAAATGAGATGGGATCCTTTGTGCTCCAAAATGGGGAAAATTTATAGGATTTCCAAGGCTAGGGGTGAGGTGGCAGGAATCAACAGTCAAAATTGAATCTGAATATATCAAGGGTGAAATTGGAGGAGGATGGAGAAGAGGTTGGAGGGAGGGACACCTATCATCTCTGTAGTGA
The DNA here is from genome assembly GCF_030272615.1 of Cryptomeria japonica. Taxonomy (NCBI): domain Eukaryota; kingdom Viridiplantae; phylum Streptophyta; class Pinopsida; order Cupressales; family Cupressaceae; genus Cryptomeria; species Cryptomeria japonica. The sequence goes on from NC_081405.1 coordinate 576,140,410, forward strand.
AAAGTGTCAAGAATCCTTTCTCATAGAAGGTAAAGTTCCCAAGAGAGGAGACATGTGTCCAAAGTGCCATGTGTCTCAAGGGGAGAATATCCACAACATAGGAGGTCAGGATAAGGACGTTAGGATGTGCAAGATAGGATAGGGTTAGTTAAACCCAAGGTTAGGTGGAATGGGTTAGGTTAGAGGGATGATTAGGTAGGTGGTTAGAAGTTATGAGGCATGTGGGTAATTTAAATTTAAAAATTCAAATAATAGGAAAAGACTAATTAATTTTCAACAACTCAAAAATTGATTTGTTTTCATTAATTAGGGGATTAGAAGAATGAATTAAATAGGGGGAGGATTAATTAATCAAAGGGGACTATTGAAATGTACCTATTAAATAAATCCTTAGACTTATTAATAAGTAGATGAATGGAATAATTTCATCAAATTTCTAATTAATTAAATTAAATTAGGAAGGGGGATTAATTAAATAATTGCTTATTCAATTAATTATCTTCAAACCATTTTTAGGTGTATACATTTTGCCCCTGTTTGAAGCGAGGTGTGATGATGCATTGATTCAAAGAATAATCTCATTTTGATGATGATATTGGTCCGATAGGATGCCCCATAAATTGATTGATAAATTGTGGTATGATTATGCCCCCTCAGGAGATCAATTGAGATAATTGACTTTAGAGTGTTTGGATTTTTACGAAACTGATTTCCCAATTAGAAATAATTTGATGTCTACAATGTTGATTATTGAAAGTGTGAGTTTTTTATGTGATGATTGATAAAGCTTGATTGATTAGATTGATAAAATCAAGATTTAGTATTGTTGCAGGAATTACACCTCCTATATAAGACAAAGATGATTAGAGCATTTGGTATTAGGAACAATATATCCTATATAAGACTTGATCAAAACGTCCGGTTTCAGGAAAGATACATCCTGTATAAGACATGATAGAATAGATTAGATGAGATCGATTGATAAAATTGATAAGGTTGATTGGATAAAGAACTCATTTTATAGATATCATGTTGCAGGAAGATTCAGAGAAGCTGATGTTGGTTCTGTTGAGGGGGTAACATAAGATTTGCACTGGGTCGACAATATCTCGAGAGAGATGAGTCATCATTTTGATTGTGTATACACTTATGATGATACATTGATAATTCCTGCGATAGATTTAACCTTGGATAAGATGAGCTTATGGGATCCCATGCAAGAATAAAATGCAAAGCTATGATCAGACAAATCACTGGGTTATTGCGTTTTGTCATCATTGATCTTTTTAAAATGTGGGAAGTGAGTGCAAACATCAATGGTATGATTGAACCATGATGACCTAAGCACTTCTTTCCTGGATTTTGATATTACAAGTTATCACAAACATCGGTATAATTGACCCAAGATGACCTGAGTGTTGCTTGTGTAAAACAGAGAGTATTAACCATTTCTATATGGAAATAGGAAATGTCTTCGATGATACTCCGATGATCATATCCTGAGACAAATTTGTACATATTAATGATTAATTTACAGATAGCAGACAAGAAAAATATCATATTCCTTCCTTGTTCCTCTAGTCAGAGACATCATGGAGTAACTCATAAATCATGATAGTGAAAATCAAGATACAAAAGTTGAACAATCATGTTAAAATCATTATCCAAAATATATCATCCATTGAAAAGTGTGTGATGTGCTTAGACTGACATGTGATAGTTTGATGGTTGAAAATTTGATATTGTGTTCAATGTTGGATGTGTCTCTGTTTTCACTTGACAAGAGTTTCCTAACTATTGTTTTCCTGTTTGATGAAGCCCAAAATGATCAAAAAATTTGCCCCCAACTAGGTGCAAGATTTTTCCCTAAGTCTAGAAACAAAGTAATTATGATATACCCAATGATCAAAACCAGGGTGAGAAATTAGCTCCAATGTCTGCGTATGTACAAAGGCTTATTATGGATATGAACAACACTGACGTAAAAATGAATGCAAGCGGAAGGATGCATGAACTAATAGATGGAAGAGCTAGCCGGTAGATAGTGCCTGTTTGCCAAGTTTTCACCATCTATTTTTATTGCACTTTTTCTCATATTTGATTTTTTTGTTTATTTTTCAATGTTTTTGTTCTTTTTGTATTTTCTGATTTTCCATTATTTTTGGATTTTTCTACTTTTTCACTGTTTTGGGAATTTTCTTCCTTTTTAGACATAAAACTTCTTTAGATGGATGCTATTGATGGGTTCCTTGAGATGATATCCATCCTATTTTGATAGTTGATATGCTCCTGACCCAAATACTATTGTTACCACAAATGAACCTAACCAATTTTGTTTAAACTTACCTTTCTTTTCTTGATATGCCTGGTTGCATGGATTTTCTTTTAGTACGAGTTCCCCAACTTGAAATTCTCTTAGTTTGACATTGTTATTATAACTTTGGCACATTCTTTGCTGATATAACTTCAAATGATCAATGGAATTTTATCTTCGTTCATGAATCAATTCTAAATCTTGCAATCTAGATACTGATTGTTCTTCATCTGGTATAAGGCCTTTTAATGATACTCGTAGAGAAGGTATCTCTACTTCGATTGGTAGTATTTCTTCTAATGCATAGACAAGAGAAAAGTGTAGCACCTGTTGGTGTATAGATACTGGTATGGTAAGCTGATAGAGCAAGGTTCTATTGAATATGCCAATCTCTTCCAGCAACATTCATGGTCCTTTTAAGGATTTTTAGAATTGTTTTACTTGATGCCACTGCTTGCTCATTCTCTTGTAGATAGTACAATGTTGAAAATATGTGTTGGATCTTGAATTTATCACAGAGCTCTTAGACATCCTGATTCTTGAACTATCACCCATTATCAGTGATAATGGTCATGGGTATTCCATAGCAACAGATGATGTAGTTCAAGATAAATGCAACAATTTGTTTTCCTGTGATATTGTTGAGAGGTACTGCCTCAATCCATTTTGTGAAATATTTTGTAGCTACAAGAATGAATTTGTGACCATTAGATGAAGAAGGATTTATCCTTCCTACTAGATCAAGGCCCCATTGGTAAAAAGGCCAAGATGTTGCCAAAGAATGAAGTTCTTGTCCTAGTGCATGAATCAAATTCCCATGGATATGACATTGTTTGCATGTTTTAGTTATTCGAAAAGAATCTTGTCCCATAGTTGGCCAATAATAGACCAAACATATGAGTTTTTCCAAAAGGGTAAGACCACTTGAATGAGTGCCACAAATGTCATTATGGACTTCATTTAAGACCTTCTTAGATTCTTTCTGTTTGAGACATCTTAAAACAGTATCGTCTAGACCTCGTTTAAAAAGGGTATACGCAACGAGAGCATAATGGGAGGTTTGGTGAATAACGTTTCTCTTTTGGTTCTTTGATAAGTCAGGAGGGAGGATATTATCTTTTAGGTATGCGTAAGTTTTTCCATAGCGAATGGAATTATGCCCAACAAGGTGATAGATAGTTTGGGAACCAAGACAATTATGTGCAGGGTAAAACAACTCTTGAACCAGAAATTTGTAATTCTCTTGATTTTCTTGTGTCTAAAGGAGAGAAGCAAGTATTTCCATGGCATGTGCTACTTTGTTGTCATTCCTTGGAATCTGCTAAAAATTTATTTCTACAAAATATATCTTGACATCATCAACCATCTTCTTATAAGGCATTATCTTTTCATCCTTTGTTTGATAATTATCATTGATTTGATTGATGACGAACTAAGAGTCTCCAAAGACTTGAAGTTTTGTAATGTTCCATTCTATAGCCATCTTGATACCTGGAACCAAAGCTTCATATTCTGTTGTATTGTTGGTACATGGAAAACTTTATTTTTACATTTTTTGAATTGTATGACCTTGTGCCATGATGAATAGAATGCCTGCTCCTGATCCACGTTGTGTATATGAACCATCAAAGTATAATTGCCATGTTTTTATGGTGACCGTTAAGATATCAACATCAAGAAACTCAATCTGTAAAGCATGATCATCTTGAAGTGGTGCCTCTGCTAGTTGGTCTGCAATGAATCGCCCCTTTATAGCTTTTTTGTCAACAAACTCAATATCAAACTTGCTTAGAATCATGATACATTTTGCTAGTCTTCCTGTTAATGTTTCCTTGGTGAGTAAATACTTCAATGTATTGATTTTAGCAATCAACTTGATGGAGTGAGATAGTAGATAATGTCTTAATTTTTGAGAAGTAAAAACTACTGCCAACCATTCTTTTTCTCTTGGTGAATAGTTAATCTCATAGCCTACTAATAATATTTGATGTAGTAAATGGCTCATTATTTTCTTTGATTGTCTTGTTGTGCAAGCAGAACTCCTAATGATACTTTGATGGTTGATACATAGAGTAACAATGGCTTTCCTAGAATTGGTGACATTAGGATTAGTGGTTTCATCAGATAGGCCTTGATCTTGTTGAATGTGTCCTCACATTGATGGTCCCACCTGAAATTAACATTTTTATTCAATAGATGAGTAAATGGTTGGCATTTATCAACTACTTGAGCAACAAATCTTCTAATTGACTATAGTCTTCCTTGGACTAATCTTAGTTGACTAATATTCCAGGGAGATGCCATTTCCATGATTTCTTTGACCTTAGCTGGATCTACTTCAATACCTCTAATTGAAACAATGTATCCCAATAGCTTGCTTGAAGTAACACCAAAGGCTCATTTCTTGGGATTGAGCCATAGCTTATAGTTTTCTAACCTATCAAAGATCTTTTCTAGTATTCCTATATGGTCTAATCTATTGTATGATTTGGCCAATATGTCATCCACATAATCTTCCATGAATGTATGCATCATGTCATGGAATATTATTGTCATAACTCTCTAATATGTAGCACCTACGTTCTTTAGTCCAAAAGGCATGAATTTCCAACAAAAAGTATCGCATGGACATGTGAAAGCTATCTTTTCTTGATCTTTAGGTGCCTTTTTAATCTGATTGTATTCAAAGAAACCATCTATTAGATAAAACATGGAGTGTCCAATAGTTAAATCTACAATGATGTCAGTGTTAGATAAAGGAAAGTCATCCTTTATACATGCATTATTAAGATCTCTGAAGTCTATGCATATTCTGATAATTTTATCTGGTTTGGAAATGAGAATGATGTTGGATACCCATTGAGGATAACATACAGGTCTGATAAATCCGACATCTAGTAATTTCTTTAGTTCTACTTTGACTAGAAGAGAAATATGAGGATGCATCTTCCTTAATTTTTGTTTAACTGGTTTGGCTCCTGGACTGACATTTAAGTAATGCATAATAAGCTCGGGATCCAACCCTGGCATGTCTGCATATGACAAGAGAAAATTGATTTGTCATTGATTGAAGAATTCCATATATTGTTGTATTTTGTGCTCTGACAGAGATGTCACTGGATGGAGAATTTGGTTTCTTTGTTGTCTCAATGTTAACTTCCTATGTTGGTTTGATCAAAATGGATGACCTTTCTTGATAGTGCATAGGTAAAGTGTCAAATCTCCCATGTTTCCGTGCCTCGAGGAGGTTTTCACCATTAGATGCATCCTTTCTTTTTACTTTTTCCTAATCTAATGTTGCCAAGAAATGGTTTTAACCATTAGAGCTGATTTTGTTTTCTTTATTTTTACTTTTATGACTAGGAGATTTGGCATCCACTTGACTGGAAGATGCGTTGTTGAAATTCCTAGTGAAAGTTGTTGCAGGTTCAATTCTATTAAGATATATAGATATGGCATGGTCATTAGGAAAGGTATCAATGGTAGTATTTCTTTCATTTTCCCAGTCAATAAGTTCAAGGTGAATTATAGGTAAGGGGCCATCGGGTTTAAATGTCTCAAGGGTATCAAGGGTCATCATAGATGTTTCAAAGTTGTCGATATGTATGTCAATGTCTACAATAGTACTCTCATCAAAATGACCTCATACAAGGAGCTCATGATCGTCCTTGATTAAGTCCAAGTCAGCCGAATGTGATTGTAATTAAAGTGGGCTAGTTCCTAACCTTTTTCCTCCATACGTGTGAACTACATTGACTTCTACATATTCTTCAAAGTAATTTTATTCAGCTGATTCTTTAGAGTGATAGGAATCCCATTCCCATTCATTAGAATTTTTCTCACTGGCAGCTTGCAATCTACAAATTTGTTCATATAGTGTTTGATTTGTTTCTTCTTCGTTTCATGCTATATCTTTTCTTCTTTCATATTCAGCTTCTTCTAGACTGAGATTGAGTTCTATCAACCTTGCTATGAGTTCTCCTTGATTAGTACTAGGTTTGTGCCTTTTTTGATTGAGAGTTAATGTTGCTTGGGAGGTGCTTTTAGTTTGTTTTTCCTGTTGATTTATAGCTTTCTTCTTTTGCCATTTCATGTTTGCTTGTGCTTGTTGATTGGAAGATGCTTCTCCCCTTTCAATTGCAAGTTTTTCTTGTCTTTTTTCATATTATTCTTATTGTTGGCTAGAGAATGTGTCTTCTAGTAGAATAACTTGTCCATGCCCTAAGCCTGCTTTGTTTGTAGCCTGCTGAGTGTGAGGTTGGATAGGTTCTGAGATACCTTCTTTTCTTTTTCCTATAAGACCTGTTCTAGTGTATCCCATTTTTTGAAGAATGTTAAATCCTTTTCCATAATTTTCTGTAGGTATTTGAATATTGTTGATCTTTTGTTGGACTTCTTCATCCTTGTATAGCCATTGTAGCACATCTTTGTCTTTTGTTTCCTCTGATAAGGTCCCAACACTAACAAATTCTCCATCAAATATTGGAAGATGTTTCACAATTGGTTGTTTAGAGTTTGATGGTTTTCCATAGGACTTAGGAGAAAGTGTTCATTGTGATATTGAATATTCTCCAATCCCTCAATCTATTAGCTACATTTGTTTTTCCATACTTGACAAAATTGAGGTCAATGATTTTTCTTTGGATTATGTGTTCGAAGAAGATGCTTCCCTATTATGAGGCACAATGACCTCTTGAGCTAGTTTGAGATTACTATAGTACTAAAATGGATTTGAATCTGCTGAGATCATGATTTCCTGCCCATTGTATGGAAATTTGACACACCAATGATATGTTGATGGAACAACTTGTATGTCATGTATCCTGGGTCTTCCCAAGATTATGTTATATGATAAGTCCAAGTCTAGAACTTGGCATGCTATGTCTTTCTACAAAGGACCCACTCTGATGGCTAACATCACAATTCCTTTAGAGCAACACTCTTCTTTATCATATGTGTTTCTCACCAAATCTGGTTAACCCAAGTCCACCTACAATCCTTCTATGAAATGGCCAATTTCAATCTATGTAACACATTAGGACTTGGACAACATAACATAGGACCCTAATTGATCCTCCTGCACTTCAGGTTCTGCTAGACCTAGGGGGGACACCCTTTTGATGTATTAAATACAACCAATTACAGACATATGGCACCATCAAACAAAAAGCAGACGGATAATTCCACAAACCCAACCAATCAGAAACACACTACAGATTGGCTAAATCTATATAAACAATAGATGAAATAGGGCTTGGAATGAATAGAACACAACCCCTACACACAAAGGGAAAGAGATTTTCTTTAAATTTGTATGAATCTAAAAGTATCCCCAAATCCTTCAAAGATGAGGGCCTTGTTCATTGGGCATGGATTCACACACAGAACTGCAAATGCAAATCCTAGCTACAAATTTGGTTTCCTTATAAAATATCCTTGCAACAATATCTCATATCAATGCATTACTTAATTCATTCACAAAATTATCAGATCTTGGATACATATTCTATTATTTATGACTGATTACAGAATTTAAACTCTTCAATGAATAATTCCTATAAACAATCTCACAATCTCCTTGAGATGACAAATTCTAGCCTACTTGAGGACTTAATTTGTAACAATGAAATGCTTACCTAGAGACAATTTTGGGTGAAATCTACTCATGCCTTACATAAGTAAAACCTACATCTAGAGAAACAATCTGCAATGTTGAAGTGTAGCTATATACCCTAAAAAGATCCATAAAATTTTACAAACTTGGGTCAAGATATTCAGAACTGGAAACCATGAAATCTAGAGCCTTTTTCTCAAAATTCCGTAACCCTTACAAATGAGAAAAAATGGAAATATGAAGGAAAGCGGAAAAGACCAGAATACATCAGAGGTCGCCAAGTGTCCTCTTTCCCTAACTGAAGATTTTCCTTTATCCTTCTTGTGGAAACTGCTCTCAAAATATCTGAGATCTATTGAAACAAATTGCATGAATGGATTGCTCATCCCGATAAATTTCCAATAGTATATGATATGTCTATGTTTGAGCAAAAATAACCCTCAGGCGAATTAATCACTCATGTGAGCCCATCATTTAAGTTTTTTTATTTTTGACCTATAGTCAGGACTTTGCTATTTAACTTTGATTTTTATCTTGATTTTAATCTGCACCCTGCCATGTGGTAGCTTTTGATTCACCTGTGGCACCACCTAAGATGACACCTCATCTATCTGCCACTTCACTTGCCTTGCGGACTGCCACCTATACACCGCTGAACTCGAAACCATGAAATCTAGAGCCATTTTCTTTGAATTGTAGAACCCTTACAAATGAGAAGAAATAGAAACATGAAGGAAGGAGGAAAAGACTAGAGTATATAAGAGGTCACCAAGTGTCCTCTTTCCCTAACTAAAGAATTTCCTTTATCCTTCACATGGAAACTTCTCTCAAAATATCTGAGATCTATTAAAGAAACTATATGAATGGATTCCCCTTCCCTTGAGCTTTCCAATGGTATATGATATGTCTATGTTTGAGAAAAAATAACCCTCAGGTGAATTAATCACTCATGTGAGTCCATCATTTAATTTTTTTGATTTTTGACCTATAGTCAAGACTTTGCTATTTAACTTTGATTTTTAGCCTGATTTTAATCTACGCCCTGCCAGGTCGCATCTTGTGATTCCCTATGGCACCACCTGAGATGACACCTCATCTATCTACCATTTGTTTGCCACTTCACCTGCCTTGCGGACCGCCACATGTATGCAACTAGACTACCACCTCATCGAGACCCACCAGCTCACCTGCCACCCTGACCTGCCGCCTCATTTTTCACTATTTCGTGAAGGGTAACTTTCATGCACCTTCGCATTGCGAAACAACGATAGTCATCTTATCATCCTCAAGATGCTCGATCTTTAATCTGCCTTTTCTAAACGTTTTTTTTCACTATTTCATGAAGGGTAACTGGCATGCATCTTCACCTTGTGACATAGCAACCACCGTCAATCATCCTTGAACCTGCTCACCAGTTAACTCATCCTTTAACATGCCCTTTTACGCACGTGCTTTTCATTGTTTCGCGAAGGGTAACCTTCATGCAACTTTGCATTGCAAAACAACGACAGCCATGGGATCTTTTTCGACTAGCTCCCTAGTTAACTCGTCATCCTACTGCAAAACTCGCTTACCTTGAGAACTATGCACATGTGGGATCCACCTGGTCTCTAGCTATCTCTTCACTGCATCGGGGTTTGTGCACGCATGTGTGGGGTCTACCTGGGCGTCAAGCTAGCAGCTTGCATCCAAAGCCTCAAGGCTTTGACACTATGGTTATGTGTAGCCTTATATTTAAATACTCAAATAGCCTTTTGCCTAGTTTGCATTTGTTTGAAGTTTTTAATGACTTTTAAACAACACACAATGGAGAGATGTGGGCATAGGTTGTCAAACTTGGCTTACATCTGTAAATCGGCATTCGTTTTAAAGAATTCGATGGCCTTTTACCATGTCTACAGGGACATTGCTTGTAGAGGTAGTAGATTTGTTTTATACCTTCCACTGCATTTGTAGAAAATTTTCTTTATGCCCTTTGTCTGCAACACGACAGAAACCCACGGCATGGAGGAGGTGATTGGCTTAGGTAATCAAGCTTTACACCTAGTAATTACATTTTCTTGGATTTTTCTCTGCATCCTGTAGAATACCACACCATGTTCCACCTTACCTTTTCCAGCCATCACGTTTTACTCCTGCCAATTGAAATTGCTTGAAATTTTCTGTCTTCATTGTTGCACAATTGGGAAAGATATTGGCTTTACTTGCCAAATCGCATTTTTTTGAAAGTTAAAATGATTTCATTGCCCTTTTCAAACACCATGTTCAAGGGAAGAGGATGTTGGTTGGGCTTTATGCATGCCAAATGCATTTTTTTGATAGTTTCTATTAACATTTTCAATGTAGAGAGGATGCTGGAAAAGTCACGTGGATTTTGGAACTACATCTAGTAATACATTTGCTTGAGTTTTATGTTACCTCTACAAACACCATGTTGTCTGCAGGAGGACGTGGAGTTTGGCTTCACACCTTCCACTTAAGTTTCTTTGAAAGTTTAATGAAGTCTTTCATCTAACACAAGCCATACACCTATGAATTGTATTTGTTAAAAACTCATTGGCCTCCAAACACCACACCATCTGCCAGGGAGAATGCTACAAAAATTAGAAAACTTTGGTTTTACGCCTTTTCAGCTATCAAATAGCCAGGCATCTGCTTCAATGTACATTAATGTCCATATTGCTCTTATAATATTCCTTAGCTTCTTTTGTATCTCTTAAATCATAAAACACATGATTTAAAATAACAATTTAAACTTTGCCTGAGAAGATGCATGAAGCTACAAGTCAGTTTGGGCCCCAAAGTGGGTGCGACTAAAAAAAATTTCCTTTTCATTCAACTTACCTTTTACATGCCTCAAGAACTTTAAACAAACCTCTGGATTTGATCGGTATAGTTTTCTGATCATTAAATCGAGTTTGGAAACTTTCAGGTGCTTGCGCCACATTTTCACATTTAATCTCAAAGATGTAATTTTCAAACTGGTCAAAACACCTTTCTCCACTTCACAAACTAATAGGTGTACTGTCTGATATACAAGAATTCACTCTGCCAAACCATTCCTCAAGATGAATCTCAGGTGAAGAAATATAAACGGTCAAAGATGACCATTTGGTTCTGTTGCCACTATGAACCTGATGAAATCAATGCGTAGGGACCTCAAAATGCCTTTCTTAAAAATATCAAACAATCTCTATAGACCCCCAAATCTGGGGCATAGGTACCTTGAAGTACAAAGAAGACCATGGAATGTTTAATTTGACCAAAAGGCTGACTGGGTGCAAATGATGGGTTCATGAAAATGGGCACTTAAAAAGATGTAGCAATGAAAATGTAGAAAGCTAAATGAAATGGCTCAAGAAATCATCTTGGAAAACTGATCAAACGAATTCATAAAGACCTAAAACTTGGTATGGAGGCACACTTATATGCATACAATTCAATGCAATTTGAATTATAGCATGACAATCAACTTGTCATAAGATATAAGAGCTCAAAGTAGGCTATTTAATAAAATCTTCATTTGCACCTATGATGCCCTTTCAGCTAACCCCTTGAAATAGGTACCTAATAAGCTAATTCAAACTAAAATCTGAAATTGCACAACACTTCATAGGTCAAATAAAAGATGTATGACAATTCCCAAGCATTACCCTTTGATAATTAACTAGCTTCATTTTACCCTCTCTCTAACTAGGCCATTTTGGATGAGATTAGGTTGTCTTCCTGAGAATGAAAGAGCAAAATTTCATATTGGGCCTCAAAACTTGACTCAAATTTATGAGTCCCAATAGTGGCTCTGACTGGGGATGGTTGATTGCAAGATCAACACAAGAATCTAGAATCTATGGTAGAGCAGACCACCCAAAAATGGAAAACTTCTCTTCTCTTCTCAAAATCAAGGCTCCTTATTCCATCCAAACAACAGGGCACTTTATTGAAAACCACACAACTAAAAGAAAAAAGACTATACAAAATATACAATTTATTTACAACTGATTATAAACTGCCCCAAACAATCTCAACATTTACCTCTGTCAAAAATATGATTCTCATCACTTGGTATGATTATCCAAATGAAGGCACCTTTTAACAACAACTGAGCATAATCCTTATAATCAACCCCTTTCATCTCATTACCACAACAGTTGGCATGCACATCTTTTGCCTAATTATGAACTTTATGGTCACACACTACATCAAGAAAAGTAAAATCATGAGACAAATCACTATAGAGGCCTTCCTACAAGCTGCCATACATTTCACTATCCCAATCAACTCTATCCTTTGTAACGACATCGTCATGCTGAATTTCAAAAATAAAACATTCATTCTCACCACTGTATTTCTCATCAGCACATACCTTGTTATCATTTAAATTTATAGAATGAGGGATATCAATAACCAATTGATACAAACAAGGAACATAAACATTTTGGTCTAGATGTGGTACTTCACTATGTTGATCACACTTTATATTATCCTTGTTTATCAAAATCAATACATCCACATTCTCAATATCCCATTGATGGAAAAGAATGCATACCTTTGGCTGAAGCAAATCCTCAACTAAGTCTTTCTCATTCAGACTTACTTCCACCTGAAAAACTTCCATTTGTGGTCTGAAGTAATCATCACACAACCCATGCCTCTTATCTTCATCATGAAGTAATTTTTTACAACACATGCTACTGCTGTTTGGAACTTCATCAGCATAACAAACTTGTTCAACACAAGGGGAAAATTCAGCATTTTCCTTAATGAAGTCAGCACTATGAGCATTTATATCAAAGGCAAAGAACTCCATATTCGTTTCCATCATACCATCAACATTCACATCCTCTTCATGATATGTCAAACTTTGAAAGAATTCAAATATAGGTTTATTTAAATCTAAAAATAAAACATTATCTGCACTTTCACATATGTTTTTATCTTCAAACATACTTTCATTTTCAGATTCATGACTGAGATATATAACTCGGTCTCCTCTTATATCATCTTCGCAAGATGAATAATAAGAACTCTCATAGGCATCCTCAACTGCATGAATGGCATTCATTTGCTGAGCAAAAGAAAATGAATAAGTTCTATCAAAATCAGTCTTGTTCTGAAATTGATCTTCATTGTTCATTCGTATACCTTCAAGGTGCTGAAACATATTCATCACCGGGTATACTTGTATTGAAAACACCATTAACATCATTCATAATTTCATTTTCAGTCTTATCAGACTTATTCAAATCCTAATTTACATCTTATTGCACATCCTTGTGTGACAAAATCATGGGCTGATTAGTAACTTCTTTGTTTGAACACATTGTATCATTATCATCCTTGCTTACATAATTAGTAGCGCTTGGTGATCCTTCAGTATTTGATATTTCAACATCAAATACATTAGCAACCTGCAAAGACCGATGGTCATCACCATCAATGTTTTCATCGTCATTATCCTTAGGAGAGGCATGATTAACTTAATCATTTCTAACCACATAATCAGCATAACCGACATACAAATCAAATGGTGCATATCCTTTATATATATCAATCTTTGTAACAACACTATCACAAAACTTCCCACTGATCATTCCATCATTACTGTGAGAAAAAAACAACATTGAAAATAGAGATTCTTGACCCTCATTTAATTTTGAATCACGTATATCAGCAAAACCATTTGGAACAGCAAAGCTTGACATATTTTCACAAGGAATGTTTTGCTCGGCTTCACATTTACTTTCACCATTGAAGGTGTTTGGACAAGAAGCATCAGCAGACGATAATCTCTTTGGTATCCCAGATTTTAAATTGTTTTCAATGTCCCTAGCTATGTTAAAAGCTTCATGCAAAGTTTTGGGTTCCTTGTCTCTTAATAAGAAACTCATCTTCTTGTCAAAAGTACTCATATAAATCTCCAAGCATGCTCCATTCATAAACTTATACTTGCTGGAAATATTAGACAATATTTGTGAAAATCCAATATTAAATGTTGGTACCAATTCATCTTCCCTAATTTGTATGTGCATGAATCCTCTTAGCATATCATAATCACTCACCTTTTCAGCAAATTGGGCCATAAATTCAGTTGTTAATTCATCCCATGAGGAAATACAATTTGTTGGGAAGAAAGAGAACCAATCCCTTGCATCCTCTTTCAGTGACTGGACATATAGTTTCATGCACACATCTTCTTGACAAACCTCCAAATCTCCCATCAAGACTAAACATCTTTTCAAATGTAGATGTGATGATTCTGATTTCTTCCCACTAAATATTGGCAAATACTTTTTGATTTTTGTGGGTATGGGATTTGGGTAGCTCAAAATATCTTTAAAATTTAGAGCAGCATAATGGTTCATTTTGAAACTTCTCTTATGACATGGCTGTGATAGTTTACTAGACATGGTCATATGTGAATAAAATTGGGGCTGAAACCATTGACTACACATTGTGACTTCTCAAACTTCATACACAACCCCGCACAAAAATTAAACAACTTACAAATATGTCAAGCTACAGATTTATCTTCTTCACTTTCTGACATAAAGCTCATAGATATTTTCATATCATAGGAAAACATTTAAGATTGAAACTTACAACACTTTGAATATGCAAATATATTTAATCTTCTTCCCTTTCAACAAGTGAAAAATACTAGATAGGGAAACTATTTTGCTCTTTTCAAATACCCCAAAACACATTTAACATATTGAAATATTTGACTGTACTTGGATAATTTGCAGCCATAAACTCTTGTTGATCTTAAGATTGACTTCAACTTTCAGCACAATATTTTACCTTAGAGTCGCCACCTCTTGCATAGAGGAACAATTTTGAACAACAAATAATTATTCTCCTGCAATTCATTACTTACCCTTCTTCAAATCTTCTGCAATAAACACTCTTCCAGGCCACAAACATATGGATTTGGGAAATTAACACCAAATCTATGTGTATATTTCTACTGCACTTTCTTATCGAACTTCTATGATGAAGAATTTATCTGTAAATCTGCATTAGCAGTGATAACCCATATCTCTGCACTATATATCAAACCATAAAAACCTTATGCAATACTAATTGCATAGACATTCAGCACTGGTATGAACCATGGAGTCACCACCCAATAAAGAATTAAGGAGAAATTTGCATACAGCTGCAAGGACTTGCTCACAACTCAGCAACATGAATTTACTATTACTCCTTCATAAAATATGACATGAAATAACATATCATTCTATAGATCTAGAAAAATCAACACTCTCTTCACCATAAAATCACTTTCAACTCTGTGCATATACAATGGATAGACTGATTGGATATGAAATTCATAGGACGGGGAATAAATTCAACTTCTAACCTTATCAATCAAATATTTATAACAATTTTCTCCCTAGCAAAGTCGCCATTTTTGTTGTTCCCCAAATCTGGTTAACCCAAGTTCACCTAGAATCCTTCTATGAAATGGCCAATTTCAATCTATGGAATACATCAAGACTTGAAAAACATAACATAGGACCCTAATTGATCCTCTTGCACTTCAAGTTTTACTAGACCTAGGGGGGGGCACCCTTTTGATGGATTAAATACAACCAGTTAGAGACATATGGCAGCATCAAACAATAAGCAGATAAATCATTCCACAAACCCAACCAATTAGAAACACAGCACAGATTGGCTAAATCTATATAAACAATAGATAAAACAGGGCTTGCAATGAATATAACACAATCCCTAAACAAAAAGGGAAATTTTTTTTTTAAAAAATTTGTATGAATCTGAAATTATCCCCAAATCCTTCAAAGACTAGTGCCTTGTTTATTGGGCATGGAGTCACACACAGAACGAAAAATGCAAATCCTATTTACAAGTTTATTTTCTTTATAAAATATTCCTGCATCAATACCTCATATCAATGCATTACTCAATTCATTCACAAAATTATTAGATCTTGGATACATATTCCATTATTTATGACTGATTACAAAATTTAAACTCTTCACTAAAGAATGCCTACAAACAATCACACAATCTACTTGAGATGACAAATTCTAGCCTCCTTGAGGACCTAATTTGTAGCAATGAAAAACATACCTAAAGACAATTTTGCGTAAAATCTACTCATGCCTTACATAAGTAAAACCTGCAACTAGAGAAACAATCTACAATACTGAAGTGTAGCCCTATACCTTGAAAATATCCATAGAATTTTACAAACTTCGGTCAAGAAATTTTGAATTGGAAACCATGAAATCTGGAGCCTTGTTCTCATAATTCTGGAACCCTTACAAATGAGAAGAAAGGGGGAAAAGACCAGAATACATCACAGGTCGCCAAGTGTCCTCTTTCCCCAACTGAATATTTTCCTTTATCCTTCCCATGGAAACTGCTCTCAAAATATTTGAGATCTGTTGAAACAAACTACATGAATGGATTCCTCATCCTCAGAGAAAAGTAGGGGAAAGTTTTAAAGGGTGATAAATACATAGAGAGTATGCAATACAAACAAACAATGTCTAGAGTGTGTGATGTGACGTCTCTAATTTATGTCCGGAGGGACTAACTAGTTTTGGAGTTCCTTGAAAACCTATTGGGCCATGCTTGAAGGAAATCAATGTGTTCATGCAAGGACCACCTTTTCTCTATTATGAGAATGATGCTTTTGCACCGAAGGATATTTGGAAGGCAATATCCAAACATTTCCATAGTGTGGAACCAGAGTTGGTAGACTCGAAGTAATTTTCAGGTTCGAGAAGACCAAGAGTTTATGTACACAATCTCCTAATAGAAGGGAGATTTCAAGCATTACCTCTCCCCCCATGACTATTCAAGAAGCACTTCCTCAAACAAAGGACTATTGGCCTCCATGGGATCAAAGAAAAAAATTAAAGCATAAACTCTAGACGATGTGGTGGTGTCCTTCATGAAGAACTTTGCACTATAATTGAAAATTCACGAGGGAAACAACAAGATAGTGAATATAAATACATTCTTTAAAAGTGGGAAGAATGGATCTTGGTCTTGGGTGGGGCCAAGTCAGGTGGCTCCTCTAGAGGTTGATGAGATAGAAATCATATTAGGATTTGAAAAAGATCACACTCGTGGAACTTTGTGTGCAAGTGATCGATTGCACTGTTTGGTTAATGCATTCCAGATAGATATAGTTGCATACCATTTATCTATATGCAACTATATCTATTTGGAATGCATTACCCAAATAATGCAATCAATCAGTCACACACGAAGTTCCACGAGTAGGATTTTTTTCAAATCCTAATATTATTTCTATCTCGTCAACCTCTAGAGGAGCCACCTGACCTGGCCCCACCCAAACCAAGATCCATTCTTCCCACTTTGTAGAAATGTATTTCTATTCACTATCTTGCAGTCTCCCTCATGAACTTTCAATTATAGTGTAGAGTTCTTCACGAAGGACACCACCACATCATCTACAGTCTAGCAATTAAATAATTTTCTTTGATCCAATGTTGGCCAATAGTCCTTTGTTTGAGAAAGTGATTCCTGAATAGTCATGGGGGAGAGAGGTAATACTTTAAATTTCCCTTCTATTGCGAGATTCTATACATAACCTCTTGGTCTTCTCAAAGCTGAAAAGTACTTCGAATCTGCCAACTTTGGTTCCACACTATAGAAATTGTTGGATATTGCCTTCCAAATATCCTTCGATGCAAAAGAATCATTCACATAATAGAAAAAAGGTGGCCCTTGCATGAACACATTGATTTCCTCCAAGCGTGGCCCAATAGGTTTCCTAGGAACTCCAAAACTAGTTAGTCCCTCCGGACATAAATTAGAGACATCACATCACACACTCCAGACATTGTTTGTTTGTATTGCATACTCTCTATGTATTTATCACCCTTTAACACTTTCCTCTTCTTTTCTCCAATTGCTCTCTTCTAGGTAGCTGATCAGCTTGTTTCCATGTCATTCAAGATAATGCCTGCTTGCTTTGTTTTACAAAATTTACTTGCACATGAGTCTTCAGCTTTAATCTTCTGCTTCCGCATAGATATAAATTTTAATTCATGCTTAGATGATAATTAAATAAAATAAGCATTTGTAAAGAAAATATTTCGTCATTGGATGTTACATATTATCTGATGGAAAGATCCTAGATCCAATTCTTGGAGAAAGGAAACATCATTGATAAAAAAAAATTCAAATAATACTGAATCAAATAAATTAAAAATGTTTCATGTAATTTTTAAAAGTAGAACTCAATCAATGCTTTCATGCACCGATGACAAAGTTGTCTGACCCACATCATTATCCATAATAGAGAAACTCACTATAATAGGCTATTATAAAGAGTCTATACAAAATATGAAAGAACATTAAATTACCATTACAAACCCATAAACCATTAAATAGTGAAAATAGATATAAATTTTTAAATGTCTCCCTACAAACACCACAACCATAACCAAAACAAAAAAAATTCTTACCCGCAAAAACTATGTAGCTAGTGAGTTGCAAGTCTACAACATCTCTTAGATGATTGAACCATTTCTTAATTTTATTCTTCTAATTAGTCAATGGATTTAGTTGCATGTACAAGTTTTCTATTTGAAGCCTTTCATTTCCTTCTACATCATTCTTCATGTCTATAGTATTGGATAGTTGTACAATTTGTGATGCTATAATATCTATGTGACCCTTAATATCCTTAGTATATTTAGGCCATTTCCTTTAAAACATGTATGCCACCACTACATCCTTTACACTTTTCTAAAAAGAAAATTATGCTTTCTTGTAGTTGGATATGTGTTGTTGCACATCTAATCACCAAAAATTCTAGTCTTTTCTCTTCCACCTTCTTCTCTACATCCTTCAATTAAACTTTGGCTTCCAATTTGAAAAAATGTTCCTTAAATCCATTAAGCATCAATTATTTTTTCTTTGCACCTGACAAAGACTCATCCAAAAATACTACTAGAAGTCCTTCATGAAGGACTTTCAATACATCATTAATAAGTTATGATCCCTATATTTGAGACTTAATAAAGTTCTTGTGAGTAGAATGGTGAAGTTTATCACGCAAATAAATCATATGCAAGGGAGACAATCATTTAAGGTCCATCTGATCTTGAGACATTTATGCCCACTTTAGCATGTCACATCCTAAATTGACAAGACTAGGACGCCTTAGGTGCCCTGGTACTCGTGATTGGGACCCAAAATATGACCCCTCATTTCTTGCCTCATGTGTGAGAAAAAATTCAAACACTTTATGTATGATTAAGTATAAAAGGAATCCTACCCTATCATTTGAAAGGTCTACCTACAATTCAAGTGATCTCCTAATTATAAAATCAATTCAATTCGAAGCGAACAAGCAATCAAGCATTCATCAAGCATTGAAGGAGAATTGAAGTTAAAGAACAACATTCATGATCAACAGTCTCCATGACATCCTAAAACCTTGTGTGAGGATTCAAGAAAGATTCATCAAGGTATCATGTTCAATTTTAAGCATTTTTAGATTATATCTAAAGGGATCATTTTAAAGAGGGAGGAAAAGATATTTTCCTAAAGATGTCTACCTCAAATAATAGAGGAGATATTTAATAAAGATATCATCTTTTAAATTGAGAAATGGGCAGGAGATTAAGAATACAAGCCTTCCATATTGCACACTTCAAGGTACATTCAAACCTATTTGACCTAGGAAAGCCCCCATCAACAAACCTATTTTTGTCATTTTGTGTGTAGGAAATTGATTCAAGAGTTACGCGTGAAGAATTTGGCAAAGTAAATGATGACAATCGAACTCAAATTTTGATGGCATGAAAAGCATAAGAGTAGGTCAGTTCCATACACCTTCCTTTAATATTTTAAAAATATCATCCACCAAAATATTGTGCAGCAATAGTATGGAGTGCATTTCATCTATTTTATGCCCAAAGATTTCATCATACCACTTTCTTTTCAAAGGTGACTGATCGATTGCGCTGTTTGGGTAATGCATTCCAAATAGATACAGTTGCATACCATTTATCAGTCTTCAAAGCCTTTTATCCTGATGGCATTAAATTAAAGTTCTTTCTCTATTTTTTGGTGATCTCTGGAATGGAGGTTGCTTTGCATCGACCTGGGATACATTTAACTTGTGTTGTATCTACAAAAATATGTATCCTAGGTTGATGCAATGCAACCTTTGCTCCACCAATACTAGATAGAAGAGAAAGTACTTTAATTTAAAGCCATCAGGATAAAATGCTTTCAAGACATATATTACGTATAAAAGGAAGCCTACCCTTTCATTTGAAGGGGTTTACCTACAATTCAAGTGATCTCTTAATTATAAAATCAATTCAATTCCAAGTGAACAAGCAATCAAGCATTCATCAAGCACTGAAGGAGAATTCAAGCTAAAGCACTCCATTCTGCATCACATCCTAAAACCTTGTGTGAGGATTCAAGAAAGATTCATCAAGGTATCATGTTCAATTTTAAGCATTTTTAGATTAGATCCATCCTTTCCCTCAAAAGGAAAACATTATACTTAAAGGTTAATTCACAACTCAAGGTTTGAGCTAGGAAAGCCCTCATCAAAAAACCTATTTTTTTGTCATTTTGTGTGTAGGAAATTGATTCAGGAGTTACATGTTAAGAATATGAAAAATTAAATGTTGACAATCAAACTCAAATTTTGATGGCATGAAAAGCATAAGAGTAGGCCATTCCACACCTCCTAGTCCCAAGAATTTTTGACAACCTTTTGATAGTAGATTCTATGTACCATCCTAATCCAAAAACAATTTATTTTGTCTACATCTGACTGGTGGAAGATTTGGTCGATCTGCACCTCCTAGTCCCAACAATTCCACTTGAACACTCTATCACGGGAGAAGAGACATGACTTCTAGGTCTATTAAGGAGATGCTTACTATTGGTCATATGCTAAGAGAAAATAGAAGAAATGTGAATACTACTAGCTAACAAGTTGTGTAATGTTGGGTGATTCATGTTACATCATGGATTTCATTTTCTATCAAGTTGTGTTATGCTAGGTGATCCATGATAGAGAAGATTAACAAACAAAACCATTTGTTCGCAAGGCAATCCAAAAACTCTACTACAAAATGGTTGTTGTAGTGACACAAAACACAAAAAAAAATAATAACCAACACTTGAAAAGGTGTAAACAACAACAATGGTCACACTAGCATTAATCCATGCTATTCCAAGTAACAAATCTTTAAAAAAAATAACCATGCCCTAGGGGGCACTATGTACCACAACACTTTTATTTTGAGGATATAACATAAATAAATTAACACGAGAAAAAAGGAAAGCTCATATGCCTCCCCTTAAGATGTCAACATACCTCTAGGTTGATATCTTAAGGTAGATAGCGATCAAGGATGATAAGCACCTTCAACACCAAGAAGATACCTTTAATAAACATACATGCATTCCAAGCTAGGAAGAAAGATCGTTGTACATGCCTCATTTCTATAAGAAAGGAAGAGATAGTTGTAAAAGAGATATTATGGAAAAATAAACATAATTTA
Source organism: Cryptomeria japonica (assembly GCF_030272615.1). Lineage (NCBI taxonomy): Eukaryota > Viridiplantae > Streptophyta > Pinopsida > Cupressales > Cupressaceae > Cryptomeria > Cryptomeria japonica. The sequence continues at coordinate 576,161,882 of NC_081405.1, forward strand.
AATAAATGCAACCAAAATAATGCAAAGAGATAAAAAAACTCTATAGAGCAACTATTATACATACCTCAAATACAAAATTGTAGGGTGGAACAATAAAAAATGGCAAATCAAGGAAAGAATGAAAGATCCACACCAAATTCTTATACAATGCAGTCTAGTTGAAGGATGTTAATTCTACACAAGATAGTGAAGGGGTCATTATGATGATTTATTTGAAGGTTCATAAGTTAAAGGTAGTCACTAACATATAAAGAGTGAATAAATTGAAGAGCCCGATGAATTGCCAGCATAGCATGAGGATGTATGATGCTGACAATAGCAAAATGATATTATGATGGTGGTGAAACTACAAAAAAATTTGATCATATTTTTATTGAGCATGAAATAAACCACCTTGAGCTCATGAATGGTAGGAATCGTGTTGTAGAGTATCAACCCTTGTTGAACAAGGGTGTCACATTTTTGAGGCTTGATCAATGCAAGGAGACATTTTGTGTATATGAAGTGGTTTCAATTAGCCATTTTGTGTATAAGTAGAGAGGAGAGGGCGATGTCTTTGTTGCTTCAGGACAATTCTAATCAAAAAACAATGAAAGAGGTCCTAATCAAAGAACACACACGTCCAAGCAAAGAGAGAAATTGGATTCAGGACAATTCTATGCAAGAAAGGATATCAAGTTACTAAAGATAAAAATCAACAAAGGTAAAGTGGATCCTTAAAAAGGAGGAACAATTGACAACTATTATTCTTGCTCCACAATGTAGAGAGAAGAAGAACCAGGCTATTATGTTGCCTCCCAAGTATGATTGCACATGAAATCGTAGTACCATTAATGACAATGAGCCCCTAATAGGTAATTAAGCTACCAATGTCATATAGCAAGATAAAAACATAATAGGTTATAAATGTCATTTAGAAGGGATATGATGAGTGTATAACTCATTGTCACCTATTATTTAAATGTTACTAGAACTACAATAAGTTGTTGAATTTTAATCTCCAAATCATGACATTCATTAGTGGAATAGTTGATGAGGCTTGAAAAAAGTATTGTCCTAATTTTGTTTATAGTTTTTTCTTCAATTTTTCAAGGGGAGAGTAATAAAGTTGGCTTTAAGAAACTCATACAAAATTATCTCTTGTTATGATATTAAAATTTGTTGGAAAAGTCATAGATATATTAGACAATGTGGGAGGGGATGTCAACAAAGGAGGAGGATAGAAACCTAAATCTTCTTTTGAAAAATATAATGTATATTTCTCATGAACCTCCACACTTCATTGCACACATCCTAAATCATGTCCATTGCATCCATGTGTATAATTAAATGTGGTATTTCAATCATGTCTAGAGGAGAGTGTTCATTCATATTTTCAAAGTTTAAAGATCCTCAAGCATCATCAAGACATGTGTTGGAAGAAGAGGTTGGAATAGATTTATAAGAAGCTTGAATAATTGACACATACAAATCCCTTGGGACTTCATATTTGGATATGTAAATGTTATTCAATTCTCAATTCAATATGCAAGTTATATTCAAGGTTATCTTTTCTTTCAAATATGTGTTATATATTTAATATGATAAATCTGATTATAGTCTTGTATGTTACAGATGAGAGGAGCATTTATCGATTTCAATTTCCTTCTCACAAATGCCGATTGATATATATATATATATATATATATAAGCAAGGAGGATCAAGCAATACCTTGAACGGTCATGTCTATTAGACATGACTGATCAAGATATTACTTGATTTCACCTTTTGAATTATCATGTATTTTCCAATCATTGTATATCACTTAACAAACCACCTAATACTTAATCGGCGTGTCTATCATATGCAAGACAACCAATACTAATCGGTATGTATTAGTTAAGCCTGATAACAATCAATGTTCACGGTTAATATATTAACCGATATTAATCAGAGTGCATTGGTTAAGCCCAATAACAATCAATGTTCATAGTTAATATGTTAACTGATATTAATCAGAGTGCATATGTTTCAATATAAACTAATACCAATTGGTATTCAGTTCTATGATATTTACAACCAATGATTATTGGTAGTTAAGCATTGATCGAACTTTGCAAGTATGGTTGAATATATACAAATTTAAGAATGATCATCAAATTAAAGAACAATAGCTTGAAGTCTTCATAATAGTTTATCGATAGGATAGATTATTGAATGAGAGAGTTCATTTATCTCTCATTCAATCATTTATCTTACCAAGGCTATCATGCATTAACAAGATAGAGGGACCTTATATCAAATTAAGGAAGGCATAAGAGTGATATATGCATTAGTGTAATTATTATACTTTTTGAATATTTATCTTTAGTATAATATTGGAAATAGTATCTTATACTAATCAGGGAGTCGTAATTAGGATATTATTTTCCCATTTTTAATTGCTGATCTCATTATTTAAGACACAAATGATTTTCATCATTTCTTTTCTTTATGTGCAATATATATCTAATTTAATTATTTATATTTTAATAAGAAACTAAATTTATCGTAGTATTCATGTGGTTTTTTCATTTTATCTCTTGTATAAGAGAAAGTATTGAAGATCATAACTCTAACATGGCTTTATTTTGGATGAGTAAAAAAATTCCTCTATTATTTATCCTATAATAGATGTTCATACCTTGTTCAAAAATTTCCAATTTCTGTGAGGCACTCTGTCAAACAATCGGTGTGCAATTTCAAAGCTCCCATTTTCGCATAGGTTGGGGGATGTTCACAGATATTTACACCTATGCCCACACCAACAGAGAATCAAAAGCTTTGCTCGGGATCACCATTTCAAGGCTCTTTATCTTGCTTTGCTCGGGATCACCATTCATTTCTAGCAGGACTCAAGCGTTGATTTTGAATAGATATGATCTCTATTCATCAGATTCTCTAGTTGTAGATCTGGATACATAGTCAATTTCATATCCCCAGATGTTGATCGAGTGTATCCATATCCAATGGCGAAGGGGCAAGTGAATCTGCTAGAAGTGGATCAAGTTGGATATTAAAATGTTGTTGATCCTGCAGTTATCCACCAAGTAGAACCATCAGCATTCGAACGGTTGATCAGATTGCTATAGCTGGGTAGCAAACCGCCTTCGCTTATGACTAAAATCTGCTATAAATTTGATCAGCTTCAACCCGCCTCTACCCATCTCGTGCCTCTTCCCCCCTCCCTCTCTCCCCTGTGGGTCCACTTCGAGGCCCGGATGACCCAGAAAAAACTGGTCATTGCATTACGCAGACACAACCTCGATACAGTTGCTGGGGTTTGATAGAGGTGGAACTATGGGTGGGAGTATGCTGCTAGGGCGGCAACGTGAGAATAGGAAGAGGCCGCGAAAATTATTTGAAATGTCTTGGTCTTTTTTTTTAAAAGTAATGCCCGCTGTCGTCAAAATTTCGACAAACGTGGGCACTTTTTATAAAAAACACAAATGTCGTTGCCAATTCCTTAACTCTGCCGAAAACATATATTGAATTATCATCAGAATTTTGATGAATGTGGGCAATTTTTCAAAAAAAAATCAAATTTGTTCACAATGTACCTTCTCCATCGAAAACCTCCATTGGCATTTTAGGGAAAATGTATTAGTGTGCACGATAGAGGAAGATATTGGCTTTACCTGTCAAATCGCATTTGTTTGAAAGTTAAAATGATTTTATTGCCCTTTTCAAACACCACATTCAAGGGAAGAGGATGTTGGCTGGGCTTTATGCCTGCCAAATGCATTTATTTGATAGTTTCTATTAACATTTTCAACATAGAGAAGACGCTGGCAAAGGCACGTGGAGTTTGGAACTACACCTGGTAATACATTTGCTTGAGTTTTATGTTGCCTCTGCAAACACCATGTTGCATGTAGGAGGACATGGAGTTTGGTTTCACACCTTCCACTTCAGTTGCTTTGAAAGTTTAATGAAGTCTTTCATCTAACGCAAGCCATACACTTGCAAATTGTATTTGTTAAAAACTCATTGGCATCAAAACACCACACCATCTACTAGGGAGAATGCTACCAAAATAAGAAAACTTTGGTTTTACACCTTTTCAGCTATCAAATCGCCAGACATCTGCTTCAATGTACATTAATGTCCATATTGCTCCTATAATATTCCCTAGCTTCTTCTGTATCTCTTAAACATAAAACACATGATTTAAAATAACAATTTAAACTTTACCTGAGAAGATGCATGAAGCTACAATTCAAGTCGGGCTAAAAAAAAAATTTATTTTCATGCAATTGACCTTCAAAATGCCTCAAGAACCTTAAACATATCTTTGGAGTTGATCGGCACAATTTTATGATCATTAAACAGAGTTTGGCAACTTTTAGGTGCTTGCACCACATTTTTTGCATTTAATCTCGAAGATGTAATTTTCAAACTGGTCAAAACACCTTTCTGGACTTTGCAAACTGACAGGCGTACTGTCTGATATACAAGAATTCACTCTACCAAACCATTTCTTAAGATGAATCCCGAGTGAAGAAATATTAATGGTCAAAGATGACCATTTGGTTTTGTCGGCACTATGAAGCTAATGAAATCAATGCGCATGGACCTCAAAAGGCCTATCTTAAAAACATTGAATGATCTTCATAGACCCCTAAATCTGGGGCATAAGTACCTTGAAGTAGAAAGAAGAGCTTGGAATGTTTAATTCGACCAAAAGGCTGACTGGGTGCAAATGGTGGGTTCATGGAAACTGCCACTTAAAAAGATGTAGCAATGAAAATGCAGAAAACTGAATGAAGTGGCTCAAGAAATCATCTTGGAAAACTGATCAAACGGATTCATAAAGACCTAAAACTTAGCATGGAGGCACACTTATATGCATACAATTTAATGCAATTTTAATTTTAGCATGACGATCAACTAGTCAAAAGATATAGGATCTCGAAGTAGGCTATTTAATAAAATTTGCATTTGCACCTATGATGCACTTTCAGCTCACCCCTTGAAATGGGTACCTAATAAACTAATTTAAACTGAAATCTGAAAGTTTCAAAACACTTCATAGGTCAAATAAAAGGTGTTGGACAATTCCCAAGCCTTACCCTTTGATAATTAATTGGCTTCATTTTACCCTCTCTCTAACTAGGCCACTCCAGATGAGATTAAGTTGTCTTTCTGAGAATGAAATAGAAAAATTTCATAGTGGGCCTCAAAACTTGACTCAAATTTATGAGTCCCAACAATATGATTTGATGGTGATCTTTTTTTTGGGATCAACTGCATCTTTTGAATAAACTGGAGCATGGAGAGAAGACAAAGAGAAAATGTTTAGGCCAACTTCCCCATCTATTAGGACTCGTTTAACTCATGTCTTATGAATGAAGAATTCAATATGAAAGGGAGCATTATGTGGATGTTGCAAGGACATGTCATCTTCTTTGGTGAATAATAAGCAGTGAGGGGTTGTGAGGTGTCCCACCATGGTTTGGAATTGATCTGTATCAAGATCTTTGGATACTGTTGTATCTACTAATGCTCTTTCTATAATTTCTTTGTGTGCAGGTGAAAGCTTTAAAAGTTCTAAGATGGATATTTGTGTGGGTGTTTTTTGTTATTGATCCACTAGATTATATTGTTTTGCAGTGGATGACATGTTAGTGGTATTAGCTTTTCTTCTTGTGATAGCATGAGCAGGTTCTTGATGTTTCTTTTCTTTAACTACAATCACATTTACCATATTATCATATGTATGAGTGTAGTTTACCTTTGCTTTACCCCTACCATTATGTGTTTTTGATGATTCACCCTTCTCATAGTTTGGGAGTGGAGTTTTAAAAGTTGTATGACTTTCTTTTGTCATATGTCCATCCACAGTTATTACTTCATTATCAATCAAATCTTGGATGACATGTTTCGACTGCTGACAATTATCTGTGTGATGTCTCTTGTTTTGATGGAAATCGCAATAATAATTATCATTCCACCAAGAGCATTTCACTTAAGGTTCATAGTTTCTTCCTTCTGGCGAAGTAATCAATTTGTTTGCAAGAAGTGTCTTTAGTGCTGACCCAAGTGGTTCACCAATTTTTGTAAATTTCCTTCTGAAGAAATTGTTAAAAGTTGACTTTTGGTGATTGTTGTTTTGTTGAGCTGCTGCTGAGTGAGTAGATAAATTGAAAACTGGTTGTTTTTCTTTTACATTGTTGTAATCCACTATTCCATCATTGACAATATTTTGATTTCTATTCCAACCTTTAGGCTTATCATTGTTAATGTTGCTAACATTGTTGTTAGGAGGATTAACGCCTTCTTTGTATCACTTCAACTCACCCTTCTTTACCATAGCTTCTTCCATTATGATACCATTATCAATCATCTTTTTAGAATTTTGATGGCATTGAATTTTGAGATGATAGCTTATTTGTCCATTTAGTTTGTTGATGAATATGTCTATTTTCTCATATTCCAGCACTGTTTGAATATATCGTGAAGCTAATCGTCTCCATATCTATAGAAACATTGTGAAAGGTTCACCAATCTTTTGTTTAGTATTACATAAGTCAAACATTGTTGCCTAATGTTGAATGTTATAAGAGTAATCTGAAACAAACTTATCCACTAATTCTGTGAATGATCTAATTCCATGTGGAAGTTTGGAGAACCATTCCATAGCTAGTCCACTTAAGCTCTTTGGAAATAATCTCATCAGGTATGTATCCTCATGTGCAAACTCCATACTCAACGTGCAAAATTCTCATATATGATTCTGGGGATCAGTGCTTCCATTATATTTATCTTACGGAGGAGTTTCACAACCCATAGGAAATGGTATCATGTTTAGATTTAGGTCGAATGGGTAAGGACAAATTTCTTGATGTGAGTATCTTCTAATAGTTCCTCTCTCCATATCTTGAATTTATGTTTGCAGCATTTTTATTTGTTGTGTAAGAGTCGTGATAGGATTATCAACATGATTTATTCTTGTATAACCATGAGTGTGCATTCTAGTATGATGTTGATCTCTTCTTGTATCATGTCGACTCTTTCTTGTGTCGTCATTAGATTTGACATGGTTGAGAATTTCTACGTCATCCTTTTTGAGAATGGAAGTTTCCTCATTAGTTCTTGTGTTATTGGGAATAGATGTGTCATTAATTTTGAGACCAAAATATCCTCATGTCATTCATTATCAGGGGAAGAGTCACTTCTCTTTTGTTCTAATTTGCTCACATCAAAATCTTGGGGGATTGTAGCACTAGATTTAGCTAACATTAGGAAGTATCTTTCTTTTTCTCCCTCCAATATTTTTGCCATAAATTTATCGAATTTAGGATCTTGTTTGATTTCTTGGAGATGTTTTTCTGTTATTTCCCCTTCTTCTTGTATTTCATTTTTGGGTTCCATGTTTCTATAATCTTCAATTATTTCCAATGTTTCGATTTTTGTCTCTGCGATCTTCCATCTCTACGGTCTAGTTAAAATGAGCATACACATGTGTTGGATATTGTGCAAGGATTAGATTGCCTAAAATATGTTTTGATAAGTGATCAATTGTCAATTTAGATATGATAGAGTGGTATGACACGAAAATATGATTCAAGTGTTTAAAATTTTTCAAGTTTTTAGATATTCAGTTTTGGTATGCAATGATGATGATTTTGATAAAACCAAGTCCAATAGGAACAATATATCCTATAATGTGGGACAAGGTTATCCTGACCAAATTGTTAGATTCAATGATAGTCCCAAAGACACTGAGAGGGGGGTGTGAATCAGTGTCTAACCGATTTGCAGAATATTTAAACTTATTAATAACTTTGCATCCCAAAACCGTGTACTGGTAAATAAGAATTAATGCAGTAAATAAGAATAACAGAGACACCATAGAAAACACACCATAAAACAAGATATTTAACAAGGAAACTCGGTTTGGGAAAAACCTCGGTGGGATTTGTGACTCACAATATTTACTCAATGGCCAATTAATAAATACTACTTACAATGAGGGGCCTACACATGCAGGGAGGCCAATAACCTAGAGCTCACTACTCAATCACAAAATAGGAGTCACACTGACTACAAAATGGATTATCAAAATCCAATACGATGTACTGCTCAAAACAACTTCTCATATTCCACATTGAGTACTGGTTTAAGCTCAGACAATAACCAAAACCTTCATTGTCAACTATATCACGTTATACAAAATTGCCTTATACTTCTCATCCATCTTCCTTACCAAATGACCTATAAGATCTCATACATAAATGATTCTTCTACAATGTACCATGTTGGCTTACAAAAGATAATTACATTACAAAACAATAAAGAAAAGTTTAGTCCATGCTGGCCTGAGTATCAGTATGCATTGTTACCGATGTCGGTGAAATGCCTATCGGTGTATGTAGAGATCTATTGTTGGTGTCTGTATCTACCGGTTGGTTGCAAGTTAGTTTCCGATTGGTTGTCATAAATGATAAAATCAACTATTCTCATGAGAGTGTAGAATGCCAATGATCTCCCCCTTTGGCATTGATGGCAACACTCATGAGAAAAATCCAAAAATTGTTTCCAAAAACTGAAGTGCAAAAAGATTTCAAAAAGATGTGCTCCCACTGAGCAAGTGATCTCCTTTGTACATGTATTTTTCTCTCTAGTACTCCCCCTTTGACATCAATGACAAAGGTTCTAAAAAATAATCAAATGAGTTCAAACAAAATTTGAGCTCAAAGTCTGTAACCAGTTGGTTACAATCTTAAAGATATCTACCAAAACTAAATTCAGACTCTACATAAACCTTTTGCAATCATTAAAGTTTCCTCAGTGTGTTGGATCATGTCGGTGAGATAATGCATGTGTTCATCCGGTGATCACTCTCCTTGAACTAGTGCCTTTGATATTTCAATTCTCTGAGTGATAAGATTGTCCAACTTAGGACCAAGTTTATCTTTAAGTTCCCGGGCATTTGATCTTATCCTTTCCTTCTCTTTCTCAAGTTTCTCTAACTTCTCCTCAAAACCTGACACTTCTTGCTCTAAAACTGATATATGTCTGGATGAACCAATTATACTATCTGCTATGTCATCAATTTCATTGTGTGTTTTTCTGATCTCCTCAACTATGTCCACTGTCAAAAGGTGAGGTTTCCATGTTTCCTTATATAGCTCCTTGTACTTCAAAATTGTAGAGTTAAGTATCGATAATAATGTATTTATATGATCTGTACATTTCTTTATTGTGTCTTCAAAGAATGTGTTTTTCTCTTTTTCAACTCTCTCCTTAATTGTGTCCTCATTAACCTTATCAATAGTTATTACATTATTAGCTATAAATTTGGACAATGTGTCCAATTTACCCAAAGAATCAGTAATGTGATCTGTGTTGCAATTTAGTTTAATCAACTTAAGAATGAGTAGTATGTTATCAATTGCCTTATAGGCCAATGCATTGCAATCCGTTATCTTCTTAATTAAATCCAAAAGTACCTATGTAACATTGGTAGGTCTGAATTCACCCATAGATGTGCTAGATGTTTGACCAATCATTTTTATTATCTCTTTGCTTCCATAAGATGTGTCCATTTTGCTTGCATTTTCTTCTGGTGGATTAGTTTGTGTTTGCATCTCAACCTTTAAAGGTTTCTCATACTATTTCAATGTTTATGTGATTGACGATTTGTCTTTCTTTGTGTGCCCCTCTACCTCAGTTTGTTTTTCTGAAAGCTCTACTGCCAGATTCTCAGTCTCTAGTGGCCCTGTGATAGTACCTTTATCTTCAGTAGGTTTTTCACTCTGTGTCAGTTGTTCTATTTGTGTTGATGTCTCAGTTTCAATAGTTTGTACTGGTTCCTCTGCTATGTTGCTATTGTCAACATTGTCAGCCTTAACTTCAGTGGTTTCCTTATCCACAACAATGTTTACCTCTTGAGTATCTACATTCATTGTAAATAGTATCTCTGACTCAGGATTAGTATCATCATGTGTTATACCTTTAGTGTCAGTAGCTGATGGATCTTCTGAGTGTACCGGTGCAGTATCCAAAGGTGGTGGTGGAAGATTGTGAGTAATATTAATATTTGGAACACCACCAATTTTTCTTTTACCTTTGTCCTTTTGATAAACCTTAAATGTCTTCTTGGGTCTACTCTTTTCGTCTTGTTTTTCTTTCTCTACAAAGAATATATCCCAATTATCTGTTGTTTCTTCTACAATTTCCTTTACTCTTCTAGCCATCAAGCTCACTTGCCGATGTCCACTAGAAAATACTGATCGGTTAGCCTCAAAAATAAGTTCATCTATTTCTTCCTTGGAGTTAATTGGGTGAATAGCCAAGAGTTCTTCAACTTTCAATTTCTTGTTTAATTCCATCACTAATAACCTTTTAGCTTCTAGTCCCATGTAGAGATTATTTGGTAGCTTATCAACAACTTTAATCAAGACTTTCTTATAAATGTCTAAATGAAGAACAATGATTTCTTCAATAGTTTTTTTGTCGGTATCATTTGAAGAAGTATACCATTTATTCACATTAGATAAATTACCTTCCTTTGTTATTTCATTCAGTAAATCATTCAATGAAGGGGTAACTGGTCTCTATTTTCTCTTTGGAGTAAGCTTCTTCTTGGGTTCCCTAATTGCCTATTGTTTCTTCCTTAAAGTTCTTGTTTTCTTCGGAGTAGGAGAAGGTACTGATGAGGCTTTCATGTTCCTTTCCACTCTTTTGAACTCAACAACCTTCCCACTGTCACTATTAGAAGATGTGTCAACTGGTGAAATATATGCCTCTGGTTGAAGTCCTTCAAGCTCACTAGCTGACATGCCACTAAGATTCATGACATTTAATTTGAATCCTTGTGCTATCTTAGATGCATCCCTAATGAATTTGTCTATTTTCTTCTTATTTTTCTCCATTGATACTTTACTAGCTATAGTTTCAGCACTTCCAAATATTTCCTCAGATGGTTCTCTGGGTGCTTCAAGGAGTGTTTTTGCATACATTTCCACAACATGTAGATCAACCTCATAACCCATTTTAGTAACCCAAATAGTTCTAGGGCTTAGTGCTTCCATCCAGAGTTCATCTCTTTTAATGACAAAATAGATTTTCTTGTCATATTTCTCAACTATGCTCTGAGGAATCCTTTTCCTAGCTCTCATCTTAGATTGGAAAGTCTTAAAGTAATTTGTTATGTTAAATATCTCTATCAGTTCCTATGCTGGTAAAAGCTTCCTGTAGTTGTTTTCCTACTGGTGTATCATAACCAAAGTCTTTGTGTCCTATACCGGGAAACTCTTTGGTGAAATATAACATAAAACATACCAAAAGGTTTCCAAAGTGGAAACTACCCTTTTTACCTCCCTTAATCTTTTTTAGGTTATCAATAAGCTCATCTTTTAACCATTCACGCACATCTATCTTAGCATTGTTGTTTATCATTCCATGTGCACTATAAATACAAAGACTAGAAACAAAATTGAGTCTGATAGCATGTGTGGATTTCTATCCAAGGAACATACTTACATATCTCACATTAATGTCTTTAATGTCATTCACTCTAAGTGATCTATTGTTAGATGTGTCTCCAGTTAGGCTTGTCACCATTTTGTTGGGAATCTTCTTTGTCTTATCAGGTCTACTACCGATTGAGGGTAAGCTAGTAACTCAATACAATCCTTACCACTTCCTTTTAAAATTGAGGGATATTTAGTATCTCCACAAAACCTAAAGTTTCCACAATCTTATGTTCAGGTTTAATAATTCCATGTTCATCACAAATGACCTTGTTAAACATTTTCATTAAGTCCTCAGATCCTAGATCTTCTATCTTGCAATGTATGTAAATTCTAGGGTCTTCTGCAAGTGGTACACCCTTAGGTATTTCTAAAAAGCTCCTATAGAGTCGTCTTGCTTTGCAATCTTTGGAATTATTTTGAATACAAGCCTAGGGTGTTTCACATTCTCCACAATTGTAGGTTTTGGAATAAATTCGGGAACAGAAGATGAAGTAGCCATTCTGAAAAATACCTCTTATCCAAATGTTTGTTGAATGCTTGAAGAACACTTCTTAGATTCGCCTTGAATGCCTTTCCTCTATTTTACGCTCAGGAAAAGTTTGAATGCTTGGTGAGTTTGAAATGGGGGTTTCCCAATTCTTTATAGCCAAAATTTTCTCTAAAACATCATTAAATGCTCTCCGGTTAAGTGAAAACTTAACACACTTGCTAGTAAAGAAGAAATGTATCTTCTCGCCATCAACTAAGGGTAGAATGCATGTTTTTCAATTCGCTGCCATACCCCCAAGGGATTATTCCTTAGTTAGATGAAGAGTCTCCTACCAGTGGAGGATTAGTTTGTTCTACCGGTGAAAATATAGTTTCATCTATTCTCTGATCTTTTTTCTTAATTCATTATTTAGAAAATTCTTGCTTTACTTCTTCTACCTTCTCTTTTCCATTCAAGCTAGATCTCATATTGTTTTCTGGTGCATTCTTGCTTCTACAAAATTTTGTAATATGTCCAATCTTGTTACATGCATAACCAATCACATTATTACTCTAAATAGCCTTTCCATATCCTTGACTGGTTTGTGATCTGGATTGATTAGATAAATGTCCAAATCTTCCACAAACATAGCATTTCACATTCATTCTGTAGTTTTTTGAATTATGACCAACTTTGTTGTATTTGGAACATTAACCGGTGGGTGAGTTCATATTCTGATTATTTCAAAATCTACACCAATTTTCTCTATGACCAAACTTGTTGCAATTGAAACATTTTTCATTAAATTTATAAGCATTAGATTGTCCTACCGGTTTATTCTGATCTTGATTGTTTGCAGTACCAAAACTTTCTCCTACTTCAAATCCAAGTCCATTATTATCTCCATTAGGCTTCTGATTTTTCAGCATGTCATGAAGCTCCTTTGAACTTTTCTTGAATTTGTCTTTGTGTTTATTTGCAGTAGCCAACTCATTTTCCAGAATTCCAACTTGTCTCATAAGCTTAGTTTTATCATGTTGCATGTGAATCAAATCTGTCTTCAATGTATCATTTTCATGACTAAGTCTCAGATTTTCATTTCCAGCATCATTAAGTCTCCTAGTCAAGTCTTCTTCATTCTTCTTCCTAACTTCAATATCTTTACATAGCCTCATATTCATATCATTCCTTTTATTCTTCATATTACTATTTTCCTTTCTCAACTTGTTTTCAATGTCTCTAAGAGTTTCTTTTTCATCATCATCATCATTTTGCATCTTCTCATGAAGTTCTTTTATTTTGTGCTATAGCAAAGTTCTCCTGAAGTCCTTTAATGAAATCCTATGCAATCCTTAGATCATCTTCAAGTTATATATTCTTCAATTTATCTGCATCAAAATATTCAAGAGCTCCTTCCAACTATTTTCTTAAGTTCTCCATCTATACCGGTGTCAAAATCTTCCTTAGGATATTAGTCTTTTGAAAATAGAGGACTAGGCTCTAATACCAATTGTTAGATTCAATGACAGTACCAAAGACATTGAGAGGGGGGGTGAATCAGTGTCTATTTAAACTTATTAATAACTTTGCATCCCAAAATAGTGTATCAGTAAATAAGAATTAATGCAGTAAATAAGTATAACAGAGACACGATAGAAAACACACCATAACATTAGATATTTAATGAGGAAACCCGGTGTGGGAAAAACCTCAGTGCGATTTGTGACCCATAATATTTACTCACTAGCCAATGAATAAATACTACTTACAATGAGGGGCCTGCACATGCAGGGAGGCCAACAGCCTAGAGCTCACTGCTCAATCACAAAATGGGAGTCACATTGACTACAAAATGGATTATCAAAATCCAATATAATGTCCTGCTCAAAACAACATCTCATATGTCAAGTTCAGTACTGGTTTAAGCTTAGATAATAGCCAAAACCTTCGTTGTCAAGTATATCACCTTATATAAAATTACCTTATACATCTTATCCGTATTCCTTACAAAATAACCTATAAGATCTCATGCATATATGAGTCTTATAAAATATACCATGTTGATTTACAAAAGATAATTACATTAAAAAACAATAAATAAAATTTTGTTCCATGTTGGCCTGAGTGCCGGTATGCATTGTTGTCAATACTAGTGAAGTGCCTATCTGTGTATGTAGAAATCTATTGCCAGTGTCGGTATGTGTTGGGTGGTTGCCACTTGGTTGCCAGTCGGTTGCCATCAATGACAAAATCAACTATTCTCATGAGAGTTTAGAATACCAACACAAATAATATAGTTTTGTGATAGAGGATGATAGATCTTGATGAGAAACTATGTTTTGAGTGATTAGATTATCAAAGAGGGTGATAATAAACTTTGAGATGTTTAGATCTTGAACTTGTTGAAGGTGACTACTCGAAAATCTTGAGGTGTCTATTTCTAGAATCTGATTTGATAGATGATAACTTGACCAAGTGAACAAAGAGGACAATCTAAGCACAAAAAGATACATATCATGTGTTTATGCTCACTATAAATTGACCAAGCAATCACGACAGATCTGAAAAGGACATGCAAGAAGATAGCTATGGACTAACAAAGATAGAAATTCATACGCTAGTTTAGACAACCCTAGATGACAATTTAGATAGGCCATACGATAAACTAGAAATCTTGCATGACAAAGGCATAAACTCGTACAAGCTTTCTCACAGAACCAAATGACAAAAGATAACACAAAATCCTTTGTAAACTAACTCATATGAAAAATATTACCGAACCAGACGATAAACTATATTTCTCATACGACAAATTAGAAAGCTCGTACAACTTAGGACAAAACAAAGACAAAAAATCTATTTAGAGAGATTTTTGATCAATGAAGTTTGATGTTTTGCTTCTGTTTTTAAGTTTTAGATGTCTGATTTTCTATTTTAGGGATGAAGACACAACAAACACATGATATGATAAGTTACCTCAAGCACATCATGCTAAATCCTAAGGAAGTTGGCTGAGAGAGAAAACATTTGCTTGCAAAATTAGGTACACACCCAATAGCTAATCAAAATACGGCCACTAAGTCTCACGCAATGGATTCTCAACTCCGTATTATCCAACTCCAAACGCTAATGGGGGCATGATATGGCAAGTGTCTTGGGAGAGTTACTATCTCTCTTTCACAAAGATTATCCCCCTTTCGGAGGTGAATTAGGTAGCTTCCATTTTAGGATTCGTAGTAAGGGTTTCCGTTTAAAATTACCCCTTGCAGTCACACAAGCACGATTGAGGCCTATAGCCAAACAAGGTATCCAAACAAGAAGTAGTCATGCAAGCATGATTGAGACTGTGAGGTGCTACTAAATGTATGATATGAGAGATCTCAAAAGAGAAAACAAATAATCCCATCCTCCGAGACTTTAATCCTAAGAGGCCTATTTTTTAGAGTGAGTCGGAAAGCTTAGATCTAGTTGTACTCACATGGGTCATTCTCACAGGATGATTACTTTTTCCCACTTGAAAAGCCCACTAAAGGTAATCAAATCTCAAACATATAAGCGCTTCAAGAGTCAGGATTTCTCATTGTCCAAATGGACAAGAGCATACTCTCATACCTTTTAGACAACTTCTCAGACATAGAAAACAAGATGTTCATTTACCATTAGCAAAATAAGTGTGCCTAGAAAACTTAAAGAAGACACAAAGTTTGGTTGAGTTCTCCTTAGGCAACCTGCAAAATAGATACGTTAGTAGTCATGTTGTTTTGATGAAATGAAGCTTTCACAAGCATAATCTTTGATAATTGTCCTGCAAAAACCAGTTAGGCTGCTACAAAATTTCACAAAAAGACTAGGGTTAGCATTAGTAATAGCTAAATTGAAGCATGAAAACCCTAAAATATAATCTGTTTTGAAAACATAGAAGCAAAAATTTGTAGGAGTATTCTCACTTGCTCGTAAGAGTATTATCACATGCTCATATGAGTACACAAAGAAACTCTTACGACACTAGAAAGGAACTCATATGAGATTCTAAATTAGACCTAACCGAAAACTTGTGAGATTGAAAATTTGATGATGCTAAGAGGCCAAAAATGAGATGTACGGCCCCACGGTGGTTGCCAAAATGTCGTGCCTGTGAAGTATGGTATGTGCAGCTGCAACACTAACACTCAATAGATCATTACAAGCATGGTTAGTAAATTAAAGGCAAATGAAACATAAACCAAGACAAAGTGACCTATCACCTCCTAAGAGATGCGAGTGTGGATTTCCACTTAGATCTAAATAAGCAATCCCTATGACTTGACTACACCTAAACAAAGGATATAATGAAATGATGATGATAAGCAAGCTAGATGAGATTGATTATGCTAGATTGATCTAACAGCCTAATTAAGATAATGATATGAATGATTAAGCTATGATGATAATGTAATTAAGCTATAAAAGAGATTGATTAAGCTACATGATTCAATAATTATGCTAGAAAATGATCAAATTAAATTAGATCTAAGATTCCATTGCCTATAATAACATTTCTCAAATGATATGTTAAAATGGACATGCCTATAGTAACAATGCATAAGATGAAAATGAGATGGGATCCTTTGTGCTCCAAAATAGGAGATATTTATAATTTTTGCAAGGCCGGGGGTTAGGTGGCATCAATCAACGGTCAAGTTTGAATCTGAAGATATCAACGGTGAAATTGGAGGTGGTTGGAGAAGAGGTTGGAGGGAGGGACACTTGTCATCTCTGTGGTGACAAGTGTCAAGATGCCCTGCTCATAGGAGGGAAAGTGTCCAAGAGAGGAGACATGTGGCCAAAGTGCCATGTGTCTCAAGGGGAGAATATCCATACCATAGGAGGTTAGGATAAGTAGGTTAGGATGTGCAACATAGGATAAGGTTATTTAAAACCAAGGTTAGGTGGAATGAGTTAGGTTAGAGGGATTGTTAGGTTAGGTGGTTATAAGTTAGGAGGCATGTCGGTAATTTGAATTTAAAAATTCAAATGATAGGAAAAGACTAATTAATTTTCAACAACTCATAAATTGATTTATTATAATTAATTAGGAGATTAGACGAAATGAATTAAATGGGGGAGGATTAATTAATTTGGATTAATTAATCAAAGGGGACTATTGAAATGAACCTATTAAATAAATCCTTAGATTTATTAATAAGTAGATGAATGGGAGAATTGAATCACATTGCTAATTGTATACACCTAAAAATGGTCTGAAGATAATTAATTAAATAAGCAATTATTTAATTAATCTCCCTCCCCAATTTAATTGAATTGACTAAGCAATTTGATTAAATTCCCCTTTTCATCTACTTATTAATAAATCTAAGGATTTATTTAATAGGTTCATTTCAATAATCCCCTTTGATTAATTAATTCAAATTAATTAATTTTCTCCACCAAAATCATTTCTTCTAAATCCCTTAATTAATTAAAACAAATCAAATTCATGAGTTGTTGAAATTAATTAGCCTTTTCCTATTATTTGAATTTTTAAATTCAAATTCTCCTAACTTCTACCACTCCTAAACCTAACCACTCCTAAACTTAACCCATTCTACCTACCCCCATGTCCCCTTTCATCCAGCATCTTCTAGAACCTTGTGACACTTGTCACTAAGTGTTCCCTTTTATGCCATCTCTTCTGGAAGCCTCTTAACACTTGTCACCATAGAGATGACAAATGTTCCCTTTAATCCAACCCGCTTTTCCATCCTCCTCCAATTTAACCATTGATATCTTCAGATCAATCTTGACCATTGATTCTTGCTACATCACCCCTGGCCTTGGAAAATCCTATAAATAGACCTCATTTTGGAGAACAAAGGGTCCCAATTTCATATCATTAGTTTCATATCATTTGATTCATCTCATTCTCATCTCATGCATTGTTACTATAGGCATCTAGCTTTTAGCTTATCATTCTTTGAAATGTTATCATGCTCAATTTTAGCTTAATTGCATCTTAATCCTACTTCATTTTCTAGATCAAAACTCATATAGCTTAATCATGCTATTCTTGCTAGATCATGCATCTTAATCATTCAAATCCTCCATCTAAGTGTAGTCAAGTCACTCAAATTTGCATAATCAGATCTCAAAGCATTTTCATACTCACATTTACTAGGAGGCAATAAGTTGATTAGCTATGGTTTTGTCTTTCATTGTTTCAATTTAGTAACCATTGCTTGTAATGATTTATTGAGTGCATTGTGTTTGTAGGAACAGATACACTTCACAGAGCACGACACTAATGAATTTAATTAAATTAGGAAGAGGGATTAATTAAATAATTACTTATTCAATTAATTATCTTCAAACCATTTTCAGGTGTATACAATTATTATTATCAAAGATCTCATTTTTTAAGATACATCTCATAAATCAAAGTAATCAATGCAAAACATCATCACATTCTCATCTCATCATGAACCATACATTCGTATCATCACCAAGATCAAGAGCATTATTATCTAAGAATCAATCTCATATCAAACCATAATGCATACCACCAATCATCATCAATAACACATCACATGTGGACCAGAGAAAATCAGTACTATATATATATATATATATATCAAAAATGATTGAAATGTAAAAGGGATATCATGTCTATCAAAATACAAAAAAAGGATCAAGATACAATAGAGATAGGTCTCTCAGGTATGACTATCTCCTGAGGCTGATGCTCTAGCATTATATGTCCCAACCCCTAGATCTCTACCAAGTGGATCATGACGGGTAGGCCCTATAACACCTTTTCTCTCTATCCTCGTATGACTGCGACCCAATCGACTAGATGCTACTACAGCATAGCTAAGAGCTCTATGACCTCTAGGGATCACCTCCTCGTATAAATGCCTATAATACTCAGCCTCCTTGGCTGAGTATTGTATCTCCCTCAGCGTGTCCCAAACTGGGTCACCATCCGTTTCTCTCTCCAACCTGTCAGCAAGATCCTCTACCCGACCCTGACGTTCTCTCTTCGTATCCCGCTCTGTAATTATCTGTGTAATCTGGCATTGCTGTACTAACACCTGTGCCTGTAGCTCCTGCATTGTGACCTGTAGTGCTCTAATATGTTAACCCTGTCGATGGGTGGGTACCGTAATTTGAATGGGCACCTGTGTCATGGTCCCACCCACATCTATCATTGTGTAAGGCACTGATGGAGGTAGAACATCAGATCTCCTCCTCTGGGAAGGTCACCTATCATCTTCTATACCACCCACTGCCACTAGGACTATACCCACCCTACCAACCCCACCAGTACCCAGAACAAGCCCTCATCGTCTATTAAATCAACCTCTCCCACCTCCTCCACCAACTCCTCCTCCACCTCCTCCATCATCTCAACCTCCTTGTCCAACCTCCTCTCCCTCCTCATCTCTCTATCTGGCTCCCCCTTTCCTCTGTAGCTTCTCATCCTTATCATCATCAAAAGAAAGTAGCATCTTTGCCGGATCAGATATACATGCCACTGCATGTGCCACGAAGTACACTGAAAACTCCTCTGTCATCCCAACATCCACCACCCCAGCCTTATAATCCTAGATCTATCATGTTAGCATCATATGCTCCTCCACCGATGCTACACTATCAAAATTAGGTCCCCACTCCAGCACATCCTATCTCCACCGAGCATATAAAATAGCTCCTTGTGGCATCCCCTGCTGTCTAACATACTGTTGCTGAACGCAACAATGCAAGAATCACTCGATAATAAAGGGTGTCCGGTCAATCAAATACATATATAGTCTCCAAATGACCATATAAATATCATCCATAGGGAATCTCTATCCCATTCTCTTCCCACACATTGTAATCCATATATAGTCTCCAAATGACCATATAATATCATCCAGTGCTCTTTGCCAATGCTCTAGTTCGCCCAGCTTACGCTGGACAATTACACTTGTGTACCCATAAACATAAGCTTACCCAAATGGCCTATCCTTAGCGACAAGTGGTCTTGACATAGGAATGTGCTCCTAGGCCCACAACTGTAACAATGTCACTCTAGATGATAAACTGGTATATCCTAGATATACCACCTGGCGAAGCTCTCTATAAACATGGGCCAACATACAGAACCCCCATGAAAACCTGCGCCCCTGCGTCACCATGTCCTCTAGCACAAATCCCCCTCCAACAACTAGTCCCTTCGACCTATGATCAGGACATGTAAATCCACCAATGAACCCTGCTTGTACAGATGGCAACAGAGTGTAAACAAAATCCAAAAAATCCTGCCATGGGATCTCATACCCGCCAATCTGATCATCCTAGAAGATGTGATGGAGAGCCTCTGTCCCACCCACCTCAATCTTCTTATAAAGCAATAGAGCCCTAACTAAAGGAATCCACATAATTTGATAACAGTCCTTTGTTGTAACTATCATCTCTCCCATAGCCAAGTGAAAGGTGTTTGTATCACTATGCCACCTCTCTCCCAACGTTGTCAATAAACCCCGGTTAATGATAAACCGAGGAATATCTAATAACGAGGACAACCCACATCTCCCGATCACATCTCTATTAGCCTGTGACAAATGGGGAATCAATATCAATGGTCTTGGAAATCACCCTCGAGACTGAAGCATGCCAATGCTCTACCTACAAAACAACAAATGTCCATCATCAGTTCCCAAATCCATCTGATATATCAAATAAAAGAAAAATTAACTTGAAACAATGAAGAATCTCAATAACACATCATAAACATATTCACATCAATCCGTGAACAAATCAAAGACCCATATCGAGAAATCAAGCAACATCAAATCCATATCAAAAGCATCAAAACAGGACTCATATTGAGAAATCAAGTAACATCAAATCCATATCACAAGCATCAAATCAGGACTCATATCGATAAATCAAGCAACATCAAATCCATATCACAAGCATCAAATCAAGACTCATATCAAGAAATCAAGCAACATCCAATTCATATCACAAGCATCAAATCAAAAATTGTATCACAAGCATCAAATCAAACTCATATAGATAAATCTATCAAAGATCCATATCGCAAGCATCAAATTAGGACTCATATCGAGCAATCAAGCAACATCAAATCCATATCACAAGCATCAAATCAGGACTCATCCAAAAATAACATCATAGACCCATATCACAAGCATCATATCAGGATACATATCAGACATCACATTAGGACTCATATTGGATGTCAAATCAGACTCATGCTGAAAAGAAAAATCATGATCCACACCAAAAATCAATCAGCTTGGCACTCCATATCAACAATAATTCATATCGACAATAGAAAACTTAGATCATCTTACACCAGCATATCAAAAATCTGACATCATAATAAAGAAGGACTCACATTGGCTCAGGAACCATCATAGAACAATCAATAGACACATACCCATATCTATGACATCCATCTAATCTACTCGACTCATGATGCATTCTTCACATTCTTTTTTTGTCAACTTTGGACCCTATGTACTAAACCAGGGCTCCTAAGCACTACGCTGCCACCTATGCGCTATCCCTTTTCATCAATGCACTAGCAATACAACCCTATGCGCTAAATCTATACCACATGCTAACTGGAACCTCCTACGCGCTACCCTGTTAACCCTATACGCTAAACAACCCTATGCACTACACAACCTACCCATTATGCTTTGATTTCGACCTAATGCACTAAAAAACCCTATGCGCTAGCCCATTCCCCACCCACGCTACTGTATGCTACCCAGACGCTAAACTACCTAGTTTTTTGCTATGCGTTAACATTCCTATGGTATGTACTAAGAAACTTAACCTACATGCTAACACGACAAAATCCAGTACAAAAATTGAAAAACGTGATCAAAATGAACAAAATCAATCCAAAACGGAGAGAGATTTCGACCACTTACTAGTGGGCCATAGGCAGCGGCTCTCTCGTGTCACCTGACGTGCTCAAATTGGTGTGAGTATGGAATTTCCATCAACGTCAATGCTCCAAATGTTACAATCGCAAGGAGACAAGTGTGCAAATGATTTTTTAAAACCACTTTTTACCTTTTTATAGGGTAAAATCAAGAAGGTTAATAATTGGGGCATGTATTTTTCTCACTTTTTCATTTTTTTAACCTTATCAACATCATTTTCAGGAGATGAATCATTAAAATACATTAAACACAATCAATATTATCGAATTGCAATTAATCCACAAATGTTCATCAACTTGACAATTTTTCACTAAATCCTTGATTCATCTCCTGAGGGGGCATCATCAATATCGTTCATCAAATTTGGGGCATCATATCAACATTTCAAAGCACAATATCATATTGACATTTCAACACACAACATCATATTGATCAAATTTTGACTGCATATCTGAAAAATTTTCTTTGAATCAACATGTGCATACACGTCACTTCAAAGAGCGACAAAATGTAGATGTATAAATCTAACCACTTTTCTAAGTGAATATTTAATATTCATTTTAAACCCATTCCTCCTGTTAATTAAATTCTATTTAATTAATTTCTTCACATTCATCTATTTGATTAAATAAATTACTTAATTTATTTAATTAAGTTCAACTAAACCGTTTCTAGCCTTTAATTAAATAAATTAGTCTATTCAATTAATTCCGCTTTCCACTTTTCTAATTAAATTTACATTTAATTAAAGTGATCCTTGCAAATAAATAAATCTAATTTATTTATTTAAATCTCCCACTTGTATTCATGCAAGTTGCATCTTCTTTTGGTAGAAATAAACTAATTTTATTTTAATTAAAATCCTTTCCCCTTCACTTGATTTTTCCTACATCTCCCACTTGCCTCCTAAACCCCTTCTAGATTCTTCTAATCACTTCCAATTTATCCTAATTTATATCTTAATTATTGTCACAATCCTAAGCAAAGAGAAGCCACTTCTCAAAGCCTCCAAAGTCTTCAATAACCATTAAAGGTTTAATGTCCTCAACAAGTTAACCCTCAAAGTCTTCCAAACCATTAATGGTTATCTCAACCTTCTTGCATGATTAGAGACTTTCTTTCTAACTCAACCCTCATGTAACCCAAGGGTCTCATCAAGCATTCATGGATTTAACCTTGGTTATCCCTTTAACCCTTGCACAAGAGTATACCCTTGGGTAAAATCTTTTTACAATGGATAACCCTAACCTAACCTCAACCCTTACCTTCTAAGGTAACCTTCATGTATTCTCAAGAATTTAATGCTTTTTTCATCTCCTCTCAAGCAACCTCGTGTTGACAATTGTCACTATTTCAGTGGTGAGAATTGTAAACATGGATCAATTAACTTTCAATCCTGACCCTTGTTAAGATTATCCAATCTTGACTATCCATTGCCCTATTTTCCCTATAAATAGAGCTCTCATTCTCTCATTTGATAGAGAAGTTTTTATGCATCAAACTTATAGTCATTTTGCTAATGATATATCCAAGTCTCTGTCCATAAACTTATAATCTAATTACTAAGCATTTTAGCCTCTCTTTGTTAAATCATCATAATAGCATTTAAAATCATTCTAATATCATAAGATATCCATGTTAGACTAGTATATCATTGCTAGGATAATTAGCTAATCTTATCATCATCTTTATGCTAGATTAATCTTCATAGTTTCAATATCATACATGTCTTAGAAATGCATTCATACATAATAATCAAACATCACTCATTCTTGGAGTTGTCATTCCTAAGTCACTTTGCTCAGTGATCTGAGAGCAAGGACACTGATTTTAGGGATCCTGTGAGATGGAGAACAATGGCAAACCCCTTCGGAAGTTAAGGTATTTCAATATAGTTACTATAACTTGCACCAAGAGTCTCATTGGTGTGTGGGCCTTTTAAATCAGACTTTTACATTTTTGTCACCCTTATTTCCCACATACGGATATATCACCATATATTGTTGATGATAAAATTTAAAAAACTAAATTTTAAATATTTTCTATCATAGACCTATTCCACTAGCTATTATAAATTGTCTTGGTACACATTTGCATGATTTTGTTGGATGTCTTTGTATTTAATTTTATTCAACTATGCATTTATTATCGTCAAATAATACATTACCAAACCAATGCATTTTAAGAACCACAAGTTTAGAAATTTTTATGCTTAGAGCATTTCTATGAACCCAATCTTTCAAAAAAAAATTCTAAGATATGTGCATTATTGGAGAAAACTTTTTCTAGTTATTTTTATGAATGTAAAATTGATCCAAACTAGGTGACTGAACTCTAGGAACATGGCTCATTCAATTATAGCAATGTGAATAAGGTGAGTGTAATGTTGTTGGTCCTTATTAGTTACTACTCAAAGTTCCAATGAATTGAAGTCTATATAATGTGGTAGAATTTCGATGTGGGTGCATCACAAATAATTGACCTAGACCTATGAAATTCAAAATCAATGATCATTGAGACTTACACATAATTTGTGATATTGAGAACAATCAAAAGAACTAATTTCATATATTTCAATAAACAAAAAATGCTCTACACCAAACCCTTTTATCATTATTGTTGAACAAACTAATCATCTACGTCTATCAAACTTATTATTAACCATGATCTTCGATTAGCAAGATTAATTTGTATTTATTATAATGAATTGATCTAGATAATGTTCTAAGAAAATGATAATTTCTTCTACTGAACTATTTGAGTTTAGTAAAACCTAATTATTAGATGTTGCCGCACTCTCTATATATTCGTGTCTTTTCACTCGCATCACTTAACATATTTGTTTGTAATATATAAAGGAGCGTCAGATCAACGTCATCCATTATTGCTCAACTATTTGAAGTCGTTAAATAAGTTCAAAACAATGTCACACCAAGGAGAAGCAGATCAAATCGTTAATGGCAATGAAGGAGAGGATGATAATGGTCTTTTCATCATTGCACAAGCTATTAGGCGGCGGTTACCATTGTTATTACAGGTTTGGAGCGACAGGGAGTGTTTAAGTGACCTAAACGCTCGTGCTTGTATATTGAAAAGTGATTTTATAAGAGAAATAACAGCTTACGAAGCAGACCCACAAAATGAAGCTGATAACTTTGCATTTCATCTTAACATGTTTAGGAATGTCCTCTATTTATTAGAGGAGGAGCTACAAGATTACGAACTCGAACTCGATAGATACATATCCCATAATCCCAGGCCTGAATGCAGAAGATACTCTAATCCATTGACAAAGGGCGCTCTTATTCTGCAGGAGGTCCATGCTATGATCGTTCAAATCTGGTCAGCCGATCTGCAATATAGAATAGTGAGACAGAGGAAGACAAAGTTAACACAATTGGTAGAGGGCCTACCAGCCATTAAAGTTTCAGAAAACCATCCAAATGAAATTACGTGTGGGATCTGTTTATCTGATTTTCAAGTGGCGGAAGAGGCATGCCATTTGCGTTGCCATGAACGCCACATATTTCACAGGGAATGTATTAAACAATGGCTGAAGAAGAACTGCCACTGTCCACTTTGCAGGCGTCCAGCATACAGGTGGACATATTGGAGGGAAGCATTTAGAGCTGATGATATCGATAGATATAGATTTTCTTTTCACGTTTAGTTTTTCGGGATAACTTCTTGGAGTTAATCGAAATTTCGTGTTTTGAGTAAGGAAAAAGTAGTTCTCCTCTTCTTATAATAGCAGATAATAGCAGATGATATTAAAATTTGACTAGATTTGTTTTACTATTCTATTTAAGCATTACTATTGTTGACGGTCAAATATTCTTATGATTCACATTAAAACGTGATAAATTATTGTATTACTTATATTCCTCAAAATTTATTTTGAACGATTGCACTGCAAATGACCAAGAATAATTTCCTTTTAAAAAAATTTATATATATTAATCAAAATAAATAAATAAAATTTATTTTTATTCTTATACAAATATAAATCATGTTTTAAAGCTAGTGCACAGTGAGATCTTATGGTAAAGATCCCATGTCACCAAAATATACGATGTCCCGGATTAAAAGAAGACCATAGAAGTGTTCTTTGTATAGTGAGGATGCAATTAGAGTTTCTATGGAAGAAATTTAAACAAGCAATATAGCTATTTTCTATCAATTATGTAAGGAACACTCTCAACGATAGAAGTTGAAAATTTGAAGCCTAATATTTACCAATTACCTAATAGATAAATATTTAAGATTATTTGAAATGTTAGACTTTTATAAATTATAGCACAGTATTATTTAAATTGCTATTTCATTTAATTTATTATATATTTTACTTAAAAAATTTCCACAAATTGAACAAATATAAATCAATTCAACTTTAATATATCAAAATTATTACTTTCTATTGAATCATCACCAATTTTTAATTTCCATCATTGATTCAAAATTAAATATAATAGTTCTCATGTATTCCATAAGGTAAAATATACCTACCTTGTGTAATGCTCAAGGGGGATGAATTTGCTTTTGAAATGTTGATCTAAATAAAAATTAATGGTTGAAAACTAATTTTGAGCGTTGTGAGCATTAACCTTTTTTGTACATTGTATCAAACATAACACAATCAAGTATGTTAAATTATATTTTAAATTAATTCTATAAATTAAATATTAAAATTTTTGCCCTTCA
Source organism: Cryptomeria japonica (assembly GCF_030272615.1). NCBI lineage: Eukaryota > Viridiplantae > Streptophyta > Pinopsida > Cupressales > Cupressaceae > Cryptomeria > Cryptomeria japonica. The sequence continues at coordinate 576,188,495 of NC_081405.1, forward strand.
ATCCCATGAATAATTTTCACCTTTGGACCTTTACTTTTCTATAAATAAATTACTTATTTTGAAATGGAATGATTTATCTTTGAAATTAATTAATTTTCCTAAATTTTACTAATACTTTCTAAAATTTTCAACAAATTTATATTGATATTAAAAATTCAATAGTGAAACTATATTTTTTTCAATAGAAAGGAATGACTCCCTAAGAGAAATTAATATTTCTTTCCAGAAACATTAACTATTTATTGGGATGTTATATCTCTTTCTGAAGGACTTTCCTTTGAGTTGTCCCAATTTTAGGCACACATTTTGTTAGATAGAATATAACCTAATACATGAACCATCAAGGATTCCAAAAAACATTGTTTTCTTATTCTCCATTACCTATATTATTGAAAAGTGACTTAAATGACATATGTATTTCCCTTATTCTATTATCAATAATATTATCTTTTATTACTTATTTGAAGGATATATTAATTCTATTTTGGATGTTTTTTGAGACATTTTGCGTACTAGAGTTAACTTTTGTGAGTAAAATTTTCATATTTTTCTACAAGGGTTTGATGATGGGTATGGGTGACTCTTTTTGGTCACTATGTTTGATGATGTTGCTACTATTTTGGGCCTTTCAGGATTTCTGTTTTGAGGGCATTTTGACCTATTTGGCTTTAGTAAAGGAACTCTGACCTTCATCATTGATGGGTATGCATATGTTAGCCAATTTTTATGTGTACTTGTTCAAGGTTCCTTGGCCTCTATTTTGGCTTTTGGTGCTACTTTGGCTACCTCTTTTGGGCTAATTTTTGAAGGATTTTTGTTTAGCAGTAGATATGGGTGTCTTTTCAATGGTTTTCTCTTAGATTACTCTTAGATATCATTACTTCTAATATCTAGAGATACTGCAAGAGGGTTTACCCTCCCCTTTTCTGATAGCCTATCTAGTTTCTCTTATTAAGGTGAAAAGAGTGTCGATAAGTTGTATTGTTTTCTAGAACCTTATTATTATTTTTCTTTTATTCTTCTGATAGATGTGGGGATGAGTATTGTGCAAGAAGTTAGTAGGTGTTGTAAGGGGGTTGTTGTTGCCCTTTGTTTAGTTCTCACTCTTTCAATCCTATTGTACTAGAGTTTAAGAGTGTTGGAGACTTATTGAGAGAGTGCAAGCAATATGGGGTCACTGATGTGAACATGGATGTCTAAAAATATGTATTATCTCTAAATTGGTTAGATGGAACTTTTTCCATGGACATTGATGGAGAAGATTATGTATGTTGGAGACATTTGGGACAATTTGTGCCATATTTGATTGATCAATGCTGTAGAAAGTAGTCTAGAAATGAGTTAGATGGTTTCAAGTTAGTCTAAAGTTTATTGTATGCCTTGATTCAATTGGTTTATATCATATTAATATAATGAGGTAACTATAGTTGATATATATATATATATATTTTGACTACATGGTCTATGTTCCACTATTGGAAATTTAAAATAAACTCCAAGTTTTCTCATAGCGAGTTTTCTGGTGACTTTCAAATTCATGTTTTTCATTGCATCTAATTGCATTCGACTTTTAGGTTCTGCAATTCTAGTTTTAAGATGGTAATTTCCTATGTAACTATTATATTGGGTAGAAAATTAGGGCTAGGGTTAAATTAAGATAATAAAAACACTTAACTACTTAATTAACCAATACATTGAGGAGAGGAATCTACTAGATCTAACAATGATAAACCAATATTTTGATAAGATTGTAGGCTCCTTTGATAGTGATCCATCCTCAAATTGAATTGATTTGAATTGTTGAAGATTAGGGAAAAATAGGCGATTATTGAAGTATACTGGCATAAACAATGAGCTACAAACATCATATGAAGCCATAGACCTAGGTCTAGGTAAAATAAGATGTCATAGATACATTCCCGAAAGTTCAACATGATTTTTTGGGACTGGGTAATATCAATTCACCTTGTTCATCCAAATTTCTTGTTGTCGAAAGCTAAACCTATTTGTTTTCATGAATTATGTCGATCCTCTCAAACTTAGCTATGTACTTATTTCTAGCACATATAGAAAAGGGGAAATTGTTGGGTATAGGGGTTTTCTTAGGTGTAACTTCTATCTAGGAATTAACATTGAATAAATTAACAAAAATACTAAAAAAAAATGACAAATAGATATACCTCAGATCTAAGATTATTGATCATCAATTTTTTTTCTTTGAATCTAATCACAAATATTGTATCAAATGATATAATGAACTCAAAATTGAATTAATTTTATTCCATGATGGTTGAATGATGAATATGTAGCCTTTATTATCTCAAAAAATGATTGTTTATGAATTCTTCATGGATGCACAAGTACTTTAGTTAGGTTGTTGATGTGAAATGAATAGATATAATGTCTTTATATAGGGGTATCTAGGTAATTTACTTATTAGGATAACATCCAACGCTCATGCCTAGCCACTAAAATCAAATCTTATTGATGAGTTATAGCCCTAATCCCATTTCAAATTGGGGTCTAATTGAGCAAGACCATGGTGCTTTGAGGTACCCTATTCTATACCAAGGAGTTCCACGCCTTGGTATCACCATAATAATGACCACAAAAATGCTTTGATAAGGTTGGTATCCCATTGTAGGACCCACAAAAGGTTGTTCATGGACTCCAAGGTAGAGAATAGGCATAAGCAGACCTCGGAAAGAGATTAGGATAGGGCATGGTAAAGTAGGGGTAGAAATATGAGGTATAAATTTACCTGGTGACAAATTACAATGCTAAATTTAACCTACACTTAAATGGAATATTTGCTTGTGCGAACACTTGTTGTAAAGTAGATGAAAGATGTAATAAATTAGGAGTTCAATCAAAATGAGATAAGACATCACTAATTTCAAGGAACCAAGCCCTGAATATTAGGACCTTAAATTACACAACCACATGCAAGGGTACACAAAACAAGACAAAAGATTAAATTTTCAAACAAAGAAAAACAAGGAAAAAAGGAAAAATGACACAAAGCACAATGACTAAAAACCAAAATATATCCTCAAGTCAACTAGCTGAAGATACCTTGATAATAAAATATCTCAAAAATTAATACCATTCTTGAAAATCACATCGGAAGGAGATAAGTAATCACATAAAAAGAGAAAGACCATGCACCAAACTATGAATGAAAAATAGAAAATCTATAAGCTCATGGAGAGAAGAAAGAGGAAATATGGATGACATGGGTTCGTTGTTCTTTTCTAAGTGATCCATGAGAAGAAAAATTAGAGAAGACATGTATATCACATTATACTTTTGTTCTTATTGGTCATCCATGTTGGGGAGGTTAGTAGGAATAGTCTAGCTATGTTTTCCTAGTTCCATTCATCCTATTCTATATGCAATTATTTGATTTAAGGTGTTAAACATCCCATAAAGATTTTTTTTCTCTAGTTTTGAGCATGCACCAACCTATGTAAGACATGAAATGAAAAATACAAATGTGTGTATGGTATTGAGAACATCTTGTACAAGTTTGTTTTTCTCTAGTTTTGGGTATTTGTAACCCTATGTAAGATAAATATATGTGTTCTTTTGAGGGCATCTCATGTAAGAGTTTGTTTTCTCTATTTTTTAGAATATGCACGCCATTTAAGAGATAATTTTTTCATATAGTTTTGTACATGAGGCATGTTGTTTAAGAGTTTGTTTTCTATAGTTTTAATAATAAATACCAGGTTTAAGACATGCAAAAATATAGTACAAACAGGGTGATATAATCTGGCTCCCCTTAAGATGTTAAAATAGCCTTATGTTGATGTCTTAAGAAATCTAGAAACAAGGATACCCACCTTCAAAACAAAGGAGATATCCTTTTAGGCAACAATGTTCATAAATTTGACCTAAACATGCAATACTCTTACAAGAAAGGATAAGATAATTGAAAAAGAGATGTCTAGCCACAATTTTAAATCGGATCCTTATAGAAGAAGAGATATTTTGTGAAATGTCTGCCTCCAAGAGGATACTTTGAACAAATATAAAATCTTCTATCAAAATAAGGGAAGGGGAACAATAATTCCTACCTTCCTTCTATTGCTGAGTAAAAGAATTCTTGATTGACCCAAAGTGAAGGATTTATTTATAAAAGATATACGTTTCAAAATGAAGAGGATGTTGTAGTCAAGGATGCAAACCTCTTTCATAAGAGAGAATCCTTTAGAAAACAAACATCTTCACACCAGGAATGACATCAAATCATAAGCAAACAATGCTCAACATTGGAGAAGTAGATTGTTAGAAACGATAAGAAAGATCAATACCCACCAAGTGTCGGGACAATGAAAAGAATTAAATAACCTCTAATGATATATTATACATAGTAAAATTCATAATATACTCACATGAATAATATAACCCAAAAAAATAAATAGAGAAACCTTAGATAGAGAGAAAAGATAGGATAATAATCTCACCCCCAAAAGCATAGAAGCAAGAATGAATTATATAGCTACCCCAAGATGAGTGATATTGATAAATCATCACCTCTTATGACAAAGAACCTCCAATAAAGTTAATTACTATTGCTATAGGGTGAGGAGCAACATCAAGAGTGAATGGAATGCTAAGGAACTACCTCTTCACCAAGGATGAGTGCAATATTAGTTGTAAGAGCTATATGAGATTCATCATATTGTTCTTGAATAAATATTTAAAATGTTTTACAATTTTCAAGAGAATGATAATAACTATTATGAAAAAGACAATGTAGATCATCTTCCTTCGGCTCATAGTTTTAAATAAGTCTAATGAAAGAAAAGACAACATTCTTATAATACTTAAATCTCCAAAATATTCTATTAGATAATTTCTCTTGATAATGAATAGGAGTAGGACAAGAGTTGCAAGAAGCATATTGATTGATTTCTATGATTTTAACCATTCCACTATCAATGAGTACTTGCATTATATTTTAAAAATTTGGAAAATCATTGGTATCCGGATCATAAGTTAGATGATGTGAGAGAAAATGAGTGTTTGAAGAAGAAGCACTTTAAGATGGATGATAGAGTTTATGTCTTGAAAAGTAATCCTTAAGTTTTTCAACACTAAGGATATCAGCCATAGGTGACTGGAGAGGATGTCCTAGACCTTTGGTAATAGATTGTGTAGGAGGATTTATAGGGAATTTGAATCATTGTTCAAATTTTCTTAGTCCTTGTCCTCTACAACCTTGTTTTGATATTATGTTATATAGGGACTCCTATTAGAGTTGTTTAATTAAGAAGTATGATATTAAATTTATTTAATATTTTTTATGTGTGTACACCTATAAGGAACAAAGTGATAAGTAGGTGAATAAGGAATATCCTTTGTTAAAAAAAAAATCTTTTCAATCATCATGCATGTCTTCTTTAATAGGTAAGGAAGGAATATATATATATATATATATATATATATATATATATATATATATATATATATATATATATATATATATATATATATATAAGGCTTCCCATTTACTTAATATTATGTGGGGAGATAGACCATGAATAAAATAGATAACATCATCTTCTCTATAAATGTTTTGATGGTTAAGATAAGCTCTAAGAGAATAAGAGGGATCTAGAGAGATTAAAACACCAACATTTTTACCTTGGCCCCCTTGTGATATGATATCTGTATAAGAATAAGATGGTACCATGTTTATTTTGAATGATCTCTCTTCATTAGAGAGATCATTTATAGGAGTAGTGGCTATATATCTTCATTTGCATGATATACCGTAGCAGAGGTACAAGTGTTAGGATTTTAAAATTATAAGAATAGAATATGCCAAAGTGCTATGAATGAAAAGAAGAAATGTAAAGTGAAAGAAGGAATTATCCAACACATGATTATGCTAAATATAAGTGAAAAGAAAAGTAATAATATGTTAATGGAAAATAATTTAGATCTATTAGCTTCCATTATGAATATCTAAGATTAGATCTAAAAACAAAATTTACAAATTATGTAACCCACAAATCAAATTAATCAAAATAATTTAGGTTTTTGATGAGTTTAACTTCTAAATTTCTATATTTTTTATTACAAATATAATCTATGAGTGCAAAGTTGAAAATTTAAATTCCTACAAATCAGATCTAAGAACACAAGTCAGAAATAGTCATCTAAGGAGATGAGATCACCAAAATATATTAGGTTAAAAATTAGGTTTAGGGTTAAAATAAGATAATAAAACCACTTAACTACCTAATTAACCATTATATTAAGGAGAAGAGGAATCTAATATATAGACTTGATAGACAAAGATTTTGATCAATTTTCAGGCTCCTTTGATAGGGCTCTATCCTCCTTAAATTAAATTGATTTGAATTGTTGAAGGTTAGGGAGAAATAGGTGATTATTGAAGTGTTCTAGTAGAAATAGTGAGCTTCAAATATCCTACAGAGACACCAACCTTGATTTAGGAAAACTAAGATGTCACAAATCTATTACCAGAAGTTTTCCCTGATTTTTTGGGACCAAGTAGCATTAATTTGCCACAATCCTTTGTATTTTTTACCGTTGAAACTTGAACCTATTAATCTTAGTGAATTATGTCTATCCTCCCTAATGAATCTTTGTACCTTTTTCATGCACATATAAATAAGGGAGAAATTATTGGGAATAGGGGCTTACCTAATATAAACCTCAATTTAGTAATTAACCTTGAATAAAATAATACAAATATTGAAATAAATAATGAATAGATATACCTCATATTTGCAATTGTTGTTGATGATGGTTTACTCTTTGAATGTAATAACAAATTTTGTATGAAATGGCATGGCGAACTTAAAACCCTAATCAAACACACACATATTTCCATAAGATTTAATTATTTTTCTTTATAATTGTTAAATGATGAATGTGCATCATTGAAGATCTCTAAATATGCTTATTTATGAATGCTTCATATATGCATGATTACTTTAGGTAGATTATGGATTTAAAAAAATGAAATGATATGACAACTTTATATAGGGATATCTAGGTAATTTATCAATTAGGCCAACCTCCAACACTCATGCGGAGCCATAAGGATCAAATCTTATTGATGAGATGTAGCCCCAACCCTATTTGAAATTAGGACTTGATTTGTTGGGAAAATGGTGTTTCAACCTTGCATTTCCATGAGGTTACTATTTATAGTAAGATTTCATTTGAGCATGAAATTGTGAAAAAATTATCCCCAAATATTATGGTTGGCTAGATAAGAATATTGATAAAGTTTCATTACAAGATCACAACCAATTTTGAAGATATTAAAGTTTTCATTTTGGAGGGGTACAATGTGTTGGCATAACTGATGATGATGAGATCTGAAGATAATTGGTAAAGATATGATTAGGTGTATGATGTCAAGTGAGGAGATGGTTGGCTTGATGTAATAAGTTGTTTCGTGACTTTATGTGTGTTCTCACTGATGGAAAGCATGTTTGTTTAGTCATCTAAGTCATATAGACCTACCAGTATAGCCTAACCAGTACTGGACCCAGTTGAAAGCAAGGTAAGAAGGAATAGAGCGATGATCAAGAGACTAGTATAGATGATCGGTGAAGAGTTAGACATTGTAATTTTATAGAACTATTAAATATAGAAACATGCACCTATGTTCAAAACTACATCAACAGATCTAGTGTATTGAGTAAGTTATGATTGACTATCACAAACTTTATGAAGAAGAATGAATACCAGTGACATATCTTTAACTGGTAATGATTTAAGGTTTGGCAGTGGATCTTATCATGTTCATAACTTAGTGATGGCATGTCACAATCCTTTTGTAATGATAAGATGTTGTTTGAGAGCGTATAAGGAACAAATTTCTTGGGAAACGACGAAGGGCTTAGAAAAATGTGGCAAGGGTTTGATTTCTTATCAAATCGATGTGAGGTGATCATTCAACAATGGAAATCATCTAGAAATTTGTTGTAATTATGTGTAATGATCTATAATATAATATCATTGATGTAATTAGGGTTTTTTACTGCCCTAACTATAAAATGTATTTAGGGCTAATTTAAGAAGGCTTTTAGTGTCGATGGTTTTGAGAAGAAGGTATTGCTGAACTAGATTATAGTGTCTACATGTGTGTAGAAAAGTTGAGATGGAAAGTATCTGTATCAATAAAAAGGGAAGTGTTGTGATCAGATCATTTTCCATGTTGTTCCCTAAAAGCTGTAGTAGTTTGAAATCGCTTAACTGGGTAAACTTTAACAAGTCTGAGATTGTAAATCCCTTCACCAGGTGGCTCATTAAATTGAGTTTCAAATCTTCTAGAAAGGTTACTCCTAATAGGGTAGAGCACCTAACAAGACTAAGGTGAAATCACTTGACTGGGTGACTCCTAACAAGGTCTGGTCTTAACCCTGCATATTGTAAAGCTCTTAACTGGGCTAGGCTTTTAACCGAGTGCATTCAAAAAGAGTGCAAATATTTTGTGGGTGCTAATTCCCATTGTAGTTTTTCCCATTTCGTTTTCCATGTGAAAAATCTTTGTGTTCATATTGTGATGCATTGTTGATACGTGCATTTGACGTCTTTACTTTGTTTTCATAATGATGAACACTTAATTGAATGGTATGGTAAATTAGTTTAAACGATTGCTTAATCAGTTACTGATCAGTAGTAACTGGATCCTTATAATAACATAATGAAATATTTAAACTTAAATTTGATGAATTTATACCTTTTGAAATATTCTGGAAAGTGGGTGTAAAAATCATAAATGTATACAAGGTGATAGAGCAATTTGGAAGCTTTATCATGCTTCAAATAAATCATCAATTAGACACATGGTTCACAAGTTATGGCCTCTAGAAGTTTGGACTCTTGAAATAGAAAATATTAAATACATCTAACACATAAATGAGTTTTAAAAGAGAGAGACACATGTTGATTTGTGTTTTGACATCTCATATGACATCTAGATTAAAGAAAAGGTTGGTTAGACTTTATTGGGTGAGTTTAGCCCATGATTTTATAATACTATTTGATGATTTTTTGTATTGTATGTCTTATATATTAGATGCACGAGAAAGAGCTTGTATTTAAAATTATTATGGCAATTGAGTTACCTATGAATCTTTGATTAGTGGTACTCCTATAATGACCTTTCTGAGAAAGAATATTATAATATTCAATTGATTGCTCAAATATAGGGGCCCATTTCTAAAGTTTTCAAGAATCAATCTCTACTTTAGGGCCTCCCACCCTAATAAGTAACTTAGGGCTGCAACATTAGGAGAAATGGTGGAGAGGACGTGCACCCCTCATCTTGCTAACTAGGAATCATGGGTGGAAGGACGAGGTTTGCATAATCATTCCCTAATAGGTTTGAGATGAAGGAGGAGGGTACTCTTCTATTTCATGTTATGGCCTCTCCAACTTGCTAGAAATCAATATTTCTCCCACCCCAGCACCTTCCAACTAATCTATGTATGGTAGGCAACCTTGAATAAGAGATTGAACTAGCAACAAGGTGGGCAATCATGGGAAATGAACTAATGAAATATTGTGCAACTTTTGGAGTGTCGAGTTTTTCTTCCAAAAGAGTTTTCCCTGCATAAATCATTGTGTTGTGGTATGAATACTATTAGGTTTATTTTTTGTTAAATTTCTGCAACTATTATAACAATCTAAAAAATATTTGCATTTCCCTCCTCTAAAGTTTAGTGTAGAAATTGTTCTACTACTTTACTTATTTAAAAGTGGTATCAAAGCCTCATTAGCTTTGGCTTTAGTTGTTGGTTGTTGGTATTTTTAAGCTAATCCATATTTGAGTGGGATCTTGAGAAGAAGGCACTTTTTGATCTTGTTGTAGCAATTTTTAGATAGAAAGTTCATCAGAGAGAATAGAGGTAGAGAGATTTAATGCAAGTAATTTTGATATATGGAAGCTAAAGTTGGAAGATCTACTAATAGATTGAGATTTGTGAGATGTTATTGATGTAAATGTTGAAAGACCCTTAGATCCTACTATGGCTGATCAATATGATGTTATGGATCGTAAAACCAAAATTCTAATAAGACGGTCCTTGGAAAAATCTGTTCTAATCAATGTCCATGAAGAGAATATTGAAAAAAAAGATATAGACTAAGCCTGGTGAGATGTATCAGAAAAATCTTTATTAAACTAGATTTTGACAATGAAGAAATTATATTCTTTGAAGATAGAAGAGAGTGGATGAATTGTAGAATGCCTAGAAGATTTTAATATGTTGGTGGCTCAATTGGTATCTATTGTTGTTAAGATGGATGAAGAGGATAAATGCTAAGTCTTTCTTTGTTATTTGCTTGATTTGTGGGATTATCTTGTTATGGTTATCAATAGTACTTCTATTATTTTGAATTTTGAAGACATCGTGGGTGCCCTACTTGGTGAAGAGATGTAGAAAAAGGTATCCATCAGTTTGAAGGAAGCCCTAACTATTCATGGAAGAGCTTAGGAAAAAGGTAAGAAGAATGAGAAGCATAATAAGTCCAAGTACAAAGGAAGATCAAATTAAAAGATCTATTAGAATTATGGTAAACTAAGACACATGGACATAAGAACTAGAAAGAAAAAAAGAAGAAGAAAAAGAAGTATGATTCTTAGTCTGATTCTGAGAAGGAAGATGGTGATGCATTCGTTGCAGCTTTAGATACTCATGTAGGTAATGATGCATGGTTAATTGACTGAGGTTCATCTTTTCATATGACTTCCAATAGATATTGGTTTTCTAAATAAGAAGAACTTAATGGAGGTAAGGTGTACTTGCATGATGATTCACATTTAGATATGGTTGGTTGTGGTAAAGTTAGGATCAGGTAGAATAAAATAATTTGGAAGTGTGTTTCATATCCTTGGATTAAAATGAAATTTATCATATGTGAGCAAACTAATATATGTAGGTGTGTAGATAGTCTTTTCTGATGCAGGATGCATGACGATTAAGGGTGCTATGGTGATTTCTAGAGGTGTCAAGTTGGGCACTCGGTATAAGCTAGAGGAATACACTATTGAATGAAATAGTATTTCTGTAAAAAGTAAATCTATGGATACTTCATTGGAAGATTTGATGGTTTCACCTAAATAGTGGATGGACATGGGTTTCTAGTACCTAAGGGTGCTCTTTCTTCTGAAGCCAAGTTACCTGTAGAGAGCTCTATGTTCTAGAACTAGAAGCTTGGCCACATTAGGGAGAAGGGTCTAAGGACCTTGAAAAATAAAAACCTTTTTGAAGGTTTGAATGATTGTAATCTTGACTTTGATTTATCTGAGTATTACATTTATAGCAAACGAAACCGCGTTTATTTTTACTTAAGTTATCATAAATCTTATAGTGTTTTAGATGTTATTCATTCTAATGTGTTTGGTCTTGTAGATGTTCCTTAAATTGAAAAATGCACATATTATGTTTCATTTATTAATTATTTTAGTAGAAGGACACGGGAATATTTTTTAAAGAGTAAATCTGAAGTTTTTGGTTGATTTAAATAATTTAAAGGAATGGTTGAGTTGCAGATTGGAAACAAAATTAATTGTTTAAGGACTAATAATAGTGGTTAATATTTCTCTAATGATTTTGATAGATTCTATAGATTGTGGCATTAATAGAGGGAATACAATTCTATGTTCTCCATAGCAGAGTCGAGTTGTAGAAAGAGTGAATATAACACTGATGGAAAAGGCTAGGAGTATCCTAAGTACTAATGGTCTAAAACAAAATTGTTGGGATGAAGTTGTTGCCACTACTTGCTACTTGAATAACAGGTCTCCTACATCGGACATTGTGGAGAAAATGCCTATGGAACCATGGTCAGGAGACAAGCCTTAATTAAGAAATCTTAGAGTTTTTGGTTGTGAGGCATATGCACATGTACCAAAGGAGAAATGAATGAAGTTGGAGAAAAAGGATGTGAAATGTATCTTAATTGGTTACATTTGTGGTGTGGAAGGATACAAGATTTGGAACCCTATTGGACAAAAGGTAATTTATAGTAGAAGTGTTGTTTTTAGAGAACTAAGTCTCCATTTGTTACATTGTAGCCAAAATAGACTAAATAGGAAGATGTGATTCAATTCCCCTCTAGGATTGAAAGAGCTAAATCAAGACCCCTAGATAGGCAAGAAGTTGAGCATAGCTCATCTAGCTCCGAATCTTTTGAAGAGGATGAAGACCCTCCAACTTAGCTTATTTAAAGGTCTATAATACATAGATAACCACCTAAAAGGTATCAACCTGGTGATTGGAGATTTATTATAGCTTTGGATACTAATATGGATGAACCTATATTTGTAGAACAAAATGATGCAGAATCTTGGAAGATTGGTATGGGAGAAGAAACAATAATTTTGAAAAATAATGATACATGGGATCTTGTACCATTGCCTAAAGGATAAAAACCTGTTGGTTGTAAATGACTGTTCAAGAAAAAGATTAGTTCAGATGGAAGTATTGAGAAGTATAAATCAAGGTTGGTTGTAAAAGGCTACTCTCAAGTTGAGGGTGTTGATTATGGTGAGATATTCCCTCCTATTGCAAAAATGGCATCCATTATATTTTTTCTTTTTGTTGCTACTGCTTATGATTTAGAGGTTGACCAAATGGATATGAAAACTTCTTTCCTTAATGGTGATTTGGAGGAGGATATTTATATGACATAGGCAGAGCACTATGTCATGAAAGGTAAAAGTAATTTGGTTTGTAAATTAAAGAAATATTTGTATGGCCTCAACTAGAGTGCTAGGATGTGGTACGAGAAATATGATACTTATGTGTTGAGTTTGGGATTTGAGTATTTTAAACCAGATCACTACGTTTATTATAAATTTGATGGTTATCATTTCCTATAGATTGCATTGTATGTTGGTGATATGTTACTTATTGGTAAAGGGAAAGGTATGATTTCAAAACTAAGGAATCAACTTGCTGCTAAATTTGAAATGAATGATCTTGGTGTAGCGAAGCACATTCTTGGGATGGAAATTAGAGGAGATAGAGTGAACAAAAATTTATGGCTAGGCCAGAGTAAGTGTGAATTCAATGTTACAAAGGTTTAACATGCATGATTATAGACCATTGTGCGTTAATTTTATAGTTGGAGCGAAAAAAATTATTGCAAATTGTCCTACATCCCCATCGGAGATGGAGAACATGAGAGAAATTCCTTAGTAGAGTGCAATGGGAAGTTTGATGTATTCTATGGTTTGTACTAGACCAAACATTCCCCAAGCAATGAGAGTTCATTCTAAATATATGTCTAATCCTAGTAGAGTTTATTGGGATGTAGTCAAAAGAGTCTTCAAATATTTGAAGGGTACCTCAGAGTATCCTTTGTGTTATAATGGTAATTTGGTTGGAGATGTGATTTCCCTTTATATTCATGGTTATGTGGATTTAAGTAGGGTAGGTGATATTGATAGAAGATTATCCACCAATTCTTATATGTTTATTTTATTTGGTGGTGAAATTAGTTGGAAGAGTAATGGCTTCTTTGTCCACTACTAAAGTAGAATATATGATAGCTACTCATTCTTATAAAGAATCCATTTGGAATAAGGGACTATGTTTAGATATTAGAATAAAACAAGGAGAAGTGATAGTTTATTGTGATAGTCAGAGTGTGATTTGCCTAGATAGGAACCCAACATTTCATGCTCAGATGAAACGCATTGATATTGAGTATCATTTGGTCAGAGATGTGGTTGAAGATGGTATGGTGAAGATGTTTAAGGTGGAAAATTTGATAGATGGTATTGATTCTTTATCTAAAGTTGTGAGCATGGAGAAGTTCAGATGGTGTTCTTAAGTCTATGGGCATTTTGGTCCCTAGCAGGTACTTTATTGTGTTGATACTCCCTTTTCTCTTAGAAGGTGTTTGACAAGTGGTAGAATGTTGGGAAAATGGTGTCTCAACCTTGTATTTACATCAGGTTACTATTTATAGTAAGTTTTCATTTCAGCAAAAAATAGTGTGAAATTTTCCCCAAAGCTTCTTGTTGGCTAGATAAGCATACTGATAAAGTTTCTTTTGAAGATCACAACCAGTTTTGAAGATATTAAAGTTTACATTTTGGAGGGTTGTAATGAAAGGTTTAAACTTAATTCTAACAAGTTGAGACCCTCCAAAATGCCTTGAAATGTGGGCATAAATAGTATAAATTTTTACAAGGTGGTAGAGCAATTCATGAGCTTTTTGATGCTTTAAACAATTTATCAAATGGACACATGGTTCAGAAGTTACAGCCTCAGAAAGTTTGGACTCCTGAAATAATAAATATTAAATGTATTAGACACATAAATGAGTTGTAAATGCGAGAGACACATGTTGATGTGTATTTTGACATATCATATGGCATCTAGATTGGAGATAAGGTCAGATATACTTTATTGGGTGGTTTTAGCACATAGTTTTGTAATACCATTTGATGACTACTTATATTGTATCTCCTATATATGAGATGTGTGAGATTAAGGTTGTGTGGAAGAGTCTTATGGCTGTTAAGTTACCTCTACATTTTTTATTGTTGGAACTCTTGTAAAGAGCTTTCTCTACAAGTATATTGTAATCTTTAATTGATTTCTAAATAATATATTAGGTAACTTTTCAAGTGTGGAGTTTTTCTCTCAAAAGGGTTTTCCCCATGTAAATCACTATGTTGTGGTATGAATTCTATTATGTTTATTTTTGTTATGTTTTATTAACTGTTGTAACGATCTGAAAAATATTTGCATTGGCCTCCTCTTGACATTACTGTAGGAAGTTGTTCTGCTACTTAACTTCCTTACATAATTGAGTGGGACCATGGAATTTTGGGTTGCGATGGCCTAGACTATACTTAAGTAGTTAAGAATAGTATAGGTTATTCATGAGGTGGGAGGAAATTAGATAATTATTTAGGAAGGGATGTTTATAGATAAGGAGATGATCCTTTGTTGAGAACTCATTGTTTCAACAGTTCCATAAATAAAATAGTTATAGATAAGTAAGGGAGAGAATAAATCTATGGTATGTAAGAAATAAAATTATTATGATGGAAGGAGTAACAAGAACCATATAAGATTGCAAATGAGAAAAAAAAAAAATACATAAATGTGCAAAATCAAAAATCATTAGGGCATATAATAATGGAAAGAAAATTAAAAAAATCAATATAAATCTACACAAAAAATGAAATTTTTAAATGGGCATGTACTCTAAGAACTAGGTCATTAAATGAAACTTGGAAATAAATTGAAATATTGTTCTTAAGTAAATTATACTAAGTAAAGAAATTTATCAAAATTGAATAAAAGTTCCTAATATAAACTAGTTAGATCTCCATGAGACAATATTGGTAAAATAACAAAGAAACCCAAATTCACAAATAAAAAAATAATAGCTATTAAATATGACTAAGTAGTTGAGATTATAAAATAAGGAGCTTTGTTGCACCTAGCATGAGAGTGCATACTTAAATAATGAATAAAACATGAATAAGATGATATTATAAATATTTGAAAATAATTATATGAGAATAGAATTGTAATACCAATGAGGAATAAACAAAGAAAAGGATATTCGATTATCAAATGGTGTGTGCGGGCTTAGCAAGAGGTGAGCTAGGGCATCTGTGTGCTAGACCGTGAGTGGGTGTGCTGGTTGTGCGTAGGGGGAGGGAAGCTTTTGGTTCTGCAGGGAGGGGCGATGTTTCGTGCAGATTTGTTTGGGGTTGGTGGTGACTCTACGATGGGGGTTTGAGTGGTGGGTGTGTTGGCATAGGTTTTTGTAGTAGCGTTGGGTGGTCTTTGCAGGGAGAGGTGGGGTTTAGCTCAGGATCTGGTCTTGGTGGATTCTGAGTGGAGAGTGTAGCAGGTTTTTTCAAGGAGTTGGGTTTTCTCTTCCTCTTTTTCTTGTTGGGTGGGTTTTGAGGCTAGACAGGAGGGCTAGTTCTTGAGAGGAAGCCTTGGGGGCTTCTCCTAGGTTGGTTTTTTGAGCAGCCCTAGGTTTGCATTGTCCATATCATGGTGTTAATACTTTTGATAATGATCTATTTTCTCCTGACTTAGGGGATGCTAGTGCTAGTGTGTCCAATGGATCCCAAATTTTGAAGTTTAATGGCTATCTTGAGAGATGCAAAGAGAGGCCAAAACTAGTGATTCCATTTGAGATGATTATCGAGGATGTGGAATATTTTTTAAAGCATTTGCTTTACTGCAAATTTTTGGGGATGAGAGTTTCTCTATAGTTTCTAGAGAATTGGGCTTAGAGAATTTGCGCACGAGAAGCAAAAATGGAGATTATGTTGTTGGCAAACAGCTACTTCATGGTTACATTCAATTGCATGGAGGATCGCAATAGGGTCTTTGAAGGAGGCCCATATTTTTATAACCAAGTGGGGTTGTTCATCAAACCTTGACATGTAGAGTTTAACCCTTCGGAGGAGCTCCCAAATAGGGTCCCAGTATGGGTTCGTTTAACACATTTTCTAGTGGAATGTTGTTGGAAGGATGTGTTGTGAATGCTCGCTTTATTTCTTGGGAAGCTGATTGGATCTTCAACGCAAACCTTATGGAGAAAGGTAATAACTTTCACTCGTATCTATGTTGAAATTGATCTTAGTAAGCCTTTTCTAGATGCTATAGATATGTGTGTGAGCTCTTATTCTTGGGTCCAGTAGCTGGATTATGGGATTTTACCATTCTGGTGTCATCTGTGTCATGAGTATGATCATTTGTAGCGCAAGTGCCCTAGGAATAAATCGGTTGTGCATCAACCTAAACAACCTCCCTATAACCTAGATGGGGCTGATAAAGGAAAATCTCCCATGTCTGATGAGGTGGTGGGTGCTGATGGTTTTGTCCCAGTTAAGACAAATAACAAGAATCGGGGACAAAGAAGGTCTTTGTAGGATAGATTGGGGGAGGATACCTTTAACAAATTTAAAGCCTTGGATGACCTTAGCCAACAGGAGTTGAATTTAGGGTTAATTTCATTGGATAAATATGGATTCGAGTTGGTTCCTCATAGTGTGAACTGGGATTCTACCCTTGTTCAACAGGTGGTTGGGAAACAACAAATGGAGATGGATCAACTAGTAGTGGCTCAGTTAGGACCCATTTATGGTGCTAAAGTGAAGTTAGCTGGGGAGAATGTTTCTCTAGCAACACAGAAATTGGAATCTGCTGGGTTCAAAAGTATAAGATCTCCTTACATCTAGGTCTTCATTAGAAAGACGTTAAAAAGGAGCAACAGAGAAGATTTTGAAGGTTGGAAAAAAGCACTTGGATAAGATAAAATTCATGGAGGAGAATTTGGTTGAGTCAGTGTCAGTAAAGACTCTAGATTCTCATTTTTCCAATACTTTAAAATGAATTTGCTATAATAGAATGTGAGGGACTTGAATGGTGCCCCTAGACAAAAAGTTGTTTGGGAGTTGATAAGGAGTCATTCTCCTTATGTCCTTTTCTTCAAGGAAACTAATTTATTCATGGAAAATATGCTGGGTCTAGTGGTGAAGCTATGGGGGAGAGACAAGTGTCAGTGCATTGGGGCATTTGGCTCTTCTGGAGGGGTGGCCTGTATTTGGAACCCCTTTAGGATTCATCCTATATGGTGGGTTGCTTCCAGATCTTCTTTATCTGAGGTTTCTTCTAGTCTTGAAACTAGCGAATATATCTTATTTACTAACATTTATGCCCCCACTGATCTTCAGGGAAAGAAAAATTTGTGGTCTTATATTTCTTTAATGCCAAGGTTGTTCCCTTTTCATCCATGGATTATGGCGTGTGATTTCAATGCCATGCTAGAGTTGAGTGAGAAGAAGGGTGGTGTTATGTGATTTGAACCTTCTTCCTTCCTTCTTCAGGATAGTATATCAACCTTGCATCTTGTTCAAATTAAGCCTACTAATGGTCTATTTACTTGGAACAACAAGAGGGAAGGTGAGTATTGGATTACAGAGAGGCTGGATCACTTTTTGGTTTCTAGGTTTTAGGTTGGTGGGGGGTGGTCCACATGCTCTAAGATTTTAGATTGGAGAGGTTCGGACCACTGCCCCATAAATTTGGTGTCTTCTTCTATTCAAGTCAGTCGCACTCCTTCATTCAAATTATAACTTATGTGGTGGAGGAAAGGGAGGCCAACCTTTGACACTACTATGTACACTTTTGTCAAGCAGCTGCAATTTGTTAAGTTTTAGCTTTAATGGCGAAATCATCAATGTTTCAGGAACATTTTTCATGCTAAGATACCTGCTCAATTAGAGTTGAATGGAATTACTAGAGAAATATGAGAGCATAATTTGTTAGAAGCCTTTCTTATGGAGGAAGATAGGGTAGTCAAGGATTTAGAGGAGTGGGAGCTTAGGGAGGAAATCTACTGGAAACAAAGAGCTCGTATTGATTGTCTTCAAGAGGAGGATAAGAATATTGTGTTCTTCTTCAATTCTATGAAAGTAAGAAGACATGGAAATTCCATTCCTATTCTAGTAAATGATAGAGGTGAGCAGTGTTTATCCTTGCAGGAGATTTCTAGGGAGTCTTTGTAGTATTTCCGGTCCATTTTTAGTGAGGATACTCAGGGGGAATTATAATAGGAGAATCAGGTTCTTTCTTGTATTCCTTCTCTAGTTACTAGGGAGATGAATGAGAAGCTTATGGGTCCTATTTTTTTGGAAGAACTTGAGAGTAATGTCTTTCACATGAAGAAGGGGAAAGCTCCTGGACCAGATGGGTTTCCGATTGAGTTCTATCAAGATTTTTGGGATATTATCAAATTGGACTTATTTCAGGTGGTCCAAGAGTCCTAGAGGAATAAGAATATGGTTTGGGCTTTGAATGTACCTTTCATTGCACTCACCTCCAAGCATGATGGCACTAACTGGTTAGGCTAGTTTCATTCTATCTCTCTCTGTAATGTGATTTATAAGATTATTTCTAAGTTGATAGTGGAAAGGTTAAAGAATTGGCTTGGGGGTGTCATTTCCAAGGAGCACAGTGGGTTCATGGAGGGTCTCCCAATCTTGGATGGTGTGGTCATTGCTACTGAGACCATTCACTCTATGACAACCTCCAAGGAAAAAGCTATGTTTACCAAGCTGGATATGGAAAAGGCTTATGATAGATTTCGTTGGTCCTTTCTCTAGAATATTCTTATGGATTTTGGCTTTGCTGATGAATGGATCCAATGGGTAATTAGTTGTGTTTCTTCTACCTCTTTCTTTGTGCTAATTAATGGAGATCACACTGAGTTGTTTGGTGCATCTAGGAGTCTTCACTAGGGAGACACATTCTCCGCATACTTATTCATTATTTTGGCTAAGGGTCTGCGGAGGTTGATTAAGTATAATGTGGGTCTAGGTATTATTAAAGGTTGGATTTGGGGTAATGACATGCCTCCTTAGTCCTATTTTGTAGATGACAAGGCCCTGATGGGACTAGCTCAAATCAAAGAAGCTACAAATATGCATAAAGTCTTGGATATTTATCTTGCTTCTTTGGGCTAGTTTATCAATAAGGATAAATCTTTCATCCTCTTCTTTAAAACACCTGGAACTATTCAAAGGATGATTTCTTATATCTTGAGATTTGAGGTCGATTTTTTCCCTTAACTTACCTGGGTGTTCCTATCTCTATTGGTAATATTCTGAGGGATTCATGGCAGGGTATCTTGGACAAATTTTGCATGAAGACTAAACATTGGACACACAGATGGTTATCCTTCAATGGGCGAGTTAAACTGATCCATTCAGTGGTTCAGGGTCTTCCGATTTATTGTTGTATGCTCCAAGTGACCCCAAATTGGTTTGCGAAGGGATTGGATTCTTTGGGAAGGCATTTCTTATGGGCAGGCAACTTGTCCTCCTATAATGGTGTCTTGCCAAATGGGACTTAGTGTATAGCCCGAAATAGTCTGGTGGGCTTGGCTTAAAGCAGTCTATTTTATTTGGGGACGCTTTGGTGACTAAATTGTACTAGAGATGCTATGTTGAATAGGATTGAGGCTGGGCTAGGATTTTGTCTTACAAGTATATGTAGAGGATCCTAGAGGAGGAAATACCAAGATATCCGCTTGCAAGAAAAGGCTCAATTATTTGGATTACTCTCAAGAAAGGGGCTGCACTTATAAAGGAAGAATTTTTATGGATATGTAAGAGGGGGGAAGAGGTTCTTTTCTAGTTCAACTCTTGGGATGGATACCCCCCATCATTCATCAGTTTCTTAACCTTGGCAATCTTTTCCAGAGGTTTCTGGAGGTAGGGTCTTCTAGAGTGGGCGACTTTAAAGTTGTATATAGGTGTTGGAAATTGGAGATGGAGGGGTGGAAGGTTCTTAATGAATGGCTGGTTGTTAGTATGGATGAAGATTGTGTTGAGCTACATGTAATTTTGGCGAGCAGACATTGTAGTTCCCTTAAGGATAGGGATTGACTTTCTTGGTCCCTAAATCCTAAGGGTGTATTTACTGTGGCCCATGCATACCAAGAGTTGTTGTCCAATAGATTGGAGGGGAGGGAGGTGCACTAGTGGAAATATGTGTGGAATAGATTCTTTTGGCCGAAGTGTAACTATTTTTCTTGGACTTTGGCTTTGAATAGATTTCTAACCTAGGATAATATTCAGAAGCGTGGGTTCCTTGGGCCTTCCATCTATGTTTTGTGTGGTAATGGGGAGGAGGATTATTCACACCTATTCTTCATAAGCCCTTTCTTGTTTCTAATCTGGCATTACTGGTGCGGGGTGTGGAAGCACCCTTGTGTTCACGTAGATTTGTTTTTGGAGTTTTGGAGGAGTTTGGGTAGGCCTCCTATTTTGTCTTCTTTTCTCCAGAGTGTCTCAAACATTGGGCCCATTTTCATACTTTGGTAGATCTAGCTAGAGAGGAACATGAGGATCTTTAAGGAGTTCAGATTATTAGTTCAATAGGTGTGGAATAGAATCATTGGAATGATCTAGGAGACGGTGGAAGCTAAATGTGAGGTGAATTTTCCTCTAGATACATTGGGTTTGTGGGAGATGTCTCCTATCTCATCTTGTGTCAGGAGAGGTAGACGTTCTATGAAGAAGGTTGAAAGGGTGGGAAGGTGGATGCCTCCTCAGGATGAGTTTATCAAGATTAACATTGATGGCTCCTCTAGGGGTAATCTCGGTCTTGCACGGATTTGTGGTGTTGGTAGGGATCATTTGGGGGATGTGGTTTTCTTCTTTTTGGTGTATAAACAGAAGCAATCTAATAATTTTATAGAGGGATTAACAATTTTCTATGCCCTGGAACGTGGTTTTGAGTTGGGGTGGCGTAAGGTTATCTGCAAATTGGATTTACAAATTATTGTTAACCTGTTGATTGAGCAGAAGGTGAGTAGGACTAATTGGCAGCTAATAGTGATTGTTCACCAAATTTTGTCAATTAGTACTATGATGGAGATGGTTCCTTTCATCCACGTTCCTCGCGAATGGAGTAAAGGAGCTAATTGTTTGGCTAAGTGGGCCTCAGAACATGGTGATGATTGGAAAGTTGAGGGTTGGAAGCATCTCTCCTAGGATTACTGTCAGGACTTGCATAAGATCTTTGCTGAGGATATGGATAGTTATGAATCTCATTGATTTTTGGTTGGGCTTAGGGTTCTCTTCTGGAGCTTTGAGGCTCTGGTTTTCTTATGTAATTCTTGATTTTGTTTATCAATAAAGTTTTTACTCCTTTATTCAAAAAAAAAAATACCAATGAGAAATAGAGAAGAGGTAATATCCTCAAGGGTGCTAATTGTATTAGGTCCAAATGAAATAAAACAAATATTTAGAGTTTTATACTCTTATTAATTCATCCTTTTTGACAACTTTCATTTTTCAGAAATGAGAGATATATTAAAAAATTCTATTTTCAATATTGTACGTATGAAAGGTATATATAAAAAGATAATTAATTAGTTCAAATAATACTACTTCAAGAAACATGAGTATTAGAGATAAATATTGCATTAAAATATGATTATTGTGAGAAATCAGAATGAATGAGAAATAATAAGAAAAATTAATAGATGTTAAAAAAAGTCACAAAGAATATTGTAAACGAATTAGTTATTGGAGGTCTTGAGGGATAAAAAAAATAAAGGATGGTTAACCATGCCAAATATATGAGAATTGATTGGCCAAATTTTTTGCAGAAAATAATGTTGACCCTTACTAATAATCCGTAAAAAATTTGTTAATAGTAATTAGAATAAATTAAAATTTGTTATAGTTAAAAGAAATCTTATATGATAGACAAATATATCTATGATAACATTGACATAGTCAAATATAAGGAGAATAGAAATTTTGACTTCAATATTTTCAAAAAGGATGAGTTGTGTTCAAATTAAGAATACTCATATCTTCTAAATAATTATGAAAAATTTACATACATGTTCATACTTGACCTATAAGAAATATGTTGAAAGTTTTAAAATAATAATGGCTAAAGAATAAGATGGCTCTACAAACACCTAAAGATGTCCTCACTTAATTAAATAAATATTTATTATTTATTTAATTATTTTCATGCCACATTTTAATACTATTAATTAAAAAAAGCTCTTATATATTTAATTAATTAATTATCCTCTTATGTCCAATCCTATGCTTCCTACTTGTTTACATGGATCAAATCTCTATTGATAGTCATGGGACAACTATCCCACTTTGTCATTTCTTCACACATGTAGATTCAATAAATTCAAAAAATTGACCCCACCTATTAATCTCATATATTCATTCAAATTAACCTATTAATCTTATTCACTCTCTTCCACCTCCTAATCTTATCCATCAATCTCACATTAACATCTTAATAATGTTCATTCTCCTTTAGCATCTCAATTGCAATATTTAATTTATTATGTGTTCACATGGATATGTAAAGTGTAGAGATTCCTTTGGAATATTATTGGGGCCTCTTGATGATTTTTATTGTAACATTATATATTATATTATAATTATTGAATATTGCTGAAAGTAAATTTAATAATGTAAACAATATTAGATGTGGGGTCAATCGGTTAATTAGTGGACAGTTTTAGCAAATGGGATGTGTGGTCGCATGATTGTTCACATGGATTTCTTGTTGATGGTTTGAGTTTCAAAAGATTTCATTGTTAAATACATGGATGATAGATGCATTTGGAGGGTTCAATGTTTTAGGGTATGCCTTGTGTCAAATTCTAATAGGTATGTTGTCTATTCTTTGCATATGGATTTTAAGTGTTTAATTGATTGATATCTCAATATTATTATATGTAATTTGTCATTTGTATTGGTGCGTTTCTTTTCAGGAGGAATCAAAGCCATGGTTTGGGTTGTACAACCCAAAGAGTTAAATCTATGAATGCTTGTAAAAATAAAAGGAAAGGAAAGATATGAGAGTTTATTGTACGTTGTGGGGTTACAAATGCGTCATCTTTTATTGTAGATCTAGTTTTATTAAGACTTGTTTTGAAGTAAATTTTCATAAATATTTATTATAGGGGTTTGGGTGGTGAGGTTTCTTATTTGACCTCATGTGACAAAATAGACCCCATGGTACCATTTAAGGAAGATGAGAGATAAATTTTGATATATAATTTTCCCTATTTTGGCATCAGTAGATGGATAAGAAATTCTTTTAGGCCAGAAATTGGCATCAGTTGACTGACATTATGAGTTCATAACATGTTTAGTAATCCTGATTTGGAGTTGATGTCACTTTATACTTAGTGTTGTATATCAAATTTATCTCATTTTGATATGGTGATAAATATTTAGTCTAGGTATGTATGTTGCATTATTGGGTCCACAAGTTATGTAATGGTATAGATAGTCTATAAATATAAGATTGCATTTATGGCTTGGACATGGAATGTCCATATATTGATAAACCTTTCATTATTGATGCATATGCAGATTGGTGTCTGTTGGCATATGTGAAAAGTTTGATGACATGGTATGATTGTATGTTGTCATTGAGGTCAATATGTTGAAGTTGTGAACCGGTATATGCAAAGTTGTCAACTGGTATATGCAAAGTTGTGAACTGGTATATGCAAAGATTGTATCGCGATTTCATTTGATTTGACTACCGGTTGGTAGTCTCAACTTCAGGGTTTCTGGTTGATGCATTCCAAGTCTATATGATTCAACTGACGACATCCTATGATGAGTTAGTATTGAAATGAAGATTAGATCAAATTACCACATCAGCCTTGTGCATGTGAAGAATGTTAGGTCCCAGAGACAACTGAGAAGGGGGGGTGAATCAGTTGTCTAACAATTTTAAACCAAAAACAACTTAACCAGTTTACTACTTAATACCGGTAAACTAGTCTTATATGCCAGTAGACAGTTTTAACAGTTACTTGGAATACCGATAAGGATTAATGCATGAAAAAAAAGGATAAAGTCATCCACAACACATAACACCAATATTTGTACGTGGAAAACCTGTAAGGGAAAAAACCACGGTGGGAAACCTTACCCATAATCAGATGATACTACTGCAGATAGTAAGTGTACATAAATGGGGTCTGCACATGCAGAAATGCCAAGCACCTAGAGCTCACTGCCCAATCACAAATGAGAGTCATACTGACTACAATTGGATGCTTAAATCCAATAAGAATGAACTAGTCAAAATAACATCTTCATATGCTGGATTCAGTATCGGTGTAGTTCTGATATGCTTTCACCAAAACCTAGCTTCACTGTCAAATGATGTCTATGTGTATAGCTCTACTTAATCTCGCATATACCTTCTTCCAATTTCTTTTCACATTCCATATCCGATCTTACGAATAAGATCTTACATTTATACCATAACCTAAGACCAATTTTAGTAGGTCGACTCTACAAGATATTACAATAAAAACATTTTACAAACAATACAATATCCGATGCAATAACTGATTCAACATGTTTGTTTAATGCATTAACAAAAATAATTAATCATCTCCATAGCGTGCTATGCTGATCTGGAAAAGATAAACCTATCGATGCATAACCTGGACCTATTTGCCGGTAACAGCAAATATGCAAATATGAATATACCAATAACCAATTCTCAAAGACAAGATGTCCAAATGATGTATTTGATATTACCAGGTGTTTTCAATGCCACTCCAAGTGTCGGTGATCATTATATCCTATCGGTGTACCATATACTGGTGACTGTGCAAAAGTCACTTGCTTGTCGGTGAATGTTTGTTGGATCTCCAAAGTGCTAGAGTTTTAGTAGGTGTTGACATCAATGACAAAACCATACCAAAATACAAACAATCTCCCCCTTTGGTATTGATGGCAAACCATCAAAGTGCCAAAACAAAAATACCAAATACCAAAGTACCAACAATTACCAAAGTATAAGTAAACTCTCCAAAGTGACAATCTCTCCCCTTGAGAGTAACATGTTTTTCACACCAATATCTCCCCAAAAGATAATGTGTTTTTCCATAGATATCACTCCCCCTTTGACATCAAATACCAAAGTTACAACAAAACCAAGTTCACATACAAAATACCAACCAGCTTAATATACCAACTACTCACCCTGAGAAGTAGCTTCCTCATCAAAGCCGGAAATAAAAAGATTTCTCTGTTAAATGTGCCAGTTGATGACAATCATCAACTATCTAAGTCTCTATCGATGGGGTTATGACTCCAAGCTAATCTCTAAGATATTCAAAAGTCTCCTTAGACAAAGGTTTAGTGAAAATATCTGTAATCTACTCTTTAGTATTCACATAAACCAGTTTTATCTCCTTTGCTTGAACATGTTCCCTTAGAAAATTTAGTTTGATAGAAACATGTTTGGTTTTAGAATATAATACCGAATTCTTAGATATGTCAATTGTTGCAGTGTTATCACAATAGATAGTAATAGGTTGCTTGCATTTTACCTTTATGTCCTTCAACATTTGCTTAAGCCATAATACCTGTGTACAGTTAGTTGCTACTGCAACATATTTTGATTTTGCTATTGATAGAGATGTACAATTTTGTTTCTTACTCAACGAAGAAATCAATCTGTTTCCAAAAAAAAATGCTTCGTCGGTGGTACTTTTTCTATCATCCAAATCTCTTGCCCAATTTGCATCTGTATATGCATATAATTCAAATTTTTCATCTCTAGGATACCATAATACAAGATCTGAAGTGCCTTGTAAGTACCGGAAAATTCTTTTTACAACTAATTCATGATTTTCTCTAGGATTACTCTGAAATCTTGAAACAATACATACTGCATTCATAATATCAGGTCTAGTTTGTGTTAAATACAGTAAACCTCCTATCATAGATTTGTACCTAGTCAGATTAACAGGTGTAGATTCATCCCTTAGAGGTAATTTTTCATTTGTAGTCATAGGTGTGCTTATCAGTTCAGAGTTCTCCATCCCAAATTTCTTTAGTAACTCTTTTAATTACTTGGATTGACTCAAGAATATAACTTTATCAATCTGTGAAATCTGTAATCCTAAAAAGAATTTTATTTCTCCAATCATAGACATTTCAAATTCTTGTTGCATCTCAATAGAAAAGTCTTTACATAATCCATCTTCTCCTCCAAAGTTTATATCATCAACAAAAACTTCTATAACCAAGATGTCATCATTAGTCACTTTATAATATAAATTATTGTCTGCATTACCTTTAGAAAAACCAATCTTCAAAAGATACTTGTCTAATCTTGCATACCAAGCTCTTGGAACTTGCTTCAATCCATACAAAGCTTTCCTTAACCTGCAAACCATATCTTTGTTATCTATCAAGGAAAATCCATCAAGTTGTTCAATGTAAACTTCTTCTTCAAGATCCCCATTAAAAAACGCACATTTAATATCCATTTGATATACTTTATAGTGCTTATGTGCTACAAAAGCCAAAAATAATTTAACTGCCTCAATTCTAGCTACTGGTGCAAAGGTTTCATTGTAATCAATTCCTTCTTTCTAAGAATATCCCTTACACACTAATCTTGCTTTATTTCCGATAACCTTACCATCTTCACTGAGTTTGTTTCTGAATACCCATTTCGTTCCAATTAAATTTTTATCTTTAGGCTGGGGAACTAATGTCCAAGTGTTGTTTTTCTCAATTTGTTCCAATTCTTCATCCATAGCTTTAATCCAATACTTATCTTCACATGCCTCATTAACAGATGATGGTTCAATTTGAGAAATAAGACATACCTTTTCATTTTCCAATCTTCCTCTTGTCATAACTCATTTATACTTGTTTCCAATTATCTGATCTTCGGAATGATCCAGTCTTACATACCGAGGTGTCTTTGTTTGTTGTTGTTCATCAGTTATAGTGGAATTTTTAGATGATACCGGGGTAACTGGATCTTTATTCTATATCGGTGGATTTAGTGTAGGTTCATTTGTCAGAATTTATGTTGCCAGTTCAGACTCTATATACCTTGAAGTTCCTTTGAATTGTTCATCAATCTTCACATTTGTACTTTCAACAATTTTAGGCAATCTTTTGTTAAAACATTTAGATGCCTTGCTCTTAGATGAATAACCAAGAAATATTCCTTCATCACTTCTAGGATCAAATTTGCCAATATACTCATCTCTTGTGATATAACATTTGCTTCCAAAAATTCTAAAATATTTAAGAGTAGGAGTAATACCAAACCATAGTTCATGAGGGGTCTTACCGATTTCACCTTTGATGTGAACTTTGTTGAATGTATAGACTGCTGTACTAACTACCTCTCTCCAATATACATGTGGTAGGTTTGCTTCTAATAACATACTTCTTTCTGCATCCAAGATAGTTCTCTTTTTCCTTTCAACAACTCTATTTTTCTTTGGTGTCCGAGGTGTTGATAGTTGTCTTCTAATTCCATTCACTTCATAGAATGTGTTAAATTCCTTAGATGTAAATTCTCCTCCTTGATATGATCTAAGACATTTAATTTTCTTACCGGTTTCATTTTCTACCATAGCTTTGAATATTTTGAAATTTTCAAGCGCTTCTGATTTTTCTCTAAGAAAAGTAACCCAACACATTCTAGAATAGTCATCAATGATTAGCATGAAATACCTATCACCTTGTAAGCTTTTAGTTCTAGCTAGACCACATAAATCAGTATGAATTAAATCAAGAGCATTATTGGATTTTTCTGGTATACTTTTTAAAGTAGCTCTAACTTTTTTTCCAAATTGACATTCCTTACATACTATATTGTGAGGCTTGACAATTTTAGGTAAACCTCTAACCACCTTAATAGCACTGATTTTCACCATGCAATCAAAGTTTACATGATAGAGTCTCTTATGCCATAGCCAACTTTCATCAATATGTGTAATTAAGCATGTCTTTTCACTGTTATTCAAATGAATGATATTACCTCTAGTCTAATTACTGACTGCAATTTCTAAACCAATTCTATTCATGATTTTGCATTTTCCATTTTTGAATTGTAACTGAAATCCTTTCTCAACTAATTGACCAACACTCAAAAGATTATGCTTTAATCCTTCAACATAGTAAACATTGTCAGTATTATTCTTAACATCAAGAGATATTGTACCCTTACCTTTGATCAAACAAGCTTTATCATCTCCAAAACTTACTAAGCCTCCATTGTATTCCTAAAAAGTTAGGAATTTACTCTTATCACAAGTCATATGATGTGAGCATCCTGAATCAATGATCCATTCATCTTTTACTTCAACTTTAGGTGCCAAGGCCTATTCTACTAGTTGAGAAGTAGGTGTCGGTTGATCTTCTATTATAGCAACAAAACCCCATCCATTGTCTATCGGATCCTCACCAGAATCATCAGTCACACCTTCATCAGCAATGTAAAAAGATTTGTCTTTATTCTTCTTAAATCTGTATCTTTGATATTTAGGGTTAGGCTTGTATGTTCTTCTAGCTTCTTCTCTTAGTCTAACATGTCTATCAGGGCATCTTGAAGCCATATGACCAATCTTATTGTAGTTAAAACATTTAAAGGGTTCTTTACCTTCATACTTACTTCCAACTGGACCTTTAGGCATTTTCCTTGCAAATAGTGCTTCAAGTTCTTCAAGTTCTTCATTTTCTTTCCTGCTTTCTTCAAATTCTCTTGCATAAAAGGCTTTCCAATTAGATTTGTCAAATGATGATGTAGATGATGTTGATGCTTTAAAAGATAAATTTGTCTTTATAGTAGCAACAAGACCAAATTCTTCAATTTCAAAAGCTAAAAATTTTCCAATCAATGTATCCCTAGTTACTGATGTATTAGGCATTGTTCTTAACTCATTTATAGCAGTGACTTTCATTTTATATGTCAGTGGGAATCCCCTTAAAACTTTTGAAAAAATTTCATCTTCACTTAAAGTACCTCCACAACATTTAATACCCAAAACAATTTCCTTTACTCTTTCCATAAAAGCAGAAATCCTTTCATCTTCTTCCATTTTTCAGATGTTCATACCTGACCTGTAAGCTTTCAAGTTTTGCAATCTTAAGCTGTGGAATCTCCTTCATTCAATGTATTCAAATGATCCCAAATAGCTTTAGCAGCAGACCTATCTAATAATCCCATGATTTGTTGATCTGATAATGCACTCAAAAGTGCTTCTCTTGCTTTGCAATCATTTTCTTCATCTTTAGTCAAGTTAGGTGGATTGGGCTAAGTCTGAGTTGGAGCAGTATAGCCATTCTTTGTAACATCCCAAATGTCCTTTCCAATGCAATCTAGATGTGTCTCCATTTAGATCTTCCATATGCCATAGTTGGTTCCATCAAGTTTACAACTGTCCTTCCTGAAATAGTTAGTAGACATCGGATCTCCTCAAGTTGTTAAACTTCTGCAAAAAGAGGACTAGGCTCTGATACCAATTGTTAGGTCCCGAAGACAATTGAGAGAGGGGGGTGAATCAGTTGTCTAACAATTTTAAACAAAAAACAACTTAACCAATTTACTGCTTAATACTGGTAAACTAGTCTTATATGATGATAGATAGTTTTAACAATTAATTTCAATATCGATAAGGATTAATGCATGAAACAAAAGGATAAAGTCATCCACAACACATAACACTAATATTTGTATGTGGAAACCCTGTAAGGGGAAAAACCACAGTGGGAAACCTTACACACAATCAGATGATACTACTGCAGATAGTAAGTGTACATAAATGGGGTCTGCACATGCAGAAAGGCCAAGCACCTAGAGCTCACTTCTGAATCACAAATGGGTGTCACACTGACTACAATTGGATGGTTAAATCCAATAAGAATGTATTGCTCAAAATAGCATCTTCATATGCTGGATTCAGTACTGGTGTAGTTCTGATATGCTTTCACAAAAACCTAGCTTCACCTTCAAATTATGTTTGCGTGTATAGCTCTGCTTAATCTCGCATATACCTTCTTACAATTTCTTTTCACATTCCATATCCGATCTTACAAATAAGATCTTACATTTATACCACAACCTAAGACCAATTTTAGTAGGTCGGCTCTACAAGATATTACAATAAAAACATTTTACAAACAATACAATATCCAATGCAATAACCGATTCAACATGTCGGCTTAGTGCATTTACAACAATAATTAATCATATCCATAGCGTGTCATGCTGATCTGGAAAAGATAAACCTGTCGATGCATAACCTGGACCTATTTCCCGGTAACAGCAAATATGCAAATATGAATATACCAATAACCAATTCTCGAAGACAAGATGTCCAAATGATGTCTTCGATATTATCAAGTGTTTTCCATGCCATTCCAAGTGCCTGTGATCATTATATCCCACTAGTGTACCATACACCGGTGACTGTGCAAAAGTCGCTTGCTGGTGAATGTTTGTTGGATCTCGAAAGTGCTAGACTTTTAGTAGGTGTTGACATCAATGACAAAACCATATCAAAATACCAACAAAGAATCTCTTTGAGGATCTTGCATGAAGAAGATTGATTCTATCTACCTCGGGAATGTGCAAAATCCCTGTAAACGGTGGAAAGAGCATGATGGGTTATCAGCTTCCAAAAGTGGTGAAGAACGGATGATGGAGAATGTCTTGAGATTTGTTCAAGATTGTTTTACTCTATGTAATGTGTTTGAATGGTCAGGATTGGACTGAGTGTGTTGTTAACCTAGATGCTTAGGGTTTTAGGTTTTGGCCACCGACCTAATTGTTGTCTATAAGGTTGATGATGATTTTCATTCGAAGTTGTTGGTAAATGAATGTATGTACTGTGATTCTTGCCAAACCAAACGAGTAAGCATAGACTTGTAGAGTGTGATTGTAGAGGAAAAGGAATTGAAGTGGATTTGCCTTGGCATTGAGTGTTGTTATCAAATCAGTGTATTACCTATTGACTTCTAACCATTTCAGCAGTTGGAAAATCCCATTACCATGGAGCTTTAACAAATTTTTTGTAAATCCTTTAATAGGGTGACTCAAAATCATTGAGTTCTTGAAATCCTCTTACAAGGTAGCCTTTAATAGGGTTTAACCTCTAATTGAGTATCCCTTAACCGGGCCATCCCTTAACACGGTGATCCCTAGCAGGATCTGTTCCTAGCAGAACCTATTGTAAAGTCTTTAACCAGACTAGGCTCCTAATAGAGCGAACTTCAAAAGAGTTCAAGAACAACTTGTGGGTATTCATCCCCACTATGGTTTTTCCAAGTTGAGTTTCCATGTGAAAATTCAGTGTGTTATGTTTGATGCTTTTTCATGTGATGTTTTAGTGTTTTCTGTTATAGCGGTAATACAAGTTGATCCAGTGGTCATTATTATAGACACCTAAAATTGTCCTGTCTAATTAAATAAATATTTATTTATTTAATTATATTAAGCCTAATTCTTCTATTAATTAAATAAATCTTTATTTATTTAATTAATTCATTTATCCTCTTCTAGCCTTATTTCTCATTTAAATAAATACATTTATTTATTTAAATTCCCCTTTTCCTAAATTAAATAAATAATTTTATTTATTTAATTGATCCCACTTATTCTATTAATTAAATAAATATTTATTTATTTAATTAATTCATTAACCTTTTCTACCCATGACGCATGTCATTCATCTCTTAATTCCTACACTACCTACCCTATCATTATTTTCTTATTTCCTTTACCTACCCTCTAATCCTAGCTAACCATTTATCTTTTACACCTCTCAATCTTATCCCTCCATTTCTTATAGTGTCTTCTATATAAGGAGATGCTTCCTTCATTATCAACCCTAATCAATCTAATCATTCAATCACTATAATCAAGCCTTCATGCAATCAACCCTGACTACTCTAGCATTTGAACTTTCATATGTGATCAAGCCTGCTTGCAACCACATTTACATTCTTTGTTGAGCTCTTGTGAACACATAAAATTTTAGAGAAAATATATCAAGCAAGATCAATGGAGATAGCAAGAATGGATATTCAAACCCTATTGGACATGTGATGGTATAATCTTTGTGATTTCATTTGATTTGCATTGTCTTAGGTAATCTTCATATGTTATGGTGGATCTTTGTTGTTGTAAGGCTAGGGTTTTGTGCTTGAATTCATTTAGTCTTTCAATATTGTTTCCATTTTCATCATAAACAATTATATTTCTAATGTATTACTTGTTTAAGCATATGGGTGAAGTGGAAATGAGATATTAGGTTTTGTGAAGATCTAAGTGATACCGGTTTATGACTTTTTCAGTCACTGTGTTTTACTAGTATTGCCTTGATTTAGATCGGTGATATTGTTTACCAATTAGTTTAGTCTTTGTAGTTTAAGTTGTTAAAGAAGTTTTTGTCCATACCGATTCACCCCCCCTCTTAGTATCTATTGGGTATTTAATGTTCATCATTATTTATCAATTGGTATCAGAGCATCCTCCAGGTCCTTTGTGTTATAAGATTAACCGCTTGAGGAAATGATCCTATTTTAATGATGAAGAGGGAAGGTCCTAAGTTCAACAGAGACAACTTTAAGATATGTAAGGACAGAATGAAGATATACATTAAATGCATGGGTGCTCAACACTGGAACTATATTAAGAATACTTGTGTTGTCCCTATTGGTACTCTCACCGATGATCAAAGGAGAGAAATTCAGGAGAATGGGCAAGTCTTGGAAGCTTTTATTAGTAGTCTATCTGATATTGAGTTTATATATGTTCAAGACAAAGACAATCCCAAAGATGTATGGGAGACTTTGGAGTCTATCTATGGCAGTGATGAGCATGTGAAGCAAGCTAAGGAAGAAAGCCTTAGAGGAAAATTTGAAGACATGCGGATGGTTAAAGGAGAGACTATTCAACAATATGGGATAAGAATTAAAACTGTTGTTGGAGACATCAAGAGTGCAGGAGGTACAATTGATGATTCTACCATTGTTAGAAAAGTTTTGAGATCCTTATTATCGGTCTATGCAATAAGGTTTGTTGCTATTCAAGAGTTGAGATCTATTGACAAGACAATAGTATCCCTTGATTCTATCATTGCTAAGTTGATAGCATATGAGCTAAACAGTTATGATGGCAGTCTTTAGAAGACTGAATCGGCCTTTAGAGCATCTGTTGCACTATCTAGAAAGAGAAAAGAGTTTAGTACCAGCTGTGAACCCAGACAAAGTAGGGATATGGATGATGAGGAGATCCTGATGGAGTTTGAAGCTCTTCTTGCCAAGAGACTTCCTAAGGGAATTGGAAAATATAGAGGTAAGCTCCATTTGAAATGTTTTTCTTGTAATAGGATAGGACACATTGCTATGAAGGCATCACTAATGATGAATAAGACTATGAAGAAAGCGAAGTCATAGTGTTTATAGCCGTTTAGGAAGATGTGTAAGACAAGAAGGCTCTTGTAACCCCATTTGATAATTCTAATGAGTGGATTATTGATAGTGGATGTTCTCACCACATGACTGGTGACCGGAGAAAGTTTGTCTTTGGAAGAATATGATGGAGGTGTAGTCTAATTTGGTAATGATGCATCATGTATGGTAAAAGGAAAAGGGTCCATCTCTCTAAATGGAAATAAAAATGTTGATAATGTGTATTGGGTAGAAGGTCTCAGGCATAGCCTTTTGAGTGTTGCCCAGCTAGATGATAAAGGACTCACTTTTGAATTCAAAGATGGAGTGTGCAAAATAAAAGGAAAGAGTGGTGAACTGATGGCCACTAGTATGTAGACCAATGATAACTTATTTTAGTTAGATACAAATATTAGTCAATGTCTAATGGCTAAGTTTGATGATAGTTGGATATGGCATAGGAGACTCTGCCATGTAAATTTTGATAATATTGTGAGGGCTAGTGAGATCAAGGCAGTTTGAGGATTGCCTCTGCTGAACAAATTGGAGAATCCTTTGTGCAGAGAATGTCAATTGTGGAAAATGTCTTCCTCAACCTTCAAAGGTAAATATTTGATAGTAGATAATTTACTTGATCTTGTGCACACAGATTTGTGTGGTCTTATGAAAACTAGAAGTGTTTAGGGAGATAGGTACTTTATGATTCTTACTGATGATTGCTCAAGAATGATGTGGGTCACATTCTTGAAAGACAAGTATGAAGCCTTTGGAAAGTTTAAATCCTTCAGAGCACTAGTTGAAAAGGAAAATGATAAGAGGATTAAATGCCTTAGAACTGACCAAGAAGGTGAGTTCACCTCTAGTGAATTCAATAAGTACTATGAAGAGAACGGCATCAAGAAGCAACTGTTTGCCCACTGGACTCCACAGCAGAATGGCCTAGCAGAAAGGAACAATTGGACTATAGTTGAAGCTGCCAGAATGATGCTCATTCAAGGGAAGGTTGCTCATAATTTTTGGAGATGAGCAGTGAGCACTATAGTCTACACTATGAATCGAGTACTCATCAAGAAAGGTAAGGATAAAACTCCTTATGAGTATTGGACCGGTAAGAGTCCAGTAGTAAGCTACTTTAGAGTGTTTGGTAGAAAGTGTTATATCAAGAGAAGTGAATACCAAAGCAAGTTTGATGCAAAATATGATGAGGGAATACCTATTCCACCCAGAGCAAAGCTTTCAAGTGTTTTAACAATAGGACTCAAAGAATTATTGAAAGTATCAATATTAGAGTCAATGAAACCTGTAAGAAATCTGAGGAAACCAGTAGCGAGCAAGCAGTATATGAACCAAATGTAACCTTCTGGGAACCGGTTGCAAAACAAACAATTACAAGTAATAGTGCTCCTACACAAATAAATGTTGATGTAGATGAAGATGAAGATGAAGATGAGGATGAAGAGGAAAAGCAAGAGGAATCAGTTAAGATCATTCCTAGGTATGTAAAGCTACATCATGATCCAAAGAAGATCATAGGAGATAAGGATGTAGGAATACTTACAAGAAGAAAGGTCAGAGAGAATTCTTGCATGATTTCTGAATTTGAGCCCAAAACATTTAAAGAGGCACACAAAGATGAAGACTAGATTAAGGCTATGGAAGAGGAACTTGACTAGATAGAAAATAATTGTACATGGTCTTTGGTACCCAGACCTGAGCACAAAAATGTCATTGACACCAAATAGGTTTTTAGAAACATGCTGAATGAAGATAGTACAGTGGTAAGAAGCACCTAGAGCATGGTATGAATGTTTACACTCTCATCTTGTGAAGATTGGATTTAAAAGAACAAGTGAAGATAGAAATATCTATCTGAAGGTAGAAAGAGATCAGATTCGAGTTCAAGTATCCTTTTTTGAGGGAGAAAGTTCAGAACAAAGAGTTTGTATTGGAACATGTTTTCAGTAAAGAATAGTTAGTACATATATTCACCAAGCCTCTACCGAAGGCTATATTTACCTATTTAAGAGGTGAATTAGGGGTGCTGCCCCTTAAAGAGGTGAACAAAAGGTATGTGCTCCACATCAGTTAGGTATTGCATTGTCAAATCTATTTTAAGATTGATGTGTTGAAGGATGCTACTCCTCAGGGGGAGCGGCATAGTAGATCATGGATGTTTGTGCCTCCATGTTGGCATTGTTGTCAAATGGGAGAAGATGTGAAGTAGAGAAGATATCTGTAGTATTTAAGACATATAATATGGAAGAAGATGTAGAGATATCTTTGTGTATTTCCAACAATGCCAAAGGGGGAGATTGTTGACATATGTGTAGAGTTTGATGACATGGTATGATTGCATGTTGTCATTGATGTCAATATGTTGAAGTTGTGAACCAGTATATGCAAAGTGGTGAATCGGTATATGCAAAGATTGTATCAGGATTTCATTTGATTTGACTATTGGTTGGTAGTCTCAACTTTGGGGTTTCTGGTTGATGCATTCCAAGTTTGTATGATTCAACCAACGACATCTTGTGATGATTTAGCATTGAAATGAAGATTAGATCACATTACCACGTCAGCCTTGTGCACATGAAGAATCTCTTTGAGGATCTTGCATGAAGAAGATTGATTCTATCTACCTCGGGAATGTGCAAAATCCTAGTAAACGGTGGAAAGAGCATGATGGGTTATCAGCTTCCAGAGCGGGGAAGAGCAGACGATGGAGAATGTCTTGAGATTTGTTCAAGATTGTTTTACTCTATGTAATGTGTTTGAACGGTCAGGATTAGACTGACTATGTTGTTAACCTAGATGCTTAGGGTTTTAGGTTTTGGCCACTGATCTAATTGTTGTTTATAAGGTCGACGATGATTTTCATTTGAAGTTGTTGGAAAATGAATATATGTGAGGTGATTCTTGCTAGACAAAAGGAGTAAGCAGAGATTTATAGAGTGTGATTGTAGAGGAAAAGGAATTGAAGAGGATCTGCCTTGGCATTGAGTGTTGTTATCAGATTAGTGTATTACCTGTTCACTTCTAACCATTTCAGTAGTTGGAAAATACCTTTATCGGGTAGCTTTAACAACCTTTTTGTAAATCCTTTAACAGGGTGACTCAAAATCATTGAGTTCTTGAATTCATCTTACAAGGTAAACTTTGACAGGGTTTAACCTCTAACTAGGTATTTAGCGATCCCTTAATCGGGTGATCCCTAGAAGGAATGGTTCCTAGCAGAACCTGTTGTAAAGTCTTTAACCGAACTAGGTTCCTAACAGAGTGAACTTTAGAAGAGTTCAAGAACAACTTGTGGGTATTCATCCCCACCATGGTTTTCCCCAGTTGGGTTTCCATGTGATAAATCAGTGTGTTATGTGTGATGCTTTATCATGTGATGTTTTAGTGTTTTCTGTTAAAGCGGTAATGTAAGTTGATCTAGTGGTCATTATATTTCTGATGTATTACTTGTTTAAGCATATGGGTGAAGTGGAAATGAGATATTAGGTTATGTGAAGATCTAAGGGTTACCGGTTCATGACTTTTTTAGTCATTGTGTTTTACCGGTATTGCCTTGATTTAGATTGGTGATATTGTTTACCATTTAGTTCAATATTTGCAGTTTAAGTTGTTAACAAAGTTTTTGTCCATACTAATTCACCACCCCCCCCTCTTAGTATCTATTGGGTATTTAATGTTCATCATTATCCATCAGTGTCTTGGTTTAGTCACTTAGTGTGTTGATTTTATTTTCATGTTGAACAGGACATATAGGGTTACTAAGTGTGTGAGGTGAAAATGATGTTGATAAACTATTGTAAAACATCAAAGATTCAACCACAAAAAATCATAGTCCTATAATGAAGCATTCACCATACAACAATGAAGATACCTAACATCATGTAAATTAATAAATAATACAATAATACCATTCACATATCAATTAGGGTATCAATCTACATTGTCTCTTATCTCCATTGATTTTGCTTGATAGATTTGCTCTCATATTTTGTATATGCACAAGATCTCAACAAAGAATAGATATTGGTTTCTTGATCACTAGAAAGATTGATTGATATATTTGTTATGGTTTTAAAAGGAGAGTATCCTCTAATATAGAAGACATTTTAGATAATTGAGGGATAAGATTAAGAGGTGAAAAGATAACTTGTCAGCTAGGATTAAAGGGTAGGTAGAAGAAACAATAAAATGATAAGAGGGTAGGTAGAGGAAAATTAAGATCTAAATTACATGTGTCATAGAAAGAAGAAGCTAATGAATTAAACAAATAAATAAATAGATTTATTTAATTAATAGAGGAAGTGGGACCAATTAAATAAATATAATATTTATTTAATTTAGGGAAAAGATAGTTTAAATAAATAAAAAATTTATTTAAATAAGGAAAGGATTGAAGAGGGTAAATGAATTAATTAAATAAACAAGAATTTATTTAATTAATAGAAAACTTAGGATAAATAAATTAAATAAATTAAATATTTATTTAATTAAGAAGGACAATTTTAGGTGTCTACATTTTTCCCCTTTTTGAGATAATGCATCTTGTCGTGTTGGCTCAAAGAAGATGAGATAAACTAATACAAAGCTTCCCCAAGAAGGAAATGATATGCCCCTCAAGAGATTGGATGAAATTTCCAGACAATCTCTCGATAAGAAAGGAAAGCTAGAGAGAGCCAATAAGATAGGATGTCATGTTTATGTCCCCAATTTTATATTTGGAATTTTGACATTGATCTTGGTAGTTCTCTTTGTATTGGATACATGATCATTTCATTGATTACTCTATGGTAGTGCTATGTTGCATTTGGAGTTTGGCATGGATTTATTAGTTACAAGTACTGATGGATACATGGAGATGTAGATATTCTCTTATAATTAGAGACATGTGTCAAGATGGTTGGTGGTTTCAATGTGAAGATCAAGGAACACTCACCTAGTATGGACTAGGGAGAAGATTGTTCCTAGTATGAGTCATTATGAATTAGATATCTTTATGAGAATTATCATCCCCCACTCTTGGTCTACTCAATAGTTTACTACTTGAGAGATATTGACCATCTTCCTTTTAGGTGCATTATGTTTATCTTTATATTCTATAGATATGGATGTCGAGGTATGGATAGATGATTAGCTTAGAAGGGTTTAGTTTGAGAGATGTTTCAAACTGGTTGTCTTCTTATGCATTTTAGTTGCTTTTGAATAAGGGAAAATAGGTTTTGATGGGCCCCTGAAACCCATTATAGCCAAAAGATTAAAAGATATACATTAATGCACAACAACATGCAAAAGACAACGACTAAGAAAAGGATAGCTGATGAGAGAAAACGCCAGCAAACTAGAGATACCTAATGAAAAACAAAAAGGACCGATAGATTGAGCCCAAACTTAGGTTAAGTTCTAAAGCATTTCAGAAGCTTCCAAGTCTAGTTGTTCCATATTATCAGTCATCCACTTGATTTCCTCAATTTCCTTGCTAGCACTTTGCATCATTTTGGTGCTCATCTGCATTCTTCTCCCAAGCCCAATCTCCATATCCTCTAGGGTTTCTTCCTTCACTTCAATAATGCCCGTCAAAGCTTTATCCCCATTGTCATTCTCAAGCTTACCGATAAGAGACTAAATACTAGCTGAGGAGGTCTTAAGAATCTTATGACTTTGCTCACTAATCTTTTTGAGCGTGTTCTCAACTCCATCAAGTCTTTTTCAGTGGGCCATGCTCTATTCTCCAAGCTAAGAAAGCTATTTTCATAAGCATTGATGATTTCCTCTGCATTACTAATAGCTTTGGTAAGATCACTAAGACAATCAAGGAGGGAATTGAATTTACCCGACCCTAAAGCTTCTAAACTCTCAATTTTTCCTACTTCCTGGGCTTGCTTGGTTTTAATGCTAGTAATTTCCTTTTGCATCCAAAGGAGAACCTTTTTGAAGCTATCCATGTCGTTATTGATACAGAGGTCTGCTAGGATTCCCAAAGATACTTAGAGGGGGGGTGAATCAATATCTAACTTGTATATAAATTTACTTGACTTAAAACATGAAAAATATATTAAAACTGTGTACCGATAAACCAAAAATAATGCAGTAAACAAGAATAACAGTAACCACATGAGAAGCACACCATAACATAATATTTTAATGAGGAAATCTAGTGTGGAAAAAACCTCGGTGGGATTTGTGACCCACAATATTCTCTTACTGGCCAATAAGGGAATATTACTCTTACAATAGGGGCCTACACATGCAAGAAGGCCAAGTGCCTAGAGCTCACTGCTCAATTACAAAAGAAGTAACAAAAACTTACAAAATGGATTATACTAATTCAAAGTCTTGTACTGCTTCAGAATAGCATCTACTATGCCAGATTTAGTACCAGTTTAAGCTCTACTACAAAATAAATCCTTAACCAATATTTTGCATATTAGGTCTACTTATCTTGCATCCTATCACTGCCGGTGTAGAGTCTGTCTGTTGGTGCCGGTGCCGGTATCATATGATTCCAAGGATGCCATCAATGGAAAAACCTTCAAGCACTTATAATTTCTCATTGGAGTGTGTATTTTCCAACAATATCCCCCTTTGGCATTGATGGCAACAGTCATGAGAAAAATCAAAAGTGTCCAAAATGATATCCAAAAATAGTCTGCCAAAAAATTGTCTTTCCAAAATTGTATGCTTCCTTGAGCAAATGAAGTCCCTTCCTTCTGACCATTTTTATCATCCCACTACTCCCCCTTTGACATCAATGACAAAGGTTCTCATTTCGTGTTAATGGAGTCCTGTCCTGATTCTTCTAACCAGTGGGTTACAATTGGAAAGATATCTGTCAAAACTAAGTTTATACCATTGTTGAAAGTTTTGCTATCTGTTATTGCCTCTTGTGTTCTCTGCACTATACCGTTGAGGATGTGCATTTGCTCTTTCGGTGTCTTTAGTTCAAGAACCAGAGCTTCAGATATTTCTTTTCTTAAAGAAGTAAGGTATTCAAGTCTTGGACTAAGTCTGCATTTCAAGTCCTTTGCTTTATCCTTTATTCCCTGTTTGTCATGTTCTAACTTCTTGATTCTCTCTTCCTATTTTGCAATCTTCTTTTCTAACTCCAAAAATGAATCTGATGTTCCAATCAAATTGTCAGCAATATTATTTATCTTTTCTTGAGCTTTGCTGATCTCCTTGTCAAGATATTCTATTAATACATTCATTTTGCAAGTGTCCCTATACAGTTTCTTGAAGTCATAGATTATTTCTCCAAGTTATGGTAAAAGGGTGTCCATTTCTTCCTTGTTTTTCTTTACAATATCCTCAAATAATTTATCTTTTTCTTTTATTAGACTCTCATTAAATGTATCCTCATTTATTTTATCAATAGTCAATAGGTTGTCGGTAATGAACTTAAACAATGTGTCTAGTTGACCTAAAGAATCTTTATTCTCAACACTGCACTTTGGTGCTATCAATTTAAGAATTGGTATTGTATCATCAATAGCCTTATAGGCTTGTGCATTGCATTTCATGATCTTCTTTATTGAATCTAACAAAACCACTGTTACATTGGTAGGTCTAAATTTTGTCATAGTTGTACCAGATGTTTGTCCAACAGTCTTTATAATAGTCATGCTACCGGTTGTGGTTATTACCTTGCTTGATTCAACCTTTGGTAGGTCGGTTTGTGTTTGCATTTCTACAAACAAGGGTTTATGTTTTTCAGTTTGGGCCGGTGGCACTATGTCTGTTTGTACCTGTGCTTCAACTTGTACCAGTTTTGGTTTCTCTATCTGTGTCTTAGAGGGTTTCTCTAAGCTTTTAACTACCAGTTTCTCAGATGTAATCTCAGTTTGTACCTCTGAACTCTCTTTAGCTGATTCTTTAGATAGTTTATCTGTTGTTTCTACCGATTTCTCAGTGGTATCCTTTATCGGTTGCTCTGTCTGTGCTAGTTTTTTTGTGTTCATCTCAACCTTTGTAGTTGGTGACTCAATAGTCACATTTTTCTCTTTGTCCTTAGTGGTTTCTCTGTCACCCATAACGTTAACTTCCTGAGTGTCTACATTTACTGTATACAAAATTTCTGATTCAGGGTTTGTATCTTCTACCGGAGTCTCCATACTCTGAGTGGCTAGTTGATTTTCAATAGTGTCTGTAGTTGGAGTATCTGAAAGAGGTGGGGGCAAATTTTCAGTTATTTTCAGGCTTGGTGGTCCACCTACCTTACCTTTCCCCTTATCTTTGTCCTTTTGATATACTTTGATAGTTTTTGGCCTAAGAAATTCTTCCTCTTTTGCTTTTTCCACAAAGAATATATCCCATCCATCTATTGTTTCCTCAGATACTTCAGTTACTCTGCTAGCCATTAGTGCTACATGCCAGTGAATAGTATAAAATAGTGTCCGATTAGCCTCACTAATTAATTTATCTATTTCATCAGGTGAGTTAGTTGGATGCACTGCCAGTAATTTTTCAGTCTTAATCCTTTTATCTAGTTCAACAATGGCTAATCTTTTAGATTCTAATCTCCTATACAAGTCATTTGGAATTTAATCAACAATTTGCATCAAAAAATTCTTGTATATATCTAAGTGTAGAATTACACTGTTTTATATGCTTTCCTTATCATCAGCTGATAGTGTATTGTACATTTTATTGATGTTCTTCAACTTACCATCCTCTGTAATTTCGCTAAGAATTTTGTCTAGAGGAGCAATAGTCTATTTCACCTTCTTCTTCTTAGGAGTCATTTTCTTTGCCGAAGGCCTTACTGCTTGTTTCTTCTACCTTGTTCTTTTAGGTGTAGGAGAGGGTGCCAGTGAGGGTTTTCTTTTTATTTCAACCCTTTTAAATACAACAAGTATATCACTTTCAGAAGAAGTTCCAACCAGTGAAAGATGAGTTTCTGGTTGAGGTCCTTCCAACTCACTTTCACTTATACCAGTTTGTATCAGAACATCTTCCTTGATTGCCATTGCCTGTCGGATTCCTTTCCTTACATTTGCTTCAACTTTCTTAACCCTTTTCCTAGATTAAATTTCACTTTCTATTGTTTCGGCATTTCCAAAAACTTCCTCTTCCGGTTCCTTTGGAGCTTCAAGGAGGGCTTTAGCATATGTTTATATGATGTTGTCATTTGTTTCATAGCCCATTTTAGTTACCCAAATAGTTTGAGGGACAACTGCTTCCATCCAAATTTCATCTTTCTTGATCACAAAATAGATTTCCTTTTGATACTTATCCACAATAGCTTATGATAGTCTTACTCTAGTCTTCATTCGAGCCTTCAATGCTTGGAAATGCTCATTTATGTTTTTCTCCCTGTTCTCTCCCATATTGTTCAATAGATCTAACAGTTGTTTTCCTATCGGTATGTCAAAGCCAAAATCTCTAGAACCAATATTGGGTACTTTTTTGGTTATGTATATCATCAGAGAAACAAGTAAGTTTCTAAATCTGAATGTTCCTTTCTTATCTCCTTTAATCTTTCCCAAATTGTCTATCAGCTCATCTTTAAGCCATTCATATATATCTATTCTTGGATTATCATTGACCATATCATAGGCACTCTTGATATATAGGCTAGAAACTGAGTTTAACCATTTGCATGTGTAGCCTGATAACCTAAGATCATACTGATAAATCTGACATTTATATCCTTCACATCGTTTACCCTTAGAGATCTTTTATCAAATGTTGCACCAGTTAGGTTTATCACTATGTCATTTGAGACCTTCTTTGTTGTGTCCGGTCTGTTACCAGTGGAGGGTAACCCTGTTACAACTTTTACTGCTTCTTTTGTGATTTTATGAATAGAGTCTAGCCAGAAAAATTCACCATGTACTTTTCTTAACACAATCCTTATGATATCCTTGGGAAAATCTGGGATACTAAGAATTTCAGTGAAACCTAGGGTTTCTACTATCTTATGTTCAATTTTGTCATTTCAGGATTCATCACAAATCACAGTTTAAACATGTTCTAAATCTCATCATCACCTAATTCATCAATATGACAATGTATATACATCCTAGGGTCTTCAACATATACTACTCCTTTAGGGATTTGAGAAAATGCACTTATGCTATCATCTTTCTTTTTAATTTCAGGA
This sequence comes from Cryptomeria japonica, assembly GCF_030272615.1. Lineage (NCBI taxonomy): Eukaryota > Viridiplantae > Streptophyta > Pinopsida > Cupressales > Cupressaceae > Cryptomeria > Cryptomeria japonica. Next base: position 576,232,393 of record NC_081405.1, read on the forward strand.
ACTAGTTTGAAAATGGGTCTAGGGCACTTAATAACCTCAACAACAGTAGGATTTGAAATAAATTCAGGAGTGGATGAAGATGCCATAGCTATAAACACCTCAATCTTCCTTAGGGATGAATGCTTTGATGGATTGCTTCACTTCTTCGCTTAAAATACCTTTGCTCGGGAATTTTCACGCTCTCGAGGATTCGAATGCTTGGTGAATGAAAAAGGAGCCAAAACACTTGCTTTATAATGTTTATTTTTGCCAACTACCACATTTAATTATTGCCGGTTAAGTCACAACTTAAGTCATCTATCGGTATAGAAGCAATTTCAACTTCTCACCATTAACCAAGGGAATAATAACAAATTTTTCATTTTGTTTCTAAACCCCCATAGGATTTTTCTTCAGTTAGATGAAGAGTCTCCTGTTGGTGGAGTGTTACTCTATTCTATCGGTGGAGGATTATTCCAATCAACATTCAGATCTGACTTTCTGATCCATTGTTTTGAGAATTCTTGCTTTACCTCTTCAACCTTTTCTTTACCTTTCAAACTAGGACCTTTGTTATTTGCTGATGATTCCTTACTTCTACAAAATTTTGCAATATGTCCAATTTTGTTACAGGCATAACAAGTCACATTGTTCTTCTGAATAGCTTACTCATATCCTATGCCAGTATGTGTTCTACATTGATTAGATACGTGCCCAAATCTCCCACAAACATAACATCTCACATTCATTCTGCATTTTTCTGAATTATGACCAATTTTGTTGCATTTGGAACATTGATCAGTGGATGTATTAGTGTTTTGATAATTTCTAGATTTGCACTGATTTGCTATATGACCATACTTGTTACAGTTAAAGCATTTTTCATTAAACTTTTAAGCAGTAGGTTGTCTTACTGGTTTCTATGATCATGATTGTTTGCAGTACCGGAGCTTTCACCAACCTCAAAGCCAAGGCCATTTGTATCACCATTATGTTTCTAATTCTTCAAGATTTCACCAAGTTCTTCTAAACTTTTCTTGAATTTCTCCTTGTGATGATTTGTAGCAGTCAGTTCACTCCCCAAGATTCCTTTTTGTCTTATGAGTTCAGTTATGTCATTTTGTGTGTGCATAAGATCTGTCTTCAACATATCATTTTCATGATTGAGTCTTGTCTTTTCATTTCCAGCATCATTTAGTCTTCTAACCAAGTCTTCTTCATTCTTCTTTCTATCTTCAATTTCTTTACAAAATCTCATAGTCATATCCTACATCTCATTCTTTGTCGTATTGATTTCTTGTCTTAGCTTGTTTATCAAATCATTAAGAGTTTCCTTTTCATTTTCCTCATTCTACATCTTTTCACAAAGTTCTATTCTTGTGTTCCTTGCAATAGTAACATTATCTTCAAGTGCTTGAATAATATCTTGAGCAGCCTTTAGATCATCTTCAAGTTTGATATTCTTCACCTTTTCTGCATCATAGTCTGTAAGAGTTGTTTCCAATTGTTTTCTCAAGTTTTCCATCTCTACCGGTGACAAGAACTTCCTCAAGTTGTTAGGATTTTGAAAATAGAGGACTAGGCTCTGATACCAATTATTAGGATTCCCAAAGATACTAAGAGTGGCGGGTGAATTAGTATCTAATTAGTATATAAATTTACTTGACTTAAAACATGAAAAACATTTTAAACTATGTACAGATAAACTAGAAATAATGTAGTAAACAAGAATAATAGTAACCACATGAGGAGAACACAATAACACAATATTTTAATGAGGAAACCCTCGGTGGGATTTGTGACCCACAATATTCACTTACTGGCCAATAAGGGAATATTACTCTTACAATAGGAGCCTGCACATGCAGGAAGGCCAAGTGCCTAGAGCTCACTGCTCAATTATAAAAGAAGTCACACTGACTTACAAAATGGATTATACTAATCCAATGTCTTGTACTGCTTCAGATCAACATCTGCTATGCCAGATTTAGTACCAGTTTAAGCTCTGCTACAACATAAATCCTTAACCAATATTTCGCATATTAGGTCTACTTATCTCACATCTTATAATATCTATTTCCTATTACAAAATGATCTTATACATATATGAGTCAAATTACAACTCGCCATGTCATCTTACAATGATTTTACAATTAATTACAAAATACATTTTAAACAAAATTGAAGTCAGCCAAGGTGGTAATATCCTTCCTTTCACTGTCGGTGCCCTGTATGTCACTGTAGAGTGTGTCTATTGGTGCCGATACTGGTATCATGTGATTGCAAGGTTGCCATCAATGACAAAACCTTCAATCACTTATAATTTCTCATTGGAGAGTGCATTTTCCAACAAGGTCAATATTTAGGTGATGCTCTTCCTGGGTCTTGTCACTAGTAGTTTCAAGATTCACTTCAAGTCCGACCTCCCCAACACTAGAGCTCTAAGCTTATTTCATGGTCGTATCCTCCCCCATTAGGCCCTTTTCATTAGAGTCAGTTGTGAGAGGCAACCGATTCTTGGTTCCCACGTCCTTAGTTTTAGGAGTATTCCTTTTTTGCATTTGGTTCACAAGAATTTGGACCTCCTCACTTTCACTACCCATGTCATTACTAGTCTCATTATCCTCATCCTTGCCTCTCTGCTTCTTTTTGGCCGACCCTTTATTCTATTTCCCATGCTACATTTTTCTATTTTTCTTGATCGATCGAGCAATTTCGGGGTCGTCCTCTATCTCAAATTTTGTTTCATAGTCTTCACCTTCCTCATCATTAGAATCATCAAGATCCTCTTCCGACTTAAAAACCTCAACTATATTTAGATGGATGGTAGTATTCTTGATGTGATTATATAATCACCATCCAACCTTCATGCATTACAGGGTTGATATTGGGGTTGGATATTGCATCCATGATCCTAGCATTAAGGGTGCAGAATAGACAATATGGAATAGAAATTTAATCTTTATACCTAAAGTGATTTGGTGAGACAAAATGGTAGCTATAAACCCTAGTATATCTACCATAAAGAGTGATAAATTCCATTATAGAAAGAAAATCCCTTTCCCAAATTAACTTAATTACTTTTGGCAAGAACTAAGTGTGGCTGCCCTTCACCAATCTGGCTTTCTCCTCCTCATCCTTCAGAAATTTCTTCACAACAGCATTTGAAATATTTATGTCCCTGTAGAACTTGATGTCAGCCATCGAAAGACCCATTGCCTAAGTGATTATGACTTTAGTCACCTTGACCTTCCTATTGCCTATGGTTAATGTGCCTTTATTGTAGCCCTTCTTGAAGATTCTTGTAATTTCGGGCCATTTCTCCTGCATGCGCTCCATAAAATCAGTCATCTTGGCAGCTTGAAGTACCACTCAGACCTGCGGATAGTTCCTCCATTTATCAATGGTTGTAGCCTCTGTTCTCTTGCATTTTCCACCGATAATGTTATTGATATCTGTTGTCTATAATTTCCAACAATTACCTTTCTTCGCAATAAACATTCTATGAGAAACCACTAGAATTATGTGGGAGTTTCGAATACTCTTCCTCAAGATGGAGAAAAGCACCCATAAAGCATGCAAAGTGATCCTACAATAATTACTGTACCTCCTTCTTGGCTGCATACAAAACTAGCTCCTGCTGCCATGACCTCTCCTAGCACCTCTAGAATGATTTCAAATCTGGCCTTTCTTTCCATTTAATCTTTCATAATTTAAGAGATAATGTGCCACACACGGGAGCTCCCCTTTGCAATTCTAGGTCATAATTTTTTCACTCCATACTACCTCATTGGAATCCCAGTCAAGACTCCTGTTGGCCTCTTTATAAACATGGGGAATGTGGCATTTGTTAAACCCCTGAAGCAACTCCCTGGTGGAATCAATTATGTTTTTAATCATCTACAAGTGTTAGCGTTTACCTAGGAGGAAATTAATAATGTTTTTAGACTCACCTTCCAACCATAACATGTTGACCCTCAAATTATAGGCTAATTTAATTTATTGGAGGGCACCCATAGCTTTGGTCAGATGATTGGTCTAAATTCCCAAGGGATAGGCAACCACCCCAGTACCATTTTGGATAACATGACCGCAACCTACAGGTCCAGGGTTCACTTTTTCCGCACCACCAAAGTTTCCCTTAAACCAATCATTAGGGTGGAAAGACCAACAACTCATACTTCTATTTATTTGGTTGATGTTGGTGCCTATATAGGGTGGGATATTCCAGCACTTGAGAACATCAAAATCCTCCTTATTATTCAAACAATGCACCCCCCTGGCCATCACATTCTCTACATAATTATCTTTTATCTTGTCCCACACCACTTCAGAGGTGCTAATATCATTCCTGAATATTCTATTATTCCTCTCTTTCCATATCCCCCAAAGGACATGTGCAAATGAAAACTTTCATAGATTTCTTATGGTGAGGTTATTGGTAGAATATTGCCAGCTTCTGAAACAATCCCGAATTTGCTCAGGGTAGACCCAATTCAACCCCCACATTTGAAAAAATATCCCCCAAAATAAGAAGAACAAAAGGATAGTGTATAGAAATATGGTTCATAATTCCTCATTATTAAGACAAAGATAGCATCTGTTATAGATACAAAAGCCCCTCTTTCTCAAATTATTAGTACTTAGAATCTTATTTTGCAAAAGGATTCACAAAAGGATATTGATTTTAGGAATCAAACTTGGATACCAAGCCCTATCCCAGCAAGGAGTAGGGTCTTGGGATTAAGCTAGGAAAAGGACAATAGAAGAGACTGAATAAGTCCCCAAAGATGTCCCTCTCCACACCATGTGGTCTTCCCTTCTAGTATTTAAGATAGAATGGTCGATCATTAAGTTTACCTTCTTTAGTTTGGCATAAATAGAGCTGAGGTGCACCTACTTTTGATCTTTCTAGTAATCAACCACTTTAGTTTTGAGCTTCTATTTACAATTTTAGATGAGCATCTGATAGGCATTCTTATTAAGAGGAGCTCCATCAATATCAACATCATCCCAAAAGTCCACTTTCCTGCCATCACCTATAGCCCAAACATTGCCTAAACTAGCAATACCTTTAGCTTGGATAACATTGTTCCAAATGAAAGAGCCACTTGCTATCTAATCAGAGACCAGGAAATATTTTATGGTAGGAACCTCCCAGAAGTACTTAGCCTTCCAGATATTTTTGTTCAAGGTTTTTATATTCCTTAAGCCCAAACCCCGCTTCTTTTTTGGTTTACACACATTATCCCAAGCTATGAGAGTCATTCTCTTTTTCTCCTCAACCCCACACCAAAGGAAGGATATATGAATTTTCTCAATAGCTTCAGCAAATTTACCAGGGATTTTGAAGAGGCTTAAAGTGTACACCAAAAGAATTTGGAGAGAAGATTTTAAAAGATGGTTTTTTCCAGCTTGACTAAGAAGGGTACCTTTCCAACCAGCCAACTTTATACTGAATCTATCCATAAGACTATTCCAAAACAACTTCGAAGGTTTCCAATCCAAAGGGAAACCAAGGAAGATAGCGAGAGGCTTACCAATTTGGCATCCAAGGATCCTGGTCATCCTCATCTGTCTTTCCTCCAGGGTGTTGAAGAAGAAAATAGAGATTTTCTCCCAATTGATAGTTTGACCCGAGGCTGATCTATAAGTGTTGAGAAGGTTCTTCAAATTGGACAGTTCTTTGATAGTAGGTGTACCCATTAAGATGGTACCATCAACAAATTGTTGATGGGTAGAAGCTCTAAAACCAGAAGAAGGTGAGATACCACAAAGAAGCCCTAGAGAAATGGATTTGCTAATAAATCTACCCACACATTCAGCCAAATGATGAAGAGAAAATGGGATATGGGATCCCCCTACCGAATGCCCCTAGAATTTTTGAAGAAGGGAGAAGGCACTGCATTCAAAATAACATAAAAAGAAGGGGTCGAGATAGGTTGATCAATCATCTGAATAAACCTAGTACCAAAGTCAAAAGCACCAAGAACCTTACCCAAATTATCTAGTCCAGACGTCATAGGATTTTGACAGATCCAACTTCATAAGAAATCCTTTCATTTTTGAATCCACCAACGAGTGAATTTTTTCATGGATAGCAATGATAGAGTCAAGGGTTTGTCTGCCACTAACAAATCCCCTATGTTGGGGTGAGATGATCAAAGGAAGAATCCTTAGTAGTCTGCCTGTCACCACCTTATAGATTATTTTATAGAATGAGTTGCATAAGCTTATCAGTCAGAACTTATCCATAGAGTCAGGCCCCAGGCATTTGGGGATCAGAACCAAGAAAGTATCATTGAGTTTCATTAACATAAGTATAGCCCCAAAAAACTCATGCACACCTTTAACCACATCAAATTTGAGGATGTCCAAAAAGGTTTGAAAGAAGAACAATGAAAAATCCATCCAGGCCCATGGCTTTATTCCCATCAAAAGAAAAAAATATCTTTTTAACTTCCTCCTTAAAAGGGATGGCCACCCAGGCCTTGTTGTGAACCTCATTAATGATTGAAAGAATGTTCTCAAGGAGGGCACTCTAGGAGTGACCATCTAGACTAGAATCCGCCGATAGAAGTAAGGTGAAACATTCCCTAGCTTCCTTTCCAAACTCATCATCCTTCCTAATTTTAGTTCCCCCAATTCTCAACTTAGAGATTCGATTAGCAACCTCATGTTTCATAATGGTCATATGCAAGAATCTAGTATTTTTTTCCCCAACTTTAAGCCACAGAGATATAGACCTTTGTTTCCAGAATTATTCTTCTCTTCTTATAATCTTGTGGTACTTCACAAGCACTTCATTTTCCTCCCTAATTGATACTTAATTATATCCACTCATTTGGATTTTATCCTGCATTTTCTTGAGTTCCAGCTAGGTTTTGGTCTTGGCAGGAAACAGATCTCTGCAAACCTCCTTGTTCCATTTTTTAATATTGTCTTTCACGCTCCTTAATTTTTTAGCCATTCTATACATAGAAGTACCTTTGACATCATTAGACCACCACATCTCAATGGCCTTCACAAGGTTAGGGTGGTCCAGCCACATCCTTTCAAATTTGCATGAGAATTTTCTTTTAACAATAGTATTATCAGCAATAAAAACCACAAGGAAGTGGTCAGAACCAATCCTAGAGATTGCAGAGAGGGAGCACTACTAATTATTAAACCAATCATTAGAAATAAGGGCCCTATTAATTCTAACTTGAATGAGATCTTCCCTCATCCTCTTGTCCATCCAAGTAAAATTAGCTCTTTGGAGATCAATATCATGCAGATCCTGGTTGTTGATAAAGTTCAAAAGATCCATTCTACTTTCTAGCTGAGAAGGTGGTGTAGGAGCACCTAAGGGTTGAAATGCCCTTATCTAGTTTTGATTTTTGAGACCTTTGGGTGGTCATGTACATACATAAGGACTAGCTCTAAGTCTATTTGTTTGGTTCTTTTTGGCCATTTTTGAGATTTTCCTTATCGGTAAGACCTACCCCGATTGGCAAGTCCTACCCCGATGAGGTCGCTAGAGCGAACGTAGTTGTATCAGGTATCAGCAAGAGTTGTTTGCACTTACTCCGATGACCCGATAAGTCATTGGTGTTTGAAGAAGTTGTTATCGGGTAGCAGGAGGAACCGGTTCAAGTCACCCGAATGACCCGATGAGTACGCATTAGCTTGGAGTGGACCCATCAGGTATCGGCGAGAGTATTTTCATTTTACCCCAACAACCCGATGAGAAAGAATATGCATAGAGTATTTTATCAGGTATTAGGGAGAGTGGTTTCAAGCTATCCCTTGAACCCGATAGAAAGGTGGATGGACTGGAGTAAGTCATTAGCTATTGGAAGGAATGCTTCAGTGTTACACCGACGGCCCGATGACAAAGCACAAGTGGAGGAAGATGGCATCGACCATTGGGCTAACATGTTTGGAGGAGACCCGAAGGAAACACCCAAGAAGCAAAGGAAAGCATCGCCCCTTAGATGAAGGGATTTCTTGCTATCTCGAATAGGAAAGTGTGAAGTGGAAGTGTAAATATGTCGATCATCGGTAGCCTTGATTGGATGTTACCTTGATGTTCTGATGGAACCTATGAGATAGTTACAAATGGAAAATGTTTGTAGTAAGATTTATCTCATCCAATAGGAGAGTTTCATAATAGAAGAGAAAATTTATAAATGACCCAACGGGCATCTGTAAGAGGTTGATTGCCTCAGAGAACACATTTTATTTTTATAAAAAGAAATAGAGAAGTCCATTTTCTGGTTTTCAATTAGTTTTTAATTTTTGTTCATTTCAAGTATGTTGTTAATGTAATTGTTTCTTTTCTCTATTATAAAGAGACTATTTTGAACCCGTGAATAAATTTAGGATCTATAAATAAGCTTTCCCTTACAGGTTTTTTTCCCTATTTTTAATAATCATATGGCTCTAACTTGAAACTCTACAAGATCATTGGATACTGTCAAGCAGAGCTAGATATGTCCAGTAGGTTTCCATTTAAAAGAGACCAAGAAATGGCAATCGTCATTTCTACATACTGATCCTAGGCGAGCTTGGTGATAGCCTGGCTAGGCGTCAATAATTTGGAGATAACTTGCAAGGGAAGGAAACTGATGAGAATTGGAAGAAGATCTATAAGGCTATACATCTGAAACTTAGACATTGTGTAACCAAATAGGATGGGTGGTTTTGCAAAGAGAGAACACATGTGTGTGTCTCCTGCACCCGTGCAAGGACATAGTGAGCAAGCTTACTTTGTGAGCTTGAGGAAGGTGAGATAAGCAAACAAATGGTAGGGAATCTCTTAGAAGTCTAAAGGGATAGACTTGGAACCCATGAAGGGATAGAAGAAACCATCAAATAATCCTAATTGATAGTAAACTAAGTAGCCTCCCTATGATATTGGTATTAGAGCCATAGTTTAGACTTGGGAAGAAAGTAGTTGATGTGAGATACCGAATCAGTAGGATAAAATAGTCTCATAATGGTGACTAATGTAGAGTTAGCCAAGAAAGTAGAAGATCAAGAGGAAGAGAATAGACCCCTAAAAGAAATATTGCTACAATAGGAGAGCAAAGATGTAGTTGAAGACAAAACTGAGAAAGTGACAATCAAGGTCAATGAGGGGAAAGGAAAAGAAGATGTAGAAGAGGATAGGACTACTGAACCAGACCCTATTGTAGTTGAAGAATGTTTCCTCAAAGCAATTAAAGCCTTAGGAGGAAAATCCCTAGGAGGAATGCTACTTTTTTGTGGAAAAATGGAGCCAAAGGTAGTCCTAGAATGGATAGAGGGATTGGAGAATCACTTTAAATGTGATGGAATTAGTGAGGCACAAAAGGTGAAGGTGGCTAAGTCTAGATTAAGAGGGGTAGCATTGACTTGGTGGAAGTTTATCCAAGAAGAGAGGCAAAAAGAGGGAAAGAACCCCATAGTCACTTGGAAGGGCATGTTAGCCAAGGTGAAAGAGGCCTACATCCCTGAAGATTATTAAATCCATTTGCACAAGAGGAGACAAAACCTGAGACAGAGATTTGGATGTGAGAAGCTACACTGAGGAATTTAAAAAGTTGTGTCTAAGATCCAAGGTGGTAGAGGATGAGAGAATCAAGGTACCTAGATACTTGAATGGCTTGAGGTGGAATATTCAAGAGGAATTAAATTTGTTATGTCCTAACACCGTGCATAGTGCTATCAATTGGCACTAAAGGTGGAGGAAAAGAGTAAAAAAAAACAAGAACAAAGCAACAGAGAAAGAGGCAGAGGAAAAGATGGTAGATGCCAAAGAGGCAGTTTTGGTGGAAGAGGAGTATATCAAAGGTTCCAAGGAGAGTCCAAAATTATAGAGAAAAGTGAGGATTTACATAGCAAGAGAATCTATAGAGGAAGGGGATCATCTAGCAACCCACGAAGAGGTAGATCTAGTGGACCGGGAAGAGGGTCCTACTTCTCCACCATGAAGTGTTACAATTGTTAAAAGTTGGGTCACCCTACCTATAGATATCTAGAGAAATCCTCTTCATCTCAAGCAAGTGAAAGAAGAGTGATATATGTACAAGAAGATGCAGAAAGCAGCAAGACACAAGATGTGAGCTTAGCTCCTAAAGATGGAGAAATTTTAATGATGAGAAGATTCTTAATTATGGAGCTAATCAAAGAAGAACCAACTCAAAGAAGAGATTTGTTTAGAATTAGATGCAAGGTCCTTGGTAAGGTTTGTAGAGTGGTGATAGAATCAGGGTCTACTGACAACATTGTGTCAGAGGAAGCAGTAAATAAACTGAAGTTGACAAGAATTAGACATAGTGATCCATATAGGGTCACTTGGCTCAACAAGGAGCAACATGTGGTAGTAAATGAACAAACATGGGTTGAGTTCAACATAGGTAGTTATAAGGATAAAGTCTTGTGTGACATCCTTCATATGGATGCTTGCTATCTAATTCTTGGTAGACCATGGTTGTTTGACAGAAAGACCATTCACAATGGAGAGAAGAATTCTTATTCTTTTCAAAAGGATGGAGTTACATACCATATTCAGTCCCTAAGTGATGAAGGAGAGAGCAGAAAAATTAAAGGCTCAAATGTGTTATTGGTAGGTGAAAAAGAGTTCATTAACACTCTCAAGGAAGGAGAAGAAGTGAGGTTTTCTCTTATAGTGAAACCAAAGGAAGCAAAGAAAGAAAAGAAGGTTCAAATACCTCATGAAGTGCAGCAGATACTAGACAATTTCAAAGAGATCATAAGTGATCGAGCACCAGCAACCCTACCTCCCATTAGAGCCATACAACATCAGATTGATTTTACTATAGGAGCATCATTAGCCAACAAAGCAGCCTATAAGATGACTCTCAAATAGAACAAGGAAGTGGCTAGACAAGTCCAAGAACTGTTGGACCAAGGGTTGATAAAAAAGAGCATAAGTCCTTGTGTTGTACCTACAATGTTAGCACCCAACAAAGGAGGAATGTGGAGGCTATGAACAGATTCAAGAACCACAAATAGAATCACTATCAGGTATAGATTTCCTATCCCAAGAATTTAAGACTTAATGGATTACTTGGGAGGTGCAAAGTAATTCACTAAGATTGATCTCAAAAGTGGATACCATCAGATCAAGATAAAAGAAGGTGATGAATGGAAAGAAACCTTCAAGACTAATGAAGGACTTTATGAGTGGCTTGTTATGCCATTCGGTCTTAGTAATGCTCCCAGTACATTCATTAGACTCATGAATAAAGTGCTGAAAGATTTTATTGGTAAATTTGTTGTTGTATACCTAGATGATATCTTGATTTTTAGTATAATTAAAGAGGAACATCTAGAGCATCTTAGTATTATATTGCAAAAATTGTATGATGAGAAACTGACAATAAACTTGGACAAGTGTGAGTTTTTTAAGAAGGAACTTGTCTATCTTGGATTTGTAGTTTCAAGAGGAGATTTGAAGAGGGACATCAAAGGTGGAAGCCATCACCAATTGGCCAACACCAAAGACAACAAGTGCAGTAAGAAGTTTTCATGGTTTGGCATAGTTCTACGGGAAGTTTATTAGAGGGTTTAGTGAGATTTGTGCACCAATGCTGGATACCATCAAAGGAGGAGTTAAGACTAAGTTTTAGTGGACCAATGCAGCTAACAAAGGGTTCAAACTTTTGAAACAAAAAGTAACTACACAACCAGTACTCATTCTTCCTAGTTTGGAAAAGTTATTGACAATTGAATGCGATGCAAGTAATATAGCAGTTGGTGTTGTTTTGAGTCAAGAGAATAGACTTGTAGCATTCTTTAGTGAGAAGCTCAATGATGCCAAGAAGAAGTATTCATCCTATGATCTTGAGCAGTATGCTCTTTTCCAAGCTCTTAGGAAATGGAGGCACTACTTGTTACCTAAGGACTTTATTGTTTGCACAGATAATCAAGCTTTATGTTTTCTGAATTCACAAGATAAGTTGATGTTGGCATTACAATAAGTTTGTTGGTATGATGATATTAAGAAGGTTGTTGGAGATTGATGATATAATTGATAAAGGATGATTACTTTCTTAATAATATTATTTTGTCATTGATGTCAAGCAATTGATTTTCTGATTTAGTATGATGTTGCCATATTTTAAAGAGTATGTTTTGATGAGTATAAAGATGTCGGTAAGTGACACAGAAAGAATGTGAAAATGAAGGGGAGTAATAAGTTATTCAATGGGCAACTATTACCAAGTTAGATAGTGATGAGATTATGTTATTTTGATTGTTTTGATATCCTATATATGTGTATTCGAAGACTGAATAAGAAGGAGAAAATATTTCATGCAACAGAATGAGTAAAGTTTTGATACTGTTCTATTTTACTGAGCAAGGAGCTAGTCGGTAAACACCAAGGTTATCAGTGTCAGTTAAAGAAGAAAGAAGTTACCAAGTGTCGTTAGCAAGCAAAGCTACCGAGACAAAAACATAATGTCCAGTGAGTAAAGTTTAGTATTTATCGAGTATCAACTGAGCAGTAACAGAATGCATTGGATGAATAAATACATTATTAAATGAAGGATGCCAATGAGCTGGAGATTTATAGAAGATTGGAATGTCATGCAAGAAGTTTGTTAAGGATCAATGGCAATGAAAATGCAAGAGTTGGATCTACAGCATAGATTGAATGGTCATAATCGAGCATAAGTACCAAGGAAGGAATAAAAGTTTCAAGGCAAGATAAAACATTTTTCAGTTCGAAGGATTCAATGAACCTAGTTAAGTTTGAAGATCTGATAGCTAAGATTAATCATGGGAAATGTGATTAAGGAGATTAAGTGGTTAGGAATTGCTTATAAATAAAGAAAAGTTGATGATCAATGTATGTGGACAAATAGAAGAGCAGTGATACTGCAAAGGTGATTACCGAGTACAAAATATTGAAGATTTGATTGAAGAATAGATTGAGGAGCACAGCAAGGAGGAAGATAAGTCTTATGACAATATTATTTTGAGCACATAGAGTTTGCTTTAACATTTCAGATGTGAAGTTGCAAATATATTTTATTACTATTATTTATTTTGTAAGTGACAGGAAATCTCTTAATCGAGTAGACCTAACAGTCTTATTTGTAAATCCTCTAGCAAGGTAATATTCTGAATGAGTGTTTGAAATCCTTCGACAAGGTCACTTCTAATAAAGTGTAAGATTCTGATAAATCTGAGGGAAATCCCTTGACCAGGTCACATCTAGCAATGTGTTTATGTATATTTTCTTAGTGGGTCCGAACTCCCACTGTGGTTTTTCCCTATTTGGGTTTCCATGTTAAATCTGGTGTTAAATGTGTTTTGATGTTTCAAGTTTATCTGTTTATGAGTTTGAATGATTTATAGTCATAGTTGCATATCAAGTAAGTTCTACCGAGGTTGAATCTGATGAATATTTTGTATTGTGAGTTTATCTAATTCACCCCCCCCCCCTCTCATCTATCTAACAGTTGAGTCATAGGCATGTTAAATCGGTTGAATATTTGCAGTCATATACTTTTTCTATTATACATAAGAAAGGACAGTGTAATAAAGTAGTAGATGCTTTGAGTAGAAGGCTACTAATAGTGCAAGCAGTGCAGATTTAGATTATTGGAGATGATTATTTCAAGGATTTGTACCCCAATGATGAATATTTTGCAGCCATTTACAAGGTTTGTCAAGAATTTCATTACCACTTTCATTGTGAATATATTGACTTTACTTTGTAGAATGGTTTTTTGTTTAAAGGTGGACAACTATGTGTTCCCCAAGGATCGATGAGGGATAATCTGATCCAAGAAAAGCACAATGGATGTTTGAGTGGTCATTTTGGCCTTAATAAGAAAATGTAACTTGTTCAAAGGTTCTACTATTGTCCCAAAATGTAGAGGGATATCAGAAGGCATATTGAGCAATGTATGGTTTTTCAGAAAGCTAAAGGTATAGCTATTAATGCTGGTCTTTATCAGCCATTACCTATTCCTACAAGGCCATGGGAATGTGTAAGTGTGGATTTTGTGGTTGGATTACCCAGAACTAAGCTTGGCTATGATAGCATTTTCGTTGTTGTTGACAAATTCAGTAAAATGGCATATTTTGTTCCTTGTAAAACTACTCATGATGCTAGTCACATTGCACACTTGTTTTTCAAAGAGAATATAAGAATCCATTGTTTTCTAGTTAGTATTGTTTCAGATAGAGATGCCAAATCCCTTGGACATTTTTGGAAAAATCTTTGGAAAAGACTGAGAACTAATTTATCTTTTGGTTTAGCCTATCATCCCTAAACAGATGGTCAAATAGAGGTGGTTAATAGGACACTTGGAAAAATTTTAAGGTGTTTGAGAAAAGAGTATGGATAGAGTTGGGATCAGGTTATTCTCTAGGCAGAGTTTGCGTACAATGACAATGTCAATAGGTCTATTGGGAAGAGTCCTTTTGAGATAGTGTATGCTATGCACCCACAAGTTGTTATGAAATTACTCGATCTTGGTAATATATTGCATAGAAGTGGTCAATCTGACGATGATGCTCAATCTATGAAGGATGTTCATGATCAAGTCAGGCGAGCTCTCCAAGATTCTTCACAAAAATTTAAAGCCAGAGTTGATGCCATAAGGAGAGGTGAAATTTTCAGTTGGAGATTTGGTGATGGTTCATTTGAACAAGGCTCGACTTCAGAAAGGGATTCCCAATAAGCTACAAATGAGGAGAATAGGCCCATGTAATTTTTTAGCCAAGTATGGCTCTAATGCCTATAAGATCAATTTTTCATCTGATATTGCCTTGTCTCTCATTTTCACTGTTGCAGATTTGGTTGCCTACAAGGGGAAACTTTCCAAGGAGGATGCACGAGTTTCAGATGTTCAATAGTCACTTGCCGACCTACCCTTACTTTCTTCTTCCATGCCTCAAGCTGAGAAAGTGTTGGATTCCCGTGTTCTCAAGAAGACTAGACAATAGGCCTACATGGAACATTTGGTCAAATGGATGCATAAACCTGATTTTGAGGTGACCTAGGTCCCTGAATCAAACTTTGTCAAGTCAGGAATTGATCTCTCCTTGCTGATGCATGCAGTCACTTGGCTTCTTTGTTTTTGGGGGAGTATGGTAGAGGAGAACCTAAGGGTTGAAATGCCCTTATCCAATTTTGGTTTTTGAGACCTTCCAGTGGTCATGTATATACATAAGGACTAGCTCTAAGTCCATTTGTTTGGTTGTTTTGGGCAATTTTTTCAAATTTTCCTTATTAGCAAGACCTACCCCGATCGGCAAGTCCTACCCTGATGAGGTTGCCAGAGCGAGAGTACTTGTATTGGGTATCAGTAGGAGTGGTTCACACTTACTCCAATGACTTGATAAGTCATTGGTGTTCAGAGAAGTTGTTATCGGGTAGCGGGAGGAATCCTTTCAAGTCACCCCAATGACCCGATGAGTTAGCATTGGTTTGGACCGCAGCCATTGGGTATCAACGGGAGTATTTTCATGTTACCCTAATGACCCAATGAGCAAGAGTAGGTGTGGAGTATTATGATCAGGTATCAGGGAGAGTGGTTTCAAGCTATCCCGTGGACCCGATAGAAAGGTGGACGAACCAGAGTAAGTCATTGGCTATCAGAAGGAAGGCTTCAGTGTTACATTGACGGCCCAATGGCCAAGCACAAGTGGAGGAAGATGGCATCAGCCATCGGGCTAACATGTTTGGAAGAGACCCAATGGAAATGCCCAAGAAGAGGAGGAAAGCACCGGCCATCGGATGAAGGGATTTCTTGCTATCCCGACACTCGATAGGAAAGGGCAAAACGGAAGTGTGAAGATGTTGGTCAACGGTAACCTTGTTTGGATGTTACCCCAATGTTTTGATGGAACTTGTGAGACAATTACAAATGGAAACCGTTGGTAACGATATTTATCTCATCCAATAGGAGAAGTTCATAATAGAAGAGAAAATGTATTAAAGACCCAACAAGCATTTGTAAGAGGTTGATTTCCTTGGAGAACACATTTTATTTTTCAAGAAAGCAATAGAGAAGTCCATTTCCTGGTTTTCAATTAGTGTTTAATTTCTCTTCATTTCACGTATTATGTTAATGTAATTGTTTCTTTTCTCTGTTCTGAAGAGTTACTATTTTGAACCTGTGAATAAATTCGGGATCTGTAAATAAAGCTTTCCCTTTCATTTTTTGTTCCTTGTTTTCAATAATCATATGGCTCTGACTTGAAACTCCACAAGATCTTTGGATATTGTCAAATAGAGCCAGATATGTACAATAGGTTTTCATTTGAAAGAGACTAGGAAATGGCAATCGCCATTTTTGGATACTGAGCCTAGGCGAGCTTGGTGATAGCCTGGCTAGGTGTAAGTATTTTGAAGAAGATAACTTGTAGGCGAAGGAAACTGCTGAGAAGTGGAAGAAGATCCAGAAGGCTGTATGCCTTAAACTTAGACATTGTGTAAGAAAAAGGAGTGTATTTGTCAAACCAAATAGGATGGGTGGTTTTGCAAAGAGAGAACACATGTGTGTGTGTGTGTCCTACACCCCTACAAGGACATAGTGAGAAAGCTTACTTTGTGAGGTTGAGGAAGGTGAGATAAGAAAACAAATGGTAGGGAAGCCCTTAAAAGTCTAAAGGGATAGACTTGGAACCTAGGAAAGGATAGAAGAAACCATAAAAGAATCCTAATTGATGGTAAACTAAGAAGCCTCTCTATCAGAAGGGACACCTCCAAATTTCTTGTTGTCATAGAGAGGAGTGTAGAAATCTGCCATAATAGTCAACATATCCTCCTTGTAAAGAACCCAAATAGCCTCTAGCTTATTCCATAATTTACTTCTACCAAGTCTATTATTAGGGGCATAAATATTGGTAAGTAGCAAAGAGGTGCCATCCCCAATGTGATGAAACATGATAAAAGCCAGATTGCTATCCTGCTTTGCTAAATCCCCAAAAACTCACCTAAGATTTCAAAAAATGGCAATGCCCCAATAAGCACCATCAGAGCTACCACCAAAAAATTCCCCATCCTTAAAAAGCTTAATATTTTCTACTTTCTCTTTAGATATTTTAGTTTCTTGGATAATAACAATGTATGGTTTATGTTCTCTCACTAAATTTATCAGAACATCTTGTTAATGTAGACTATTCAATCCATGAATATTCCATGATATAATTTTTTATTTTCTTACTAGGGAACATACCTCATGGATGATCAATTGAGTCCCATCCGCTATATTCTTTCTTTCCTCTTGATCTTTGATCTCTCTTTCTTTTTTCCTTCTAGAAGGAGAGGAGTTAAAACCCGTGTCAACTTTGATCCAATTTCTTGTCTTGACTGAATTAGCCTAAGGGGTAGGTTTAGGCCATTTTTTACCCCCTCTTTCAATCTGCTACTTCATTTGTATGGCAATCTTCCTCTTGAATATTCTAGGTGGTTATCTTCTGGTCAACATCTTTGACCAAATCCCACTTAGCACTTATATTAAGCAGTAAATTCATTGGTGATTGCTGGAAAGTGGATTTCACCATCTCCACCAATTGTTTGTGATCCTGACGTCGAGATTCCTCCAAGGATCAAACACTTCTGGGCTTCTTCATAGTCACTACTAAGGTCGTATCTGGTGGTGTTATCCATAATGTTATTTGAATCTGATTCCTCCTTGTCCTTTACCACCATTTGTATTTCTCCATCTTCCAGGTAATCACTTCATTGATCCACCCGATTGATATCTTGTTGTTCTCTATTATCTTTGCCTGTTTGATCCTTTTTACCCTCTTCAAGTAAAGGTATTTACGGGTTTTCCACATTAATATTCTCTTGTTGTTCTACCATGTTAGGGATGATGACACTCTGGGCCTCTTCAATCCTTTTCCTTTTCAGAGCCCACAGGTTGCTTAATAGGGTATTTTGTGTTTCATTGCATTGCCTTTTCTTTCTTTTCTTTCTCTTTGATAGCCTGAGGAGGGAATTTCCTTGCTATATGTCCTAATTTTTTACATGAAAACAAGTGAAAGGGACATTTTTATATTCCAATGGTTGGATCCATTTTCCCAATCTAGAGTTAATCTCAATGGATCGGGGTATATCTATGCCTTTCATAACTCCCACATAGATCCTAGCAAAAGTAAGTCTTCTTCTCGTAGTTGTGATAGGATCCATAAAAGGGAGTTCACCGAAACAACTAGCGATTCCTTTAAAAACATCTTCCATCCAGAACTCTAAGGGAAGGCCCGACAGTCTGACCCAGACTAGAGCTTGAACAAAAAAGGATTCATTTAAGTCCATCTTAGGAGACCATTTTTGCAAAGCGAGCATTGATTTATCGATCAACCAAGGGCCATCATAGATCACCCTTGACATGTCTTCCTTACAAGAGAAAGCCATTGAAAGCGCCCCTTTGGACATAGTAGTGATCTCTACTTGACCTTTAAGCACCCATTTGTGCTTAGCAAATGCCCTAACAATATCAATATTTGGCCTCGGGCCCAAAATTTTTCCAACTAGTGTCATTGCCATAAGATTAATATTATGCTCAATAACAGGGTCTAGAATTTAAATAGAGAATCTACCTTATTTTCAGTCTAAGATATTATGAACTATAGGGAGCAAGGACTTTCCACTCGGTTTGACACCGAATAGAGAAGTCCAAGCCCGACCATTATCCCTTCTAACGAGTTCCTGCCTAGAAATGTCTCCAACACATGAGTCTCCATTTTCTCCATCAAAATTGACAGGCTTATCACTTTCTTGTGGGTCCCCATCCACTGGGTCCTTTCCATTCATCTCGGAGGAATCCAAGTAGTCTCGAGAATCATCCTTTCCATTCTCCCCCTAGTCTGCCTATCGATTCCAAGGTTTTTCGCCCTACCCTGAATTCAAATGCAAAGCCTCTCCCTTTTCTCACTCCCACATCCTATGCAATGTGATAGAGTTGGTGGAAATATAAGTTATGTATGCATTTGAGTTGTTATTATGATGGAATTTATTAATATTATATTTGGGAGATGGTATATTATGCTTATTTTGTAGGATTAAGAATGGAAATGGTTTGATATTCTTGGCTATTTGACACTTGCATCTATGTTGATTATATGATATATATGTAAAAGTAAATGCTAAATATTTTTATTTACATTGGTTGTCTCTTTTGTCATGGTTATCTTCCTGGATGTTTAGTTTCACATTACAGTAGATTTGATATTATTTGGCGATATGTGTTCAATAGTTTGTGTTCATTAGTTTTATTTTTGGAGATAGCCTGAAGGTTTCTCTATCTCTTGATTTTTTTGGTTGTGGAGAACATGGGACTGAATTGGAGACTTATGGTGAGAGTTGTACTTGCAGGTTAATATTTTTACATTTTATCCATATTATTGTGGATGTTCCTTGATAATACATGGCTATGATTACACGTTTTATGAAATGGTATTGGTGGATATTAGGGATATATTAATTATGATATTTGACATTACCTAGATGTAGTGGGAGTTCTAGGTGTACAGATGTGATAGGTATTACAGTTGAAGCTTATGGTTGTATGTGATAGGTTCTATATGTTGATAATATGCGATCCACTTGATATGTTTGTATATATTGGAGGTATGGATAGTTGGATGTGTTAGCACTTTTTTCAGGTGCTATTTCATCAATGCATAAGGTTATTGATAGGTACCAATGCATATTGATCCCTTTTGATTGATTTTTTGTGCTTAGGATAGCAATTGAGGTAGGAATTATATTTCTTTGTAATAGACTATGTGGCTTTCTCTTTGCACAACCTCCTATGTATAGTGACAATAGAATGCTGTAGGGTGAGAGAATTCATGTATGAAATGTTGATCACTTTATTTCTTAAATTGAAGGTATCTTTATGTAGTAGATGGAGCATTATGATTCATTGATGGAATATATAGCTAGAGGGATTGCTCCCTTGTTCATGTTTGTGGTTATTTATTTCCCCTTATGCAATGTATAAAACAAGTGGGAGAAAGTTGTGAAAATTAGTGTTATTCACCTTGCATAGTAACGTTTATAATTGTAAAAATTTATTTATTATTCAAGTTATAAATGGGTATGCAAAGTGTAGAGATTCCCTTGGAATTATTTTCAGGACACAGGATGAGTTATTTTGTATCATTGTATATGGTATTTTAATTATTTCATATTAGAGAAAGTAAATTTAATGTCAATGTGCTAGTTAGCCCATGATTTTACCACATGGTATTGTAGCACTTAGTTCTGATGTAATACCACTTGGTGGCTTAATGGGCACCTGTGTCTATAAAAGTAACAACAAGGGTAGTTGTTTCAATAAATCAAGTTAGCATTTGTGGAAATGAAAGAATGGCATTGGATGTGTAGTTTCATCCTTGTTCATATGGATTTATTGTTGATAGTTAGGGTTTTGAAAGATTTCATGGCTATATTTGTAATGATGGATTCCTAATAATACATAGATGATATATTCTTTTGAAGGCTATATTTTTCCCTCGTGAGACTTTTTCCAAGGTATATCTTGTGTCACATTTTCATGGGTATATTGTCAATTCTTTACATATGGATTCTAATTGTTTATTTGATTAATATATCGATCAGGTTATGTGAAATTTTATTTGTATAGCTAAAAATTTATTTTCACACTTAAATACTATCATCCACATGGTCCTGAAGGATTGGAGTACAATGGAATCTAGCTATTCATTTTTTAAGTTATAATTTAGTTTATTCTATTTACATACTTGATTTAGAGATCCATTGGTCTTATTGATTTTTTAGTGAATTCTAGGCTTGTTCTTCGATTTCTTTGGAGTTTACAATAGATTTACATTTCAATATATAGAGTCTCAACAAACTCGTAGTACCATAAAGCTAGGCATTGACTGCGTAAAAATAGATGGTAAAATAAAACATTAAAATGAGTATCATTTATAGTAAAATAAATTATTTAGCACATTTTAATGGACAAGGAATTACATTAGAGAATGATAAATAGAAATAAAAAGTGTAATTGCTAGAAAACATTTTACTAATTAAAAAAAAAAACTATGTATGAGATAATATAATGTACAATTAATTAGATTTAGGGGAAAAAGTGCTAGAATCAAATAACAATAACAATTTTGAAAATGGCAAAGCCAATACATAAACACTTGATTTCATTAATCCTCATTTTGTTTTTTTTCTAAATTATAATTTTTAAATTTAATCTATTTAAATATAATTTTTCTTGTCTTTGTAAACATATGTTTGTGAATTTAAATCATAGTAAATGATATATTGACAAATATCTAGAAAATAAATCATTCAAGTCACATATCCATTTCTTATTTCGAAACACATAAAATTATAATTGTTTGTATATGAAACAATTGAGATAAAAAAGAATGGATAATGAATTTTATTTACAATGCTAATAAATTAAAAATTAAATTATTTCGTAAAATAATTTAAAAAATATCCAATATAATATAATATTGATACCAATAAATTATTGTTTTACACCATCATTAAATTTTTTATCATTTTTTGTTATAATTTTGAGTGTTAGACAATTGTTAATTACTTCTTTTCATTTAGATAATTAAAAAAAATCAAGAAATTAGACACACAACTATGCTACTTGTAACTCATAAAACAAATTGAGAATGGGATAGTCGGATATCAGTTGAACTCTATATTCATTTCTTATCAATTGAGAGGACATTCTCTGATTTGTATAATGCATCACAAATATTCAAATGAAAGTATATTTAGAGTTATTTAATATGCAATTTTATCTCATATATTGTGAAGAACAATATGTAATCTAATGACTCCTGTTTTGTTAAAGAGACGAGACTAAACTACAAAAGAGAATTAAATTTTGTAAAGATGTGATGAGCTAGGAAGTGCTATACATTAATTGCATGTGCCATCAAAATCCATTGTTTATAAATGAATAAGTATGGTCTCTGTGGTTAAAGTGAGAGCATATCCTCTTCTTTGCGGTATGCCTTGATCCACCTCTTTTACGCTTACAAGACTGGTATGGAACGCATGATCTTCTAGTATTTACATTGTGATAACTCCTGTTAACATATTGATTGTTTGGATCTTCACATTCATTACCTCGAAACATTGGCAACTCAAACTCTTCCTTATTAACATAACCAAATGAAATTGGCGACCTTGGAAATGTACGCGCAGGTTGTGACCATTGCCGTTTCCTCAATAAAGCACCTAAATCGTCCAGGTTGTTACAGATTTTATCTAATGGTTGATTAAACGTACTCTTTGTACGGGGAGATATGGAGGCATTATCAATTATGTGGTTACGTAAGCGGTGAAATTCAGTTTCTAATTTGGTTGACTCTACTTTTAGGGCAAGCACACGGTCGCTAAGATCTTCCAAACGCTGGTGAAGTGATTGTACAATGTCTTCCTCTTCGTGCTGCCTCTGCCTCATTTCATATAAGATCTTCTCATCGGCCATGTTTTGGCTTTGCCTCAATACTTTTATAGTGATCGTACTTAGCTCTAGTTCTAATAGAGATGAGATTTCTGGGGAATTCTATACGCTCTTTATCTATCTTCCAAAGGGGTCGAATGGAGATTCAAGAGGTACATTGGGTTTGCCTCTTCAACCTTTGCATCGTTCTCTAAGTCTCCTAAATAAATCTTAAAACAATAAAAATTATGATATGAGTAATTACTAATTCTTTCCCACTGCATGTGTCTAAAATGCTTTCTAGTTATGCTAGATTGAAAATAAACCTTAGTTATCTGGTCGTCACAGAGAAACTTTGCCCTTTTGTAAGAGCTATCGTGAGTGTTCCAAATTAATTAAAATTTTCTAGTAATAATCAGTTATAGTGCTCTATTGGATGATTCATAAGTTGTGGTCTTTACATTCTAGTTTCCTATTTGTCAATTGAAAAATAGAGGGATAATTATTAATAACTATGTATATAATAATTCTGAAAATTGTATATTGCTTTATTTTGATTGCTTTTTTATATAATAGTTATGTTTGAACATGAATGTTTTTTTAATAATAAATTATGGTAATGCTCTTAGTTTCAAACTATATGTGAATTATACTTATTATGATACATATCCACTTTACAGATTTAAAAAAAATAAAACTGGTATGATAAAGCTCTAAACTAATTTATTATGTCCTTCTTAGATTTCTACACACATGAGGTTGTAATGAGAGTTTTAACTCTCCCTTGAGTAAGCAATCTTACTCAATTTTGTAAATAAGACAAGGAAATGACAATCTAGTTGTAATGGTGGCAATGGATCAATGTCTTACTAGAAGTTCATTTATGGTTAGTCAAGAAAAATAAATGTAATAGATTTCTAACCAATATTAAATGTACTTTCTTTACCTCTGGTCAATTATTATTAACTCTTTCTTATGAAAATAAAAAATATAAATCCAAAAACTATTTAAATTTAAGTAATAAAACTTTTGAAAAAAGTATACAATATTAGAAGTAATAAATAACACAATTCATGGTTGAACAATTATGCTAATAATTGTTCAACTATCAAATCAGGTTTTCAATATTAATAAAATTATAGCGGTTTGTCACTTTTATCAATTTTTTAAAAAAAAATTATGCTAATAATTTTTAAAATATCAAAAAAATCTGTTAGAGATCTATGACTTTTCTATACTTCAATTATTAATAACAAATAAAATGGTACAAAATTTGTTTAGTTTATTAATTGGGCAATTTGTAAGATAATAAATAATGCAATAAAATTCATATTAAAGAAATAGATAACAGAATTGAAATGTGTATCTCTAATAAAATTATATTCCACCTTAAATTTATTAAAATTCAATTAATAGAAACGAATATTTAATAATTTTTTTAGAGATGAACTCTATCTTGTTTAATATTTTTAATATGATATAGTACTCTATCTTAAAATCAACACATCATAAAAGAATTCATGAGAATTGAAATACACTTCTTCATGGAATTCAAATTTCTATCATTAAAGAAAAAGTGACTTAACAATGAAATATACCACTATCAATGAACAATTTCTATGTTTTAATTAAGTAAATCAAGAAAGGTCCTAAACCCCTACATAACAAATTCTAAGCAAGTTTTTAAGCTCTAAGTTTGAATGTAAGTTTATCTTTTAATATTCTCATTATACAAACTATTTCTTATTTTAGATATAGTTTTTAGACAAATCTAGGTTATTATTGTTCATATTATGTAATTTTCTATCATGAAATTATTAGAAATAAATGCTTGTCATTGATGTCAACATGATGTCTTACAATATGTATTGTCCTTGATGATATTTGGGCACTTTTGTTCTTTGTCATTGATGTTAGTGATGATGTTATTCATGATGTTGCTGATAACATTGCTAATGTTGATGTAGAAATTATTGGGGGTATGTAGAGTTTGTTCTGCTATGGTATTAATGAGGAAGATATTATGTAGTAAAGGTAGTTAATTGTTTTTGTTGTGAATGTCCACATCTTCTGGTGTCTAATGTCTAAGCTCTGAGATGTTGGTTTGTTGTTGGCAATATTACTGTGATGGTGTAAAGAACATATCTTTTCGATGGGGGCTATTAGTGATGGTCGAGGATGTGTTGTCATTGATCTTGACACTCTTTGTTAGGTTACTAATGTTTTCAAAACAGTTGTAGTTTTTTATAATGGAATATCTAGGAAAGAGTATTTAATGTCTAGCTGAAAGGATGATCTGCATTCCTCTAATATTAATGTTTTGGTCTTGTTGATTTGAATTAATGTCAGTTTTCTAGTTACATTGCACTATTATCTTTCTGAGTTCTTGTTGTTGCAGTTAGGGTTGTTTGTGATAGTTGTTTGCTATCAATTTGACTATCTGTCATAAGTGGTTTGACTAGTTTAGAAAATAATCTTCATTTCTTCACCTTAATTTTATAGGAGCTACAACTTGAATGACTAATTATAATGTGTGTACATTTTCTTAGTTCTAGTTTGAAGTTTTGATGTGATCTTCAAGAAAATATTTCAACTTTATGTTTAGGACTCTATTTCTTGATAGTCTAGTGATGAAGTGTTTTGTATCTATTCAGGTTGTGCCAACTTGTATTTATGTGAGAGTAATAAATAGGTGTTCAAAATTATTTTTGGATTTTCTATTAATATTTTTATGTACTATGCATGATATTGGATGATTTAATTGGCATTGTAATATGTCTAATGATTTGGCTAACATAGGGTTTTTTTGGCTTGTGATTAAACCTTGATGATATGGGTTAACATTGGAGAAGGTATTATGTTGTTTAGCTCTCACCTATGGCATGTGAGTATTCACATTGAGCTATTTCAATTTGATGATATGTTTTGGGCCAATTGGTTATCTAGTACATGGTTTATGTACATGTAACCTTGTTGCAGACCTTGGATGATGTGTGCTAGCATGTATATGGTTTGGATGTGCTTAGAGATATGAAATATGACTTATTCAAGTCTTATATTTCTCTATGATTGAACCATATAATCATAATTGTACTTGGTATCTGAGTTGATAGGACCTATGTCAATCCCTTATTTTGGTCAACCTAGTTGATATTTGCAAATATGAAGATGGTATATACAAAAGATGAAATTAGTGTGATAGTGTGTATTTGGTGGTAATTATGTGTGGGGAAGATGATGTGTGAATTATTTCATCATCATATAAATTGCAGAGCGTTGTGATACAAAGAAAGTGATGTAGTTTTGATTATTATTGGATTTTGTTTCTTGTGACAGAGGTTCAATGATAGTTTCATAGTTCAAGAATGACCTTGCCTTACTGGTTCTGATATTTGGATGTACATGTCTTCAACTTGACATTCCTTTGTATCTTGTGTTAACATAGTATATCTTAGAATAGAAGCCTTATAGATCGTAGTGTGCTTCCTAGGTAGTATATTTCTTAAACAGATTGTAGTGATTTCATATGTATTATGAGTTGAATCTCATTGGCTTTTTCCATGTTTAAAGCTTTCTAGATAAATTTGGTGTTCTCTTGTGTATTGTATTTTGTGGTTTTATGTTTCTTTGTTTCCTATTATATTTTGAAGATTAAGGGATTAAAGTTAAAGTGTTTTAAGGTCTAGACCGATTCACCCACCCCCCCCCCCAACTCCTCTTAGTCCTAAAGTGCGTTCAGAAAAAAGAAAAAGTGGCTCGATGGTGAAATACCCCATAATCCATCAATAAATTATATTATCAAAGAGAAAGTTTCTTAGTTGTGGAATATCTCAATAGCAACAAATAATTTATAGCATCATACAACCAAAATACATTTCAGAAAAGAATGCAAATTTCTATCACTAAAGAGAAACTGGCTTAGTGATGAAATATCTAACTTACCGTGCAAAAAAATTCTTATCCTAAATATTATCATTCTGCTATATATTTCTTATTTTAAATATAAATTTTAAATTCGTTGCAATTATATTCTGAGTGCTTAATGTTATAAGCTCTTAAAATTTGAGCTTAAGATATTTTTGGAATTTCTATTACCGACATTTATGCACATGGAACAAAATTAAATTCATTATAAAAATCATGGCTCAATTGCAAAGCCAAGTGCAACATATTTTATAGATAATTGATTATTCAAAGAATTTCCTATGGTTTTATAAAACTTGGATCTTAGGTTTCCAATGATTCACCACTTATTGGCATGTTTTGTATGATTTCTAATTTTAATGTCTATGATTTAGTTATGGATTTGTTGTAATCAATGCTTAGATCAATGGTTTCTAGGTCTCTAGTTTTTATTTGTCTACATATTACTCTAATAATCGAGGGCACACTACTCTAGATAATTATGATGGGATGGTTCTAGATGTTGATTTCCCTCCTATAAATGTGGATGTTGATAGATTTCTATTCTTGGACCATGTTTTGATGCTTCCTTTGTGGATTTGGTGAACAAAATCCTATATAATAATATGAGTAATGATTTTTCTTCCTAAGATATCCTTCCTAGATCCAAAAGAAGAAGCATTTTCCTTTTTCTGTAGTTACTCATATTTTTTGATTATGGTATAGTAAGTGATTGACAATGAGTTTTTTTATATTTAGAGAGGTTTGAATTATAGGTTTATGAGTCAATTACATTGAAATCCAAATCCACAATAATAAAATTTTAAACTCTAGACTCTTTTGCTCATGAGTAATGAATAAGATCTATTATTCTACTAGATAATTAATATGGTTTTATGAATTATTTTAATGATAGAGTTTATGTTACCAATGTTTAATTGGCTATGGAATTTTTATTCTCTCCCAATTTTTCCCTTGCCTCACTTTCAACCCTCCAAAACATTCTACTAAAATTAAACCTGTTTAGGTGAGAT
This sequence comes from Cryptomeria japonica, assembly GCF_030272615.1. Taxonomy (NCBI): domain Eukaryota; kingdom Viridiplantae; phylum Streptophyta; class Pinopsida; order Cupressales; family Cupressaceae; genus Cryptomeria; species Cryptomeria japonica. The sequence goes on from NC_081405.1 coordinate 576,259,727, forward strand.
TATATTATTTAACCATATATTTCTTATGTAAATCAACCTATGAGATAATTTGTAGTACTTTAGGTCAATTCCTAAATGTGGATTTGACTACTATGAACATTCCTAAAACCTTCTTATCACATATCCTAGAGGAAATTCATCTAATTGAATGATTACTAGAAAAGGTTAATTTATATGTTAATGGCATGCCTTTATCTTAGCTGGTTGAGTACAAGGGCATATTCTTTTAATATATTTTTTTCACTATTAGGAACTTAGATTTGGATTACTCAATATAATTTGTAATTATTCATCCTCTACTTCGTATAAAAGTTATATTCTCTACTATCACATGATGTTTCCAAAAGATTCAATAGATAATTTTGAGTATTTAAATCCAGTATAGTTTATTCCAAAAAATTAATTATGATCATTCTCAAAAGGTATTTAATTATTTAAATTTTTATCATGTACTTCCTATTTTTGATTTATTAAACTTAATATCCCCCCCTTTTGTTCTCAAAAATCTAATTGTGAAGACATCACTCTACTCATAGTTCTTCAAAGGTAGAAGAAATATCTTTCCTAAAAGATTTATAAATGACACAATGAAAATAAGGGTGTGAGTAGGAAAAAATATTATATCACCTATTGTATATGACTAATTTATTGGTTTTTTATTTTATTTTAGAAATGTATCTACTTTTGTTTAAAGTATTTATTATTGTATCATAAATTTTTTTGTGATCTTGGAAATAACTTAAATTAAACTAACAATTTCTAGAATAAAACCTTATAAATATCTCATCCCAATTCACTCATCTAGGATCATACTTAAAATAACTAAGGGCTCCCACTTCTTGTGAAATATCTAGTCTTCTATAGACCATGGAATAAATCAAATATTATACAACACTTACATTAGAAACTCTAGTTGGGTCCTCCATCTTAGTAGGAGATTTTGAAAACTAATTCATAGATAATTTTATTTGTTATTGTTAGAATTTATTGAAAATATCCAAGATCTAGAGCACATTCAATAGAACAAGAGAGAGAGAGAGAGAGACAAAATAGATTGATAAGAATACATTGTATTCAAATGAAGATGAAAATATTGATCAATTGGATCATCAAGAGTTACATACAATGTAGATGAGCCTTCTTATAAAGGTGAGGCTAAGAGACAAGAGAGAACGCAGTGATGACATGTGGCTCAATGAGATGCAAGGGTAAGTAGGGGTAGGTAGAAGAATAGTAAAATATTCCACATGAGGTGGACCACCCATAGAAGGTAGAATTATCACTCCACAATAAGTGGATATGATAAAGTAACAAGAAGATCACACCATAAAAGGTGGAAATTCTCCTACATACACACTCCCAATGTATGCACATCTCCCTAAGTACCTCATATGCAAAATAAAATGTAATCCATTTACCTAAGTAAAATTAAGTAAAGTGTAATTATATCCAAGATGAATAAAAAATTATACCAACACCCCCCCTTAAGTGTAACTTAGGGAAATGAACGTAAGTCTATAATGTAACTAAGCACTACAAGATGGGTCCCAACCTTGTACAAATGCAAATGGAATCTCCCATAAAGTAGGGAAAGAGAGAAAAACCCAATGGGAAAAAACCCTCCCCCAAAAGAGAAATGAAAACTATATACAAAGGAACTCTCAAAGAAGTATGAGAAGGAAAAAACCCCATTTGAGGAAAAATTCCTCCCCATATGAGAGAATAAGAGACACCAAGTAGCCTCCCCTCAATGTAGAATATGCACCAATGGTAGAAGCTCTAAGCTAAATGAAGAAACTACTCTATGAACGTCGAACAAAATTCCTCCCCTTGGGAAGAAACAAAACCAAAGGTGTATCCATGAAGTCTCCCCAATCATTAAGGGAAGATGTAGGAAAAGTTTCATGATGTATGGAATCTCTAAAAACTAATCAAGTGTCCCCATGTTGATGCTGAAAAATACCCCCTCCAAAGGTGGTGTACTGATCCACACTACTGAAAAAGGAACTCCAAGATCTAGTGGAGATGAATGTAGAACAATATCCAAAGACTTACAAGTCTCCTCTAAAGATAAAGAGACCTCCTCTAGCTGTTGTACATAAGAATCCACAATCATGTCAACCTCGAAAGAATGATCAGGTACAGAATGAACAAGAGGGTCAGAGTTTTCCCTCACAACAATTGAAGAAAGATCATATTCATCAAAGAGAAGATGAATATCATCAATGATGTCTCTCAAATATACAATGTAGGATTCTATAAACATACCTGCAATGTCTTTCAAGTAGTCATCCCAAGCAACTGAAGCTGGAAGACAACAAATATCCTACTGCGTTGAATCACTAGAAGGAAAAATTGTCGTAACATTTTTATCATCAGGTGCAATCGGTGGTGTGATATCAATAGGAGGAGATGGTATGCAAGGCTAAAGAATGAGGTCACATGTGAGAATCCCCAAGTTCAAGTACCCAAAGTTCTCCTCATAAACTCAATCATCATGTGAAGATTCAAACTCATCAATAGGACCAAAATGTAAAAAGAAGTACAACCTAGATACATGATCAACCACCCCAGTTGCAATAATAGCTCTACTCTCCAATTCTCTAATCATAACTTAATTAGGCGTGAACTCCATAGTTTTCCTCATTACGCCATGTGTGATTTGATAGATGGAAAGAAGATTGTTTTCCAAGTGGGGTACACACAAAAAATCATTGAAAGAGTTATCGCCAAAGGAAATAGATCCTTTCCCAATCACCTCCATGTATGTATGTTTTCCCATCAAAATTTGTGGCATGGTGCAAGGATTAAATGAAGATATCATAGACTATGAAGATGCCATATGATGAGAAGCCCCTGAATCTAGAAGCCATCTCCCTACATCATGACTTGTAGTAGCACAGAGATCTTGTCCCTTTCCTTTATCTATCCCAAAAGATTGATCCTTTCCTTTATTCTTTATCCTTTTCTTTGGAAGAAGAAGTTGAAGTAGACATTCTAGAAAGAAAACTTATTTTGTTCTTCTCAAGAAGACCTTTCAATTCATCAATATCCTTCTTGTAATACCGTTGTTCATCATGTCTTGACTTCTTGCAATATGCACATAAAAGATTGTCCTTATGCGATTTCCTCTTAGGTGAGGATGTAGAATCACCTTATTATGGAGAGGAGGATTTTGTTCCATCTTGTTTAGGCTTAGGTTTCTTTTGGTTCTTTCATTTTCTTTGATTGATTTGATTCCCTTTATTAGCCACCAAAGTTTGTGACTTTGAAGATTTGAGAATCCCCATCTTGGTCAACTTAGATTTCTCAAGTATCAACATTTTTGTGAATGCATCAAAGGATAGTGGAGTGTAGGCAACACCTTGAGCCAATCGATTGGTGTGAAATCTACATACAAAGGCTACATACTCTAATGGAAGCTTGTCCAACTATTTGTAAACCAATTGAGCATCCTTTTTGTCAATGGCACAATCCTTTACCATTTCTCTTAGGTCATTTACTTTTGTGACATAATCTAAGATTGTATCAAAATCCTTGTGATTCAATGTTGTGAGTTCACTATCAAGCTTGTAGGCCTTAATCTCATCAACTTGACCATACAAATTTTCATAAATATCCCAAGCCTCTTTGACTGTAGTACACTTATCAATGTAAAAAATGAGGTCATCCGATACATACTTTCTCAATGTTCCAAGTGTCAAACAATTTTTAGTGAGCCATTCAAATTAAGCATTAGGATCAGCCTTAGGATCAGGTGGTATTGTTATTATTCCATTTACCTAGTGAATGCATCCTGTTTCGGATAGTTTACTCCATGCCTTAATCTTCCATGATGTATAACTATGTGGAGTTAAAAGTGGAAATTTAGGAGAACCCATAGCACCAAAAATGAAAAAACACAAGATAGAGAGAGGTAGAATCACACAATACACCCCCCCAACCCCCAAATTACTCAATCAAAGAACCCCCACACCCCCCCCCGAAAAACAAAAAAAACAAAAAAGAATCATGGTAATTTGACACTTTATACTTAGTATGTGTTAAAGGGACACTTACATAATAAGGCAAGGTGGAATTCTGATTTCAACTTTACAATTTCCTCCAATAGGCTATAAGAGACCCCAAAAAATACTGCAAGTGATCTAAACAAAGATCCAAGCAAAATAGAAGTACCAAATAGGCCGAAAATGACCTATAAAGTAATGATAGATTATAAAATTAGATGAAAAATTATGCACTTTTAAAAAAAATAGCACTTGAAAAGGTGGTCGTATGACCTCAAACGAAGCCTTTGAAGTTGCAAAATTGAGGATTACTTAGCTACAACAATGAAAATATACATTATCTCAAAAATACATACATAAAAATAGAAAACCACCTGCACCACTATGAAGAACACGATATTATACCCCAAATAAATAAAAAATTGCACCAAAAAATGAGCTCCTATGACTCAGATGTGGGCATTGGAAAATCAACTTCTAATCCAAAACTATGAACCATGATGGGGTGGCAACAAACAATTATCCCACATTTACTACGTGTGCGTATTTTTATTTTGATATATACAAACACAGAAAATACAATGAAAATGTGTGCGGAGGGTTGTACATAGAATTGCGCTAATGCTTACTTTGACTAATGTGTTGACTGGACATTCAAATATTGTAGGTGACGTGATATGCACCAAATTTCGTGGCACTTTGACAAGGTTGACCAGTACGTGTGGCATAAGGTAACTAGTATATGTATATATCGGACTGGTTAATATTCAGTTGTCATGTGTCATCGAGCTTATTGGTGTGTATGATGTTGTGGGCAAATCCAGCGTCGAGATGTGGCGGCTTAATGTGGAGGTGCAGGTAGGAAGGCGATGCCCGATGACAGGTGGTGTGGCGGGAAAATATTATGGTACCGCATTCTAGGGGAGATTTTCAAATGATATAGATATTTATTTAATACACAAACTAGGTTATTTTTATCTTTGGCCATAAAATGATTTTTATTAATATTAAATATTTTTCTCCAAGTCACTACGAAGGAATTTTGTCTTCACATCTACCCTCCCAACCTCCAAATCACAAGTTCTTGTAAGTGAAACAAGGAGTCCAAGGGATGTCATCTTGTTTATAGGAGATAATATTTCACTACAACGAATTCTCTCTCCTTGAAATATCATTTCATTACCAATCATCCTTCAAGAGAATGTACTAGATCCTTGTTTTTGACATATCAATCTCTTATTCCATGGCTTCCATTAGGGATTCTACATAATTCATACCTTTAGCCTCTCAAATATTCCTAGACTCAACATTTCTAGCAGTTGAAGCAAAAAGTCAACTAGATTCCAATAATAAATATCTTGACCTTTTTGGTTGCTTCCTACTATGTCTTGACCTCCTTAATTACAAAGGTTGAGTTTCTTCTCCTTCTTCAAAACTCTTAGAGATGCTATATCTCTCCTTTATCATCACATTTAATGAGAGTTATTGTATCTTTCACAACTGTATGTGGAATTTGAACTACCTCCTTATTTTTCTCCTTTTTCTATAGTTGGAATTTTACAATGGATGGTTTCATTTCTCTTAAAATAACACTTATATGATCAAGAACCTTCTCTAAAATTATATCACCAAGCTTTTAACCATTCACGCTGGCACCATATGTGATGAAGATGCACTTAGATACTTTGTTCTCTATTTTTATTTTTTTTGTCAATCAACACGTGTATATGCTTGATAAACAAATACATTAATATGTATCATCAAATAATTTTTTCAATACGATGCCTCCACGTGTCTTAATAATGATAATTGATATAGGACATTTTTTGATTAAATAAAATAAGTAGTTATATCCTACACCAATAACATCTATTTAAGTCTCAGAATGATCGACATACTCCTATCTGTATCCATAAGAATTATACCCATCCTTTCTAAGATTGCAATTTTTTATGGAGTGTATGGGGTATTTTTGTGTCTTTGAACCCTTTTATTTTTATTAAACTTATTTAATTATATGTAGAAAATATAACATTGTTTTCAATCCTCAAACAATTTAATTTTTGTGGTACTTTAATCTCTAATGAAGCATTTAAATTCCTTAAATTAACTAAAAAAATTAGATTTACTCCCAAGAAAATCTAAAACTATCGTTGTACTATAATCATTTATTAATAAAACAAAAAATACAAATTTTGATAATGAAGGAACATTCGAAAGGAAAAACACAACTAAATGAATCTAATCTAAAATCATAGATTATAATTATTAAGGCCTTCAACGAGGCTCTTATTTTTCAAGGATCTAAGATCATCCTCACCAATATTGTTGAGTCTCTAGTGACATAATGATCTTTATAGAATTGGAAGCATTTTGTACAACTATGGGATGTAGAAACAAGAGTTTCCTCTTTCCTATATCTAGTGGTGAGGTTGAACAATCCATAGGTCTCTTGATTATTACATTAAAACAAAAAAAATGAAATAAATATTGCATCCAACACATCAAGATTGTATAGAATGTTAATATGAATACCCTTAGTCTAGATCATGAATCCTCTTTTCATCTTGCATCCTCCACTCGAGAAGAAAACCAACTCTCACCATTGAACTTACTTATTGGAAGAAGGTTTGATACTAAGCTAAGGATATGTGGTACACTGTCCATCCCCTTCACTACACCATTCAGAAATTGGATTTTGAATATTTTATGACTAAAAATATTTGGATGATAGTAAACACTAAGTTTCACCTTTCCATAGTCAAAATATTCATACTTCGTGAACAAATGTTTGTGAGAAGTCCTGAAAAAAAAGGCCCTAAACCAATCAATCACATATCATAAAATGAATGCATTAAATAGTTTATGACAAATCCATCAAATTCAACCTAAGAGGATTTATTTGAATCTGAATTGGAAGATAAAATTTGGTTTCTTGTTGTAATTCTTCTCTTTACATTATTTTGTAGAAATACCTATCTTGCTATATTTTCTAGTTGTTTTCTTCGACTACCTTGTAGGAAACTTAGATATCACTAGGAAATAGGGCTTCCTTGACCATGTCAAAAGATTTTTTCCTATATTTCTCTATATTACCAAAAATTAATTATATCATCCATTTTGAAAGTTGTTGTAGTGCCTCCAATAAACATTACTCATTGGTCCCATAGTTCCACCAAATAATATAATAGGAGCATTTAATGATCCTCAATATTTACACTAAAATAACATAACTAATCAATATTCATATTATACACATTGAATAATCTACACTAGATCTGAGCCTTTCTCCATATTTAGCGAATACAACTTATTTCCATGAATAACCTATTCATTAAGGATTTTCCCTTATAAATATCTCCAAGTTTATTCCAAATTTAAATTGTAGTACTTGCTTTATTGATATTCATGAGCACAAAGAATCTAAATATTGTCTTATTATATTCTTATCATTTTTATTCAAATATACCAATAATCTTGTTGTGTAGTCGTAGGTTATTTTTTAGACATGACATCTCATAGATCTCTATCCATGAGCAAGTCTCCCATTTAAAATGTTTGAAATTGTATTCTCTATATCAAATCTATTTGATGCGATCTTCATCTTATAGTTGTAACAAATTCATGAATGAAATTCTTTAAAATTCATAGTGAAATGAAACTAGCATAAAAAAACCTTGTACAAACAAACATAACAAAGTTGGTCAAACTCTAGTACCTACGAAAATGAAGATGGAATCTAAAATAATGCTTTAAATGCTAATCATTGAAGGAGAGTGAATTCAAAATATTCATACAACTCTTAATAGTTTAATTTATGTGCACATAGAAAATTAGAGATTTAAAGCAATTAAAACCATAACACAAAATTTATGAGTTAAAAGCCTTCTCAGAAAATCCCACACTCTAAAACATAGAACTCGATTTTATTATCAATGTCATGAGTTATAATACAATGAATAAATATAATTCTCTATATGAATGAGTAAAATAATAAAGAATTATGGAATAATTTTACCATCATAATGGTTACTTATAAAAACATCAACCTGTCATACATAATATACTAAGGTACCAAGTATTATAGAGCTCACACATGAAAATAGGTATGCATGATTTCTTTATCCATCTCCAACACCTAGATGGTAAATTTTTGTCCAGAATAAAAAGTTATCATAATAATATAGGTTGTGCATAATAATTTAAAACTAACACCTACCTCTATAGTGTCCCTCCTTGACATCCTTTTCTTTTATGAATGGATGGATATGTATGAACTTGTTTAGACTCATACTATTGATATATTCTTAAGGTTTTGATTATGTTTTTGATGATAGACATTTGATGTTGATAGAGGATACATTATGTTTTATGTGGATGATGATATACTTAGGACTTTGTTGATGTTGAGATTTATGTTTGGTTATTATGCATAATCATTAAATGTATGATGTGATTCATATTTAATTATGATGTTATCATGCTATGTGTTAACCTTACTTCATTAATATATTTGATATGATGATGTTATGGATGATTTTGTGTAATGCCCCGCCAGGAAACCCCAAAGGGATTAAGCCATAACACAAGAATAGAGTGCAATAATTTTTTTTTTAAACTACACCACATAAGATACAACAAGATATCAAAGATTCAGATTACATAGTGGAAGACATCAACTAACACCTAAAGAGTTTCCCAACGAGATTACTTAAATTTCACAATTCACTAACTCACACAATTAATCCAACAAGCGGATTATCTTAACAATGAGATAATTCTTAATCAGGATAATTTCTTTCAGAAGATGGAAATATAAATCACAAGCAAAGGTTCATCCGTTAAGATCTATTCATAATCTTCATTCAAGCTTTTCATTTAAAATTACAAGCCATACATCTAATATTCTAACACACTAGAGTTTCATCATATACATATCAGATCTTTTCAAGCATATTTAATTTTCTTAACAACAACTGAATATATATTCCATTACTCTAAGTTACATTCTTTCATATTCCAATTTAATAAATTTTAAAAGATGATTGCATACTAGCATCTACGATAAATCTCATCCACTTATGCATTCGATCAACATGGCATTCAAGAAAGGACTGCATATAAGCATTTAAAGTTAATTACATTTATCCACTTATCCATTCTAACGTAAGCTATTCATACATGATAAAGCTGAATAAAGGAAACATAAGAGAATACATCACATAACACCATAATGATCTCGGAGTTCACCCCTAAAGGGCTACATCTCCGGGTCTACTCAACTGCAAGACCCCTCTGATAATTAATAAAGTTAAGAATACAAGAGGTTACACTATTACAATCCAGCCATCAAGGCAAAACATAAACAATATACAAACGTCCACATCGGTCAATTAATACATAAACGATCCCTGAAAAGGAAAGGATCCAGCTGAACATAATCAAAGCTAATACAAAGGTCCAGAAGAGCATCCAGAAAACTGAGTCATCACCACCCAAGGTCTAACATGAAACCGATACTCACAAGGGCAGAGACAACAGGACGACCCACAAAGGTACTCCTAACAGGACAAAACGACAACACACTAGCGAACGTAGGGACAAGTGTCATCACACAACCTGGTATGGATACCATGGCAAGTCTTCATAGGTCCCAGCCCCATACATTGGGTTACCCTGGCAACCTAATCCGAGCTTCCGGCCCATGCAAGCCTCATGTGGACCCACACATCCTCACGTGAAGACAAGGATGATGGTTTGCCATTTCAGGCCTTCCCACAGCATGTCGAGTCTATGCTAGCACTCATCCCATGTGTGAGGCACATTTATCTTACTTAGAAATTACATTCTAATCTACTGTTAGGTTATCACTTATTAGACTCACTTTTGACGGGTTACCTAGCAGCCACTTTGGGCACGGCCCCCAATCGAAAGCCACTTTCCCATACGACACTAGACTATACTCAGACGAACTCAAAAACCAAGGAATACACATGGTCGGATGAACGGAGTTCAAGAAGGAAGAAACAACCATCTGGTCAAACATGACACAAAAGATGAACACTTACTGACGGTACTCAAACTAGAGACCTGACCAACAATGGTCAACCACAAATCATCATTCGACTCACACAAAGAGGATATGATCAAAACGACACTACCACAATACAACAGTCAACTCGGAATCGAGGACTGAAACAGGTACCTCAAATCATTCCATACGACAGGGTCCTATCAAAACAAGCACGGCTTGCCATTTCATAATCAAAAGCGAATACAAAAATTAAACTCGCATAGGAATAATCAACAGATCCAATCTTTCCGAATTGATCTAAACATTAAACGTCAATCAAGTTTCTACAAGATCTATATCAGATTACAGTTATCTACCTCAACTAGGGATAAGTTGTTCTTGGTTTTCTAACTCTCTAAGGTTCAAAGCATCGAACAGACATATTAAGCCATAATGAGTTCTTAAACCAAATTCATATTAATAAAACTCAGAAAACCATTAATCATTTAAATAAGATATTTAATCTCCAATAAAACATCATTGACATACTGGTTCAAAACCACTTCTACAGTTTCATATGTTCAAGTCCAGTTGCTCTATACAGATCACGGAAATATAAATATAAAAAGGGAATCCAAATGTAGATAATCATTTCCACAATCCAAATATTACTTCCCTACGCACGTATAGAAGAATCCAAAATTAACTGTTAATTAATGAGTATATTTATCAATCCATGATAAAAATATACACAAGTAATAACTAAAAGAGCACAATCACCCAACTGATTATTAGTTAATATATAATTATTAATCTTTATTAATAAAATATATATTACCAATAATTAATGCATCGCACCATTTTCCATTTCAATATCAATTAGTTTATATATATACATATTAATTTCCATTAATTAATATATATAAAATAATTAATAATTAATTGAAAACTTTATTTAAAAAAAATACTTTTAATTTAACAAACTTATTTATTTATTTATTTTTATAAAAAAAAAATAATAAAAAAACAAACATGAAAAACTTTGTTTCAAAACTTCGAGGGCAAACCACGTGGGTGCCACATGGGCTTCTCCCACGCGGGTTTCCCTTTTCCCACAGGAAGGGCTGGGGAGACCATGACGTGGTCTCCACCCAGCCTAGGCTGCCTGGAGAGCACAGCATGGCCTCCCACAGGCCTCTCCCCATGCATAGGGAAGCCTTGTCTCTCCCCAAACATGGGTCGAGGGCCTTGGCAAAGCCGTCCCCTTCCAAAACCGCCATAACCAATCTCCACGCAGGGTTTAGATTTCGATTAAAATAATATATATATTTTTTTGATTTGCTGTTAAGAAATTTCATACACAGCAAGGAAAAAACACAGTCTCATAGAGACTTAGATAAATAAATTTTATTTTTTTTGGTTTTGATTCTTTCATAAGCAATTGTAAAAATACCTAGATCAGAAAAGGGGAAAATTTCTCCAAATCCAACAGCATATTGGCCAAATAAGATTGCTCTTCACAAATTTAACATCTAATCTGCCAAACCCCCAAATAAATTCCAATTTTATTTATTTTAAATCATTCTTAGCAAACCAGAAATTGATTGAAAACAAAGAATGAGATCAACGAGGGATAATTCAAGATCTTATTTCCATTCTACTCTATTAATCAATCAAACTGATTTTTCAATAACAAATTCATTTCTTTCAACCAGAATAGTAAATTCTTTTGGCAACAAGAAAACAATTCGGAATCCTACCTTCATACGCAATCCTGGAATAGCTGAAGGAGAGCCCACCTGTCAGATCCAGCATAACTCCCTCCTCTCCAAAAAACCCCCAAAAATTTCTTTCCAACCAAAAATTTTCCAAAAAACCTCCATCCTCCAAAATTTCCCCAAAAATTAGGTTATATGGAAGAGTTGACCAAAATTCCATTTTTGGAATTAAAATTTTTATTTGAAAATAATTCTCAAAAATAATTCTATTTCTAACTATATCAATAATTTAAATTGCTTTTCAATTCAAAATCGATTTTCTCATTTAATCCAATTAACCTTTCAAATTTCAAAAGCCAACAGAATACAATTAAGTCTATTGCAATTAAATACAAAACTTTCTTTTCAACAGCATATTCAAAATGCATATAATATTCAAAATCAGTCATTTAATCGAACTCACTCCCAATTTAAAATAAGCAATTCATATCAACGGAAATCGCATAACGAAATCTCGATTACTTTAGTCCATTAATCTCTAATGCACAAATACATATTTAATCAAGATAATTACTAAGGACTAATAGATCAATTTAACCATACACATCAAGCACGCAAACCGAGAAGGTCAACCAAACAGATGACTCGCAAACCCAAACAAAAAGGGAACATCGACGACGGCTGACGATGCTCACTTGAGCACAACGAAGGTCAACTAGGGTCTTACGACCACCTAATCCAACTCTAAGGATTAAAGAGGTACACTCAAACCTGCACATCCAGGTGAAGACGAACCTCGCACTCATGCGGCGTTGTACCTGAAATCTCCTGCAACCAAGAGTCATACATGCATACATATACAAACTTTAATGAAAGCGTTAGCCCGATATTAATACCACGAAATAGGTACACTAACAACTTGCATACAACTAGTGTGAAAACCACATCAACAGCTATGCGTTAAATCAAATATCTGACTATAACATTACATTAAGATAACTAACCAAGATTAAACCAAGATTAGAATTTGATTAGGGTAGGGGTACTACATTCTCCCCCCCTAGGTTTCGACTTACTCCTGGAAGTTTTTAGGTTAGATGGAGAACATGTCGTACGCATCAGTCTTGAAACTCATTCAACAAAGATCAAATTGCACATAGAAATCTTTCCATAAATAAATGAAATGTTATTGCAAAATCCTTTACAAACGCCATTATCCATTGGCAAGATACATCTAAAACCATACATTCCTTAAAATATTCTAGGAATTATCAATAATCATAGGAGAGATACAAGAATTTTCTTCCTTTTTATTACACCAAATTAAAGCATTACAAAGAGGTAAACAACAATTACCATAATCATCGACCAAAAATGACAAGAAAACATGCCATCATGATCAATTTCCTTTACCAATCCATCTTTATCATAAAATTTTATTGAATAGAGCTAGCTTAAATATCAATTTCTACAATCAAATTAACTTTCAATAAATAAGAACATCATAAATAACTCAATTGATTACACTTGCCAGGTATAAGAAAACCCTTCCAATGACTATGTCCCATAACCTAGTGACAAGTTAACACAATTTACTCCATGATACAAATAATAACCATCCACATAACTAGAATGCATAACAGAAAAGGCCACATGTGAGCATGTCTAATGCTTGGTCAAAGATAACCTGCACGATCAACATCTCTATGCCTGATCTCAGAACAACAATATGATCATAAATATCCAATATCTCACTCAAGGGCTCGATGGTGCTAGGCACACCATAGCGGTGCTACCTTCCATACAAGACCTTTGTGAATATCCCTTGTTGAGCAAGGTGGTTAGCCTCCAAGAGATAGTCACCAAACAAAGGTAGGTAGTGGATACTAGCTGCAACACAGCCTCACATACCCCCATCCTCAAGGTTCCCTACATCAACTTCCTCGCACACACTCTACCAATTCCGTATCATACGTCCTTGGAGAGGAATTTCACATCTCGACACAAGACCAGCATCCGAAAACAATAAGGATAAACCAGTTTAGCCACCAAAGTACAGATGAATAAAGATAATAAATCATCAATTCCAACAGTAAGGTAAGAAAATAATCCGGAATTTCAACACCAAATCAAAAGTGCAAAAGATCACAAGATCGTGGCTAAACCTTCAAAGTCAACGTAAAATAAATTGCTGATCCCCAAAGAAACATAAATAATATCACAACTGCACATAACATCACTATGTGACTAGCATCTAGCCACCAACGAGGAAGGAAGGAACAACTGACTAGCTATTGCAGTAGCTCATCATGTGGTGCGACATAGTCACACTACCCACATGGCATGGCGGTGTGCACCTCGACAACACCCCGCATCATGTCGTCACGCGGCATGGCAATACCCCAAGCGGAGAAAACATGCAATGGGCATATCCCGCATGGTAGTGCACCTCGCGGAAAAAGCACACGCAGGTCACATCCCGCATAGCGACGTATCTAGAAGGATACTCGCCGTAAGTCAGAGGTATACATGACTAGGGTCCACCCACATGCCCACCAACACATACTAACTGGTAGCACATGTGAATAAACCTACCTTTCATGAAGACAAGGCAAAGGATCCTCCAAATACACTATCACTATACACAAGAATCACCATCCATATGCTCAAATAAAGGAGAGGAATAGGCTATCACATATAAACCTATAAATAGATTCATGAAAAATGGAAAGTATTGAGTACACCTTGATACAGTTTAGTAGTACAACTATATCATTCCTTGAAGTAGAGAAGCTAAAGTCGCTTCGCGTCGACATTACTCGCACGCCATTCCATACTATTCAAGAAACGGTTACTTCGAATACTACCCCTTAACATACTGAGTTACCCACAACCCGAGGTTTGGTACTCAGCAGGAAAACAAATAAGCAACATCACATAAACAGTATGGTTTCCCATATTCATAGGGAACATATCATCCATGGTTGATTACTTCACCAATCCATGGGCACATATAATAAGCACTGGTTTCTTACAATACACACAAATACACCAGTACTGGTTTAGTCACATTCACGGGGAGTACTTTTCAGTACGCTAACATCTATTCAAGGAAGATTTAAATTATGCTTTCTATATAAATGACTGAATCAAGTTTACTCTAGATACAAGTACTGAAATTATTAACAATACACAATTACATAAGGGAATAAAATCATTCCTATATCTTTCTTAAATCTCACTAAGCATCCGAACTCACATTACTAACTATTCAAATTCATTTCTAAAGCTTAAGACTTTCATCTATCACTATGAAGCCAAAAAGAAAACATACAATTTCAAATGTTTTATAAACATTCTATTTAACTCAATGCATTCCTTAATACCATTTCTAAAAATCTTATGATTAGGCAAGGAGAAGGGGAAAAAGAGTTTGATAACCAAACTATTTCCTACAAAAACGCAAGATCAACAGATCACACTATAATATAAAATTTCTCACTATAAGCCTATCATTTAATTACACGGTTTTCGTTTCGCTGCCGTTTTAGAAGGATGACAATCAGCCTAACAAAACATTTCCAATAATTATGGTTGCAACAGGAGGTTCTAGTTTTCCAACCAACAGAGATCAAGAGAGGCAATCTTTTCAATAATGCAAGACCTCATAAGAACACTCACTTATAATAATACAATATAGACACATGTCATATTTGCAACCTATTAGAGAAGATCACATTACAATCAAAGATAAGCAAGGAGCTATTATCCAAATAAAACATATTAATGCATGCACATTAAACAAGCTTTTCATTCGCACCTTCTAAACACATTAAGGTAATTAGATATACCCAAAAGCGAGTTCAATGGAGCATTAGCTAAAATAAATCTTCAATCAAACTGGTTTAATGATACACATAAAACAATCTTTCGGAAAACACATTAATACTCTCTCGAAGCTACAATAACATGCTCCTTTTAACACTTCTACAAACCAAGTAGTTTCACATAATTCAACTATTCGCATAGCAATGCACCTTACTAAGGTAGAATTTAATCATGTTACT
Source organism: Cryptomeria japonica (assembly GCF_030272615.1). Taxonomy (NCBI): domain Eukaryota; kingdom Viridiplantae; phylum Streptophyta; class Pinopsida; order Cupressales; family Cupressaceae; genus Cryptomeria; species Cryptomeria japonica. Next base: position 576,275,532 of record NC_081405.1, read on the forward strand.
CCTATAACATACACATAGAGAATTCTTTAAACGTACACATACAGTTTTCTCCCAATAACCAAAATAAATTTTTAACCCCAAAGCCCTTTAATAATCTGAAAACATAAGCATCATAAGGCTCACTCAAGGGTTCAAGAAGTCACACCTTTTTCTCTCTTGCAAACAAGAAACTCAAATCAAAGATAATTACACATATCCTAATCATTTTAATTTCTAGAAAGAGAGAGATGAATGGTGATAATCATTTAATTTTCTACAACATAAGCATACAATAATTGCCATACTAGTCCTTCAAGTGGACAATATTAAACTAGATCATAATCTTTAAACAAACACAATTCGCACTCTCAAATTCAAGACAAGCACGGACCAACCCAATATGGATTAGTCTAAAGAGTACAAAACTCAATAAGGGAAGGTACCTACGACTTTCTTTCAAAATAAGAGTAATCGTAGACCAAGACATCAATAAGCACACAATGCACATATAATCACTCAAAACCACCAACATCAAGAAGGCGAAAATAAGGTGTGAACACACATACGTTACACATAAGTTAAGGTCTGCTCAATCACTCACATGCAAGAGGAGGACAAGCATACACATAAGGTCGATACACCTCACACCAATAGAGGGCACACGTGACACCAGAGATCCCAATGTTTGCAACATGGGCTCTGATACCAAATGTAATGCCCCGCCAGGAAACCCCGAAGGGATTAAGCCATAACACAAGAATAGAGTGCAATAATTTTTTTTTTAAACTACACCACATAAGATACAACAAGATATCAAAGATTCAGATTACATAGCGAAAGACATCAACTAACACCTAAAGAGTTTCCCAATGAGATTACTTAAATTTCACAATTCACTAACTCACACAATTAATCCAATAAGCGGATTATCTTAACAATGAGATAATTCTTAATCAGGATAATTTCTTTCAGAAGATGGAAATATAAATCACAAGAAAAGGTTCATCCATTAAGATCTATTCATAATCTTCATTCAAGCTTTTCATTTAAAATTACAAGCCATACATCTAATATTCTAACACACTAGAGTTTCATCATATACATATCAGATCTTTTCAAGCATATTTAATTTTCTTAACAACAACTGAATATATATTCCATTACTCTAAGTTACATTCTTTCATATTCCAATTTAATACATTTTAAAAGATGATTGCATACTAGCATCTATGATAAATCTCATCCACTTATGCATTCGATAAACATGGCATTCAAGAAAGGACTGCATATAAGCATTTAAAGTTAATTATATTTATCCACTTATCCATTCTAATGTAAGCTATTCATACATGATAAAGCTGAATAAAGGAAACATAAGAGAATACATCACATAACACCATAATGATCTCGAAGTTCACCCCTAAAGGGCTACATCTCCGGGTCTGCTCAACTGCAAGACCTCTCTGATAATTAATAAAGTTAAGAATACAAGAGGTTACACTATTACAATCCAGCCATCAAGGTGAAACATAAACAATATACAAACGTCCGCATCGGTCAATTAATACATAAACGATCCCTGAAAAGGAAAGGATCCAGCTGAACATAATCAAAGCTAATACAAAGGTCCAGAAGAGCATCCATAAAACTGAGTCATCACCACCCAAGGTCTAACATGAAACCGATACTCACAAGGGCAGAGACAACAGGACGACCCACAAAGGTACTCCTAATAGGACAAAACGACAACACACTAGCGAACGTAGGGACAAGTGTCATCACACAACCTGGTATGGATACCATGGCAAGTCTTCATAGGTCCCGGCCCCATACATTGGGTTACCCTGGCAACCTAATCCGAGCTTCCGGCCCATCCAAGCCTCATGTGGACCCACACATCCTCACGTGAAGACAAGGATGATGGTTTGCCATTTCAGGCCTTCCCACAGCATGTCGAGTCTATGCTAGCACTCATCCCATGTGTGAGGCACATTTATCTTACTTAGAAATTACATTCTAATCTACTGTTAGGTTATCACTTATTAGACTCACTTTCGACGGGTTACCCAGCAGCCACTTTGGGCGCAGCCCCCAATCGAAGGCCACTTTCCCATACGACACTAGACTATACTCAGACGAACTCAAAAACCAAGGAATACACATGGTCGGATGAACGGAGTTCAAGAAGGAAGAAACAACCATCTGGTCAAACACGACACAAAAGATGAACACTTACTGACGGTACTCAAACTAGAGACCCGACCAACAATGGTCAACCACAAATCATCATTCGACTCACACAAAGAGGATATGATCAAAACGACACTACCACAATACAACAGTCAACTCGGAATCGAGGACTGAAACAGGTACCTCAAATCATTCCATATGAAAGGGTCCTATCAAAACAAGCACGGCTTGCCATTTCATAATCAAAAGCAAATACAGAAATTAAACTCGCATAGGAATAATCAACAGATCCAATCTTTCCGAATTGATCTAAACATTAAACATCAATCAAGTTTCTACAAGATCTATATCAGATTACAGTTATCTACCTCAACTAGGGATAAGTTGTTCTTGGTTTTCTAACTCTCTAAGGTTCAAAGCATCGAACAGACATATTAAGCCATAATGAGTTCTTAAACCAAATTCATATTAACAAAACTCAGACAACCATTAATCATTTAAATAAGATATTTAATCTCCAATAAACCATCATTGACATACTGGTTCAAAACCACTTCTACAGTTTCATATGTTCAAGTCCAGTTGCTCTATACGGATCACGGAAATATAAATATAAAAAGGGAATCCAAATGTAGATAATCATTTCCACAATCCAAATATTACTTCCCTATGCACGTATAGAAGAATCCAAAATTAACTGTTAATTAATGAGTATATTTATCAATCCATGATAAAAATATACACAAGTAATAACTAAAAGAGCACAATCACCCAGCTGATTATTAGTTAATATATAATTATTAATCTTTATTAATAAAATATATATTACCAATAATTAATGCATCACACCATTTTCCATTTAAATATCGATTAGTTTATATATATACATATTAATTTCCATTAATTAATATATATAAAATAATTAATAATTAATTGAAAACTTTATTTAAAAAAAATACTTTTAATTTAACAAACTTATTTATTTATTTATTTTTATAAAAAAAAAATAATAAAAAAACAAACATGAAAAACTTTGTTTCAAAACTTCGAGGGCAAACCACGTGGGGGCCACGTGGGCTTCTCCCACGCGGGTTTCCCTTTTCCCATAGGAAGGGCTGGGGAGACCATGACGTGGTCTCCACCCAGCCTAGGCTGCGTGGAGAGCACAACATGGCCTCCCACAGGCCTCTCCCCATGCATAGGGAAGCCTTGGCTCTCCCCAAACATGGGTCGAGGGCCTTGGCAAAGCCGTCCCCTTCCAAAACCGCCATAACCAATCTCCACGCAGGGTTTAGATTTTGATTAAAATAATATATTTTTTTTTTTGATTTGCTGTTAAGAAATTTCATACACAGCAAGGAAAAAACACAGTCTCATAGAGACTTAGATAAATAAATTTTTTTGGGGGGTTTTGATTCTTTCATAAGCAATTGTAAAAATACCCAGATCAGAAAAGGGGACAATTTCTCCAAATCCAACAGCATATTGGCCAAATAAGATTGATCTTCACAAATTTAACATCTAATCTGCCAAACCCCCAAATAAATTCCAATTTTATTTATTTTAAATCATTCTTAGCAAACCAGAAATTGATTGAAAACAAAGAATGAGATCAACGAGGGATAATTCAAGATCTTATTTCCATTCTACTCTATTAATCAATCAAACTGATTTTTCAATAACAAATTCATTTCTTTCAACCAGAACAGTAAATTCTTTTGGCAACAAGAAAACAATTCAGAATCCTACCTTCATACGCAATCCTGGAATAGCTGAAGGAGAGCCCACCTGTTAGATCCAGCATAACTCCCTCCTCTCCAAAAAACCCCCAAAAATTTCTTTCCAACCAAAAATTTTCCAAAAAACCTCCATCCTCCAAAATTTCCCCAAAAATTAGGTTATATGGAAGAGTTGACCAAAATTCCATTTTTGGAATTAAAATTTTTATTTAAAAATAATTCTCAAAAATAATTCTATTTCTAACTATATCAATAATTTAAATTGCTTTTCAATTCAAAATTGATTTTCTCATTTAATCCAATTAACCTTTCAAATTTCAAAAGCCAACAGAATACAATTAAGTCTATTGCAATTAAATACAAAACTTTCTTTTCAACAACATATTCAAAATGCATTTAATATTCAAAATCAGTCATTTAATCGAACTCACTCCCAATTTAAAATAAGCAATTCATATCAACAAAAATCGCATAACGAAATCCCGATTACTTTAGTCCATTAATCTCTAATGCACAAATACATATTTAATCAAGATAATTACTAAGGACTAATAGATCAATTTAACCATACACATCAAGCACGCAAACCGAGAAGGTCAACCAAACAGACGACTCGCAAACCCAAACAAAAAGGGAACACCGACGACGGCTGATGATGCTCACTTGAGCACGACGAAGGTCAACTAGGGTCTTACGACCACCTAATCCAGCTCTAAGGATTAAAGAGGTACACTCAAACCTACACATCCAGGTGAAGACGAACCTCGCACTCATGCGGCGTTGTACCTGAAATCTCCTGCAACCAAGAGTCATACATGCATACATATACAAACTTTAATGAAAGCGTTAGCCCGATATTAATACCATGAAATAGGTACACTAACAACTTGCATACAACTAGTGTGAAAACCACATCAACAGCTATGCGTTAAATCAAATATCTGACTATAACATTACATTAAGATAACTAACCAAGATTAAACCAAGATTAGAATTTGATTAGGGTAGGGGTACTACATTTTATGTCTTTATTATGATGTATTTTTATTGTGGACATGAAAGCGACGATGTCATACCACTCATTGCAAGCAGGGTGTGATCTTGCAATTCTCTTTCACCTATATGTATAGTCCATGGTTGTATGTATATATATGTTATCTATAGATATTTGAGGTTATTTCATGTGTGTGTGTGTGTTGTGCATAGACATTTGGTGTTATGTTGCGGATACTAGACATCGACTCCACATAGTTTTAGAGGTTTGAGCGTGTCTCTAATCCCAATGGAAAGATGATCAAAGAATGATATAGTGTTCTATTACATCATAGGATTAGTTGATGTCTTACCAGTTCTAGTATTTTGGTTATGTTTCCTTGTAGGAGGTATGTGGTGTTTTATTATTATGTTGGGTAGATTTTTATTAAGTTTTGGTGATTAATTAATTAATAATAATATAATCTCTATTGTGTAATTAATAAATAATATTTTTTTTGTGAGTTTAATATATATTATTAATTAATTATTTTAAGGAATTATATTATTGAAGCTTTTATATTTAATTATTAATTTATTTTCATTTTATTTTATTGGCTTTATTGGCTAATTAGGAGTTGAATTTAGTAATTATTATTTTTAATTTATTTTCCTTTATTTTTGAAGGTGGAAGTGGAGAGAACTTTGTGTTTGCATTGGAGTTGCTATTTGTGTTTCATGCATGAAGAAAGATTATTATTTTTAGGATTTTTGTTTTATGTTTTATTTAGGGTTTTTGGGAGGATTTTTAGAAGAGTTTTCCATTATTATTGTATTGGTTGAATATTTTCGAAGGGCTGCATGATATTTTCTAAAAAAAAATTGTGATTTTGGGTTGTTAGAAGAGAAATTGCTTCCTATTTTCGAAGAAGCTTTTTGTGTGTGATTGTTCAGTTGTGGATTGTATCTTGGATTTTGTATTGTTGCTATGTTTTACATTGAAAAGGATTGAGAAAATTGATGTTTCAAAATTATTGGTGTGCTTTGTCTCTCTTTCAACAATTTATCCATTCTTCTTACTTCCAAGTTGGTGATATCTTTATTTCCGTTTCCAATTGTACATGTCTCTAACTTTGAAAGTGAAAGATTCTCTGATTTGTGCTTGAAAATTGTCTTATATCTTATAGGAAGGATTCTTTATAATGTTATAAACATATTGTTTCTAAGGGAATTCTTTGGGATAAGATTCTTGTCAAGATTAGTATTTTGGTTGTCTATTTCCATAAATGAGAGAGTCTAGTTGTTTTGAGTGTTGTGGAGATTTATGTCTGTGAATATATTTAGAGTCTTGAGATCTTTTATTTTGGAATTTGAGTGTTATTTTCTTTTCTTTGCATTAAATTGAATGAAGTTGAACTTTGTTTTGAAATTGTGAAATTGTTTATAAAAAAAAAATTATTGTTGTGTCGTACATAAGCGCTACTTTGCGTGCCATATGCGCCACAATTTATCACAAAAGAACCATTTTGGTTGTCATAAGCACTAAAATAAGTCATATATTTGCTAAATAAATTCGTAAATACATTATAAACATTACTAAATGTTCTATAAGAATATGTAAAAGTGTCAAAAATAGTTGTCGAATGAGCTATTCTATTTTTTATTTTATTTTTATTTATTTTTTTGAATTCTGACAGTCTAAGTCAAACCAGAGACTTATTTTTAGACTTTTGTTTCCTTGTGATGGTTTTCTAGAATTACTTAATTGTATTTTTAAATAAATTTTATGATATTCTTGATTTTGCGTAAGATATGCTCTTTTCGAATAATGTGTATGGAGAAATATTATATTGATGGTTAAATTTTATTACATGGAAATCAATTGATTATGTATTAAAGATGGATATGAGATTTCTCTATGATTTATGATTTGTATTTATCCATAGACTATAGGAACATGTTAGGAGGAATGGCTTCCAAGTGAGTGTCAGAGCCCGTAAGTGGCTATGATGAGATCTCATTAAGAGTTTTGTTGTAAGTAAGTGATAACCTTAATGAATTTATTTAGGGGTTGGTTAATTTTCACATTAATAAGATAATTGTGGTGCCCCACTAATGGACTAGAGTGTTATTTCAAGCTCAAGATGACATTAGGAAGGCCTTGTTGGCATGACTATACTCCCTTGTCTTTATCAGAGGTTGAGCTGGTTCTGCATGGGTGTCACTTGGCACTAGGGTCCAGAGCGAGTGTCAAGATAAAATTGATGATGACATACGATGATACTCTCTGCCATGTGTGTCATAGGTCTCTGCCTTTGTTGTATGTTGGTCATTGGTTAGTCTTTATTTTATGATTAATCCTATATTTTGTGTTGATAGTCTTTGTTTATGTTACCTTGTTGTGTCTCTTGGGAGATAGGTGTCAATCTATGTTTGGGGCCTTATAACATTCTCCGGAGCATAAGGGGTAGTTTTATCTCTAAAACATACCTAACTATTTCATCTTGATTTCCGAATTCTAGATGTCCTGAATGCTGATAAACCCTAAGTCTTTAATGTGCAAGTCTGTTTTGGCTTGATCTTTCCAGAATCTCCCATTAGCTCACTCATGTATGTTAGATTCAATGACTGTCCCAAAGACATTGAGAGGGGGGGGGGGAATCAGTGTCTAACTGGTTAGTTAAATATTCGAACTTATTTATATCTTTGCAACCCAAAACAATGTACCGATAAACAAGAAATAGTGTAGTAAACAGAAATAATAGAGACAACATAAATGCACACCATGACACAAGATATTTTAATGAGGAAACTCGGTGTGGAAAAAACCTCGGTGGTATTTGTGACCCATAATATTTACTCACTGGTGAATATGAATAAATACTACTTACAATACAAGGCTGCACATGTAGGAAGGCCAACTGCCTAGAGCGAACTTCTCAAAAGAGTCTTATTGACTACAATATGGATAATTAAATCCAATACAATGTACTTCTCAAGATAGCATCTCTAATGTCTGGTTCAGTACCAATTTAAACTCAATTAGATACCTTAACCAAAAACCTTTCGTTGTCTTTAGATATACCAACAATAATTATCTATCCTTTACCATTACAAAAGTGATATATAAGATCTCATACATATATGAGTATTTACAATATACCAAGTTGGCATACAAATAATTAATTACATTTATAATATAATTCATATAAGCAAAACTTTATCCCATGCCGGCCTGACTTCTGGTATACTTCATTTCCGATGTAATTTGGATGCCGCTGAAAGTGCCTGTCAGTGCCAGTTCTTGTCGGTGCATGATGTCTATGATGAAAGTGCACATGTAGAGATTTGTTCCCAGTTGGTTGCCATCAATGACAACATCAAATATTCTCATTAGAGTGTAGAATGCCAGAAATCTCCCCCTTTGGAATTCATGGCAACACTCATGAGAAAAATCCAAAACTGCTATCCAAAAAATGAAATCCAAAAGCAAGTGTGCTCCCCCTTTGTGCATTTATTTTCTCCATACTACTCCTTATTTTTTCTCCATACTACTCCTTATTGTTTCTCCATACTACTACTCCCCCTTTGACATCAATTGCAAAGCATGTCAAAAAGAATCAAAGAATACAAAAAAGCTACCTCATCGCCTGTAACCAGTTGGTTACAATTTGAAAAATGTCAACCAAAATTAGATTTAGGCTCTGCATGAATTTGGTGGTGTCAGAGAGAATGGTCTTAGTTTGCTAGATCATGCTAGTTAGATAGTGCATTTGTTGCTCCTATGACCATTCTCCTTGAACTATTTCCTTTGATAGCTCAACCCGCTGAGTAATGAGACTATCCAATTTTGGACCAAGTTTACTTGTGAGTTCCCGGGCTTCCAACCTTATCCTTGCTTTCTCTTCCCCAAGTTTCTCCACCTTATCCTCAAAAACCTCCATTTCCTTCTCAAAAATCGAGATAAGTCCCGAAGAACCTATCAAATTATCTGCAATATCATCGATTTCTTTTAGTGTCTTCTTAATTTCCTCATTGATATCCTCTATCAGATGGTGGGGCTTGCAAGCTTCTCTATACCACTCCTTATATTCCAAAATTGTTGAGTTAAGTATTGGTAATAAAGAATCTATATGCTCATTACAATTTTTGATGGTTTTCTCAAAAAATTATCCTTTCTCTTTTTCTACTCTCTCCTTAACTGTTTCTTCATTCACCTTATCAATAGTTATGATATTTCTAGTAATGTATTTTGCCAATGTGTCCAATTTACCTAAAGAATCATTAATGTGATCTATCTTACAAGTAGGTGCAATCATTTTCAAGATAGGTAATGTGTTATCAATAGCCTTAAATGCTAAGGCATTACAATCTGTTGTCCTCTTGATTGAATCCAATAGAACCTCTATTATGTTAATGGGTCTAAATTCTATAGTGGATGTGCTTGGTTCTGCTATGGGTTTCGTCTCAATAGATGCTTGCCCAATTACCTTCACTATTTCCTCTTTATTTCAATCAGTCGCTTCCACTTTACTTACATTTTCTACCAGTTCCTCTGTCTGTGTTTGTGTCTTTGCTTTTGATTTTTCAGTCTGTACAAGTATCTCTTCAATTGTCAGTTTCTTTGATTATGGTTTCTCTGTGTTATCCTTTGTTAGTTTCTGAGTGTCTGGTTGCTCTTCTTCTATCGGTACCTTAGTCTTTTGAGAGTCAATAATATGTACCAGTGATGCTGAAGTTAATGGAGGGGTGTCTTGAGCCAGTGGAGGGATGTTATATGTTACCTTTATAGCATGTACACCACCAATCTTGCCTTTCCCTTTGTCCTTTCGGTACACCTTAGTAAATGATTTGTCTTTTTTTTCTTTCCCTTCCCTCTTTCTTTTCATTTTCAACAAAAAAGATATCCTATTTGTCTGCAGTCTTATAAGAAATCTCCTTACCTCTACCAGCCATTAAAATTACTTGCTAGTGTCCACTAACAAAAATTGACCAGTTTGCTTCAGAGATTAGCTCATAAATTTCCTCTCTAGAGTTTACAGGGTGCGCTACCAATAATCCTTCAACTTTTATCTTTTTAGCTAGTTCCATTACTAACATCCTTTTAGCTTCTAGGCTTAAATATAAGTCATTTGGTAGATCGTCTACAACTTCAATCAAAAACTTTTTATAGATATCTAAATGCAAAATTATACTAGCCTCTATACTGTCCTCGTCTAAGTCTTTGTAAGAATGATAGTATTTATTCACATTGCAAATATTTCCATCCCATGTTATCTCATTTACCAATTCCTCCAGTGTCAAGGTATCCGGTGTCTTAGTCTGTTTCTTCTTTGGTGTTAGTTTCTTTTCAGGTTCCCCAACTACCTATTGCTTTATCCTTAGTGTTCTGGTCCTTTTGGGAGAAGGAGAGGTTACCGATGACGGTTTCCTCTTCTTTCCCTCAACTCTTTTGAACTCTGCAACTTTCCCACTGTCAGCATCTAAAGAAGTAACAACCAGTAAAACATGAGCTTCTAATTTCAATCCTTCCAGATCACTGGCAGATATACTAATTATGTTCATTACATTTTCTTTGGCTTCCTTGGCCATCTTTGATGCATCTCTGATAGACTTTTCTCTTCTTTTTCTTTGTTTTTGCATTGAAACAATGCTCTCAATGGTCTCAGCATTTCCAAAGGTTTCCTTAGTTGGTTCTCTAGGTGCCTCGAGTAATGTTTTAGCATATATTTTGAGAATGTTTAGATCAACTTCCTAACCCATTTCAGTAACCCAAATAGTTCTAAGGATAACTACTTCCGTCCATGTCTAATCACGATTGATTACAAAGCAGATGTGCTTTTCATACTTGTCTACTATGCTCTAGGGTAACCTTTCTCTAGCTCTCATCTTAGTCTGAAAGTTTTTTGAAGTAATCTGTTATAATGTTATCACTATTGGAGTCCATACCAATGATAGCTTCCTTGATTTGTTTGCCTATCGGGATGTCATATCCAAAGTCCTTATGACCAATACCAGGTATTTCTTTGATGAAGTAAATCATCAGACACACAAGAAGGTTGCCAAACTGAAATGTACCTTTCTTGTCACTCGTAATCTTTTTCAGGTTGTCTAATAATTCATCTTTAACCATTCACAAACATCAATCTTAGCATTGTTCTTTACTATTTCATATGCATTATGAATACATAAGCTAGAAATTGAATTCAATCTGTTTGAATGAGTTACTCTGTATCCAATTATCATACTCACATATCTCACATTAAGATCAGTAATGTCATTAACCCTAAGAGATCTATTGTCAGATGTAGCTCCAGTTAACTCCATACCTCCCTTGTTATGTATCTTCTTAGTTTTATCGGGCCTACTATTGGTTGAGGGTAAGCTAGTAACTACCTTTATTTCTTCCTGAGAGATTTTAAAAAAAGAGTCAAGCCACATGAACTCTCCATGAACTCTACTCAGAACTAGATGAACTACCTCCTTAGGAAATTCAAGTATGTTCAGTATCTCAATGAATCCTAAGTCTTCAACTATCTTATGCTCCAGTTTAATTAAACCTTGTTCATCAATAATGACACCACTATACATGTTCTTTGAATCATCGGTTCCTAGATTTTCTATGTTGTAGTGAATGTAGATTCTAGGGTCTTCGGCAAAGGCGACACCCTTCAATTTTTTTGAAAAAGCTCTAATAGAATCATCTTACTTGGAAATTTTAGGAATGATTTTAAACACGAGGCTAGGACGCTTAATGTTTTCTACCACAGTAGGGTTTGCAATAAACTTAGGGGCAAAAGATGAAGATGCCATTTCGAAACATAAATGCCTCTTAGCTTGAAATACTTGAATGCGTGAAAAATCACTTCACTACTTTGCCTTAGATTTCCCTTGCTCAATTTCATCTTTTCTAATTGTTTGAATGCTTGGTGAGTCAAAATGAGGATTTTTTGGTGTTATATAACCAAAAAGTTCTTCAAAAACTGCTTTAAATGCTCGCTGGTGAAGTGAAAACTTAACATATCTACCAGTAAAGAAGAAATGTGTCTTATTACCATCAACTGAGGGTAGAATACATGATTTTCAACTTGCTGCAATACCCCGTAAGGATTATTCCTTAGTTAAATGAAGAATATCCTACAATTGGAGGGTTACTCTGTTCTACCGGTGCAAAGACAGATTCATCAACTCTCTTATCTCCCTTCTTAATCCATTGTTTTGAAAATTCTTTCTTTATTTCATTTACCTTTTCTTTTCCCTTTACACTAGATCCTTTGTTGTTCGCTGGTATAGTCTTGCTTCTACAAAATCTTGCAATACGCTCAATCTTGTTATATGCGTAACATGTAACATTATTCCTCTAAATAACTTTTCCATATCCTTGACCAGTTTATGTTCTGCATTGATTAGATAAATGCCCAAATCTACCACAAACATAGCATTTCACTTTCATTCTGCAGTTTTCTAAATTGTGATTAACTTTATTGCATTTGGAACAATGACCGATGGGTAAGTTTGTATTCTCATTATTTCTAAATCTGCATTGATTTTCTCTATGACCAAACTTGTTGCAATTAAAACATTTCCTATTAAATTTATAAGCATTAGGTTGTCTTACTGGTTTACTTTGATCTTGATTGTTTGAAGTCCAAGAACTTTCTCCATCATCAAATCCAAGTCCAATTGTATCTCCATCAGGTTTTTTTCTTTTCACCATGTCCTCAAGTTTTTCTGAAGTTTTGTTGAATTTTTCTTTGTGTTCATTCGTAGTGATCAACTCATTTTCAAGAATTCCAACTTGTCTCACAAGCTCCTCTTTATCATGTTGCATTTGAATCAAATTAGTCTTTAGCATATCAATTTCATGACAAAGTCTCAGATTTTCATTACCTCCATAATTAAGTCTTCGAGTCAAATCTTCTTCATTCTTCTTTGTGTCTTCAAGATCCTTACATAGGCTCATGGTTAAGTCTTGCATTTAATTCCTCATGTTAGTGTTCTCTTTCCTTAACTTATCGGCAATATCACTAAGAGTTTCCTTTTCATCATCATGTTTCTGCATTTTCTCATGAAGTTCTTTCCTCTTATTTTGCGCTATAACTAGGTTCTCCTGAAGTCATTTAATGAATTCCTTAGCAGTCCTCAGATCATCTTCCTGTTTGATATTCATCAATTTTTTTGCATCAAAATCTTCGAGAGCTCCTTCCAATTGTTTTCTTAAATTGTCCATCTGTACCGGTTTCATAATCTTCCTCAAGTTGTTAGGCTTATATAAATAGAGGACCAAGCTCTAATACAATTGTTTGATTCAATGACTATCCCAAAGAAACTGAGAGGGGGGGGGGTGAATCAGTGTCTAACTGATTAGTTAAATATTTGAACTTATTTATATCTTTGCAACCCAAAACAATGTACTGGTAAAAAAGAAATAGTGTAGTAAACAAAAATAATAGAGATAACATAAATGCACACCATAACACAAGATATTTTAATGTGGAAACTTGGTGTGGGAAAAATGGCAGTGGGATTTGTGACCCACAATATTTACTCACTGGCCAATATGAATAAATAATACTTACAATAGGGGCCTCCACATCCAGGAAAGCCAAGTGCCTAGAGTGCACTGGTCAAAAGAGTGTCACTAACTACAATATGGATACTTAAATCCAATACAATGTAGTTCTCAAGATAGAATCTCTAATGGCTGGTTCAGTACCATTTTAAGCTCAATCAGATACCTTAACCAAAAAACTTTCACTGTCTTTACATATACCAATAATAATTATCTATCCATTACCATTACAAAAGTGATCTATAAGATCTCATACATATATGAGTCTTTATAATATAAAAAGTCGGCTTACAAATAATTAATTACATTTAAAATATAATTCATATGAGAAATTTTTTATCCCATGTCGGCCTAAGTGTCGGTATACTTCATTTCCGGTGTAATCTGGATGCCAGCGAAAGTGCCTGTTGGTGCCGGTGCATGATGTCTATGATGTCGGTGCATGTGTAGAGACCTATTTCAGGTTGGTTTCAACCTGATTTCCATCAATAACAACATCAACTATTCTCATTAGAGTGTAGAATTCAAACAATCTCCCCCTTTGGCATTGATGGCAACACTCATGAGAAAAATCCAAAACTGCTATCAAAAAAATGAAATCCAAAAAGAAGTTTGCTCCCCCTGAGCAAGTGATCTCCTCTATGCATTTATTTTCTCCATACTACTCCTTATTTTTCCTCCATACTACTACTCCCCCTTTGATATCAATGGCAAAGGATGTAAAAAAGAATCAAAGAATACAAAAATGCTACCTCATTGCCTATAACCAGTTGGTTACAATTTGAAAAAATGTCCGCTAAAATTAGATTTAGGCTCTGCATGAATTTGTTGTTGTTGGAGAGAATGATCTTAGTCTGTTGGATCATGTCGGTTAGATAGTGCATTTTTTGTTCTGGTCACCATTCTCCTTTAACTATTGCCTTTGATAGCTCAACCCGCTGAGTAATGAGACTATCCAATTTTGGACCAAGTTTACTTTTGAGTTCCCGGGCTTTCAACCTTATCCTTTCTTTCTCTTTCTCAAGATTCTCTATCTTCTAAAAAATTGTCATTTCTTGCTCAAAAACTGAGATAAGTCTCGAAGAACCTATCAAATTATCTGCAATATCATAGATTTCTTTCTGTGTCTTCTTAATTTCCTCATCTATATCCTCTATCAGATGGTGAGGCTTGCAAGCTTCTCTATACAACTCCTTATATTCCAAAATTGTTGAGTTGAGTATTGGTAATAAAGAATCCATATGCTCATTACAGTTTTTGATGGTTTTCTTAAAGAATTCTGCATTCTCTTTTTCTACACTCTCCTTAACTGTTTCTTCATTCATGTTATCAACAGTTATGACATTTTCAGCAATGAATTTGGACAATGTGTCCAATTTGCCTAAAGAATCATTAATGTGATCTATCTTACAGGTAGGTGCCATTATTTTCAAGATAGGTAATGTGTTTGTAAAGCGGAAAAATTGAACCCTAGTTGTTCCCCCCCTCCCCAACTCCAAGGAGAGAGAAGGGAGAGTCACTAGGGTTGATGGTTTTCACTTGGGAGAGACTTTACATTCAAAAGAGGGGTTGAAACCCACAAGATCCAATCCCACACAATGCAAGATTGGATTCTAAATGAGTTTCAAGGGTTGTGACATCAAGGATACCCTCTTTTGTAAAGAATGTAGATAGAAAGATTGAACTAAGAATGCATGTAAAATAGGAAAGATTCGCTTATAAACAGAGATAGGGATATGGGATGAAGCTGCGGACCTGGAATTAGCAGTAAAATGTCGAGACGGTGCTGTTCTGCAAATTTGAGCGAAAGTTGACGGGACGATGGCGCCCGACGTGCACACGGTCCTCCGAAAAATCCGCGAAACAAAGGGGGATCTGTCTGTCTCTGGACAAGGATTCTAGATCTTCAATTATAGCTGCGTACCTGCAACCTACACACAGAGAAGAGAGGACGATTGGGGGGTTAGGGATGAGGGGTTTGCTTTAGGTCAAACCCCGGTTTTGGAATTAACCAAGAAATGAGAATGTTGTAAATGTAAATGTTTGTAATGTAAACAAGTATTGATACCTTGTTGTAAGAATGTTTGTATTCTTACATGCGAAGGTGTACTGTATGTTGTATGTAATGTGTTGTAAGTGATCTCCTCTTCAATGGTTGATTCCTTGTCTTGAATGCAACACTTAGCCTTGAATGGAGACTTAGAATACTCAATTGCTTGAAGGATTGCTTAAATGCTTGAATGCTTGAATGTTTGAATATCGCTTTCGCGCCTTTGCACACATATGTCCTCCTCTTTCCCGACCTCCTCAAATGGGAGAGGAAATGTAGTTTATATACTTGTCAATTAGGGCTGATAGACTAATTTTCCTGACCTTGGGCCGACCAGGAAACAATATTTTCCAATTTGCAAACTTAAAGACCCGATGCCCAAAAGAGACCAGGCCCAAAATAGGGCCAGGGACCAGGGCGCTGGGTGCCATGGTCCTGGGGGACCAGGGCACTGGGCTCCCTAGTCCTGAAGGACCAGGGCGCTAGGCGCCATGGTCCCACCTCCAGGGACAGCAGGGTGCAAGGAGGATCAGGCCAGGGTGCTGAGAAATGCAGTTTTTGATGTCATGAACAAGTTTCGGGGTCTCCATTCAGGTTCCATGTTGCATCACCATCGTGAAGACCCAAATGCAGTCGAAATTGCAAGTGTCACAATTTTAGGACGCTACATTTAGCACCCACTTTAGCGAGAGTATAAGCGTACGCTCATACTTCCGGTAAAGTATAAGGAAACAACATTGAAAAACTTTCACCACGTCAAGGAGGCAAGATACACCAAGCCCCCAGTGGACTAAGGATCTTATGAATTCAAATGACAAAGTAAAAGGGAAGATCACGAGGGAGAACCATGACTGTCAGTAGTAAGGTTCCCTCACTATGAGTCATGCAAGAAAGATATCAAAAATTTTCAAGGCAAAGCTAAATTTGTCAAGAAATTTTCAAGTATCTTGAAAAGATATGAACGGGATGTATGCCCCCCTACGTTAAAGTGATCGCACATGCCTCACCGGGGGTGATTGCTTTAAGGTAGTGATACATATAAGAATGAGAAGGGAAAGGAGCGCATTATCACAAGGATTTAGCCCCCAAGTGTGAGATAAGCCCAAGGATAATAGACACAAAACACAAAGGACAAGGTGACTTCGCTTTCCTTGGGGTCAGTATGCTATATGACAATTCATGTATATCATATATATGTATGCATAATTGTTCTTCATTCCCCAATCAAGGAAGGTCACCTAGAAGAAGGGAACACATGTGTCTTTTGAGTCAACATGAGAGAGACCAAAAGAGATCTCAATGCTTTGCATCATCCTCAAGTAGACAACACTAAGGACAACAAATAGAAGAATGAGAATAACACATAGAAGAAGTAACAAAAGGTCAAGAGAGGAGGAGAGAATATGCTATGCTAATGAAACTAGTCCAGCATGTCATCTACCACCCGATCTTGATGATCAATATTTCGGGAAGGCAGGAAACACACTAGAGGAGGAACATCCAACACAGCAGATGGAGCTATCACAAGATCCAAACAAGGGCTATGTTCATGTTCCGAGCCACGTTGTTCTTGTCTAGGAGCTAGGCTAAGTGCTTTAGAAAATTCGTTAGATAAATGGTTATCAACATATTCATATTCACAATAAGAATGAAGAGGAGTAACATGAATAACATTTTCATCTATATCATCATCAAGATTTATAAAAATAGGATCTTTGACTCGCACAGGATCAAGACCATCATGCATCTTATGTTTAGGAGATTTTGGCTCAATTTTCAGCTGAGGAGAAAATGGAATAATACTGGCTAAAGGTGATTTTGGGGATTGCAAAGTTTGAGAAGCAGCTGCCTGAGCTCTAAGACGACGCTTTCATCGGCGTTCATGTGCAGAACGATTTCGTCTAGTCTTAGTAGGAAGCTGAGGAGATTGAGGAGGAGGAATGTTCTCATCCTTTTCACTTGGGTGTTTAGGTTGTGGTCTCTTAGGTTGAATAATAGGAGAAGAGGAAGGTCTCTTCTCTCCATAAGAGGAAGGAGGAGGAACTGCTCCATATAAAGGAGGAATATTTGGTTTAGGAAGGAGACCAAGTCCATCACGACGAGGAGGTATAGGTCTACCTTTAGGAAGTTTATTAGACATAGACACATCCATAGGGATGGGTTGGGAATCTTCTTGAGGAAAGACATTAGTTTTATCTTTCAAAGGAAGAACTTCCTTCTCAAGAATGATAGGAATATCAAGTTTGGGTGTTCTAGGTTCACTTAGAGATAGGATCATATCTTTTTTCCACTTTTGATAAGATTTGAAAAGATGATCACTTCGCGGTGGAAGAGATTGGAATTGTTTAGGCCAAAAGTAATCAATAGGAACGCTAGAAGTTCTTTCAGCAGGTTTAAAGAGGCTATGATTGATAGTAACAACTTCACCATTATGGGGAAATTTCAAGCACTTGTGAATAGGAGAAGCAATAGCTTTCATGGAAGATAGCCAAGGATAGCCTAGCTTCACATGAAATTGTTCGGATGATGGGATAATAGAATAGTCCACATCAAGGGATTTGTTATGGACCTCGATAGGTAATGTAATAGAACCAACTGCAGGAGAAGAAAATGCATCAAATAGTTTCACAACCACATTTGTTTCGTCATAGATTACTTGATTCAATTGCAAAGTAAAAAGAAATTCTTCAGTAATGACATTAACCATACAAGAAGGATCAATAAGCACTCCACGGCAAGGTGTATTCTTGACTTTTGCAACTATATATAAACGACCATCAGGTGCCCTGATAGTTTCACTGGAATCAAATGTGATGGAAGGTTCTTTAGGGATTTTCTGCTGCTCCACAAAGTTAATCACATTAGGAGTCATAGACACAAGATCATCAGGTGAGACAGAAGAATCAGTAGTATCAATCGTATTAGAGGTATGAGAAGGCAATGGATCAGTAAAAGTCTAAAGATTCTGGTTAGGAGGAGCTACAGATGTGTTGCCTTTATCATTCACACCAGAAACAGAGATAATATTATTATCAATCAAATCTTGAATTTTACCCTTTAAAGCAAAACATTTTTCAGTATCATGCCCAGGATGACGATGAAATTGACAAAAATATTTGTTATCAAAATAGGGTGAATTAATCTTTGTAGGATCTATTTGCCTTATAGGGGGAAGAGCAAGCACATTTTGTTCCAATAACTTATTCATAATACTATGCAATGATTCATTCAAAGGAGTAAACTTTCTTTCTTTCTTGAAAAACTTAGAAATAGGAGGCACACCTGATGCTGCATTCACATTGTTGTTGATGATGTTTTCATTGAATTTAATGGACTCTCTGTTCGGTTTAAACTTCCCAAATGGTTGTTGACTACTATCACCCTTATCACTCGGAGCCATAGGATTTGCTTGTTCCATTTGACTCACAGTCAGTTGATAATTGTGAAGAGTTGCGCACAACTGCTGGAAAGAAGTAAACTCAGAAAACAGGAGTTTTTCTTTAATATCTTTTTGTAAATTAGAAATAAAGATTCTTTGAATATCATTGTCAGGCACTGGAAAGGAAATTTGAGCATACAAATGCTTATATCTACCCATGAAATCAGTCGCTTTTTCTTTAACACCTTGTTTACAATGCATTAAATCAATCAAAGTAACTTTAGGACTTATATTGTTTTGAAATTGTTGAATAAAAGCATTTGCAAGTTGTTCGAAAGAAGAAATAGAATAAGAAGGCAACGAGCAATACCATTGTAAGGCTTTATCTCTTAATGTTCTAGTAAACAGTTTTGCAAGCAACCTTTGGTCATAAGCAAAATCGGTACATATTGTTTGAAAGGTCTTAACATGTGTTAGAGGATCACCCTTACCATTATAAAGCTCCAAATGCGGGATTTCAACATGTTTAGGGGGGATAGCTCGAACAATGTCAAGAGAAAGTTGGCTCGCAACATCAAATGTGGGCACACTAAACTTAGATTGATTCATAGAGGTAATTTGTTGCTGTAAAGAAGAGACAGTTTGTGCAAGATTGTTAATGGTTGCTTCAGTCGAAGAGTTCATATTAGACGTGTTAGATTGTGATGGAGGTGTTATGTTATTGAAAGAAGGTAGAGAGTAAGGTGGTGGGACACTATGATAGTTAGTCATAGGAGATGATTGGAAAGGAGGAACACTACAAGGAGGAATGGAATGATTAAATGAATTGCCTCCTTGCATCATGTTCATTTGTGGAGATATAATAGGAACACTTATTGAAGGAATGAATGGAGAAGTTGGATTAAATGAAGGAAGAGGGTTGATCAAAGAAGAGGGATTGCCCCCATGACTGGTGATCATGGGGGAAATATCTTGTGTTGAAGTAGTCATTATGTTTGACATAAAAGTAGGTATACTAGCAATAGGAGTTGTCAAAGGAATAGAATGATTGACTTGAGTAGGAGGTTGTGTATAACCTAAGGTTTCGGTACAACTCTTCATAGGCATCACATTTGAATCCACAATGTGTGAAATACCATGCAAAATATAAATTCCATTCTTATCACTTTGAACCATATGTTTTAGACCCTCAATTAATGAAAGAGCTTCACTATCAGGGTATTCTTGAGACATCCATTGTCGAAAATCATCAAATTGGTTATCCAATTTCGAAAGTTGTTCTACAGAAACCTCATGGAGAGCTTCTTCATCATTAAGAGGATTAGAGGAATTACCCATGTCCTCGTTAAAAAGGCCATTCAAATTAGGTTCCATCTCCTCGGTAATTACACCTTGGAAAGACTTAATTCTAAGGCTTCGTCTAATGGGAATAGTGTAAGTAGGGCTTATTGTTGTAAAACTCATGCACTAAAGAGAGAGAGTAGATTTTGAATTTTAGAGGTAGCAAATTTCAATAAGACCAACCAATCTCCTAGATTTAAGCTGTTAAATGCAATCAGGACAATCTCCCGAACTTTCGAAAAAAATGTCCGGGACTGTGGCGAACGGAGTGCACACGGTCCTTGCAACTTTTTTCAAAATTTTCAGGGATGAAAGTTATGATAATTTTAAAGCTAATCTGAAAAAATTGAGTGATTTTACGATCTGTAGATAGGCCAAATTAAAGTTGCAATCTCAAAATTGAATCCTACCAAGATTGTTGAAAATGTAAAATTTGAATTTTGAAAAAGAGAGGGAAACTGGAATTTTGAATTTTATGATTTTAGAGGGAATACTAAAAGCAATGTAAGTTTTGAAATTTAAAAATTGACTCAATTTCATGCAAAATTCAAATTTGAAAGCGGAAATCAAGGTTGTTGCAATTAAACACTTAATTTCAAAAGTCACAAACTGTAAAAATTTGAATAAAGCACTGAAATTTCGAATGAATGCTAACACACTTTTCAGATTTAGGACTATAAGAAACACAATTTTGACATGAATTTTAATTTCAACAATTTTTTGAATAATTAGAAGCCTCAATCCAAGCAATCGCTAGACCAACTTTGAATTTAATTTTGAAGGTGTTAAAATTGATAAAATCAGCCAAAATTCTGGATTTTAGCAGAAAAATACAGTAAGATCTCGCTCCCGAAATTTCGGAAAAAATGTCGGGGACGATGGCGCTCGGGGTGCACACGGTCCTCGCAAATTTTTTCCAAATTTTCAAGGATGAGAGATATTGTGATTTTATTGCGGAATCCAAAGTTACAGCCGATTTGGAGGTGTTTTGATCAGTCAAATTATCAGTCAAAGGTTGAATCAAGAAGGCTTTAAAAATTAGGGTTTTGACACTTAACCACTTAATTCTCAAAATTAAAGCACATATATGATTTGACAATTTGCAGTAGAAGGATAGATCTGAAACAAGCATTAACAATTAAACATTTCACAAGCTTAATTACTAAAAAGAAAATTTTAGGGTTTTTATGCAATTAACCTCTAAAATTTGCAAAAGATCAAACATGGAAATGTGATTAAGGAAGCAAATTTTTCAGATCTAACCATGAATAATCAGAGTGAGGATGTTCACATTGGGTTCACCAAAATGTAAAGCAGAAAAATTGAACCCTAGTTGTTCCCCCCCTCCCCAACTCCAAGGAGAGAGAAGGGAGAGTCACTAGGGTTGATGGTTTTCACTTGGGAGAGACTTTACATTCAAAAGAGGGGTTCAAACCCACAAGATCCAATCCCACACAATGCAAGATTGGATTCTAAATGAGTTTCAAGGGTTGTGACATCAAGGATACCCTCTTTTGTAAAGAATGTAGATAGAAAGATTGAACTAAGAATGCATGTAAAATAGGAAAGATTCGCTTATAAATAGAGATAGGGATATGGGATGAAGCTACGGACCTAGAATTAGAAGTAAAATGTCGAGACGGTGCTATTCTGCAAATTTGAGCGAAAGTTGATGAGACGATGGCGCCTGGCGTGCACACGGTCCTCCGAAAAATCCGCGAAACGAAGGGGAATGTGTCCGTCTCTGCACAAGGATTCCAGATCTTCAATTACAGCCGCATACCTACAACCTACACACAGAGAAGAGAGGATGATTGGGGGGTTAGGGATGAGGGGTTTGCCTTCAAGTCAAACCCCAGTTTTGGAATTAACCAAGAAATGAGAATGTTGTAAATGTAAATGTTTGTAATGTAAACAAGTACTGATACCTTGTTGTAAGAATGTTTGTATTCTTACATGCAAAGGTGTAATGTATGTTGTATGTAATGTGTTGTAAGTGATCTCCTCTTCAATGGTTGAATCCTTGTCTTGAATGCAACACTTAGCCTTGAATGGAGACTTAGAATACTCAATTGCTTGAAGGAATGCTTGAATGCTTGAATGTTTGAATATCGCTTTCGCGCCTTTGCACACATATGTCCTCGTCTTTCCCGACCTCCTCAAATGGGAGAGGAAATGTAGTTTATATACTTGTCAATTAGGGCTGATAGACTGATTTTCCCGACCTTGGGCCAACCAGGAAACAATATTTTCCAATTTGCAAACTTAAAGACCCGATGCCCAAAAGAGACCGGGCCCAAAATAGGGCCAGGGACCAGGGCGCTGGGCGCCATGGTCCCACCTCCAAGGACAGCAGGGTGCAAGGAGGATCAGGCCAGGGTGCTGAGAAATACAGTTTTTGATGTCATGAACAAGTTTCGGGGTCTCCATTCAGGTTCTGTGTTGCATCGCCATCGTGAAGACCCAAATGCAGTCAAAATTGCAAGTGTCGCAATTTTAGGACGCTACAATGTTATCAATAGCATTAAATGCTAAGGCATTGGAATCTGTTATCCTCTTGATAGAATCCAATAGAACCTTTGTTATGTTAGTGGGTTTGAATTCTCTTGTGGATGTTCTTGGTTCTACTATGGGTTTCCTCTCAATAGATGCTTGTCAAATTACCTTCGCTATTTCCTCTTTTTTTCCATCAGTAACTTCCACTTTACTTACATTTTATATCGGTTCCTCTATTTGTGTTTGTAACTCTTCTTTTGATTTTTCAGTCTGTACAAGTACCTCTTCAACTGTCAGTATCTCTGATTTCAGTTGCTCTATGTTATCCTTTGTTGGTTTCTCCATCTCTAGTTGCTCTGCTTGTTCTGGTATCTTAGTCTTCTAAGACTCAATAGTGTGTGCTGGTATCTGAAAGATCTTAGTGTGCTTAACATCATCTACCTTAACCTCTGCAGTCAACATATCTACAACAATGTTAATATCACGTGTATCCAAATTCATAGTGAAAATTATTTTAGACTTCGGGTTAGTATCATCATTAGTTGCCTTATTCGGTTGATTTTTTGTATCATTAGACTTTGGGTTAGTATCATCAGACTTCAGGTTAGTATCATCATTAGTTTACAGGGTGCACTGCCAATAATGCTTCAACTTTTAGCTTTTTATCTAGTGCCATTATTGACATCCTTTTAGCTTCTAGCCTTAAATATAAGTCATTCGCTAGATCCTCTACAACTTCAATCAAAACTTTTTCATAGATATCCAAATGCAAAATTATAATGGCCTCTATAGGGTCATTGTCTGAATAATTTTAAGAATGATAGTATTTATTCACATTGCAAAGATTTCTATCCTATGTTATCTCATTTACTAGTTCCTTCGATGTCAGGGTATCCGATGTCTTAGTCCTATTCGTCTTTGGTGTTAGTTTCTTTTTAGGTTCCCTAAGTGTCTGTTGCTTCTTCCTTAGTGTTCTAGTCATTTTGGGAGAAGGAGAGGGTATCGGTGAGGGTTTCCTCTTCTTTCTTTCAACTCTTTTGAACTCTGCAACTTTCCCACTATCAGTATCTAAAGAAGTAACAACTGATGAAACATGAGCTTTCGGTTTCAATCCTTCCAGATCACTGGCAGATATACCACTTATGTTCATTACATTTTCTTTGACTTCCTTGGCCATCTTTGATGCATCTCTAATAAAATTTTCTCTTCATTTTCTCTTTTTTTGCATTGAAACAACACTCTCAATTGTCTCAACATTTCCAAATGTTTCTTCAGTTTGTTCTCTAGGTGCCTCAAGTAATGTTTTAGCATAAGTTTCAAGAATGTTGAGATCAACTTCATAACCCATTTCAGTAACCCAAATAGTTATATGACTAACTTCTTCCATCCATGTCTCATCACGTTTGATTACAAACCAGATTTGCTTGTCATACTTGTCTACTATGCTCTAGGGTAACCTTTCTCTATCTCTCATCTTAATCTAAATTTTTTTGATGTAATCTATTATAATGTTGTCACAGTTGTAGTCCATACTGATGATAGGTCCCTTGATTTGTTTGCCTACCAAATGCCATATCCAAAGTCCTTATGACCAATACTGGGTATCTCTTTGGTGAAGTAAAGCATCAGACACACAAGAAGGTTACCAAAACAAAATGTCCCTTTGTTGTCACCCTTAATATTTTTCAGGTTGTCTATTAATTCACCTTTAGTCCATTCACAAACCTCAATCTTAGCATTGTTCTTTACCATTTCATATGGATTATGAATACATAAGCTAGAAATCGAACTCAATCTATTTGCATGAGTTACTCTATATCCAAGTACCATACTCACCTATCTCACAATAGGATCAGTAATATAATTAACCCTAACAGATCTATTGTCAGATGTAGCTTCGGTTAACTCCATAACTCCCTTGTTAGGTATCTTCTTAGTTTTGTCAGGCCTACTACCGGTTGAGGCTAAGCCATTAACTGCCTTGATTGCTTCCTTAGAGATTTTAAAAACCAAGTTAAGCCACATGAGATCTCCATGAACTCTACTCAGAACTAGATGGACTACCTCCTTAGTAAATTCAGGTATGTTCAGTATCTCAATGAATCCTAAGTCTTCAACTATCTTATTCTTCAGTTTAATTAAACCTTGTTCATTAGTAATGACACCACTATACATGTTCTCCAAATCATCAGTTCCTAGATTTTCTATATTGCAGTGAATGTAGATTCTAGGGTCTTCGGCAAAAGCGACACCCTTTGGAATTTTTGAAAACGATCCTATAGAATCATCTTGCTTGGCAATTTCAGGGATTAGTTTAAACACGAGCCTAGAGATCTTAACATTTTCTACCATAGTAGGGTTTGCAATAAATTCAAGCGCTGAAGATGAAGATGCCATTTCAAAAGATAAGTACCTCTTAGCTTGAAATCTTTAAATGCTTGAAAATCACTTCGCTTTTTTGCCTTATATTGCCCTTGCTCAAATTCACGCTCTCTAATTGTTTGAATGCTTGGTGAGTCAAAATGAGGGTTTTCTGGTGTTATATAGCAAAAGAGCTTTTCAAAAACTGCATTAAATGCTCATGAGTTAAGTGAAAACTTAACATATCTGCCAGTAAAGAAGAAATGTGTTTTGTGACCATCAACCAAGGGTAGAATACATGATTATTCGTTAGTTAGATGAAGAATCTCCTACCAATGGAGGGTTACTCTGTTCTACCGATGCAGAGATAGATTCATCAACTCTCTGATCTCCCTTCTTAATCCATTGTTTTAAAAATTCTTGCTTTGTTTCATTTACCATTTCTTTTCCCTTCACAATAGATCCTTTATTGTTTGCCGGTATAGTCTTGCTTCTACAAAATCTTGTAATATGCCCAATCTTGTTACATGCATAACAAGTTACATTATTCCTCTGACTAACTTTTCCATATCCTTGACCGGTTTGTGTTCTGCATTGATTAGATAAATGCCCAAATCTACCACAAACATAGAATTTCACATTCATTCTAAATGTTTTTGAATTGTGACCAACTTTATTGAATTTGAAACAATGACCAGTGGGTAAGTTTGTGTTCCGATTATTTCTAAATCTGCACTAATTTTCTCTATGACCAAACTTGTTGCAATTAAAATATTTCCCATTAAATTTATAACCATTAGATTGTCTTACCGATTTACTATGATCTTGATTGTTTGGAGTCCCGGAACTTTATCCATGTTGAAATCCAAGTCCAATTGTATCTCCATTAGGTTTTTTTATTTTCACCATGTCATCAAGTCTTTCTGAACTTTTCTTGAATTTTTTTTTGTGTTCATTTGTAGTGGTCAACTCATTTTTAAGAATTCCAACTTGTCTCACAAGCACCTCTTTATCATGTTGCATGTGAATCATATTTATCTTTAGCGTATCAATTTCATGATAATGTCTTAGATTTTCATTATCTCCATCATTAAGTCTTCGAGTCAAATCTTCTTCATTCTTATTTTTATCTTCAAGATCCTTACATAGCCTCATGGTTAAGTCTTGCATTTCATTCCTCATGTTAGTGTTTTCTTGCCTTAACTTGTCTACAATATCACTAAGAGTTTCCTTTTCATCATCATGTTTATGCATTTTCTCATGAAGTTCTTTCCTCTTATTTTGTGCTATAAGCAAGTTCTCTTGAAATCCTTTAATGAATTCCTTATTAGTCCTCAGATCATCTTCAAGTTTTATATTCTTCAATTTTTCTACATCAAAATCTTCAAGAGCTCCTTCCTACTATTTTCTTAAATTCTCCATCTATACTGGTTTCAGAATCTTCCTCAAGATGTTAGGCTTATGCAAATAGAGGACCAAGCTCTACTACCAATTGTTAGATTCAATGACTATCCCAAAGACACTAAGAGGGGGGGTGAATCAATATATCACTGGTTAGTTAAATATTTGAACTTATTTATATCTTTGCAACCCAAAATAATGTACGGTAAATAAGAAATAGTGCAGTAAATAGAAATAATAGAGATAGCATAAATGAACACCATAACACAAGATATTTTAAAGAGGAAACTTGGTGTGGGAAAAACCTTGGTGGGATTTGTGCCCCTTAATATTTACCCACTGACCAATATGAATAAATACTACTTATAGTAGGGGCCTGCCCATGTAGGAAGGCCAACTTCCTCGAGCGCACTGCTCAAAAGAGTCTTTCTGACTACAATATGGATAATTAAATCCAATACAATGTACTACTCAAAATAGCATCTCTAATGCCTTGTTCAATACCGGTTTAAGCTTAATCAGATACCTTAACTAAAAACCTTTCACTGACTTTACATATACCAATAATAATTATCTATCCATTACCATTACAAAAGTGATCTACAAGATCGCATACATATATGAGTCTTTAAAATATACCAATTCGGCTTATAAATAATTAAATAATTAATTATATTTACAATATAATTCATATAAGAAAAACTTTATCCCATGTCATCCTGAGTGTAGGTATACTTCATTTCCGATGTAATCTGGATGCCGGTGAAAGTGCATACCGGTGCTGATGCCTGTCGGTGCATGATGTCTATGATTCTGGTGCATGTGTAGAGACCTATTACCAGTTTGTTTCTAGTTGGTTGCCATCAATGACAACATCAACTATTCTCATTAGAGTGTATAATGCCAACAATTTCCCCCTTCGGAATTGATGCCAACACTCATGAGAAAAATCCAAAACTGCTATTCAAAAAATGAAATCCAAAAAGAAGTGTGCTCCCCCTGAGCAAGTGATCTCCTCTATGAATTTATTTTCTCCATACTACTTATTTTTTCTCCATACTACTACTCCGCCTTTGACATTAATGGCAAAGGATGTAAAAAAGAATCAAAGAATACAAAAATGCTACCTCATCGCCTGTAACCGATTGGTTACAATTTGAAAAACGTCTGCAAAAAATAGATTTAGGCTTTGCATGAATTTGTTGTTGTCAGAGAGAATGGTCTTAGTTTGCTATATCATGTCAGTTAGATAGTGCATTTGTTGCTCTAGTGACCGTTCTCCTTGAACTGTTGCCTTTGACAACTCAACCTGTTGAGTAATGAGACTGTCCAATTTTGGATCAAGTTTAATTTTGAGTTCTCGGGCTTTCAACGTTATACTTTCTTTCTCTTTCTCAAGTTTCTCCAACTTCTCCTCAAAAAATGTCAATTCCTGCTCAAAAATTGAGAAAAGTCCCGAAGAACCTATCAAATTACCTGCAACATCATCAATTTTTTTTTGTGTCTTCTTGATTTCCTCATCTATATCCTCTATCAGACAGGGAGGCTTGCAAGCTTCTCTATATAGCTCCTTATATTCCAAACTTTTTGAGTTGAGTACTGGTAATAAAGAATCCATGTGCTCATTACAGTTTATGATGGTTTTCTCAAAGAACTCTCCTTTCTCTTTTTCTACTCTCTCCTTAACTATTTCTTCATTCACCTTATCAATAGTTATGATATTTTTAGCAATGAATTGGGACAATGTGTCCATTTTACTGAAAGAATCATTAATGTGATTTATCTTACAGGTAGGTGCAATCATTTTCAAGAGAGGTAATTTGTTATCCTTAGCTTTAAATGCTAAGGCATTACAATCTGTTATCCTCTTGATAGAATCCATTAGAAACTCTATTATGTTATGGGTCTGAATTCTCCAATGGATGTTCCTGGTTCTTCTATGGGTTTCCTCACAACAGATGCTTGCCCAATTGCCTTCACTATTTCTTCTTTATTTCCATCAGTCGCTTCAACTTTACTTACATTTTCTATCGGTTCCTCTGTCTGTGTTTGTACCTCTTTTTTTTATTTTTCAGTTTATAAAAGTACCTCTTCAACTACCTGTTTCTCTAATTCCAGTTGCTTTGTGTTATCCTCTATTGGTTTCTTAGTCTCTAGTTGCTCTTCTTGTGCCAGTATCTCAGTCTTCTGAGAGTCAACAATGTGTGTCGGTATCTCAGACATCTTACTGTCCTTAACATCATCTGCCTTATCAAAAGTTATGATATTTTAAGCAATGAATTTGGACAATGTGTCCAATTTACTAAAAGAATCATTAATGTGATCTATCTTATAGGTAGGTGCAATCATTTTCAAGATAGGTAATGTGTTATGAGTAGCCTTGAATGCTAAGGCATTACAATTTGTTATCCTCTTGATAAAATCCAATAGAACCTCTGTTATGTTAGTGGGTCTAAATTATCAAGTGGATGTTCTCTGTTCTTCTTTGGGTGTCCTCTCAATGGATGCTTGCCCAATTATCTTCACTATTTCTTCTTTATTTTGATCAGTTGCTTCCACTTTACTTACATTTTCTACCGGTTCATCTGTCTATATTTGTACCTCTTCTTTTGATTTTTTAGTCTATAAAAGTACCTCTTCAACTGCCTGTTTCTCTAATTCCGGTTTCTTTGTGTTATCCTCTATTGGTTTCTCACTCTCTGGTTGCTCTGCTTGTGTCAGTTTTTCAGTCTTCTAAGAGTCAACAATGTGTGTCGGTATCTCAGAGATCTTACTATCCTTAGTATCATCATGAGTTACTTCATCAATTGCCTTATTCAGTCAATTTTTTGTATGTTCCAGTGATGTTGAAGTTAATGGAGGGGTGTCCTAAGCCGGTAGAGGGATGTTATATGTTACCTTTATAGAAGGTACACCACCAATATTTCATTTCCCGTTGTCCACTCGGTACACCTTAGCAAAATATTTGTCTATTTTTTGTCTTTCCTTTTCCTCTTTCTTTTCCTTTTCAACAAAAAAGATCCCATTTGTTTGTAGTCTCATCAACAATCTCCTTAACTCTACCAGCCATTAGGCTTACTTGTTGATGTCCATTGACAAAAACTGACCGGTTTGCTTTAGAGATTAGCACATCAATTTCCTCTCTAGAGTTTACAGGGTGCACTACCAATAATGCTTTAACTTTTATCTTTTTATCTAGTTCCATTACTAACATCCTTTTAGCTTCTAGCCTGAAATATAAGTCATTTGGTAGATCCTCTACAACTTCAATCAAAACCTTTTCATAGATATCTAAATGCAAAATTATACTAGCCTCTATAGTGTCCTTGTCTAATTATTTGTAAGAATGATAGTATTTATTCACATTGCAAAGATTTCCATCCCATGTTATCTCATTTACCAATTCCTCCGGTGTCAGGGTATCCTATGTCTTAGTTTGTTTCTTCTTTGGTGTTAGTTTCTTTTTAGGTTCCCTAACTCCTTATTGCTTCTTACATAGTGTTCTAGTCCTTTTGGGAGAAGGAGAGGGTACCGGTGAGGGTTTACTCTTCTTTCTTTCAACTCTTTTGAACTCTGCAGCTTTCCCACTATCAGTATCTGAAGAAGTAACAACCGGTGAAACATGAGCTTCTGGTTTCAATCCTTCCAGATCACTGGCAGATATACCACTTATGTTCATTACATTTTCTTTGAATTCCTTGGCCATCTTGGATACATCTCTGATAAACTTTTCTCTTCTATTTTTCTGTTTTTGCATTGAAATAACACTCTCAATGGTCTCAACATTTCCAAAGGTTTCTTCAATTGGTTCTCTAGGTGCATCAAGTAATGTTTTAGAATATATTTCAAGAATGCTTAGATCAACTTCATCACCCATTTCAGTAACCCAAATAGTTCTAGGGACAAGTGCTTCCATCCATGTCTCATCACGTTTGATTACAAACCAGATTTTCTTGTCATACTTGTCTACTATGCTTTGGGGTATCCTTTTTCTAGCTCTCATCTTAGTCTGAAAGTTTTTGAAGTAATCTTTTATAATGTTGTTAGTATTGGAGTCCATACTGGTGATAGCTTCCTTAATTTTTTTGCCTACCGGGATGTCATATCCAAAGTCCTTATGACCAATATCAGGTATCTCTTTGGTGAAGTAAAGCATTAGACAAACAAGAAGGTTGCCAAAATGAAATGTCCCTTTCTTGTCACCCTTCATCTTTTTCAGGTAGTCTAATAATTCATCTTTAATCCATTCAAAAACATCAATCTTAGCATTGTTATTTACCATTTCATATTCGTTATGAATACATAACCTGGAAACTAAATTAAATCTGTTTGGATGAGTTACTATGTATCCAAGTACCATACTCACATATATCACAATAGGATCAGTAATGTTATTAACCCTAAGAGATCTATTAGCATATGTAACTCCTCTTAACTCCATAACTCCCTTGTTAGGTATCTTCTTAGTTTTTTTGGGCCTACTATCGGTTGAGGGTAAGCCAGTAACTACCTTGATTGCTTCCTTGGAGATTTTAAAAACATAGTCAAGCCACTTGAACTCTCCATGAACTCTACTGAGAACTAGATGGACTACCTCCTTAGGAATTTCAGGTATGTTTAGTATCTCAATGAATCCTAAGTCTTCAACTATCTTCTGCTCCGGTTTAATTAAACCTTGTTCATCAGTATTGACACCACTATAAATGTTCTTGAAATCATTGGTTCCTAGATTTTTTATGTTGCAGTGAATGTAGATTCTAGGGTCCTTGGCAAAAGCGACACCCTTCAGAATTTTTGAAAAAGCTTCGATAGAATCATCTTGGTTGGCAATTTCAGGGATGATTTTAAATACGAGCCTAGGTGATAGGGAGTTTGGTAGGTAAGAGCTCACAAGGCTAGTTACTCAAAAGGGTCAATTTATTGACTAAGTACTTATAGATTCTGTTGCATATGATTCCTCAATTTGCCTGATTGTCTTGTTGCCAAATGCTCCATGGTTTTCCTGCCTAGCAAACTCCCTTATTGGTGATGACTCTTTCCCATGCACAAAACTACTCAAAATGCTTAACCCTTCCAACTACTCTTGCTCATGCTTGGATCTTGGGTCCTTTGACCTTCAGTTTCAATGTGTACTAGGGGTCTTCCACATGAAAATGTAGGGGTAGTAAGGTCTTGTACACCTTTGGATGCTCATAACCTTATTTGAGGACTATGACCCATAACTTCCTCAAATTCACTAACAAGGCTCAACTACCCCGAATGAGGCTGCACACTATCTTGGAGTCCCAATTTACACTTGGTGGATTTCTTGGAATGTTTTAATTATGTTTTATAGGCCCAAGTTTCATTTTCCAACCGCATTGATACAATTTTGCAAAAATTTCCAATTTTGTGTGTTATGCAGCAGGGCTACTAGCTCTCGGAGGCCTAATTGGCCCTTTTTTGCTCTCACTAGTCAACGATGGCCTTTTTAACCACAAAGAAAGTTTGGGATGATGTATTAGGGGTGTATGCTCAAGGATGTTTGAGGTTTAGCGCACTGTTAGTGTAATTTTCAGACTGTCCACTTTTTATGGCATATTTGGAGGGTTTAGTGAGGGTTTGGGCTTGCATTGTTTGATTTGTATTCCCCTACATGAACCAAGGCCTAAAACTATCTAAGAGGGTCTATCACACCTTGGATAACCCTATCCAAGTCACTACCACTTGCCATTTTGCTAAACACTTGGCACACAAGAAGGAAAACAGTGAATTGCCTCTGCCACTGTTCTTTTTACTATCTTTTACCAGTCAGTAACTTATCCTCTTGGAAACATGCTTAGGTGCTTGACAAAGGACTATGGATAGAGTTAGAATCAGGTCATTCATCAAGCAAAATATGCCTACAATGATAGTGTTAACCAGTCTATAGGTAAAAGTCCATTTGAAGTTGTTTATGGTATGCATCCAAGGGGTATATTGGAGTTAATGGATATCACTAACTTGCAGCATAGGAGTGGGACAATAGATGACATGGCTCATTCCATGAAGGAGGTTCATGAGAAAGCGAGACAAGCTCTTCAAGACACCTCTCAAAAAGTCAAGGCAAGAGTGGATGCTACAAAGAGAGATGTTCAGTTTTCCATACGTGACTATGTAATGGTTCATTTGAATAAGGCAAGGCTACAAAAGGGAATTCCAAGAAAGCTTCAGATGAGGAGGATAGGCCCTTGCAAGATCTTGGCTAAGTATGGGTCTAATTCTTATAAAGTTGATTTTCCTACTAATGTTGCTTTGTCCCCCATTTTTAATGTAGCATATCTGATTTCTTTTAAAGGTCAACCACTTGAGGAGATTCAAAGAGTTTCAGATGTCTCTCAATCCCTTTCTGATCTATCTCCCCTTCTCTTTTTTTTCCCCATGTTGAACAGGTTCTAGACTCCAGAGTTCTCAAAAGGACAAGGAATCACACTTACATGGAGAATCTCATCAAGTGGAAGGATCAACCTATCTCTAAGGCCACTTGGATACCTGTAGCTGACTTTCAAAAACTTGGCATTCCTTCTTCTTTGCTACCTCAAGGAGTCACATGACTTCTTTGTTTTTGGGGGAGTATGGTGCAGGAGCACCTAGTTGAGTCAAACTCCCATTTTTGGGTATTTCATATTTTTATGTTTGTAAATTCTTGTGTTAGGTTGTTTTGGTTTCATTTAATTTCAATCATTTTGAAGCAAGTTATGCAAGATTTGGTGAAAATTGTCAAAAAAACCTCCAAATTGTGGTTTGTGGAGAGTTTCACTAAACTATTTTTAATGCACCATTGGAAATTGTTGAAACTTTGGTGTTTGATATAGGGTTGAATTATAGTTCAAATTAATTGAGTTTTAATGTGATTGATTAAGCATTTTATGATATATTTGATGCCCTAGGCGAACTGGGAATGCAGATTTCTTGTTTTTTCTATAATAGTCAAAATGGTCTCGGTGCAGAGACCATAAATCGTAACTCCACTGTTGGATTGTTATAAATGTTGGATATTGCTTGAGAAACCTAGTTTTCTATAGCCTCACTGAAGCGATCATCCAAATATGCTCGGGTTTGAAAGTTATTAATAACTGATTACGGGTCTATCAAACTATCAATAACTGGGATAGCATAATGCATTGTTTGGGTCTTGAATAATGTTTAAAGGGTTATAAATGATATGAAAGATTTGATATTGGATTGGTTGGTTGATAGTAATATTTTTAGATTCCTCAAACATATCAAGGTTGCAGATTGATGATTATTTTGGGTCATTGAGCACCCTAGGATTGGGACTCCATGGTTGATTTGGGGTTCTTGGTTGGTTTTTTATGATGCTCTGCATCACTAGGGCACTTAACATTTTCTACCACACTAGGGTTTGCAATAAACTCAGGTGCAGATGATGAAGATGCAATTTTGAAAGAAAAATACCTCTTAGCTTGAAATCCTTGAATGCCTGAAAAATCACTTCGCTGCTTCACCTTAGATTGCCCTTGCTCAATTTCACACTCTCTGATTGTTCGAATTCTTGGTGAGTCTAAATGAGGGTTTTCCGGTCTTATATAACCAAAAAATTCTTCGAACACTGCATTAAATGCTTGTCGGTTAAGTGAAAACTTAACATATCTACTAGTAAAGAAGAAATGTGTCTTCTTACCATCAACCGAGGGTAGAATGCATGATTTTCAACTTGCTGCAATACCCCCTAAGGATTATTCCTTAGTTAGATGAAGAATCTCTTACCGATGGAGGGTTACTCTATTCTACAGGTGCAGAGACAAATTCATCAACTCTCTGATCTCCCTTCTTAATCCATTATTTTGAAAATTCTTGCTTTATTTCATTTACCTTTTCTTTTCCCTTCAAGCTAGACCCTTTATTGTTTGTCGATATAGTCTTGCTTCTACAAAATCTTGCAATATGCCCAATCTTGTTACATGCATAACAAGTTACATTGTTCCTTTGAATAGGTTTTCCATATCCTTGACCTGTTTGAGTTATGCATTGATTAGATAAATGCCCAAATCTACCACAAACATAGCATTTCACATTCATTTTGCAATTTTCCAAATTGTGACCAAGTTTATTGCATTTGGAACAATGACCGATGGGTAAGTTTGAATTTTGATTATTTCTAAACCTACACTGATTTTCTCTATGACAAAACTTGTTGAAATTAAATCATTTCCCATTAAATTTATAAGCATTAGGTTGTCTTACCAGTTTACTGTGATCTTGATTGTTTGCAGTCCTAGAACTTCTCCATGTTCAAATCCAAGTCCAATTGTATCTCCATCGGGTTTTTGTCTTTTCACCATGTCATCAAGTTTTTCTGAACTTTTCTTGAATTTCTCTTTGTGTTCATTTGCAGTGATCAACTCAGTTTCAAGAATTCCAACTTGTCTCACAAGCTCCTCTTTATCATGTTGCATGTGAATCAAATTTATCTTTAGCATATCAATTTCATGGCAAAGTCTAAAATTTTCATTACCTCGATCATTGAGTCTTCTAGTCAAATATTCTTCATTCTTTGTTTTGTCTTCAAGATCCTTACATAGCCTCATGGTTAAGTCCTGCATTTGATTCCTCATGTTTGTGTTCTCTTGCCTTAACTTGTCTACAATATCACTAAGAGTTTCCTTTTCTTCATCATGTTTTTGCATTTTCTCATGAAGTTCTTTCCTCTCATTTTGTGCTCTAACCAGGTTCTCCTGGAGTCCTTTAATGAATTCCTTAGCAATCCTTAGATCATCTACAAGTTGGATAGTCTTAAATTTTTCTTCATCAAAATCTTCAAGAGCTCCTTCCAACTGTTTTCTTAAATTCTTCATCTGTACTGATTTAAGAACCTTCCTCAAGTTGTTAGGCTTATGCAAATAGAGGACCAAGCTCTGATACCAGTTGTTAGATTCAATGTCTGTCCCAAAGACACTGAGAGGGGGGGGGGATGAATCAGTGTCTAACCAGTGAGTTAAATATTTGAACTTATTTATATCTTTGCAACCAAAAACAATGTACCCGTAAACAAGAAATAGTGCAGTAAATAGAAATAATAGAGACAATATAAATGCACACCATAACACAAGATATTTTAATGAGAAAATGTGGTGTGGGAGAAAAATCAATGGGATTTGCAACCCACAATATTTAGTCACTAGCCAATATGAATAAATACTACTTAAAATAGGGGCCTACACATGCAAGAATGCCATCTGCTTGGAGTGTGCTTCTCAGAAGAGTCTCGCTAACTACAATATGGATAATTAAATCCAATACAATGTATTGCTCGAAATAGCATCTCTAATGCCTAGTTGAGTACTGGTTTAAGCTCAATTAGATACCTTAACCAAAAACCTTTCGCTATCTTTACATATACCAATAATAATTATCTATCCTTTACCATTACAAAAGTGATCTATAAGATCTCATACATTTTCAAGTCTTTACAATATACCAAGTCGGCTTACAAATAATTAATTACATTTACAATATAATTCATATAAGATAAAATTTATCTCATGTCAGCCTGAGTGCTGGTATACTTCATTTCCAGTGTAATCTAGATGTCGGTGAAAGTGCCTAATGGTGTTGGTGTCTGTCGGTGTATGATGTATGTGATGCCAGTGCATGTGTAGAGACCTATTGTCGGTTGGTTGCCAGTTGGTTTCCATCAATGAAAATATCAACTATTCTCATTAGATTGTAAAATGCCAACAATGTACATGCTCTTCATATCAGATTTGCCTAAATCCTCAATATGACAGTGTATGTACTCTCTAATGTGTTTGACATACACAACTTCTTCTGGAACATAGGAAAATGTGCCAACCGAATCGTCCAGGGTAGTAACATGTGGATATCTCTTGAAAGTTGTTTGGGGATGGTCCTTGACCTCAAAAATAGTTAGGTTTGAAACCAAGATAGGCACAGATGATGATTCAGCTTCCATGATTAAAGATAAATACCCGTGAATCACTATCGGCCAAACCCTAACAAAATCTTCCAATCGCTAGTGAAATCGCTAAGAAGATATCTAATCGCACTGAACTACCTTTGATCACTCTTAATCTCTCTTAATCACTTTGAATGTAAGGTGATAAAAAATGAGGTGGATTCAACCTTTCAACCTCCAATAAAAACCATAATCTATAATTGATATAAGTCACTTATGGTGGAAGATAACGGATCTTGATAAAATATCTCCATGCCGGATAGGCATCTCCAATGTCTGGAACATCCACCAGAACCTCTTTCTAGGGAATATGTTGCATCTTCATGAATTTTGGCTACCCCTAAGGAATTTGCATCAGTTACTGGTTGAGATTCCTGCCGATGTAGGAGAAACCTCCTCCGTCAGATAAGTAACCAGTGAATTCCCATATCTAGATTGATCTTATAATTTCCTGACCCATCTCTAGGTATGATCTTGTCGGATTTCATTAGCTTTCTTGTTCCCTTTCTTATTTTATCCTCCATTACCAACTGGTGGATTTATGCTTCTACATAATTTAGCAATATGTCCAACCTCATTACATGCATAACATGTAACATTGTTCTTTTGAATTGCTTTGCTAAAAATAATATAATTGCTTGACCTACACTGATTAACCATATGTCCTAATTTTCCACATGCATAATATTTTACATTCATTCTGCAATCTTCTATTTATGACCATTCTTATTGCATTTAGAACATTGACCAAGAGCAGAATTATTGTTCTCATTTGCTTTATTTCTATAATGCCTAGCCATGTAGCCAAATTTATTACAAACAAATCATCTACCATTAAATTTATAAGCATTGAACTACCTTACAGGTTCCTTATAGTTTTGATCTTTATTTGCAGTACTAGAACTCTGACCTTGTTCAAATCCAGGTCCACTAGAATCTCCATTCTACCTTTGTCTCTTCAATAATTCATCTAACTGTGTTGATCTACTCTTTAATTTTTCTCTATACTCACTTGCAATAGTTAGATAATCTCTCAGAATTATGATTTGTCTCTCAATCTCTTGTTCATTACTCTATGATTGTACAAAATTGGTTCTCAACATATCATTCTCATAAACCAACCTACCACATTCTTCAAATTTGTTCTTTAAATATATAGCAAGATTTTCTTCCTTTTCCTTCTGATCTTAAATCTCTTAAGACATTCTCATAGTTATAGCTTTCATGTCATTTCTCATGTCCATGTTCTCCTAGCTCAACTTCTGACATTGTTCCTTAAGTGCATCTTTCTCTTCATCATCCTAATTTTGCTAAAGTTCCTTCCTCCTAACCTGAACAAATGACAACAATTCTTGTAGGACAAGAATGAATTCCTGTGCAGAATTCAATTCATTTTGTAACTTCAAGTTATTTATCCTTTTAGCATCATAATCTTCAAGTGCTGCCTCAAGCTGCTTTTCCAAACTCATATCAATGGATTTTTGATTCATGATCTTCCTCAAGCTGTAAAATTTCCTCTGAGGCACAAATCTCTAATACCAATTGTTGGAATCCAAGAACATTGAGAGGGGGGCTGAATCAATGTTCTACTAGAATGATCAAATTTAACCTTATGAAAACATGCATTCTCCAGCCGATATACCGGTACATATAGAATTGAAAGAAGTAAAGAAACCAATATGACAATCAGATAAATGAATACCATAACACACAAAATTATACATGGAAAACCTCAAAGAGGAAAAACCATGGTGGGATTTGTGACCCACAATATCAATTCACTGGCCATATGAAGAGATATTACAAAATATAGGGGCCTCCACTTCCAGGAAGACTTACAACCTAGAGCACACTATTTAGTCACAAAAGGAGCCTCACTAACTACATATAAATCCAGACTACAATCCAAAGAAGTGAATGAAGTACTCAAATAGAATCTTCTATGCCTGAATACAATTCTAGTTAAGCTCTATCTGTTCCAGTGTGAAACCCTAAAACCTTTACCGGAATACCCCTTTACATAAATATCCTCACATACATGATCTCTCTAATATAATTCTCATTTCGTTCATTATTTCCTTCCTAATATATATTCACATGATAGTACATCTCAGAATGATCTAACCTACTAACTTATATACCCTTTAGAATTTATCATGCCTTATGTCGGCTTACAAAGATAATTACAAATTCAATATACATGTCGGCTAGATAACATAAATACATGAATATCAAAAACAATTGCCGATGTTGGATCTCCAAATGATGTCGGCCTTCAATACTGACAACCTTATTCAGAACCATGTTGGCCTATATTACCAATAACCTAAGAATTCCTTCCACCCTTCCAATGTCAATGAAGTGTCTATGAAGTGCCTATCGGTACACAACTGAACCAAAACATGAAGCAAGAACAAGTTGCCATGTTGCCATCAATGACAACATAGTGAAACCAACCAATTGAGTG
Organism: Cryptomeria japonica; assembly: GCF_030272615.1. NCBI lineage: Eukaryota > Viridiplantae > Streptophyta > Pinopsida > Cupressales > Cupressaceae > Cryptomeria > Cryptomeria japonica. The sequence goes on from NC_081405.1 coordinate 576,314,437, forward strand.
TCAATTTCCAATAGATATTCAGTGTATGATCAGTAGTTTTATGTCATAGTTCAAGCATTGAAGAAGTCAAGACATTACTTGTTGCCTAAGGAGTTTGTGTTGTATACATATCATCAAGCTTTGTAGTCTTTGAACAGTCAGAGTAAGTTGAATCAAAGATATATGAGAGGGGTAGAATTCTTGCAGAGTTACAACTTTGTGTTGAAGCATAGAAGTGGGGAATCTATCAAAGTTGTTGATGCATTGAGTAGAAGAAAGGATTTTCTTATAGGAATGAGAGTGAAAATATTAGGATTTGAATATTTGAAGACCTTGTATGATGATGACTCAAATTTTGCAGAACTTTGGAAAGCATGTAGAAAACCGGTTATGGTAGATAGAAGCAAGTGGTTGGATTACTTGATTCAGGATGGGATTTAATTCAGACAAGTTCAGTTGTGTATACCTAAGATTTCTATGAGGGAGAATATAATAAAAATGAAACACAATGGAGGACCAACTGGACATTTTGGTATTGAAAAAATAGTAGTATTGGTGAGTGAGAAGTACTTTTGGCCCCAAATTCAAAAGGATGTTAAGAGGTATGTGCAAAGTTGTAGAGTTTGTCAAGTTGCAAAGGGTCATAGTTAGAATGTGGGATTGTATAAACCTTTGATAATGCCTGAAAGACCTTGGGAGGATATAAGATTGGATTTTGTACTTGGATTGCCTAAAACACTGAGAGGGAGTGATTCTATGTTTTTGGTAGTGGATAGATTCTAGAAGATACATCATTTATTGCCTTGTAAGAAGACATCAAATGCATTGCATTTAGCAGGCCTAATTTTCCAATAAGTGGTGAGCTTGCATGGATTACCTAAGAGCATAGTTTTAGACAAAGATACTAAGTTTGTTGGCTATTTTTGGAGAACAGTTTGGAAGAAGATGAAGACAAATTTGAAGTTTAGTTCTACTTTTCATCCATAGACTAATGGACAAATAGAAGTTGTTAAACATATTTTGGGAAACTTGTTGAGATGTTTAGTGGGAGATAAAAACGGAAGTTGGGATTTGATCATTGCACAAGCAGAGTTTGCCTACAACAATCCAGTGAATAGAAGTACCAAAAGAACACCTTTCCAGATTGTTACCAGAGTGCATCCTAGAGGTATATCAGAATTGAGAGACATTAGCAGTGAAGGCCAAAGAAGTTCAGAAGCAGAAGATTTTTTTGATCACATGGAAGCCTTGAATATTCATGTTAAGTAGCATTTGGAAAACATGAACAACAAGTATAAGGAGAAGGCAGATGAGAAGAGGATACATAAGAAATTTGAAGTTGGAAATGAAGCGATGGTATATCTAAGAAAAGAGATATTATTGGTCAGAACTTGTAACAAATTGCAAATGAAGAAGTTTCGACCTTAGAGGATTTTGAGGAAGTTCAATTGTAGAAATGCCTATGAAGTGGAGTTACCAAATAGTTTGAGTATTTTACCTGTGTTTAACATTGCAGATCTTCATGAGTATCATGAACTAGATTTTAGTAAGGATAGTATTGTAGACTTCAAGAAAGACTTGCCCCCGAAGGAACTGGATCAGATTGGAGACATTTTGGACCGTAGGATTGGGCGTAGTACCCAGAGTAGTCAGTATAAGGAGTATCTTGTGAAGTGGAAAGATAGACTAGTTGAAGATTCATCTTGGATTTCTCAGGCAGAGGTAAACTGTCTTGGTTTTCCTCTAACCCCAACAAAGTGAGAGGCTCAATTTTTCAATAACCCCAGATGTCGGATGCAAGAGAATCCTCGATTCATAGCAATCTTGCATCAACCAAAAACATTTTCTTTGTGTTTTCTTTTATGTTTGTAGTTTCAGTTTTCCTTTCTATGTGTCTCGGTTCTAGCTCACCGGATCCTATGGAGTTAGATTCTACTTGAAGATTTGATCATCTTTCTTTCTTTCAGACTGCATCGTATTTGGATTATTTGCCAACAATATATTGTTATTGGTTTCTTTGACATTTTATTGTTAGCAGTTGACAATTCTTGTTACCAGTTGCTTGGACTTATTTTGGTGATCTATTGGAACTCCTTCTAAAGCTTGCTAAGCCTTGGGTGTTGATTCCTATGTTTGTTGGCATGTGGCCAACCTTTTTCCATGATCTACATTTCATCCTTCATATTTTTGGGAGGAATCTCTTGGTGAAGGCCAACCTTGTTTATTTTGCACGTTAGGTCTTGTTCTTTGGGTTTTGATCCCTTTTGGGCTAAGTCGATCCTTTGGATCGATATATAATTATAATTTCACATCAGAATGAAATCAATCAAAGTATCAAGTAGCTAGACTATGTGTAGAAGATGGATCTTAAGATTCAAGGTCCTCGTTGTGACCTATTTTGTATGTTCTACCAGGGATGTGAGTCGGTATGTTGTAATATGGTTGTTACCGGTTGGTTGTAATCAATTTTCATAAAATAAAACAATATGTTCACCATTATCTCCATCATATCTTTGTGTTTACTCTTGTTGATTAGTCCAAATTGATCTCTTTGAGGTCCCTCCTCACAGGTGACTGCTTCACACATCCACAATGTATTTCATGTACTAATTTTGGGGCCTTATTTTCTTGATGTTACACATGTATTTGATTGGAATGCTTTGTAGGTACAGGACGAGCACCTTTCTTTGGAACTCATGTGCATTTCGCAATGTTGGGGGTTGACCCTAAAGGTTCATGACATAGATAAGTAAAGGGTCCAATGGGACCTGAGTGATGAGTCTTTGGAAACATGGGAGGATGAAACGTAGATGAGAGAGCTCTTTCTCTATGTATTCTTCAGCTTCCAAGAGTAATGCTAGACCTACGGGGGAGGATGTAGTGTCCCTCCTTGACATTATTTTCTTTTATGCATGGATAGACATGTATGGAATTGTTTAGACTCGTACTGTTTATGGATTCTTATGGTTTTGATTACGGTTCTAAAGATAGAAATTTCATTTTGATAGATGATACATTATGTTTTATGTGGATGATGATATACTCAGGACCAATATGTTTATATTAAGATTTATGTTTGGTTATCTATTTGTAATCATTACATGTATGATTTGTTTCATATTTACTTATGATGTTATCATGATATGTGTTAACCTTACTTCATGATTATATTTGATATGATGATATTATTGACGATGTTGTGTCTTTATTATGGTTTATTGTTATTGTGGACATGGAAGAGACGATGTCATACCACTCATTGTGTGCAAAGTGCGACGTTGTGATAATCTTTCACCTATGTGTTTATATATATATATATATATATATATATATATATATATATATATATATATATATATATATTGTATGTATGTATGTATGTATGTATGTATGTATGTATATGTATATGTATATGTATATGGATATGTATGTATGTATGTATATATATGTATATTTATGTATATATGTATATATACATACATACATATACATATACATATACATATATACATATACATATACACATACATATACATAAATATATATGTATATGTATATATATGTATATATATGTATATACATACATACAAACATACACACAAACATACATACATACATACATACATACATACATACATACATACATACATACATACATACATACATATACATATATATACATATAAATTTATATATATATGTATATGTATATATATGTATGTATATGTATGTATATATATGTATATATATGTATATATATATATATATATTATATGTTGTGTGTAGACATTTAGTGTTATGCAGGTTGCAAGTACTAGACATCGACTAGTCCACCTGGTTTCCCAAGTCTGAGGCTATCTCTAATCCTAATAGCAAGTTGATTAGATAATGATATAATGTTCTATCACATCCTAGGCTTAGGTGATGTCTTGTCAGTTCTAGTATTTTGGGTATGTTGTCTTATAGGAGGTATGTTTTTTTTTTATTATTATCTTTGGTTAATTTTTATTAAGTTGTGGTGATTAATTAATTAATAATGTTATAAGATTCATTTTCTGATTTTGGTTTACAGGTTTTTCTTAATTTTTGGATTCTCTCAATGGTACCTATTCAATCCTCAATTTTGCAACTTCAAAGGATTCGTTTGAGCTCATACAACCTTCTTTTCAGGTGCCGTATTTTTTGAAAGTGCATATTTTTTTGTCTTATTTCTTAATATATGATCATTGTTTAGATATTTTGAGTGGAAATTGTACTTTCAGATATTGGTCTTATTTGGCCTACTTGGTACTTGTAATTTGCTTGGATCTTAGTTTAGATCTATTGCAATATTAGTTTGAGTCTTCTTTGGCCTCATTAAGGCAGTTGTAAAGTTGAAATCAAAATTCCACTTTGCCATTTTTTTGCAAGTGGCCCATTGTACACACACTAAGTATAAAGTGCCAAATCATCATTTGGGGGGGGGGGGGGTTCTTTGATTGAGTAAATTTGGGGGGTGTGTTGTGTTATTGTGCCTCTCTTTCCTTGTTCTATTTCATTTTTGTTGCAATGAGTCCTCATAAATTTCCACCTTTAACTCCATAGAATTATGCATCATGGAAAATTAAAGTATGGAGAAAATTAATGGAAAAGGGTCTCACACATTACATAGATGGAACAATAGAAACACCATCTGATCTGAAGGCTAATCCTAATTCTTAGTTAGAATGGATCACTAAGAATTGCATGGCTCTTGGAACTTTGCATAAGTATGTATTAGATGACGTCATTTTTCACATTGAGAAGTGTACTACAATCAAAGAGGCTTGGGATATGTTTCAGAAATTGTATAGTCAAGTTGATGAAATCAGAGGTTACAAGATTGACAATGAGCTCACCAACTTGGATCCGAAGAGTTTTGATACAATGCAAGATTATGTCACTAAAGAAAATGAGCTAAGAGAAAAGCTTAAAGACTTTCGAATTGACAAAAAGGATGCTCAATTGATAATCAACTTGTTGGGCAAGCTTGCACCAGAATATGCAGCATTTGTGTCGAGCTTCCAAACTCATCGTTTGACAGTGGGGAGCTCCTACATTATACCTTCATTTGATGCTTTCATAGAAATGTTGATATTGGAACAATCTAAGTTGTTGAACATGGGGCTCCTCAAGTCTTCAAAGTCCAAGGCTTTGGTGTCTAATCAAGGGAGTCAAGGTAGTCAAGGCAAAGAATCCAAGAAGAAGAAGAAGAATAAATCTAAGTCAAAGCCATAATAGGAAAAAAGGAAATCATCCTCTCCATCACAAGGTGATTTTTCATCCTCTTTCAAGAAGGGGAATCCACCTGAGAAGGATAAACCAACTTGTGCATATTACAAGAAGTATGGTCATGATGATCATTGATGCCACACCAAGCAAGTTGATGAGTTGACAAATCTTCTTAAGAAAAACAACATCAACTTGCCATCTGCCTATACAAACAAGGATTCATCTCCTTCCTCTTCCTCACAGTCTAAGGGAAAAGGGCAAGCATTTGTGGCTACAACAGGTTCTTCACAATAGTGGATACTTGACTCGGGTGCGTCTTATCACATGGGTTCTACAAAGGAGCAATTTTCCTCATTGGAGCCATCTAAGGTACCTCACATTTACATAGGTAATTATACACAAATAGAGGTTGAAGGGAAAGGTTCAGTTGATATGGATGATGGAACATTTCAGAATGTTCTCTATGTTCCTAACCTGTCTACCAACCTTCTCTCTATCTACCAAATCACTCACTATGGGAATGAGAAAAAGGTTGAGTTTACACCTGATTGAGTTGTGGTAAAGGAACTTGATGATGATGCCTTGGTAGCAGTGGGAAAAGTCAATGGCAACTCGAGGCTTTATTCATTCTCCCACTTTGTGCCAAGTTCTCCTTCTAGGGCCTTGCTTACTCATTCAAATTCAGAAAGTAAGCTATGGCATGAGTGGTTTGGTCACCTCAACTATCGCTATCTTCAGCAGCTCAGCGCAAAAGACATGGTCACAGTTCTACCTCGAATTAGTTTTTTCGAGGGTGTATGTTCAGGTTGTTTCATGGGCAAGCATCACGAGGAGAAGTTTGATAAGGGGAAAGCTTGGAGAGCTTTGGAAGTTCTTCAACTTGTTCACAATGATGTAGCAGGTCCATTTCCAGCACTTTCATTTAGTAAGGCCTTCTATGTCCTCACCTTCATTGATGACTACTCCCGATTCACTTGGGTCTACTTTCTCATTCATAAGAGTGAAGTATTTGACATATTTTAGGACTTCAAGACTCGTGTGGAGAAGCAATCCGGGAAAGTGGTCAAGATTCTTCGTATAGATAATGGAAGGGAATATGTGAACAAGAGACTTGAGGATATTTGTACATTTGATGGGATTGATCTTCAACATTCTGTAGCATACACTCCACAACAGAACAGAGTTGCAGAGCGCAAGAATCAAACTCTCAAAGAAATGGCTAGTTGTATGATACATGCACGTTCCCCTGATCCCACTTTTTGGGGAGAGGCTATAAGTTGTGCCACACACATCTAGAATCGGGTTCATCACAAATCTTTGCAAGGTATTACTCCTTTTGAAGCTTGAGCTGGTAGGAAACCGATTGTGAGACATTTCAGACTCTTTGGGTGTCCAGTATGGGCTCGCATACATCTGCAGAAACACAAGGCATTGGAACCTCAGAGTCAGCCTTACATATTTGTTGGATATCCTAAGGGTGTTAAAGAATATATATTGATGGATTTTGAGACACATGAGGTGTTTATTGAGAGGTGTGTTCACTTTGAGGAAAGCTCTCCTATCTTAGCCTCTCTACCTCCGCCACCTTCCTCCATTGTGGATAGTGATGCTAGTGATTCAGATGATGAGACGCCTTCAACTCTGACTTGCAAGGTTACACCTCCGCAGGGTACACTTGCAATTGAGGAGCCTCGTTCTCCACCTCCACCTAGACCTCATTGGGATCGACCGACACTTGAGTCCATGGGTTTTCTTGTTGGGGATCCTTCAGATCCACAAAGGACTTGATCACAACATCAGTATCTTCCACATGCATTCATTGCTACCGCTTCCGATCCACAAACATTTCAAGAATCATCAAGGGTTCCTGAGTGGGACCAAGCTATGGAGGGAGAGTATAGTTCCTTGACGAGGAACAACACATGGGATTTAGTCTATCTCCCTAACGGGAGAAAGATGGTTCAATGTAAGTGGATCTATCAAACCAAGTTTGCAGCAGATGGTAGTGTGGATAAGTATAAGGCTCAACTTGTTGTGAAAGGTTTTTCTCAGGTTCCAGGTGCTAACTATACTGAGACCTTTGTGTCCGTAGCCAAGATGAACTCCATTCTCTTAACACTTTCTATTGCTACAGCTCATGGTTAGGCTATACATCAGATGGATGGGAAGAGTGATTTTATTCATGGTGATCTTGATGAGGAGATATATATGGAGCAGCCACAGGATTTCATCCAGGATACTTCCTTGGTTTTCAAACTAAAGAAATCTCTCTATGGCCTTAAGAAGGCCCCCAGGGCTTGGTACGCCAAGATGGATTCCTTTCTTCTCTCAGCAGGGTTCACCAAGTGTCATTTCGATCCAAATGTCTACATTTTGCGACAGGATGACTCTCACTTGATACTTGTGCTCTATGTTGATGATTTGATCATTACAGGGAGCAACACATCCATCATTAGCAAGGTCAAATTTGCTTTGCATGAGAGATTTTCTATGACTGACTTGGGTCTTTTGCACTACTTTATCGTAATACAAATTTCACAGTCACCTTCCGGGATTACACTATCGCAGCCCAAGTATGCTATTGATCTACTTGTATGCTTTCATATGGCTGATTGTAAGCCTGCACCGACTCCCTTTCTTTTAGGAGTAAAGCTTGAGGCTCAGTGCTCTTCTCCACCAGTTCATGCCACATTGTATCATCAAATTGTGGGTAGTCTCATCTACTTGACTCATTCAAGGCCTAATATTTCATTTGCAGTTGGCATGGTTTCCCGCTTCATGCAGGAACCACATGAGCTTCATTAGAAAGCCACCAAATGCATCCTTCATTACATCCAGGGTACACATCAGTATGGGATTTACTATGTAGTAGGCACAAGACTTCACTTGGTTTGTTACATAGACTTCGATTGGGCTGGCCATCTTGATGATCATAAGTCTACTTCAGGTTAAAGTTTTTACCTTGGTTCGGGCCCCATTTGTTGGCAGAGCAAGAAGTAGCATGATATTTCTCTCTCTTTGACTGAGGTTGAGTATCAAGGAGTTGTTAATGCAGTGACTAAGACCATTTAGCTTTAGCATATTCTCATAGAGTCTGGGTTCACCACTCCATGGTTGACAGTTCTACATTGTGACAATCAAAGTGCTATTGCAATCTTGAAGAACCTAGTCCAGCACTAGTAGACCAAACACATTGAGATCCATATGCACTATATCTGAGAGTTGATTCAAGAGCAGGTCATTGATTTGCAGTATTTTCCTACAGCAAAGTAGGTTGCTGACATCTTTACCAAACCTTTCATTGAGAGTAAGTTCCAGTAGTTGCAAGCTATCTTGGGGGTGTGGGATGTCTCATTAGGGGGGGTCAGCTAACTTCTCCTTCCTCTCTTATGGGGGATTTTTTTCCTCTTTGAGGTTTTGTCCTTCTTCTTTGAGAGTCTTTTGTACATTCATCTCTCTTTTTGGGGGGAGTCTTTTCCCACTAGATTTTCTCCCTTTCTCCATTTGTGAGAGATTGCATTGCATAGTTTTGCTTGGATTTGCATATTGTACATGGGTACCTATCATGGCCTCGTAGCCGGGACCCATCTTGCATTGTTGACTTGAGTCTTCATTCCCCTAAGTTGTACTTAAGGGGGGTGTTGGTGTAAATAAATATTCAACATGGATATTATTACACTTTACTTAAGTTAACTTAGGATAATGCATGTCTTTGTACTTTGGATTTGGGACACTTAGGGAAGTGTGCACATAGGGATATATCTTGTAGGATAAATTCCAATTTTTTGCTGTTATTTTGCTGTTACACTCCACATTCGGTGGGTCATACACCTCTTGTGGAATATTATATTATTTCTCCTACCTACCCCTAGCATTTCTTACCTACAGTTGTTTCTCATGGAGCCACATGTCATGATTGTGTTCTCGTACATCCATATGGCCTTGCCTATATAAGCAGGCCCATATTCATTGTATTGGTGAATCTAATTGATAATTTGCATATTGATGAGAATACAATTTGTTCTTGTCATTATCTCTCTTTTATACTTTTTATTGTGCCCTTGATCTTGGCACTTCTCACAAATATATATTATTAATTGATTATTTTATAGAATTATATTATTGAAGCTTTTAGATTTGATTGATAATTTATTTTCACTTTATTTTACTAGCTTTATTAGCTAATTCGGAGTTGAATTTAGTATTTATTATTCATTTGGCTAGTAAGTGGCGGTTAGGAGATCTCATTGGGAGTTTTTTTGTAAGTGATAACCTTAATGAATTTATTTAGGTGCTGGGTAGTTTTCACATTAATAAGATAATTGTTTTTCCCCACTCATCTCGTAGAATGCTAGTTTAGGCTTAGGATGAGATTGGGAAGGCCTTGTTGGCGTGATTCTACTTCCTTGTCTTCATGAGATGTTGAGTTGGTTCTACATGGGTTTCACTTGGCGTCGAGGTCTAGAGAGATTACCAAGATAACCTTGATGACACTTTTCCCTATGTGTGTCATAGAACTTAGTCTTTATTGCATGGTGGTCTTTGGTTAGTCTTTGTTTTATGATTAAGCGTATGTTTTGTGTTGATAGTATTTGTTTATGTCACCTTATTGTGTTTCTTGGGAGATAGATGTGAGTCTAAGCTTAGTGTGTGTGGGGTCTTATAATATTCTCCGGAGCATGGGGGGTGGTTCCTTTTGGTTCCACATGTTGGGGTGGTTGATACCTTCTTCCATTTGGAATTTCTCTTCATTGGATTTCCATGAGTGATTTGGATGATTCTTCTTTTTGTTGTTCTTGTTCTATGGATACTTGGAGCAGTTGTATTTATATCATGGTTTCCTATTTGCTGTAGATAGTGATTATTTGTAATGATCAGTTTATGATATAATATGTATTGTAATGATGATTTATGTAACATTGAAAGTATGAGTGTAGATATGGTACTGTTTCATGAATAAGTATATAATAAAATTTTATGTGATTACTTTTCTATGTTATGTATAGTGAAATGTGTAGTAGTGTAGCTAGAGGAAAGTAAACATGAATCATTGATAGATGTTGTATATTATCTTATTTGTTGTTGTAGGTTAAGTAATGACATTATCATACCCTAGGGAAGAATGTTTATGTGTTTTTAAATTATTCCACTAGTGCAATTTAGTTTTATGTGATCATGTATAACATATGTATGTAATTCATGTAGAAGCATGAATTTTTATAGTTAATATGTTGTTGTAATTTAACTTTAAAAAAAATATTATTTCTATCTTTTCTAGATTATATGATTAGTTTCTTTAGGGATTTCTTGGAGATAATTACAACCTCTTCAATAATGATCAACTTGCCACATGAAAGACACCTTCTACATAAGAATTACTAAATTAGAGAACATGTATTTCCATTTGCACATAGTTTCTTGTCAAATATCAACTCTTACAAATTCCTAATGTTAATTAGAAACTTCCATAAATAACTCTTATAGTTCATAAACTATCATAGAGGATTGTCACTTATTTTCAAAGAACTAACATAGAAACCTATGATACATTCCATCTAAAATATAGGTCCTCCAAAGTGTATTGCAACTTACTAGAAAATAGGAATATTTCATAGTCACCAATGATAATATAATATGACACCTTAGAAAGAGGTCCCAGAAAGTGATAAGATAAAATATAAGCAAGCAACTTAAGAGATAACAAATATAGATAAATAATTAAATAATTCATCACTATTAGGATTCAAAGGTTAAGGAACCATAATCCGCAAAAAATTATAATCACCAAGTATTTTAATTATTGTGTCTATGTTGCACATATGGAATAATTCCATCACATTATTGATGGTGTTTCGAATGTTACATTTATAAAATATGAATTTTCATACTATTTACCACTTTGGTTTTCCCATCCATTTATGGATAAAAAAGTAGTCGACATAGTGAGCTTGTTTTCCATTACACCTCAAAGCATAAATAGAAGGTTGTTGATGAATATACTATCCATGCCAAAGATAAATATCCATGGCAAGACAAAGTGAATCCAAACACGATTAAAGATAACTTTTGTAGTATCTTTCTCTAAAATAGTATTTCTTTAGGTAACCATGCTATTCATTTTTAAAATTTTGTTCATCACAACATACACACAATCATGACCATATTTTGTTGTACGAAGAGGAATGTACTATTTGGTGAAATTTACAATTTACAAGCTTGTAAATAACAAAAGTTGTTTTAGGCTAAATATAGGCTAAAGTTTCCCACCACATTAATATAATTTTCTTCCTATACCATATTTTTTAATCTCTTATAGAAACATATATGTGGTCCATACGAAAAATAATTCCATCTTGCAAGTAAAAATCAAAGAGTTGATTATGAGATTAGAATCTTACATGTTATCCAATCTTCTTTAAGTTCTACATCCTCTTCATATCTCCCATACAAATAAAACAACCAAGAAACTTGTACTTGATGCATTAGAAACTCTATTCAATTTTCCAATTCTATTCTTCAAAATAGAAGAATAACTTATTGGAAACACAACCCACTTCACACTATTTTGACTCAACTTACAATGGCTATTGATGAATTTTAATGCATGAAGACTAGTCTACAAAACATACTTTTTTTATACGAAATTGTGTCTCCATTTCATTAGTTCTTGCACAAATACATAAATTATTTTAGTTTTATTTCATTTACTTCTCAATGATGTAAGATACTAATTTCCTCTCTTGACATAGAAATCCTCCTATAACTATCCCACTTGCAACACAATCAACTTGAAACACTTCCCTAAAGTTGATAAGTGATAACATGATCTGCTCCGTCACCTTTTCCTTCATGATATTAAAAAAAAAAAACTATTATAGTTGTCCAAACAATTTCTTGTTTCCTTTCGTTGTCTTTTGTAATTTGTACACAAATCCCACTAAAAATTTATATAAAATTCCTATAGAAGCTTTCTCATACATTGAAACTTCATGCGTCAAACATACTCTTTGAGGAAGGCCAATCAATAATTGTTTTCACTTTTCTATGTCCATTTTTCATATCACTAATAAAAACCCTAAAACCCAAATGCACCAACTATTCCTTCATAAAAGTATTCACTATTAAATTTTATTCTTTTAGACTTTGCAAGATTGTTCTAACATGTGATAATTGTTAATAGTTTGTTCTAGTAAATCTAGAAATATCATCCAAATACACAATCATAAACTTACCAAGATATTGCTTCGAAACTCCATTCATTAATCTGATGAAAGTGTTGAATGCATTAATTAATTTAAATGATATCACCAACCATTTGTACAAACTATCATAGGCCTTTAATACTCTCTTCTATTCATCCCCCTCTCTTATTCGTATTTGGTAGCAACTGCTCTTTAAATCAATCCTAGTGAAGTATTTATCTCCACTTAGGCAATCCATCATATCATCAATTCTTGGTAATGGTTCAACTAGTACTTGATATTTTTTAATCTTGTTTAGTGCATTGAAATCCATACACATTCACTAGTTTCTATTATTCTTTAATGCTAAAACTACCATCCAATAACACAAGAACTCAAACTCACTCTAATTAGCCCCTTATTGAGCAACTCCTACACTTGACTTCTTATCTCTTTATTCTTCGTTGGTGACATCTTATATGATACCTTGTTTGAAAAAGTGACATTAGGAATCTTAACCATACAATGTCTCATGCTCGTCATAGGTAGAAATCCATCTATAAACTTCACAAACCTTTTTACATATTCCTCTAAAATGTCTTGAATTTCCTTGGATATTTATTCTTCTTTCTTTGTTGTTGGAAATTTTGTAAATTTGGGAACAATGGAAAAAAAAAATTCTTGTTCTTGAATTCTCCCAAAAATTGCTTTTTATAGTCCAAATATATCTCTTCTTTATCTTCATTTTCTCCTTCTCTAGTCTTCAATCAGTTCAAGATGTACTCTACTTCATCTTTATTGATTGCATATGTATTCTTTTCATTGTCGTGAACATCCTTCCTATCAGATTTCCATGACTGTTGCAAAAGAAGATATCACATACATAGATATAACTTAATCGTTGTGGAGTTTTTATTTGAATAATAACTAAAATTTGCTCATTCACCAACAAGTGATTATATATTTACAACCATGAAACTCTATAGCTACACAAGTTCTTCTCAAATGAGTCTTTCCTCAATTGTAAGCTCTAGTAATACTTTACTTTGATTTTCCTTTAAAAAATATTATTGAATCCTTCCTTATAGAATTGATTACATTAAAACTCTACTCGTGCACTCTTTCATCATTCAATTCCCCTTGTGTAGGTCTCCTCATGTCTTCTATGCACTCTACAATAAACTTCACTTTTGCATCGAATATATTTTTCTTTTTTTCCCACGCTACCACTTCTCATTTGTACACTCTATGTGACTATTACGATCATCTTTCAAGGCAACAATTTTCGTTTTTCTACCAACACAACCTTACTTAGCATTTTTCTTATTTTCCTTTATATCTTGCATAGGTTTATGTATTCTTCCCATGCGCTATTTCCTCATTTTTTAATTTCCTCTTTTAATCCAAAGAACGTGTTAAAAAATATTCAAACTACAACTATACATCAGCCTCTTCACATTAACTTGTTTAAGCAAGTTCATTTAATGCTTGCAATACAGACATCCCTTTACCATTTCCTATTCTCTTTGGCTTTTTGTAAGAATGTCTCTACTCACAACCCAAAAAAATGTTCTTCCTTGGAAATGGTGTTCTAACTGTATTCTTCTTTGTGTAGATACATTTGGTAGGTGGAAACATTACAACTGTAAAATAAAATAATATTGACCCTTTGAAGAAACTGTGGGTAAATTATCCTCTCTATCAGCATGAATTGGCTCGTATTGTGTGTTCCTAGGCATCGTTGTAAATTTGTTGCCAAGATTATCTTCTCTACAAGTGAGAAGAAAGAAACATGCAAAAAAATGATGGCAAATAGGAAAAAAATGGAGCCAAAAATTTGTGAAAAGCTCCAAAAGAACCAGAAAGTATGAAAAAAGATTGCCAAAGGGGGGTTGAAACCTTTCCTAGAAAGGCTCCATGGTGCTCACCCTAATATTGTGAGGTATTTTGTCAAGAATTGGAAGGAGGAAAGTATCATTCTTTCAGTAAGAAAAGTGATTACCAATGAGGAGCTGATTGGAGAAGTTACAGGCCTCTGAAATGAAGGTTTGAATTTCTTCCAGGACACTCAGAGGAGGAGAGGGAAGCTCTGGTAAAGGTTTTGAATAACTATTTTGAGGCCAAAACCATAAAAAAACTCCAACAGGAGGTTCTAAGGATTGTCATGGAATATATTACAGCCGACAAGACATTTACAAGGGTGTATGACTACCAATTCATCCTTCTCAACCACTTTTGGTATAAGGTCAAGGTTTCTTTCCCTCATTATCTATTGTGTTCTCTATAACATTGTATTCTTGAACACTGTAAAAGTCCTAGGAGTGCCCTTATTTTTCATGTTGGTCTTATCGACCTCATTGATGAGCACTCTACTAGTCTGCCTACTCATTCCAACCCTTTTTTGTCCCCGAACTCCGAAGGGTATGACACTGAAACTAGTTTGTCTGATCGAAATTCTGATGGGGATTCCAACTGGAAAGAGGAAATTTCTCCTCCCCCTAAAAAGATTCCTAAAAAATTCCCTTTGGGTAGGCCTTCGTGTAAACTAGAATCATCTATGAAAACCCTCTCCATCATTGGGTAATCCTTCTGATACTTCTTGTTCCCCTAAAGATTCCCTTTCCTCCCACCCTACTATTGATAGAGAGAACATTCTAAGATTTCAAAAAGACCTTAAACTGGACAAGCGCTACTTTAATTTGGATAAGGAATCTTTAGATGATGTGTTGGCGATTGCTAGGAATAGTGTAGTGGACCTTTTCAAGGTGTTCAAATGGGCATTTCATGAAATCAAAGACCTTAACCTAAAGAACAGGGTAGTTGCTAGTAAATTCGAGAAGTTGGTAGATAAAGTGCAGCCCGAGAAGATGGTAGGGGCAACCTGGATAGAGGAAGAAAAACTATCCATGGCAGAGTGTCTACAAAGAATAGTTTAACTTATTGACAAGATGAAACAAGAAAATGAGAAGAAAACCTTGCAGCTTGAGGCGAAAATGAGCAAAATCAAGGTTTCACTGAGTGCAATAATGAAACAAAGTCACAAGATAATAAAAAACACAGCAATGACCTTGAAAATGATTGTGGACATACTGGAAAAATCACAGCATGATGGCCTGATAGTGGACCTTGATGTGAACAGAGAAAAAACCAAAAAAAGGAATCTTGCCTGTCCAAGAGAACTAGAGCCAATCTGAAAAGAAAGGAGAAATTCTCTAATCAAGAGCTTCAAGACCTAAAAATATTGGCCCAACAGATGAACAATCTAGAGATTGAAATAGCTGAGACTATTAAGTCTTTAGGTTAATGATTTTTTGGTTTTAGTTTTAGCTATATTTTTGTCTGGTCTACTATCTTTTTGTCTATTTGACAACATTTCTATGTTGGTGATCTTAGATTGTTTATTTTAATTTTTTGTTTGTAACTTGGTGGTTTTGGGTCCCTATAAAACCTGCTTTTTCCCTAATTAAAAACTGTGGGGAAAAGTTACAACGCCTAGGAAAAAAAAATTTAACACAAGAGACAAAACAAAACTCGACCAAAAGTGACTAAACATAAACAACATAAAAGATTAAGAAATAATATTTTTGGTTGATGTCAATTTCTCTTGAATCCAACTGTTCTAATATCACATAAAGGCCTATCATTAACCTACATAATATTCCTTTCTGACCTCTTCGGATAGACCTTTTAAAAGATTACTTTCAACTAAAATATGAGCAAAATATGAGCAAAAGAAGTTTGACTAAAGTCTTTGGTCATAGATTCTAACTTGAACAATCTACCTAAAATATTACCAATAGTATTATTAGCTTCATGAAGCTACAAATGAAGGAGAAGGCAATCTTAACCACACATGTATCAATAGAATATTTTGAAGGATTGAAAGAAGAATCTTAGGGGTGAATTGAGAGTTGATATAAATTTGTTAATAATAATTCAATTATATTAACTTATCATTGATTTGACACTAAGATTATTAGTTATTGAATATACTGTGTAAGTGTGTTATTTTCTAGAGGATACTTTGCTTATGTTCATTTAGCCTGAAACTACTGAAGGTAAAAAATTTTACTACTATGAATTACAGCAAAATCCCCTCTTCTATAGGCACTAAGTTGTTAGATGACGATCTTCGGTATAATTGAATTCTTTCAACAAAGGGTAAGAGTTGAGGGTCTAGTTCTTCTCAATTGGACCTCTAGATGGATCAATCAATAACTAAAATTTAAGATTTCGGACGACAAGCAAGGACTCAATGTCCACTTTTGATGTTGATATAATATTAATGTAGTTCATCTTATCCATATAGATTCTTAATCTCCCTAACATCCATATATCTACAATTTAGGGTTAATCATTAAAACCACAAGCGTGGTATGTAATTCTAATAACTCACACAAAAATTAACTTATCACGATTAGCAGATGTCAACATAGAGTCTAAAATACTTGAGTTTTGTCGAATAAAAGTCCACTAATCATATAATACAGATATGATCTTAGATTATTTTTGCACCCACAAATTTAATCTTAAATGACGAAATAATATTTAGAGATTGATATCGACGTTAAGAGACGAATGATGAACAAACTAAGATTCATGCCATCATTCATCGACCAGCATACGAAATAGACGTTTAAACGAAGCCTTCAGTATGCTGACGTTCTGCAAATGGGACATTGATTTTGCCTCTTTAGCCATCGTTGGACGCATTTCCTATGAAATATGTGGTTCTCATTACAACGCAAATGGCATGCCTCTTCTGCCACTTCAAAATCAGATAAACAAATTGCACACATGATAACTTCACTTAGATGATTCTTGGAAATCGTTATTGTAGGCAGAGCTTCTATACCTTGTCTCAACTCTCTTTTCCTCCGATTTCCTGATCTTTCGTCCGTATAGTAAAAACAGCTTTCGCCAATCAACCTTAGTATTTCGGATAAAAGAAAATCGAGTTTTCTCTTTGGGTCACAATAGTTGTTGCATCCAGACATGGGATTGTCGCATACACAGTAGGTCACATTGTCAGAAAAGTACTCTGCTTGTAATGAATCGAAAACACCACAGAACAGATTAATATGGAACCCAAAGTGATTAATTTGATTTTGTGGGTCTGCTCTGAATGCTTCATTGAATCTGATCACGTCATCTTTCAATGCAAGAGCACGATTGTTTAAGTCGGCAAAATATCTCCTCAGATCTTCTCTGCCATTGCCACTATCTCCTGCATTATTATTAATGATCCGATCTACCCCTTGTTGCCGTGACATTTTCTTAATAGATTAATGGACAAGAATTTACAAATCGCTGAGGAATAACGAATGAATTTGATCTCATGCTTCTTTATATATATCCTACCAATAAAATAAGAACTGAAAGCCAAGAGACGTGAACGCTTAGAGAACGGGGCATCTGATATCTAGTTTTTCATGCAAACCAATTAACATTAATATAAAATACTATATTTTTCTTTGAGAATATAATGATTATTATGTAAGGTGACCTAAGACAATAAATAAATTTAAGGTTGCAACTTTAATGTAGTCCTCCTTTTAGTCTAGTACTTTGTGTGATTTAAGAATGTTGTACTTCACACATAGAAAATATTATTTTAATAAAAAAAATAATAATTTATGTCAAATTATCATATTGATTATTTTGAAGTTTACGAGAATCAACAATCCAAATTATTCTTTTTAATGTTTATCAATACTTTATTTTTTTTATCATTTTGAATATTATTTTAAACTTATTCTTCTAATTAGATATATTAAGATAATGCTCAAACAATTACATAATAGCCATTAGACAAAATAAATGGACCTCATGAGCAATGAGACTACCAAAAACTAGAGACTTAACAAAATAAAATAGATCAGCAATGAAAAAAAAAGATACAAGGATTGGGACAAGATCAAAAAACACAAATAAATAAGATGTTGGTTTCCAAAAAGACTCAAGCCCTTCACTACCTACCACTCCTTATTGAGTAGATTGATCTTGTATATCTCCTTTATTGCAAAGACCTCCTAATGGGGAGGAGAATCTAAAGTAACATTAACATTATTTTTTTGGGAAAAAATGAGTATAATCAACCACCATATTATCTTTTTCGCACCGAACTTTCTTCTGATCTAACTCCAACTACTAAACTTCCATAACTACCATCATTTTTTTTACCATTTACTTGCTAAATGTCACAATGTCCTCCATATTTTTCACCATTTTATTAATTTTTACTTGAAAGTCAGTAAAAGTCTTCTCTATATTAGTTTTATCCTCTTCAAACACTATTTTAACCTTAATAGAATTTATCTATTTCTCCAAGATAGCCCACTTGTCTAGTTTTTGTACCAACCCCTTCATAGAAGCCCTAAAAATTATCATCAATAACTTGTAAATGCCAATCCATAAACTTAGTATCAGCCTCAACTAGAGCCTCCAATTTTATATTCTTCATATTTGCCATATGGTGTTGTGCTACTTGACATTTTAGGCTTTTCCATGTAGTGTTGTGCGACTTGAAATTTTAGGATCTCATTTTGAAGATTATAAGAAATATATAATTTATTTAACTTTAGAGAAAAGCTCCTCACAAAGATTACGGAAGTCATTTAATTAGGAGAATGAATTAAACAAGTTAAATTAGGGACCTTCTTCTGAGTTGGTGGCCCAAAATTTTAACACAAAAGTTTCCAGGTGATAAATTACATGTGGGGGACCACTCAGAGGTAGTGTCATTAGACATTTCTTTCAAAAAGTCATTAACAATATCTTTTTTTATTTTCTAAGAAGTACACATGGCCTCTAAATTCTTCATTTTGGTTCTATAGTAGAGGTTAATTTAGGAAGGCCCCTTTTTAGAGGGGGTGTCATTTTAGAAATGGTGGAGGAAGAGGGAGCCAAGTTATTAGGCTCACTAGATTGATTCAAATTCAAAACCAAGGAGGGATTAGTAATGCAAGGAAGAGAGCTTTGAGATGGGATGATATGTAAATGATATTTATAAATCCTAAGGATAAAACACTAATAGAGATGGATACAATTATGTCTAGACTGAACCATAGACATCAACTGAATTAGGGAAAAATGAATCTAGAAAGAAAATATTATTTTCATAAAATCCCTAAACTGGTTTATCATTGGAAAGAGCTAGGAAGGAATGATTTTAAAACATTTGTCTAGGGCAAAATACCCCATTAGGACCTCTACCATGGAATTACAATCTACCTAAGGGTCTTCAAGGTTAAATCCTTTTAGTAAATGAGTGACCTTCTCAACATTATTAAGGAACTTCTTGAAATACTCCATATACTTACCTTTGTTCTTCCTAAGGAAGGAAATCCCTTCCGTGGGAAGACCTATAGGACTTGATATAAGATCCAAAACTACATTAAAATATAGCCCTAAAACACCGACTCTACCATTATTCCTTAAATGAGAAAACCCCCCAAAAAAGAGAAGGATCATGGTTTGACATCGGCTAATTATAGGAAGAAAAAGTCCCATTTTAAAAATTAGCCACAAAGTAAAAAATATATACTTACCAATGTCCACTTGGATTAAATTATAGGGTTTTCTAGACCATAGTTGAATAATTAAATCAACTTAAACCATAATAGACAAATTTGGTTGAATTAAGTGAGGAAATTAAATGCAATGCTAGGCAATAATTTTTTGTTTTTCCGATAAAAGGCACATGCCTGAATTATATTAATAGATGTAAAGATGGATACATAGGGAGATAATTATAGGAACATAATGAAGAAGTTAACTACAAGACCAGAGTCCAAGAAGATGAGATCAAGAGATGATTAAAAAACTAGCCCAAAGAGATAATTACAAACATTACAGTCAAGTCTAAGTAGGAACTCCAACATCAACAGGGATTTGAAAAACTCAGATATCAACTGCCAGAGACTGGGAGTGAAAATTTACTTACCAAAACAAAGGCTAGAAGGACAAGATGTCCATGAGTGCCTAATTCTTGGTCTTGCACCACAAAGAATAGTTCAAGCTTGTTTTCAGAGATCATCCTTGGAAGGAGCCCATCAACCTAAGAATTTCCTTCAAACAATACATAATTTCTCATGGCCCTACAAATTCTATACATAATTTTTTTTTAAATATATCTAGGTAATATTAGAGAATGGAAAGGACTTACCCAACTATGATTATAGAGGAACATATGAGAAGAACAAACCATTAAAATAATGATATTAATGAATAATCTTCTAACATTATGGATGATGATAAATTTGTTATCGTTCATAATTTCTACACACATCATCATATTGGAGATCATGTAGAATAGTCCAAACCTTAAATTATATAGAAAAGGGCCCAAGATGATCACTGCCAATTGAAATGTTCCCTTCTGAAATGGTGTAAGATAAGTTGTACTAGTCAATATTTGCTAAGGTACATTTGGATATAAAATAAACTATATATTTATTTAATTATTTCTCCTATTCATGTGAATAAATGACTTGGCCTAATGTTTTCATGGTGATTCAATAAATCCCTATCATATCAACTTAAAAGTGTTGGCTATTGCATGATTTTGTATGATTACTATCTTTTATCCTTTAGACCCATGGAAATCAGTTATTCCTAGATACTTTATTCTTATAAATTCACTATTTTCTCCATACCATTCAATTCCGTAACGACAACATAAGGATAGGAATTTCCATAGAGAAATCAACGTATCATATTTTCTTTTCCATATTTGCTTATATTTTTTGGTGATATAATTATACATTTACAACTAAGAATTATATTGATTTTATTTAATCATTATCTATAATTTGTATTAACAAATAAGGTATAATTCACATTTTAGGACAACTTATAATGTTGTCTTAGTTTGTGTGACTTCTTTAGAAAATATAATTTTTTTAATTAAAGGTAGATTGACTCTATATAATATTTTCTATGTAAAGGAAGAGTATAATTTTTTCATGTAGGTGAATATTCACTTGATTGGTGGTATTTTAAACTTGTCATTAATCAACTTTTTGATTTTTTTAAAATTTAACATGATAACATGACACTATTTTATGTATTTTTTATTTTCTTTCACATGGTACTCTGATCCACATTTTGATTATATCAACTAAAATTGTGAGATAGATATGTATAACAAAACAGGGAAATTTTATTGGGTCAATTCTTGTTTTGTACTTGCAAGTATCCTTTTGTAGTATAAAAATTACACACTTATAATTTCACACATATACATAATGCATGTAACAATATTAACATCCGTGATAAAAATATATGTTTTGATCATAAATATTCTAACCATGTGAGTGAGAATAGTGACACATTTCCAAATTGTAGTTTAAAATTCAATATAATTCTCTTGGACTATGTAGTGCTACACATGAATATATTCATGACATGATAGGATTCTAGGAATTTTTGAGATTCGAAACTGCATCTTCTATGTGACTCAAGTATGGTTTGTGATAACACTCAAGAAGAACAATAATAGCTCTTCTCAATCATGTGAAAAAATATAACCCTCTATCTTCCTATTTCACCCATCACTTCTTACCTTGATAAGAAAATAAATATCTCTCAAATCCAAGACATGAAAGCCCTTCAAATATTCCCTGAGCAATTGAAAAGAATTGAATCATAAGCTCTCATATTGGAAATATTGTAAGATTCCTCCATTTGTAAATCATTGTCTATTTCAAAAGTGAGGGAAGAGAATGTTTCTAAATCTCTTCATATTTATTAATTTTTATAAAAATATATTTATATATTTTATATTACTTGACTATTTAATGTTGTTATCAAGTGTTGGTTTCCTCCAGTAGTAGGGATTCTTCTACTATATTGAGAAGTGATTTTCCTTGTCAAGATGGGTTAGTTCTGCCAAATTTTTATTTTATATACAATTTATTTATTGATATTTTACCTATCTATCCAATTTGATTAACTATGGTGGCCGAATGACCATATTGGGGGTTTGACTAATGAAAGATCCTAAAAGTATATCCAACATTTTTGTGTTGTATTCTTATGAGCATTTCCATTTAAGCCCTCGATATTTGAGAACACGCATTCTTTAAAAGGAATGGATGTTTTTAGTGTGATGATATTTTGAGCTCACTATTGTCCACACAATGCATTAAAATTCATATTTTAAGACATATCCACATAGTTATACGTTATTTCTAGTCTATACATTTCAGTTAGGCTATAATTTCATTTATTTTGATGGAATTTATATCTCAAACTTCTCTACTCCAAACAGAAATGTAAATAAAAATTAAGGTGTGAGGTATTTCAAAATAAAAGGAAATTTATGATATCTATATAAAAATTAATTTTTTTTTCTTTATTTTCATAAGAATAAACAATATCGTTCATTTAGCAATCCAATAGATGTTAATATGAAAAAAATTATTAGGTATCACCTTACAAAAGAATGACTAGAATTTTCTAACTTATCCTTGATGAATTGGTTTTAAAAATAATAGAGATGGCATACTAGATGCATTTCAAAAAAAAATCCTTACATATGTGTTGATTTACCATAGAGAAATTTATCATCAAATTATATATATCTTCTAGTATAACTTGTAAAAATTATTAGTATAGCCTAATAGGCTCTAATACCATGCTAGAAATTAGGATCTTAGGATACTAATCATTATAAACAAGATCATAAAATAAATGAAATTAGAATCATACATGCATAAATGTACACATTACACAGGATATACATGGGAAAACCCTTTCGAGTAAAAACCCGCATAAACCATCATTTTATTAAAACACTTACAAATATAGTCTATCATAAAATAGACTCAAACCTGGGGTCACTCTTCCAATAATTCTACATGGCCAATAATACCTCATATGCATAGTGATACAACTCACCATAAAGCTCCAAATTCACACAACTCTCAAAAGAGAGAGAACCTCCTTAAATATAGGAGGAAGGATGACTTCATGAGTCACACCTTTTGAATAGCTCCCATTCATAAATAATTAATAATCTAATATTTGTTACTTTATAATAATTTAAAATGGGACATGTGTATAAAGCATATAATATATAAGGTTCTCTAACATTATCTTAGAACATTATACATAGATATTATTAGGATGCAACCCCTAATAAAATTATGTTCTAACACTCCCCTTTAATGTTAATAGGGTATCACATGTTAGTTTCCATAAAAAGAAAAAATGAAGCACCCTAGTAAATAGGTCTTCTTTGACAATGATAAACAGGGACACAAATATACACCAACATGAAGATCATGCATTCTGGACTACATGAAAGTCATCTTGTCATAATTTATAATCCTAGTATTTTAAAAGTGATGCTATGAGGTCTTAAAAAAATATATTGGAGACGTAGTCTCCTCGAACTAGCCCCTCCCCAAGTTCATTACATAGTTCTCATAGGACTTAATACAATTCTTTCACAAGTGGAAGATTTACAAGGACAAGAACTTACAATATGCATGTAGGACCTAACCACAAATGTGCCTATAGGACTTACTAATGCCTACCTGTAGTATTTAAAATAAAGAGGACTTACAAATGCCTATTTGTAGGCTTAAAGGAATTACTAATGCCTATATAGGTCTTGTTTCATACCTATTAGGACATATTCCTACTTGTAGGATTTAAAACTAGGATTTAGCGACTAGGTGGTTTCATTCAATGCACACTCTCCCTCAATTTCATCACCTAAGGCCTAGCATTATTTGAATTTGGAGGATACAATGCCTAAAGGTATTATGCCTATTAGGTCTCACATCTAGGATTTAGCCACTAGGTGGTGTCATGTACACACCCCCTTAATGACATCACCTAAAAGCCAATCACTACATAGAGGATTTCAAAGTGATGACTAAAATTATGATATATATCATGTGCCCATGATCTTCAAGGTGTCTTATTATGGAATTATTTAACTTGAGTGAGATTCCCATGATCTTCAAAGTGCCTTTGTTATGGAAAAATTTTGCTTGAGTGAGGTGCCAATGATGATCTTCAAAGTTTGTTTTTTATGGAATACTTTTACTTGAGTAAGGTGCCCATGATTTTGAATGTTCATTTAATCTTTAGAAATGATATTGTTTGGAAAGAGTATGATATCTTTAAGTAAGATGGTACTTCTCCATGTATCTAAATGGAACTCTTTCATAAATCTTCAAGGCCATATTGATTCTACATGGGCTAAATTTATATTTTGCCTATCTGATTCAAAGACACATAGAAGATAGTCTTCTTATTAAAGTATTGGACCATCCATGTAATAGCACTTGCACCATGTGTTTTGAAGGAATAACCTCACCATAGAAGAAACAATATAGTTAGTAACATAGTAATAAATTAAACTTGATTTTTGGTACAAAGAAAGAACATAATATTATGCATTTGTCATTTGCCAAATATCATACATAATATTCCTCATAAATGTAAAATAGAGTCCAATGATTGGTATCAAGGAGATCGACATGTATTTTCATGAGAATAAGCATGAATAATTATTTATCTTGTTTAAAATACAAAATAGGTATTCTACTACATATAGTAATAATCTATAAAACAATAAAAATTAAGTATTTGGTGAGCTATCCTTTCTAGGTTGCTCCCTAGAAATTTTATAAGGGAGAGAGCCACCCATTATAAAAGGGTCCTTTACACCTAAGAAATTTAGATTCTTAAGATCATAAAAAAAGTTAGTTGAAGTGACACTCAAGGGAGAAAATAAAATGTAATAGCCAAATACATTTAAAATTTTATGTAGTTTTACTTTGAAGTATGTAGATGTAAGGGTTTGAAATAAAATTCCTTACCTTTTTCATTCATCACGTCATCTATATATCCTTGTAAGATTGTAATTAATATGCCAATTTTAATATAACAAGAGTGAGTGTTCTGTGAGATAAATAGTGACTCCTTAGATGGATGTGCAAACCACCTATGTATTTTAGGTTCCAATTATTTCATGGTATTATATCAATTTTTGCACATGTAAATTACGGATCTCTAGTTATAGGTATAAGAAAAAAAAAAGATTGATCTTTTGACGTGAATTCTTGAAAAAATCCTCAAACCTTATCGATTGTGGCACTCATCCTTTTACTACTTTATATGCAAACTTCTAGAAGATATATGCATAGTTTATTTAATCACTAATAATCACCCAAGTATTCACCGAGGATTTCACATAGCCTATAATATTTTTTCATAGATGTTCATAGAAAGAGCATTGGAATTTTCACTAAATAGAAACAATTAAAAGTTTGAAGGCTTGATAATTTAGAGGAACTATAGATTTCTAGTAGTTTATCTTACAAAAAGAAATGTTGGAAAGCAGTTGTCCTCATCACTTTCGTCTTATCTAAATTTTAAGATTATGTTGTCTCTCATAAAGTTTCAAAGGATTTTGACTCAATCAAAAGATTCCTAAACAATGAATGGAGATGGGTTTAGGATTGGTCTTTCCTTTAACCATAATAATATATGGTCGTATCCCATTGTCAATAAATCCAATAAACCTTTGGCTAAGATTTTGTGAGTTAATGCTCTCAGGGTTTTTAGAAAGGCATATGTACTATAGATGTGATTTTGTTACTTTTAAGGACTAGAATCTTGGTTTGTAATATGGAATAAATATAAAGTTATGAACTCTAGTTTTCATTGTCTCTTTTATGTTCAAGAGATTATGCTTAATTTCATTTTATATAATTTAAGTTTACAACCACTATTTTGTGAGCGAAAGTTGGTGTTAGAATTGTAAGATTGTAAGACACTTTCAAGGATTATGCTCCTAGAATATTTACTTTGTTTTTCTTAACAATTCGAAGGTTAAACAACCAAAACTAAATTATTAGCGATAGACTTAATTTTTTTAATTCTAATAATTTATCAAAGTAATTTCAAAAATTTGAAGCTTATATTAATGAAACTTTATAGAAATTAAAAAGCTTAAACTCTACATTGCTTTGTCTTTTATTTATATCATTATAAAATGATGATTGAATCTAGAAATGACATTTTGTGAAAATTATTTGTGTAGAATAAAAGAGTTCCATGTTCATTATTTCTAATCCATGAAAAGATAGTAGAGATGCTTGTAAGATGTAATCAAGGTAGTATCAGGTTTCAACTTGTTTATTGATACAATAGAATATTGAATTCTAATATTAGAGATGTAATGTTCATCAAGAATTTTAAACCGATTAGAATTCTTTTGTTCCAAACTCTCTACTTTTTGGCATATGATGAACCGGTGACAAAGTATGTTATCATTGATGTCAATATGTGTTCAAGCAGGTACACCAATATGCACCGATATGAAGCTTGGAAGTGATACAGGTCAACCGGTATGAAGAGATGTAGTGAACCGGTGTGAGGGTTTCACTAAGTGTGACTACCAGTTGGTAGTCTCAGCTCTAGGGTTTTTAGTTTGGCAATATAGCTTGTGCGATGCAACCGATGATATTTTGTGATGAGTTAGCTAAGAAATATGGATGAGATTGAGATGCCACATCAGTTTTGTGCATGTGAAAGGATTTCCTTGAGGATCTTGCATGTGAAGATCGGTTGCATTAAATATCTACCTTGGGAATGAACATTCTTCTTATCTATATGAGAAGAAAGTGTGGAAAGTTACTGATTTCTATGTGCGGTGAAAATGGATGATGCAGAATGACTTGTGATCTATTTGAGATTGTTTCATTCTATGTAATGTGTTTGGATGGTAAGGATTGGAACGCTTGTAATAGTAAACCTAATATGCTTAGGGTTTAGGGTTTATGTTACTCACCTATTTTTTGTCTATAAGGTCGATGAGTTTTGATATTGTTGTTGTTGGAAAAAGTTGTGTATGTATCCGAGTGAAGAGATACTTGCCAGACTAGTGAGTGAAAACTATAGATTGTGATTGCAGAGTAGAGGAACTGAAAAGGATCTGCCTTAGCATATAGTGTTGTTATCAGATCAGAGGTTTACTTGTTTTCTTCTAATCATTTCAATAGAAGGAAAATCTCTTTGTCAGGTAGGTTTAACAGGCTTACTGTAAATCCTCTAACCATGTGACTCAAGTTCATTGAGTTCTTTAAATCCTCTAATGAGGTAACCTTTAACAGGGTTTCAATCCTTAACATGGTATATACCCATCCCTTAACCAGGTAATCTTTAACAGGATCGGTTCTTAGCAGAATCTTATTGTAAAGTCTTTAACCGGACTAGGTTCCTAACAAAGAGAGCTTCAAAAGAGTTCAAAAAAATCTTGTGGGTATTCATCCCCACCTGATTTTTCCCATTTGGGTTTCCACATGAAAAATTTGTGTGTCATGAGTTGTGCATTTTTCATGTCATGATTAAGTATTCTTTGTTTGAGTGATTATGCATGCAGAGATAATGGTTATGGTATTGCTAATATAACACATGCATATGTTTATGGGTGAAGTTATTTTCAAGTATTGAATGTATTTGAAGTGTTCAGTTTTACCAGTTTATGTTGTCTATAGTCTTACTGTGTTTAACCGATATTACCATGGTTAAGTTCAGTAACGAAGACAAACGGTTAGCATTGTTTTAACTTGATAAGTTACAGAAAAAATTTTGTATGTACTGATTCAACCCCCCCTCTTAGTACCAGTTAGGGTATTTGTTGTTCATCATTATTCATCAATACTACCTTTCAGTTCATTTACCATTGTACTGTGACCTTATATGCCTTTAATTATTGTTAGACAGGATTAATTACTATGACCTTATATTGTTAATATCTACATAGCAATGATATACATGGTACACAATTTTTTGTATTTGCGAAGAATGAGATATGGCCAAAATAAATCTTTCCTTAGTCCTATGATGGAGGAGGCAAATATATTTTCATTTCCACGATTAACATGAAATTTGTCATGAAGTGTTGAGAAAACTTGAATTTAGGGTAAAGCTAGGGTCTTTTACAGTTACACAGCTTGCAGCCATCGTGGGATCTCTTCCTAAGAAGGCGATGAGGAATATATTATGATATAATTTGTGAGGATAATAGTACCATTTCTGAAATTGATTTAGGATGATAGGTAGGCAATCCATGTAAACAACTACAAAAAAGATCTTTATGATTGAATCCGCTCCTCTTTATAAAGTATTGTAAATTTATTCAGACTTGAACTCTCTCTGTGGTCAACCATCATTAATGGAAGATAACAATATGCCTTTGACAAGGTTTTTAAAGAATAGAGAGAGGAAGGACTAAATCCTTTTGTAAAATGAGAATAGGTGAAGACAATTTTGTGAGGGATTGAAAGCAGTACTCAATGAAAACTAAGGTAATGTAGGTGTCCTTTGCACTTTCTATCATTGAGCCAAAGAGAGAGAGGAATCAACTTTCTCATTAAAAAATAAATAAAAAGTGATACATGTTTATCTCTGAGACAGGGTCATGCTTCTTTGTAATAAAGGTTGTGATTTTTCAAAGAACGTTGTAATTTCATAGAATGTCATGACATTTATAAGCATTGCCATGCTCAAACTTAAAAAATGTTTCTTGTAACATTGGAATTAAAGAAACGGCCATTTCTTTTCTCCAAGGTTGAAGATGAGCTTATTTGGGTCTACTCAAAATCAGGGGAATATTCAGTTAAGGAGAGTTATAGTTATTTGTCTGCAGGTTGTAGGAGGGAGGATTCTCCCTATAAGTTATTATTGAATGTTGCCTATCTTCCCAAAGCAGGATCTTTTGCTTGGTTAGCTATTCACGATAGAATACTAACTGGCATGAGGTTGGATAGGCTTAGGGTTACTGTTGCTTTTCCATGTGTTATGTGCAGAGGGTCTCTTGAATCAGTTGATCATCTTTTTTTTCATTGCCCTTTTTCTTCTCAAAGTTGGTACTACTTGTCTAAGAAGTTAAATTGGTCTATTGCTTTATGTGGTGACCTTCAGTCCCATTTCATGAGTTGGCCTCTATTATATTCATCTTCACTTTATGATTGTATTCGGATAATTGCTCCTTATCTTTTGATTCAAAAGATTTGGTTTGAGAGGAATAACATAATTTTTAGGAAACACTCTTCCACCTTGCTAGATGTGATAGTTCTGATACTTAATGTTAATTACAGATGCCAAAGTAATTAGATGAGAGGGGGGGGTGAATCATACAAACTTAATCTTCCATAAAAACATCAGATTCAACCTCGGTAACCTATACATCAGTAATATAACCAAAACTACTAAACATACAAACTCAAAAGCATATAAACATCATAACTCTCATAACACCAGATTTAACGTGGAAACCCAAATAGGGAAAAAGCATTGTGCGATTTCGGACCCACTAAGAAATATACTCTACTAGAGTATGCTCGGTTAAAAGCAAATCCTGTTAAAGATTACAAACACATTGCTAGATGTGACCCGGTTAACGGATTTCCCTCAGATCAATTAGGATCTTCACATTGTTAGAAGTGACCTTGTTAAAGAATTTCAAACACTCAATCAGAATGTCACCTTGCTAGAGGGTTTTACAAATAAGACTGTTAAGTCCACTCGGTTAAGAGATTTTCTGTCACTTTACAAAATAACAGTAATAAAAATCTATCTGCAACTTCACATCTAAAATGCTAAAGAAGATTCTTATTTTCTCAATACAATATAGACATAGAACTAATCTTGTCCATCTGTTGGGCTCTATACTCTGTTATTCAAAACAGGTCTTCAAGCTTCGGTGCTCAGTAATCACTATGTAGCAGCCCTGTGCATACACTTGCCTGCATACATTGTTTATCAACAATTCCTTATTTATAAACAATAGCTAACCACTTAATCTCCTTGATCACATTTCCCATGATCAATCATAGCCATCAGATCTTCAAACTTTGACTAGGTTCAATGTATCCTTTGATCTGAAAATGTTTTAACCCGCCTAGGAACTTGCATACATTTCTTAGAACTTGTGCTAGGGTATTGTGGTTCAATCTGAGCTGTATATCTTCCTGCCGATTTTCCTTTGCCATAAATTCTTTAACAAACTTCATTCACCGCATACCAATCATTTAATCATAGCCAGCTCATCAGCTTCCTTCATTAAATAATGTTTTTATTCATTTAGTGCATTCTGTTATTACTCGGTTGCAACTTGGTAAATACTAAACTTCACTTGGTAGACATTCTGCCTTCATGAACCGATAGCGATAACCTTAGGGTTTAGCAACTATGTTCCTTAGGGTTTACCAACTAGGTTTTTCACTCGGTAACATAGTATAGTATTAACCTTACAATCAATAACATATGTATGATATCAAAACAATCTAAACATCATGATCTCATCATTGTCTAACTCGGTAATAGTTGCCCATTAAATAACTTATTCCTCCCCTTATTCATCATATTCTTTCTGTTTCTTTTACTAACATCTTTATATGTATCAAATCACACTTCTCAAGATGTGGCAACATCATACTGAATTAGAAAATCAATTTCTTGACATCGATGACAAAATAATAATATTAAGACAGTAAACATCCTTAATCAGTTTTATCCATAATCATCAACAACCTTCTCAATATCCTTATTGAAATGCCAACAATCTCTCCTTGTCTGTTATAATGCCAAATGCCAACAATCTCCCCCTTTGGCATTGATGGCAAAACAATTGATTTGACCTGATTGATTCAGATTGCTGTGAGATTCTGAATTGCTGAAATGCTCTCCTCTTGTCATCACAACTCTCCCCCATACATTAGTCTTATCCTCTTCTTCTATCTTCTCCCCTTTTCTTCAGTCTTCTCCCCCTTTGACAAAAATGCTAAAAAGTAAAGAACTAAAACATAATTTCATCCGCTGAGAAGTGAATTCCCGCTGTTACATGTCAATTCAATCTCGGTTAGAGCATTTTTTCTTAAATTCCTCTTCCCTGTATTGTTTCCTATATTTTTTCCTGCACACCTTTAGAAAACATCCTAAAGTGTTTAAATCAGCATCAACTTTTAAAAGATATTCTATAGTCATCAAATTGATGATTTCACCGAACTCAGTCAGTGAGTAGAAGATAGGGGTAGGACCCCTAACTTACTTCTGAGATACTCAAAAGTGTCCCTTGGTAGTGGATTGGTGAAGATATCTGCTATTTGTTCCTTTGTGCTAACATACTCAAACACCACTTTCTTCTCTTGAGCTTCTTCTCTAAGATAATGATATTTGATAGAGATGTGCTTTGTCTTAGAGTGCATAACAAGATTCTTTGAAATGTTAATGGCACTAGTATTGTCACAGAATATAGTTACTGGCTCAGTAACTTTCTCATTTATACCTTCCAACAGTTGTTTGATCCATGCTATGTTGGTACAATTCAATGCTGCAACAACGTATTCAGCTTCTGTTGTTGACTGTGAAACACACCCTTGTTTCTTGCTAAGCCGACTCACTAGTCTTTCTCCTAAACACAAAGCTAATCCACTTGTGCTTCTCTTGTCATCAATGTTGCCTGCCCAATCAGCATCAGTATAAACTTTTAAATCAAAGTCATTTCCTTTCTGATATATTAAGCCATAATCCCCAGTTCCTTTCAAGTCTCTAAAAATTCTCTTGATTGTCGTCATGTGTGTTTCCCTAGGATCTACAAAGAATCTTGAAACTATACCTACTTCATGTGCTATATCTGGCCTACTGTGAACAACATATTGCAACTTTCCAATCATGGATCGGTAAAGTGTCTCATCAACAGATGCAGATTCATCATTCTTTGATAATTTGCAGTTGGTAGTCATAGGAGTACTTACTGGTTTTGAATCCTCCATTCAAAATTTCTTCAAGATTTCCTTTATGTACTTGGATTGAGTAATGAAAATCTCATTTTTCATCTATAGTATCTATAAACCTATAAAATACTTTATCTTACTGATTAACGACATCTCAAATTCTTTTCACATTTCATTTCCAAAGTTCTTGCATAAAGAGTCATTTCCACAAAATATAATATCATCAACAAATATGGCTGAGATCAATATTCCATTTTCATCATTCTTCATGTACATGTTACTGTTTTCACTTGTTCTTATAAAACCAATCTTGATTAAATAAGAGTGCAATCTTTCATACCATGCTCTAGGTGCTTGTTTCAGACCATATAAAGATTTGTTCAATTTACATACCTGATCTTTATTCTTGTCTTCAACAAATCCTTCAGGTTGTTCAATAAAAACTTCTTCTTCTAATATACCATTCAAAAATGCAGATTTGACATCCATTTGATATACCTTGAAATTTTTGAAAGCAGCATATGCCAACAATGTTCTTACTCCTTCAAGTCTAGCCACAGGTGCAAAAGTTTCACCATAATCAATTCCTTCTTCTTGAGCATAACCTTTGCAAACTAGTCTTGCTTTATTTTGAATGACCTCACCTTTTTCATTTAGCTTGTTTCTGAAAATCCACTTTGTACCAATTACATTTTTGTCCTTCAGTCTTGGGACCAGTGTCCATGTGTCATTCTTCTTGATTTGATCAATCTCTTCTGTCATAGAATTTATCCAACCTTCACTATTAAATGCCTCTTTCACTATTCTCAATTCAAATTCAGATATCAGACATGTGTTCTATCTCAGTTTGTTCCTTGTCATCACTAGATCATCCTTATCTCCTATAATCTGACTTGATGCATGATGTCTTCTGACATACTTGGCTAATACAAGCTCGGTAGGCTTTGTATGATCTTCTTCATCACTCGGTAACTGAATATTCTCTTCAGTTTCTTTAGTAACTCTCTCGGTAGGACTTGTTGGTTGAACATAGACAAATTCATCATAATCATCTGATTCTTTGGATTTTCCTTCATCATTTCTTTCTGCAAATTCATCAATTTTCACATTTGCACTTTCTACTATTTTGTTAGATGATTTGATCAGACATTTAGATGATTTACTTCTAGAAGAATAACCAAGAAATGTTCCTTCTTCACTTTTCTGATCAAACTTGCCATTTCTATCATCTTTGTGTACATAGCATCTACTTCCAAAGATTTTAAAATAACTTACATTAGGTTTCTTGTCATACCAGATTTCATATGGTGTCTTCAAAGTTCCTTTCTTTAGTTGTACTCGGTTCAGGGTGTAAACTGTTGTGCTTATTGCTTCTCTCCAAAATGTTTGTGGCACTTTCTTTTCAATCATCAGGGTTCTAGCACAATCCACAATAGATCTGTTTCTTCTTTCAGCAATTCCATTTTGTTGTGGAGTTCTCGGTGCAGAGACTTGTATTTTTATACCATGATCATTGTAGAATAAGTTGAACTCATCATATGTGAACTCTCATCCTCTATCTGATCTAAGACATTTCAGTTGTCTTCATGTTTCATTTTCAACTCTTGCCTTGTACCGTTTAAACATTTGAAAAGCTTCTGATTTTTCTTTTAGAAACATTACTGACATCATCATTTAGTAATCATCCACAAATAATATAAAATATTTATCACCATAATAACTTTGAACTTTCATAGGACCACAAAGATCAGTGTGCACAAGATCTAAAATTCCCTTGGAAGTATAAGACTTACTTGTAAAGATTGATCTTGTCATTTTACCCATCTGGCATCCTCAGCATATGGCATTCTCAGGTTTTTCCAAACTTGATAGACCTCTTACTCGATGCTTCTTGCTTATTTTGATTAGATTATCAAAATTTACATGACAAAACTTTTTATGCCATAACCAGGTATCATCTATCTTTACATGCAGACATTTATTCCGAGTTGAGTTAAGGTGAAATGTGTTACCTTTAGTTTTATATACAAAGTCATTCTATATACTCTAGTCGGTTACCACTACCAAAATATTTAGTCGGTATGAACAGTCTAGTTGGTTACAAAAGGAAAATAGTCACAAAGCCCAGTATACACCGAGTTGTCTACAGAGTGTTATTTCATGTCTACCGAGTAGTAAAGATAATACATCAAGTTGATATACATCAAGTGAAATGTGTTACCAGATTCATTGAACCTGGAGACACATATGAAAACGTGTTACAAGATTGAGGCACATAGAACCGTTATCACATTGGAAATTGCACATATAGATTTTGTATAATTTTGAGGTCATCTAACCAATGAAATATTTTGCATGGTTATTTATTCAAGAAATCATGTTTGTAAGATCGAAGCAATGAATCAGATCACCAACATAAGAAATCTATTTATACAACACGAATTTAGGGTTAGAGATATATGTGAATGAGAGAAATGTGTGTGCATATGTGTATGAAGCAAGACTTATGTGATACATGAGAAATCATAGAGTATAATGACTGTTACAGAGACATAGAGGTCACCGAGAAGGTTATCAGAGAACAGTCAAAGAACAAAGTAAACAGAAGGGTTTACCGAGTTGCTTTATGAGTTACTGAGGTATGCTATAGGCAAGGTAATCTTATTTTGAGCACATAGAATCTGCTACAACATTTCAAATGTAAAGTTGCAAATATTTGTAAAATCTTATTGTAATATTTTGAAGTTGTAAGAGAAACCTTTAACAGGGTAAAAGACTCTAATCAAGTCTATAAATTGTAAATCCTCTAACCAGGTGCAACATTTATATAAAATGTTGTAAAATCGTTTAGCAAGGTAGATCTAACAGATCTTGTTACTCCTAACAGGGTAAGCTATTAGAAATAGCTAAATATGTAGCTCTAACCGAGCACTCTTTATTATTGCAGTAGTGAAGTTGTGGGTGCCATCCCCACTACAGTTTTTTTCTCTAACCAAGAGTTTCTACATAACCAAAATATATGTGTTATGGAGTGAATCATGTATGATTGTTACTCATTTGTTTTAGCTTTATGTTATGTTAAAACAGTTTTTTGTTTATGCATAACAGTAAAGATATTGTTGATAAAAGGATTTGAAGTACTGATTCACCCCTCCCCTCTTAGTACATTAGATTTCCATATTGGGCCTAACACTTTGACAATTCCTTTTTGAAATTCTATTTGGTATCCTGTATTGTTTAGCTATGCTACACTCAACAAATTGTATTTCAAACCTTCAACCCAATAAACATCATTGCACTTTGCATTGTCAAGAAGTGTTATGGATCCTTTACCTTTTACTGGACATGGTGCATCATTACCAAGTCTTACATAGCCTCCATCATAGTCTTCTATCATAACAAACTTGTGTTTATCAACTGTCATGTGATGTGAACATCCACTATCTATGATCCAAGAATCATTAGTATTTATGTGAGATATTAGGGCTTTTTCTTCATACCTTTCTTCATCTGATCCACCTTTGATAGCCACATAAACTACTTCCTCTATATCAGTTTCATCCGATTTATCATCATTGGATTCCTCATCGGCTATTAAGCATGTCTTTCTATCTCTTCTTCTGAAGTCTCGATGTCCTCTGTAATGATTATCTTTCTATCTATCATCTTGATAATCTCTCTTTTCAGTAAAATCTTTGTCAGGAGAGTTAGAATCCATATGTCCTATCTTATCACAATTGAAACATTTCAAAGGTAGTTTTCCTTTATACTTACCTTTGCCTCTCGGTAACCTTTTGGCTAATAGTGCTTCAAACTCTTATTGCTTTCTGATTTCCTCATACAGTTTGTGTACTTCCTCCATGTTCTTGCAAAATCTTTCACTTGCTCCATTGTGATCTCCTTCAGAGTACTTATACTTTCTTTCATTGTAATCATTAGATTCATCAAGATTAAAAGAACTAAATGCAGATTCAACTTTATTTAGCGATGACCCACTATTATCAAAGTTACTTAACTCAAATGCATGTAGCTTACCAATAGTAGCATCTAAAGAAACTGACATATTGGGTACAAACCTTATATCATTGATTGCAGAGACACAGATTGCATAAGCTGGTAGAAGGGTTTTTAACAACTTACTTGTTATATCCTTTTCTTTAATAGTTCCACCTTCTCCTTTGATTTCATTGACAATCTCCTTTAGTCTTGTATTGTACTGGGTTATGTTCTCACCTTCATTCATCCTCATAGATTCAAGTTGTCCTCTTAGACTGTCCACTTTTTCTCTTTGAACATGTTCACCACCTCCATACACAGATATGAGCTTGTCCCACATTGCCTTTGCATTATTGCAGCCTTCTAGATCATTAAACTCTGAATCAGTCAATGCAGATGTTATTTCAATCATTTCTTGAATATGTTCTTGCTTTGTCTTTATCTCTTCCATTGTCAATAGATAGGTGCTCGGTGTCATGAAATCATTCTCTAAATAATATACAACATATTCTCCAACTCTTGATAGGTGCAGCTTCTTCTTTTTTTGCCATGTAGAGAAACTTGACTTGTTCAGCTT
This sequence comes from Cryptomeria japonica, assembly GCF_030272615.1. Lineage (NCBI taxonomy): Eukaryota > Viridiplantae > Streptophyta > Pinopsida > Cupressales > Cupressaceae > Cryptomeria > Cryptomeria japonica. The sequence goes on from NC_081405.1 coordinate 576,351,183, forward strand.
TGGTGCATCCCTCTTATACATCTTTGGATCTTTGCCTCAAGTACCTTTAAACTTTTTCTTTTGGAGTCCAAATCTCTGATACCAATTGATAGTTCTGATACTTAATGTTAAGTACAAATGCCAAACTAATAAGATGAGAGGGGGGGTGAATCATACAAATTTAATCTTCCATAAAAACATCAGATTCAACCTCGGTAACCTATACATCAGTAATATAACCAAAACTGCTAAATATGAAAACTCAAAAGCATATAAACATAATAACTCTCATAACACCAGATTTAACGTGGAATCCCAAATAGGGGAAAACCACTGTGGGATTTCAGACCCACTAAGAAATATACTCTTCTAGAGTATGCTCGGTTAAAAGCAAATCCTGTTAAAGATTACAAACACATTGCTAGATGTGACCCGGTTAAGGGATTTCCCTCAGATTTGTTAGGATCTTCACCTTGTTATAAATGACCTTGTTAAAGGATTTCAAGCACTCAATCAAAATGTCACCTTGCTAGAGGGTTTTATAAATAAGACTGTTAAGTCCACTCGGTTAAGAGATTTTCTATCACTTTACAAAATAATAGTAATAAAAATCTATCTGCAACTTCACATTTAAAATGCTAAAGAAGATTCTTATTTGCTCAATACAATATAGACATAGAACTAATCTTGTCCATCTGCTGGGCTCTATACTCTGTTATTCAAAATAGGTCTTCAAGCTTCAGTGCTCAGTAATCACTATGTAGCATCCCTGTGCATACACTTGCCCGCATACATTGTTTATCAACAGTTCCTTATTTATAAAAAATAGCTAACCGGTAAATCTCCTTGATCACATTTCCCATGATCAATCATAGCCATTAAATCTTCAAACTTTGACCAGGTTCAATGTATCCTTCGATCTAAAAATGTTAAAACCGCCTAGGAACTTGTATATATTTCTTGGAACTTGTGCTAGGGTATTGCAGTTCAATCTGAGTTGTAGATCTTCCTGCCAATTTTCCTTTGCCATAGATTCTTTAACAAACTTCATTCACAGCATACCAATCATTTAATCATAGCCAGCTCATCAGCTTCCTTCATTAAATAATGATTTTATTCATTCAATGCATTCTATTATTACTCGGTTGTAACTCGGTAAATACTAAACTTCACTCGGTAGACATTCTGCCTTCATTAATCGATAGCGATAACCTTAGGGTTTACCGACTAGGTTCCTTAAGGTTTACTAACTAGGTTCTTTGCTCGGTAACATAGTATAGTATTAACTTTACAATCAAGAACATATGTATGATATCAAAACAATCTAAACATCATGATCTCATCATTGTCTAACTCGGTAATAATTTCCCATTGAATAACTTATTCCTCCCCTTATTCATTATATTCATTGTGTGTCTTTTACCAATATCTTTATACTCATCAAATCATACTTCTCAAGATGTGGCAACATCATACTGAATTAGAATATCAATTTCTTGACATCAATGACAAAATAATAATATTAAGATAGTAAACATCCTTAATCAGTTTTATCCATAATCATCAACAACCTTCTCAATATCCTTATTGAAATGCCAACAATCTCTCCTTGTCTATTATAATGCTAAATGCCAACCAGATGTCCTCTTTTGCATTGAAAAATCCATCTCTAAGACTATATTGGTTTTCATTTACAAACGCATTAGTCTTTAACATACTTTTACATCATGGGATAATTAGATTATCAGGTATTGGTCGGCTTTGCAGATGCTGCACATGCTCGGGGCCATTTCTAAAATAAGCTCTCCTTTAATTAATAGGAAAGAGGTAGTCTAGTTGCCTCCTCCTTCTTCCAAGTATAAATTAAATTTTGATGTAGCATCTCATGGTAATCCACGGAAGTCTGCCATTAGTGTAGTGGTTTCTGATAATAGTGCTCGAATTATTAAAGCACAGTGTCATTGTATTCCTAATGGGACTAATAATGTGTCTAAGTTACATGCTCTATCAATTGGGCTTGATTTTCTCCTTAAATTGCATTTTTCAGATGTCATTATAGAAGGTGACTCTTTAGTTGTTTTTTATATGATCACAAATCGTTCCTCAAATTCTTGGCATCTTAGATATTGGTTGGACAAGGTAGTTGCACAAATCAAGTTTTTTAATTCCTTCTCTATAACTCATTGCTATAGAGAAGCCAATAGGGTTGCGGATTTCTTGGCAAATAAAGCCTTAGATGAAGATATTTAGTCTTTGGTTGATATTGATGAAAGTTGTTTACCCCCTCATCTTGTAAAATATTAATTATCTGTATACAACCTCTTTTCTTAGCTTTGACCTTATATCTTGTTTGTGATTATAATCATGTATGTAATTTAGTGTGGTGGTGTATGAGGCCTTCCTGCTCTTGTTTATATCCCCTCATTAAGTTTGCATTCTTGCTTGCAATTCCAATCTTGGTACTAGCCGTGGCCTAGCTTAGGAGTTCTGGTATTTTAATTTGGGGGTATCTTGTAGTCATGCTTCATTGGTACTTTATTTCTGCTGACTTGCTCTTGTGACAGATTTGTTTTTTGGGTGTCCATAAAAAGATTTCATCTACTTTTACAGTGGCGGCTCGCACATTGGTTTAATCATGATTGCTTCATTGTTTTGAGTTTGGTACTCTCTGATCGAAGTTGATGGAAACATAAATATCTGCACTTGCAGTGACGACTCACACGTAGGCATAATTATGATTGATTTATTATATTCTTTGAGGTGGAATTTTGGGTATGTTTCTTTTTCACAAGGCTCTAGGGATTTGCTTCCTGCAAAAATCTTGATTTATCATAAGTTATTTATTATGAGTAATGGTCGTGCTTTTCTTGAGGATGTTTTCATTATTTTTTAGGAGGTGGCAGTCTGTGGAAGCTTGTTGGCATGATGTACTGTGAGTTATCTTCTGTTGATCTTTATTCTGATATAATTCTTGTCCTTTGGAGGATGTGCATATTTATTCATAATGGTCTATGATTTCTTTAAAATTCTTATTTTCTTGAATCGCATTATTTCTTTGGGGTCTGTTTTATGGAGGTTGTTGGTTATAGATTTTTGTTGCCTGTTAAGCAGAGTAATTTTCAGGACTCTCATGGTTTTGATGATGAAAAGTTTGGTTGCCTATTTAAAATTAAATTCTTTGGATTTCTCTCTAGATTTTTCGTAAAGTGGTGGGCACTCGATGGTGGGTAGAAAATGAAGATAGTTTTCTTACTGAGGTTGCATCTCACTTTATTACTATCTGTATGGACATGCTCTTGGATTATTATATGGTTAGGGCGCTATTGGGTGCATACATTCATTCCTTTATTTATTCTGCTACTGATATGGATAATGCTTTGTATATCTATCATTTTGAGTTTGGTGTTTTTCCTTATGGTGGTTTCCTATCTCATTCTCAATTACTATCTTTTGGCTAGCATGGTGAACTTATTTCAATGACACTATGTTTTCTCTTGTAGCTTTTTTAGATCATGTATCACCAAAAATCTTGGCAGCGATTGTTAATGTGTTTTTAGGTATTCACTTTCTCCTGGAGTCATTGAATGCGGTAATGTTTCCTCCAACTACAATTATTTCTCTTCAGATTATGGCTCCAGCAATGCATAATGATGACATTATTCACCCTCTCTCTCCTCCATTGGAAAGTTCCAGTTCTTGGTTTCTGCATTCTTGATGTTTTGTTCTCTTAGAGAGTTTTTGTATACATACACTCTTGGGGGGTGGGTTTTGTTGTTGGCCCATATGGTTTTTTTTGGGGAATCTTCCTAGGGCTGATTGGACATTTCTCTTTCTATCCTTGTTCTTACCTAGCTATACTATTTATGAGCTAGACTGGAGGTTTTCTTTGCCTAGTTCTTTCCTACCGGTTCTCTTTGAACCAGATTGTGAAAATTATAAATATTAATAAACTTTAGTGGTTCTCCACTTTTATTAAAAACAAAAAAAAGGATGATGAATCTAGAAACATATGGAAATGAAAGAGAAGGATTCATTTATAAGTCCTTTGATATTAAAATCGACATTTCAAATGTGAATGTTTTGTATCTTATTAAGAATTCACTTAATTATAGTCTAAATTGGGAAGATCAAAATTATTTTGAATGATTGTTCAGTGGTGTTAAAAAAAATATAGAGATAATTGATCATATTTTATTATTAGTATTCTTATAAGATGATGTGGTGTTTATAGATATTTTGTTTTCTATTTTTTATTTAAAGATCAAGGTCATAATAATAAGATAAAAAGAATTATGAAGGTAACTTGAGAATTGGTAATGATTAATCAAAAAAAAATTAGGCTTTAATTTCATTCATTTTGATGGAATTTCTATCTCAAACTTCTCTACTCCAAATAGAAATGTAAATAAAAATTAATGTGTGAATTTTTTTTAAATAAAAGGAAACTATATTAAAATTCATTTTTTCTTTCTTTATTTTCATAAGAATAAACAACATTCTTCACTTAGCAATCCAATAGATGTTAATATGAAAAAAAATATTAGGTATCACCTTAAAAAATAATGATTAGAATTTTTTAACTTAGCATTGATGAATTGATTTTAAAAATAATAGAGATGGCATACTAGATTCATTTCAAAACAAATCCTTACATACGTGTTCATATACCATAGAGAAATTTATCATCAAATTATATATATATCTTCTAGTATAACCTATTAAAATGATTAGTATAGCCTAATATGCTCTGATAGCATGTTAGAAATTAGGATCTTAGGATACTAATCATTATAAACAAAATCATAAAATAAGTGAAATGAGACTCATACATACATAAATATACACATTACACAAGATATACATGGGAAAACTCTTTCGGGTAAAAAACCCCATAAAGCGTCATTCTACTAAAACACTTACAAATATAGTTTCTCATAAAATAGACTTGAACTTGGGGACACTCCTCCAATAATTTTGCATGACCAATAATACCTCATATGCATAGTGATACAACTCACCATAAAGCTCCAAATTCATGCCTCTGAAAAGAGAGAGAACCTCCTTAAATATAGGAGGAAGCATGACTTCACTAGTCACACCTTTTCAATAATCCCCATTCATAAATAAATAATAATCTAATATTTATTAGATTATAATAATTTCAAATGGGACATGCTTTATAAAGCATATAGTATATAAGGTTTGCTAACCTTATATTAGAACATTATATATAAATATTATTAGGATGTGACCCCTAATAATATTATGTTCTAACAATATTTATACTTATTTATAATTTGTTATATTTGAATAGTTGTATCTTTCCTACTCTCAAGTATCTAGAAAATGTTCATATTTTGGTATATGCGAATATTTTATCTACTTTCCACATATTTTATTTTCACTATAATAGTTAAATCTCTTTTATTTGAAGTAACTAGTCCAAATAAATTTTATTTTAAGTTTTATTTATATTAAGGTATCATATCTACTCCTTTACATTTACGTGAAGGTAATTCATTGTAATACGTATAAGATATTATTGTTCTCTATTAATTAGGTGATTAATTTCCTTTTTGTTTTTTATTATAGAACAAATAGGTTTTGAAGGGACCCAAAACCCTTTAACAAAGTACTACATCATAAAGATGCATTGAGATATAGCATTTCCACATCAAACCAAAGTTAGAAAGAACCCCGTAAAAAGATGAAAACAAGGAAAGAGACAACATAAAGGAAGAAAATAGTACAAATTTTTAAGGGCATTAACGGCCTCATTTTTCAACTGAGTTATCTTAAGGATAACTTCTTCAGATCATAAATATCATGGTTTAAAATTTTCTTCTTCAGGTTAGCTCTAGTTCTCTTGCAAGGTCCCACCATTTCCTCTATCTTTTTACCCAGTGCATCCACATTCATTGTAGATCCTGCATGATGGATGTCTTCAAGATTTCCAACCATGGTATATAAACTTTCAATAGAGTTTGTAACCACTTTATGACTAAAGATAACTAGAGATATCACATTGTCATTAACTTTCTAGTATTTGTTCTCCATCTTACTCAGTCTACCTTCAAAGTATTTCTTGAGTTTATCCTCAAGCTGAGGCATCCTACAGTCATAGTCTTTATTCATGTCTCTTACCATTGTCATATTCTTCTACATAGAGTCCAGAATTAACTTTCTATGATCAATTGTCGAGTGTTCTATAGCTTATGAATCTTGTTTACTGCTAATTTCCCAAATTTTTACATTTATATCTTGAATCTCATGGAAGGCCCATTTAAACGTCCTGAAGCTATATACCACATCATCACGAGATAAGCATAGAACATCATCAGGGTTCTCCCTTTCAAAGTTTAGATAAGGAGTGTTAGCATTGAGATCCTTTGTGAAGCGGGTTCTTTCACTCCTAAACAAGCCCTAGACAAACCAATCTGGGAGTGACTGGTGGGAGGGTTGAGAATGAAAATTTTAAGTCGAAATAGTGGAGGCTCTACCAGATTTACCTTGGTTGCCAATATTCAAGGAAGAATCAAACCCAAATTTAGATTCTTTCATATCAGTTTTCCATTCTTCTTCATCCGAGGGAAGACTAACATTATCCTCTTCATCAGATTTTCTAGAGCCATCAAGAACCCTAGTCAAAAGAGAGGATATGGTTTTGATATGTTCATGGATGAGGAAGAGTATACCACCATAAGTATGATAGACTTATAAAGCATTGAGAGGGGGGTGAATTAGTGATAGCGAAAGCAATAACACTCTAAACCCAGATTGGTATAAACAATTAACCAATTTACTTAAGACTTTGCATGAAATCGAAAGTTTAATAAAAGCAATCATAGCAAATAAAACATGCACCATAACACAAGTGTTTATACATGGATAACCCAACTGGGAAAAACCATGCTGAGATGGGACTCACAAGTGAACTATCTGCAAAAATAGGTAACTGACTGATTAAGGTCTACAAAGTGCTTTGTTTGGAGCTAATCCTTTTAAAGATTCCTAAGCCCTGTTAGGATCAATACCTAGTTAAAGGTAACTTCAGTGGAGGATTTAGATCCAGGTTAATCAATCACCTTTTTAGAGGATTTGTAAAATAACGCTTGTTAGAGCTTACCCAGTTAAGGAATTTAACTGTTGTAGTGATCAGAAAATAACAGGTAGTATGATCTAGAAATACCACATCTTGTTTGTATAGATCCTTTTCTACTCATTGAATACTGCATCACCGACATACTCTGCAACTCCGTCAATAAATTGCATCAACTGTAACTCATAACATCACTTGTATCTTGCATATCAAAATGACTCATTAAAATGTCTTTTTATAGACATTAGAGTTGATGTCGGCTAAAGAACCTCAACACAATTTCCTAGGTTTAGTGAATCTAGTCAACCTTCTATAACACATCACAAATCATCACCAAAGTGTTGGTTAGAGATAACTCATCATGACTGGTCATAACTCATCACACAATCAGTAAAACCGGCTAGAACACCAATATCGGTTGAGTGTAAACCTCTTCCAACTCATAGACCAATTTTATCCATTCACCTCCTTGCTTCTCTTTGTTGTATCTCAAAACTAGTGTTAGATGAATTGATCAAAACCAATTGTCTTTACTTCATATACTGGTTGTCAACATATACCGATTTAGACACCTTCATACCGGTTAGACTTCTCTATACATATGATACTGATTTGCAATACAAAGACTTAGGAGTAGTACTGGTTTGACTTAACTAAGATGACTATGATAATATGAGCATATGTGTGTGTGTTATATGTACCATCAATGATAACATATAAATTCATCCATTACAAAAATCATCATCAAGCCAACAATCTCCCTCTTTGGCATTGGTGGCAACACTTAGAAATTTATTTTTTACAACTAAGTGTGCTTACAAAAATGTAAAGACTACCCCTTAGCAATACATATAAAATTTTCACGTCACATACATATTTCTACTCCCCTTTGACAATAATGCCAAATTGAAAAGTAAAATACATATATATTACATCAAAATTTTCATCCAAACTACATATATACAAATATAAGAGTTTTTGAAGGTGTGTACAATGCAATTCTTAAGAAAATGTCACTGAAATTAATCTTTATCTATGAAAAATCATTATCTCATGTTTCTAAATGTGTTTCAGTGATCTCAATAGTCGTCATAATTTTTACAGGAAATTCTTCCATTGCATCCACTATGCTCATCTTCGGGGTAACCAAAATCGCTTATGAATCCTTGTATGCCCTCAGTAGGATTTCAACTTTTGGAATCAATTGGTTCTTCATTTCTTTCAAGTACCTAATTCACTTAGCCTATTTAAAATCATAAACATCTAACAGATGTTGCAAATCATGAACCAATTTGCCAAAATCTAAAGTCGAATCTATACTGGCATATAAGCATTACTTATCCTCTCCAGTACCTTTTCTGTATCTTCTCGCCTTTTCTTCAAATCAAAATAGAGAAATGAAACTTTAGATGTATTGCCCAAAATTTTACCTCCAGTTTCAATAGTAGTTCTCAAAATATCTTTATTCGTAGAGAAAGCAATCTTGCCTTTATGTCTGACATTAGTTTCTCTCCCATTTTTTTTTGTAACCTTTTTCAGCTAAGGCATGAGCTATCTCTTCAAGTGATTTCAGTTTCTCAGTAGCAACAACAACCAACTATCCAAGATTACCAATAGGGGTAGATAAATTTCCAATGTAAGTCTCTGGTAGGAGACTTGACAGAATGTCAACAATGGTTTTAATAGTTTCTGCTTCTTTTGTCTGCTCTTTGAACCTTTTCTTTGAGCCCTAGATTTCATAACTATAGCAATCTCCATCAATTCAGATGCACCTAAATTTTCTACATCTATAGGGCCTATTATTCTATTGAGTCATCATCATCAGCAATTATTTTCTCCTTCTTTACTTTCTCCTCTTCATCCTTTTTCATTTAAGTCTTCTTCTCTTCATCATTTTTCTCTTATTTCTCTTTCTCTGCTTCTACTTATTCCTCCTGTGTAGCTGTAGTGACCGATGGCAATTGAATTTTAAAATCATGATCTATTTTTGGTTGCAATTGAATATCCACACATGGTTCATTAACCAGTGCTTTCTTTGCTAATTGTTGCTCAACAATATTCGGTTGTTGTTTAGTTTCCTTAACTGGTTCAATGATGTTACCACTTGTATTAACTGTATCTTGAATTTCTTCAGTATCATGCACAAAGAATATAATAGGTGGATAACTTGTGTCATCCTTGTTCTTGACAAGATAGACTACATCCAGTATAATAAACACTTCAGCATCTAGCTCCGATGGAGTTCTAGTCTCAGTTTGGTTAGGCATATTTTTATGGTACTTCAATTGCTCATTCATTCCTTGAATAGCTTTAGCTACCCGATGAGTATGATTTTCAACTTCCTTAATTATTCCTACCAATAGTTTCATTCTCCTTGATCTTGAATTAAATTATCCTTTAAATTTAGCAAGCAATGCTAATAATTCTTCTTGGGACAACTTAGGAAAATATTGAACAAAAACTGTATCAAAAATCTCTTGGTCCTGTTCAATAATCAACTTCCATTTATTTTCAAGAATTAGAATCAAAGAATCAGAGATTTCCTTATGAATCTCATGTGGTAACCGATTATTTTGACATAGGTAATTGATTACCTCTTGAACAATTTCTTGTTTCTGAACTTCATCAAAAGAATCAAAATGTTCTTTTACATTACTAAATTGCTTTTTCTTTAATAGATTCAAAGTCCTCTAAAAATTAATCATTGGCTTCTAAAATGTAACATCAATAGAAACATTTTTCTTAGGGATTTCCCCTACAGATTTAGATTTCTTACCAGTTCCCTTTAGCTTCTTCTGCTTTTCTTCAGACTTAGTTCCCTCAGATTCTACTTGAAGAATGAGATGTGTACCTCTCCTCTTTATTGTAGTCTGCTTCTTTTCATATACCTTGGGTACCAGTTCCTTCTTGATTTGAATAATTCTAGTTACCCTTGTATTGGTGGTCACAGAAGCTAGTTGATCAACTTTCTTCTTTTTCTCCTTGGCACTACTGGGTTAAGTAGGTGCAATCCTTTCCTTATAATTTCCCACTCTTTTCTTCTTTGTATCCTTAGGACATTCCAAAAGGTTGTTGGCATAACCGATTAGTAAGTCATAGATAAATTTATCATTCATTTCTTCCATTTCTTCTTCTCTGGGTTCAATTGCCTCCATAACGCAAAATCCAGTGGTTATGGTGAAACATATGTCTTTTTCAAATAGTTTCACAACTTCATCGGATAGCCTTAATCTCATGGTCATCTTATTTTGAAACTCATTAAAATATTTGTTCATGGAAAGAGGAAATGTATTATTCACAACCTTAATGCTATTCTTGATTTGGGTTGTAACATGTATGTTCTTAGAGCATTTAATATCACCAATTCCCAGAATAAAATTTTGAAAGTAGAAAAATAGACTAATCAACAGTTGACCATATTTAAACTTTTGATTGTTGTCTTTCTTCATTGATTCTAAGTTGAGCATCAATTAACTTCTCATTCCCTTGCACAAATTATAATTTGCATTCTCTATCATCATTCTATAGGCGGCATGCACCACAACAGATGTTACACTGTTCATTCTCCTAGAATGGAATATCTGGTAGCTAATAACCATTGTTGCAAATCTGACTCCTGGATCTACAATGTTATTAACTAATATAGCACGACCGTCAGTAGTGGTCTTTGTCAATGCAATAACAATCTCCTTTGACATTGTCCTCAATTTTGGTACTTCACCGGTTTGGTAGAAACTAGTTACTGCATGAATAGCCTCCTTTGTGATGGTGTGAGATCTATCAAGATACATATTCCCACCATGTACATGATTAAGGATAATCCTGACATGTTCTTCCTCAAAATCGTCAAGAAAGTAGGCTGCATTATGAAAACCCTTTTCATAAACCCTAATATATTCAGGTTTGATTTTCTTGCTCTTATCATAGAGAGATTTAATTTGAGAGTAGATTGCCAATGACCCTAGACCCTCAATTTTGCAATCTATGTAGCTTGTCAAATCACCTTTGATCAAAACACCTTGTGGAACTTGAGATAATGCATTATAAGACTTTATCTTATATGTTCCCAATGACTCCATAGCTTCAGTAGTAATCAAAAGACTCTCTATTTGTGTAGATGATGATGTCATTCTAGATAATCTTGATTCGAGATAGATTAACAAAAATACAGTATTCCCTTCATGCTGGTAGGGTTTATGGTTGCTCTCTCATATGCACACCTAATTCACCTTTCCTTATCTCCAAATCTTATTCAACTTTTGATCCGTAGCACAAACCTATTCTTAATCAGCTAACAATGCTCTATTTCACTTTGCAAGTGCTCAAAATGCTTCTTCGAATGCAATTAGGGTAAAAACAACTTAGTTAAACTTTCTTTTATTAACTTACCCACTACATTAATTACACTATCGATATGGTAACAAACCCTAATTACTAGTTAACAAACTTTCCTATACCAATAGGTATATAACTGATTGGTAATCCTTAGAAAACCGATAGATAATAATATAGAAAATTCTCATATTACAACTTGAAATGCAAAAAATATCTTACCATACACTCTTCAAGGGGTCTAAAAGTAGATTTAGTGCTATGCTCCCCTTAGGCTTGCTAAAAATCTCAGTTAACCAATGTAGAAATATCCACACTTGGTGAAGGGTTTGATTCTTTTGTTGTCTTGTCCTCAATTTTCTTCTTCCAAATTCTATTGATCTCTGCTCTAATTTATTAAACATCAACCTTTTCCTTCCCTTTCTGATCTTAAGAGTGATTTACTGGTTGATTCTTCTTAGTTCTGCAAAACTTGGCAATGTGTCCCGATTTGTGACAATGATAGTAGGCCATCCTAGATGCTCTCCAAGGTCCTACATTATCTCTTTTAGAACTTCTTCTACAGTTCATAGCCACATGTCCATAGTTATTTAAAATTATGCAAATCACATTTGTTACCTTCTCCATCTCATAGGGACTCAATCGGTTGACAGGGTTTTTGGTAGTTCATGTTTCTCTGTTTGTCAAAAGTCCTCCATTTACTGATAGGTCTTGGATTCATCTGAGGTTCCAGATTGTTCACTCCATATCTGCATTTAATTGATCTATGTCCATACATATTGCATGTGTCACAATGACCCTAAAATCTCCTAGATACATATCTAGTATTAGCAGTATAGTCTGTGTTCTCATTAGATCTGCTTCTATGCACATTAGCAGTATGTCTAGGTTTCTGACAGATAAAAAAAATAGGTTTTGTAAGCTTTCTTATTGGTAGGCTTCTTATATTTAGGAGTAGTTTTACCTTTATGCATGTTGCTCTTGGTACTAAAATATTCTCTTTTCTCAGATGTATTGAATCCTATTCCAAATGTGTGACCTTTCATCCTCTAAGATTGAATCTGTTCATCTAGCATAAAGGAACTCTTATTGAATTTGTCAAGTTTCCCATTAGCCCCAGTAAGCTCTTTGGTAAGATCTTCATTATTCTTTGTAAGAGTCTCTCTAAGAGACATTGCCATCTCAAGATATAACTATAATGCTTATTTTTCTTCCTTCTCCTCATGCCAATATTCATCCAAAGCTTCATTCTCTTGCTTGATCTTAGAAATATCATTATCCTTCTCTTTGATTAGGTCTTCAGCTACCCTCCTTGCTTCAAGTTTTTGACTCATACGGACTGTAAGGGCTTCAAGTTCTCTCATCAGGTTAAGTTTTTCACCATTTAGTTTCTACACTTCTTGAGCTAGTTCATCAATGTTGGCCTCATCTGAAGAGCTATTGTTAGAGATCTCTAATAACTGCATAGTCAGTTCTCTCCTTTTCACTTGTGAAGCTTTGAATCTACCTCTTAGGGTTTCAAGCTCTTCCCTGCTTGCATTAAGTACTCTAGCCATCTCCCTATAACTCATATCCCCCATAATGGCTTTAGGGTTTCCTTCCAAGTGATTAACCATTAAGGAAGTTAGGCTCTGATACCAATTGATAGACTTATAAAGCACTAAGAGGGGGCGGGGGGGATGAATGAGTGATAGCAAAAACAATAACACTTTAAACCTAGACTGGTAAAAATAATTAACCAGTTTACTTAAGACTTTGCATGCAATACAAAGTGTTATAAAGGAATTCACAACAAGTAAAACATTCACCATAACACAAATGTTTATATGTGGAAAACCCAACTGGGAAAAACCACGGTGAGATGGGACTCACAAGTTAACTATCTGCAGAAATAGGTAACTAATTGTTTAAGGTCTACAAAGTGCTCTATTAGGACTGAATCTTGTTAAAGATCCCAAACCCCTATTAGGAGAAATACCTGCTTAAAGGTAACCTCAGTGGAGGATTTAGATCCAAGTTAATGAATCACCTTGTTAGAGGATTTGTATAATAAAGCTTGTTAGAGCTTGCCCGGTTAAGATATTTAACTACTGTAGTGATTAGAAAACAATAGGTGCTATGATCTAGAAATATCACATCTTGCTTCTATAGATCCTTTTCTTCTCACTCAATACTGCATCACCGACATACTCTACAACTCCTTCAATAAATCACATCAACTCTAACTCATAACATCACTTGTATCTTGCATAATAAAATGACTCATCACAATAGTTTTATAGACATTAGAGTTCATGTAAGCTCAAGATCCTCAAGACAATTTCCTAGGTTCAGTGAATCTAGACAAATTTCCATAACACATCACAAATCATCACCAAAATGTCAGTTAGAGATAACTCATCATGACCGATGATAAATCATCACACAATCAATGAAACCGATTGGAACATCAATATCAGTTGATTGTTAACCACTTCCAACTCATAGACCGATTATCTCCATTCGCCTCCTTGCTTCTCTCTGCTGTATCTTGAAATTGGTGTTAGTGGAATTGACCAAAACTAATTGTCTTTACTTCATATACCGGTTGTCAACATATATCGGTTTAGACACCTTCATACCAGTTAGAGTTCTCTATACACATGATACTATTTTGCAATACAAAGACAGGAGTAGTACCAATTTTACTTAACTAATATGACTGACAATATGAATATGTGTGTGTGTGTGTATGTGCCATCAATGACAACACATAAATTCATCCATTACAAAAATCATCAGCAAGCCAACATAAGATAGGGGATTTCTTGTCTTTTCTATGGCCCTTAATATTGGAATTAATGGACACCATGAAGAAGAAGGGAAAAGAGATTTTATCTTTGTGCTTAAAGTGATTGAGCAAAAAAAAATGATGTCTATAGGCCTAGTGAATCTACCATCAAGGGTAACATATTTCATTAAAACCATAAGAACAAAGCACCATATAGATTTAATGTTACCCATGCTATAGCTTCTTTTGTCAACTTTTGCAAGCTTTGCCCTCTCCTTCTAATTTTGGGGCAATTTCTTGACTATAGCATCAGACATTTTCCTATCTTTGTAGAACATTTATCCTTCCATTGGTAGGCCAGTGACCTCAAAAATGATCTTCTCATCAATTTCCACCTTTCTACCCTCAATTTTAATTTTTTCATCCTTCCAACACTTGGTTAATATCTTCATAACATTTGCATGCACATCATGCAATCTTTCAATAAAATAGGGTGAGACTACCACGATCCGGGATACACCATATTGTTTTATTCTTCTTGAGCTCTTCACAGTTCAAGGGTTACACCCTTTTCCTTTTCCCTCCCATGAAATCAGCAATTGCAGTAGTGAGTAGGGTAGGTTAATTCTAGAGCGGGCCACAAAATACCCAAAAAATGTGTAATCCAGCCAAAAGTAACACAGGATCGACACATTTAATGATTAAAATGTGAGCCATTAGAATAAGGCATTATTTGATCATTTAAGGCCTTTCTTGCCTGGGAAAAATCATATAGCATTGAGGCTTTAATTTCAGCTAATAGACTATACCCTAACCCCCATTATTTTTCATCATTAATACTAACTCCCAGATTAGCAAAGTTATCTACCAAACTATTGGCTTTGAAATTAAGCATGTGAAAATTAAGGATTTAGAATATTTTTAATAGGTCCCTAGCTTTCTCAATCCAATGTTTTATATTCTATGAGGGTTTATGTTTACCCAATAGACATTGGATGATGTTATTAGAGTCCTGTTCCAACCAAACTAAAGTAGCATTAATTTGTTTAGCCAATAATAACCCACTGTGGGAAGCCACAACTTCAACAAGGTGGTTTGTCTAACATCACAATGGGAGTGATGTCGCTGCTAACAATCATTCTCATCCCTAATCACTCCCTCTCATAGAAGTAGCCCTGATTTCCTTTTTCTGCCCAATCAAAATTGACTTTGGCCCATCTAGATAAAGGAATTGTCCAATGGGCAACATCTTTGGGAGATTTAGCCATTCTGATATCCTTAGGATAATCCAACTTTATTTTCCATATGGAAGTGATATCATAGTCAAATGCTGAGATAATATTCCTCTTAGTATTTTGATTGACCATTGCAAAAAGAAAGTTCTCACCTATAGTTCTTCGGATCTTATTGAAAACAACTACAAGAGGAGAAGTAACATTCTTTAATATTCTATTGGATTGTTGGCTACAATGGTCGTGTCCTTCAGAGAATCAGGCTCTTAAGTTTCTTTGGAATTTTATGCTCCATCATGTGGCCTTGGGCATTTAGAAGGAAAGAAATAATCACATTTTTAGAGAGAGAATCTCTAGATGTTGTTGTGGTTTTCCATAGTCAATCCTCTATTAAGGAAAATTTAATTGTATCTTGCCCCTCTCGACAACATGATCTAGCTATTAATTCTCCAAAACTAGACTAGGACATTGACTGGGATATTTCTAGACCTACTGTTAAAATGAAACACAAAAGACCCAACATTGCTTGGATTGCTCCTCCGAGGGGGTGGGTCAAGATTAATGTTGATGGGGTGGCCAAATGTAATCTTGGGCTAACAAGTTGTGGGGAAGTTGCATGTGATTACAATGATAGGCTTGTCTTGGTAGTGGCACTCCCATTGGGCACCTAGACAAACCATTTTTCCGAGGCAAATGCAGCCTACATTGCGCTTAGAATGGCAAGTCATGGGGGATTTAAGGAGGTGAGGTTGGAGAGTGATTATAAATTGTCTGAACAAAAAAATCCAACCATTTAATGCAAAAGTACTTTGAAATGATGAACAAATTTATGGATATTAAAATACCACATATTTTGAGGGAAGGTAATAGGCCGGTTGACCATGTGGCTAATCTAGGTGTGGTTAGAGATGATGAAAAATTGTGGCAGGAAGTGGATTCCTTCCCATTCCAATTGTGTGAGTTAGCGAGGAAGGATGCCGAAAATATTTCACCTCTCGAATATTAATGATGACAAACCACATGTGTAGGTCTTTTCATACAAAAGAGTGAAGTTGAGTTTCCATATTGTTCTTGTGGCTTTGGCTGTTTTGTGTCGGCCTAAATTCTGGTTTTGGTGTTGTTCAAAAAAAACATAGAACATGTATCATAATGGGTGGAGACAAAAACAGAATGGATCCATCCTCATGTGAGCCTTGGGAGAAGAATGAGGAGGTCTGGAGGGAAATTGTTGATGGGGAATGTAGCCCTTTGTTCCGAAACTTCATGGACAAAATCATCAACTCACAAAATTATTTGTGAGTAATTGGGATAATGGGGTGTTGTGTATGTATGGGGCAGAGTTAAGAATTGATGAACCATTCATTGCTGAGATTTTTGGGCTTAGTATGGAGGGCAGAAAATTCTTTAGGGGAACGAAGAGCTTGGAAGAATCCCTCTCTATTTTTTATGTTAAACAAAGTGAAAAGAAGAGGGTTAAGAAGAACCTAGATGGCAGCTACAACCAGATGGACCTGCAAAGTCTCTGGGCGGACATGTCAAAATTCATTATGAGGTATGTTACTCTTGATGTTCAGCTTGCTATTATTTTCTTTTACCATTTCACAATTCAGAACCATTTTAGACATGACAAAAGAATTTGTATTCCATTTTACTTGTTATGTTCCCTGGAGCTATCTATTAGTAAGCATGCTAAGAATAAGGATAACCTAATTCTTCATGAGGGTTTAATTATTTTAATCATGGACTTTGTGAAGGCCCATGAGCTCAAACCCTCCCCTATTTTGGAAAACCCTAAGTCTTTAGCCAGCTAGGAGGTACATGATGTATCAGATATAGAGTTTGATGATCTAGAGGGCTAGAAAGGTATGGATTAGAATGATGTCTAGGTGTCAGATGATTTATATTATAAACCAACAGAGGATAATGGTCTCCTGAAAAAGAGTACTCCTAGATGGGCTGCTAAAAAGCAAACCCCTGTTTTGTAGACCCACATTTTGGGCACATAAAATTTGAAGAAACAAAACACTAGAAATAAGGCAGTGAAACTTGTCTAGGAGGACAATGAAATAAAACTCGACATCCCCATCAATGCAAACCCCAATGAAACCAAAGATGATGAAAATAATGTTGATATGCTTCTAGGGAAATCATTGATGTATCTAGAAAAGTGTTTTCGATGGATTTTTCATGAAAATCAATATTTTGAAACAAGGGATTAAAGGTCTCATTTCCACTTTCACTGAGATTCCTGCTCCACATAAGACTGATGAACTCCTGAAGTTATCCCAACAAATTGTGAAATATATCAAGATCATGAAGACTGAGCATGAGGGAAAAATTGACAGTCTGGAGAAAGAGACAAAAAATGAAGACTAAACTAAAGGGTTTGGTGGAGGTCAACAAGGAATCCATGTGCAATAGTGTCAAGTGTATTAAGAGAGTGAATGAGGAATTTTTCTTACAGATGGAGAAGATGGATAGAGAAGAGACACCACCACATATCAACTTAACTAAGATGAACCAAGAGGTGCAGGTGTCCACAGGACCGTGTACTAGGAAAAAGAGCAAACATCAAGTAACTGGTAGTTTGAGGTTTACAGTTTTATGTTGTATTGTCCTATTTAGGTCTATTTTTGTGGTCTTTTGTTCTAGCTTAAATCCCCTATTTCTGTAGCTAGTTAGCAGCTAGTTAGACTTTGATTTCTATGTTTTATTTTTTGTTGGATTTGTGTTTAGGGTCCCTGTAAACCCGTTTATCTTAATCAAAAATATTTCTGAAGATCCTATTGTTGCGTTCTTTCCAAAGTCCCCAAACTAGATGTAGAATGGATAAGGACCAAAGTAGCTTTAGAGAATGATCAACAATTAGTCCTCTTCATTGGTTGAAGGAATCCATAAGGGAAGAGAGTATAACCAAGTCCACATTCCATAACTGTAGTGAAAACCCTCAAGTTTCAGAGGAAAATTCACAATGCAAAAATAGGTGATGGATATTTTCAGCCTCTTTACATAAGAAGAATATATTGGGGAGATAAAAACCTCTTTCATATAGATTATCGATTGTTAGAATTTTGTTCTTCATTAGGCTCCAAAAAAATATATTAATATTAGGAATTTAATTTCCTTTTTCTTGTTGATTGAATATTTTTTTCTATTTGAAAACATTTTATCCCTTCCTATATAATTTTGTAGCATCCTAAATTGCACTCCCTTACAATTTAGTCCACATTTTGGTCCCTCGGCTTAGAGTCCACATTCAAGAAGAAAAGCATCATTATCAGCCATTGTTGATCTAAGGTATATCATTCCCTTACTTATTTCACTATCTGTAATATTTCAATCAATGTTAATTCCTTAACTAGGGTTTGACTTAGGCAAACCCCTATTCACAACCTATTTCCCTTTCTTTATGTGTGGAAGAAACAAGCACAGAGTCGTGATCTTATAAATAGGTATTATTTGCAGAGACAAATCAACCCTTTTGGTGTGCAAGAAGTTAGGAGGACCAGAGCGACAGGGCATTTCGGTCCCAACTTTTTTGGAGATTTTTTGGGGATCAAGTTCGAATCTACATATACTACTCAAATCGAGGTGTGTGCCTCAATTTGACGACTGTAGCTGACTATTTCTGCATTTTTACCTTCACTTTCAACACTTTAACCTAATTTCAGCAATATAACTCACAAAAGAGGACAAACAAATTCACATCCCCTTGAATCCAATTAGTATTCAGTCCTTATCATTATTGATTTTTGATTGAATTTATTGGATTCAACCCTTTTTTGAATGTAATTGTAGATTAGCGGTTTTCATCCCTTCTATGGTGGAAACACTAATTTTTCACCCGTTTACATTTTGGTCAACCCAACTCCTTGCACATTCAATTCTGATTTAAATTTTCTTATATATGAGTGTTTATGCAATTTAAATTCAAAATTTCACTTGCAATTTTAATTTCCAATCACATTTAAAAAATTAAGAGGTTAATTTCAAAAACCCTAATTTTTAAATTTAAAAATGGGCTCGTGGGTTGTTTAATTTTTAAATTAATTGTTTCAGCTGTAATTCAAATTGAAAATTTCAATCTTAGATCCATTTACAAATTAATTTTAGAAATTAAGAGGTTATTTTCATAAAACCCTAATTTTTAAATTTAAATTCAAATTAGTGGATTTCATTTATCTCTATTTGCGTAATTAATTAAAGAATCATTTTTATATAAAAAAAATGCATTGTTTAATTTTCCAATTCAAATATCTAAATTCAAATTCATACATCTCATTCTAATCAAATTATATAAATTTGGAGGTTTAATTTATAAAAAACCTAATTTATTTTGGTTAAATTGATTTGTAGATTGCTTCATTTTTTAACATTGATTGTCGCACATAATAGATTTGAGTTATTTTCTATTTAACATATGATTACCTTCCTTTTCACTTATATCTATCAAAATTATGTGTTATATAATGGATTCATCCATTTCTTAATGCTTGTTTTCATTCATACCACTATGGCATTTGTGTTTTTAGACTTTCAAAATTCCTTCCTTTCAATCAATTTGATCTCAAATCTTTCATTTTTAGTGCATGTTGTTTTATGTTGATTTTTTTAAGAAAGTGTGTTTCATATATAGATCACCTCAAAGCTTTTGTAGATCCCAATCCTAGAGATGCTAATGGAAAACTTAATACTTGTACCCCTCCTAGGGTATCTAATGTGAATGAAGAAAGAGATAGTAATCCTATAAATGATCTATCTAATGGAGAACAATCATTGAAGATAAATATGGTTCCATCTTCTTCTCATACACATATCTAGTAAAAGGGGGCCAAAAATAATATAATGGTGTTTCCATCTCTCTAAATCCTCCTTATTCTCCTAGAGCCTATCTTAAACATCAAAACATTTGTAGATAAGATGATGTCATGCATTTCATTCATGATCTCTCTCCCCATATAACATTAAGTAAAGATGAGGCCTTAGATGATAAGGATCTTCCTTCAAATTCTAATAAAGAGCATATGCATGATGACAAAAAGGAAAATCCTCCACACGATATTCCTTCTTCAACTACTAATCATTTCATTCCTTCTAAACATCCTTATACTACAAAATTCAAATAAGTTTATTATAATGTTCCTTCACCTTATCAATTAAATGATTCTTATAGGAGTGGGTCTAACATAATATCAAAACAAGGTTTTAGAGAATGAGGACTTCGAAATTTTCAAAAAAGAATTTGAGTCCCTATAAACCCTCCTACACAAATTACCACAGAAGGCCTGGGAGATAAAAATAAATCTCCTATGGATGACCTCCCTAGGAGTCAATATTCCAAATACCATTTTGGAAGACAACAAGCCATTCTTTCCGATAAAAGTGTTGCTTCAAAATTTTTTTTTGTTCATTTCATAAAACTCGTAATCATCATGCTAATGCTTGTCCTGATTTTCAAAATGCAATGAAAGAACTTATTGATAGTGGAAAAGTTAAAATAATGCATGACAATCATTCTTCTAATAATAGCTCTTGTTTTCAATCTTAAACAAATAATCATGCACCTATTTATGATCAAGAAAAATTGGCTACTATAATCTTTTGGAAATTGAAGTATGACAAGAATGTTGTTTTTTCTTTTTATGAAGTTTAACACTAAGCATAAGGAAGGTAGTGAACATTGTCTTTTTAATCATTGCGGTTCTCATTCTCTTGGAAAGTAAAAATTATTTAAGCAATTTGTTCAAGAAAAGTATGATCATTCTCGTATATCTATTTCAATATATCTTTCTCTCTTTCTAGGTGAAAAGGTAGTGGCTTAGCACTCCTTTCACCATCATGTTGCTCCTCACCCTATGACACAATTACTTAACTTAATTGGGGGATATTTGTCATTAGAGGTTGTTCTTTTTAAACTTCAACTATCTCGGGGTGGAAACACATTTTTTTTTTACCTTTATCCTATCTTTTATCTTCAAATTTTAACCATTTCCTTTATGGATTGCATTATTCATAACTCAATGTCCTTTCTTGCATAGAATTATTCTTCATGTTAATACATATGTGTCCCTTGTTAGGACTTGTTCTTTTCTTGAAATGACACGTCGCTTAAGGATAATCTCTCCTTTGGGAATGTGTGATACTTTGTTCTCATTTATCCTCATCCTCTTGCTTGGGGGAAAGGATAGCATTTTCCCTCTATCTCTTTCTATCTAAGTAGCCACTATTCACTTTAGGGGTTGCATTTTTTATGTGTTAATATTATTTCTTGAATGGAATGGTATGGATCTTATGATTGATCCCTCATTGGAATAATTTGTGATCTTTCTTTCTTTCTCTCTTTCTTTTTCAAGCTTACCACTTCTTTAGAGTTGCATTTTACATATATTATTGTCTTTTCTTGCATAGAATATGTATTCATGTTAGTATATTGTTTATTTTTATATATTTAATCTCTCATTAGAGGTTGTGTAATTCTTCGTATTATCCTTACACTTGGGGGGTGATGATCTGTTTCTCTCTCCCCTTTCTAAGGATCTAATTTTCCTTTGTTGAGTGGAGTTTTTTTATGATTTGATGTTATTCCTTATGTGAATTTCTTGTTTTCTTAAGGATTCTCTCTGGTGCAAGAGGTGTAAGTCCTTGGCTATAATATCTTCTTCAGTTCGTAATTTATATCTATTATAAGCTTACCCCTTCTCATTTGGACAAAATTTTGTCATCCTTCATTAAGAAACTCTTTCACCTACCAAAAGGAGGAAGGTATGTATTCTTGGTCTCCTTCCCTTCCTTTGGTAGAATATGTTATGTTTTTTTCAAAAAACCCCTCTTTGAGGTGGATGTCTTATGAGCAAAGATCTTTTCTCCTCCAAGGATCCCCTTTACACTTTTTACAAGATGTCTCTTTTTCAAATATATTATCCTTTTCTTATAAGGGTATTCCCTCTTTTTCAAATATATTATCCTTGTTTCTAGCTTCCTTAAGAAATCAAAATAGGACTATGTTGACATCTTAAGGGGGGGCACTTATATCTCTCCCCTTGTACCATATTGTACTATATTTTTGTATATCATTTTTGCATGTCTTAAACATGGTGTTCTTTGTTGAAACTAGAGGAAACAAACTCTTACACAAGATGCTTCAAACCTAAAACTAGATGCAACATTTGATATATATCTTAAATGGGGTTACACATCACCAAAACTAGAGGAAACAAAGTCTTACATGGGATGTCCTCCAAACCAGTCATATATATGTCATTCACCTCTTGGAATTTGCCTCTTGGATTTTGCATACACATTTCCTCTTAGCATTTACATAGCCACCTCTTGGCATTTTCATTTAGATTACATGTCTTAAATAGGTTGATACACACTAAAAAATGGGGTATTTCATAGTTGAAACCAAACTTCACTTGCACACATGCATGAGGATGAGTGGAACTAGAAGAATAGGGCTAGGTAATTCCTACTCTCCTCCCCAAAATGGATCACCTAGATAAAAGCATCTAAGGGAGAGCTATCTATGTCCTCTTTCACCATTCTTTTCATGGATCAAGTAGAAAAGTATACCTATTATGCATTTATTCTCTCTCTTCTTCTTTTCACGAACTCATAGCTTTCCTATTGATAGTTCATGGAGGATGCTTTCCTTTCTCTTTTATGTGATCACTTGTGTTCGTGAGACGGAAATTTTTAAGAATGATATTATTTGTTGAGATGTTTTGATATTGAGGTCTCTTTGGCTAGTTCACTTGAGGTCTTGTTTTTGGTCCTTAGTTTTTGAGTGTTGTGCATCTTTTTGTGTCTTTTTCCATTGTTTGTCTCTTTGTCTTTATTTTTTATAAAAGAAAAAAAATGTTTTGAGGTGACCCAAAACCCCTTACAACAGGTTTTGAAGGGACATAAAACCCTCATATTTTACCAAGATTTGGAACCCAGAGTACTACACTGCCAAAGATAACAAACCATGAAAACTAGCAGCCCATACACAACTGAACAGACCAACACCAGCCCAATAATAGCACACCTACAAGCAAAAAGATCCAGCCAAAGAAAAAAGATATAACCAATACAAAATAGGTTGGCCACTCCATCAAGGCTATGACCTCTAACTATAGCACTTAAAAGTAAATGACAAGGGTCTAACAAGAACCCTTAGCCAAACAATAGGGATAATCCTAGCTCACTTAACATGTAATAAAAACTCTAAGAAGAAAAAATATAGCCTAGACCTTAACCAAAAGCTCTGATAGTCTAAATTGGGCCCTTGAAAAGTATCAGCATCTAGCGAGACAAGATTACATGAAAAAACCTTTAAAAGATGAACTGAAACATGGGGTTTTTGAAAGGATCCCCTTGTAGGCATTGCATGAGGATTGCATTGGAGAAGTATAGTGTTGTCATTGATATCAATTGCAACTGGTAATGAAGCAAGTTTAGATACCGATAACGATCCAGTAAAGAAACCATTGTTCATGAAGTGAAGATCAACTGGTAACCCTAACCAATGAAGTTTTGAGATCGGTTATGATCGGCGATGAAGATTCCATGTAAGCATGATGCATGTGATGAGTTTTGAAATAGATTTGTCACATATGAGGTAACCATTTATCTTGGGAATGATCAAATGTGTAGTATGAAGTATCAAACACATGATGATTTACATGATTCAAATTCTGGTGATCAAGGAATGGTTGTAGATGCCTAGAAGAATGTAAAGTCGATTGCATGTAATGTAATGGTCAAGATTGAACCAATATGTTTGTAATATCTATGAGATTTGTAGGGTTTGTGTTATGTTATCGACCTAATGTATTCTCTTATAAGGTCAATGATTTGATTCAATGAAGTGTTGGAAATTTGGTTAGGTGTGGAAGTGATTGTTTCCAAACTAGGAGGTGTGTCTACAGAATGTTGTGAAGGAAGATAGAAGCAATGAAGGATCTTATTAAGCAAGGAAGTGATATTTCAAGATCAGTCAAGAACCTATTGTTCTCTAAACATTACAATAGTTAAATCCCTTAACCGGGTAAGCTTTAACAAGCTTGTTATTGAAATACTCTAACCAGGTGATCCGTTAGCTTGGATTTGAAATCTTTCACCGACGTTACCCTTAACAGGGTATTTATACTCAATCCCTTAATTGGGCAATCTTTAACCGTATTTGTTCCTAACACGACATTATTGTATAAGCTTCTAACAAGTCTTGGCTCCTAATAGGGAGAACTTCAGTAGAGTTGAAAATACTTGTGGGTATTCATCCCCACCATGGTTTTTCCCATTTGTATTTCCACGTGAAAAATAATTGTGTCAAGTGGTGAATGATTTTATGGATGTGTTTTTTGTATGATTGATTTGAATGACTGGTAAATCTGCATAAATATATTTGAATGACTGGAACTGATCTGCAACATGTTATTACTGGTATTAGTAAAGTGGTTTAAGGTTTTGTCAAATGCTAATTAAATTTCAAGATCTATTGCATTATGTTACTGAGTATTAGGACAACTGGTAAAGTTTAACAGTGCAAGTGCAGATTTGTCTAAGTGTCTAAACTGGTATAGTTTATGAGTTGATTCAAAGTTGAAGGTTTTTTTTGGTGAAATTTTAGTTTATTTTCTATCTCTGATTCAACCCCCCCCCCCCCTCTGAGTAGTTGACTGGATCTTTATAGTTTCATCATATTATCAATTGGTATCAGAGCATTCTGGGTCCTCTTGAGTTTAATCTTAACAGCTTGAGGAAAAGATCTAGGAGAAAATGATGAAGAGAGAAGGTACAAAGTTTAATAGAGATAACTACAGAGTCTGAAGTGATGATGAAGATTTACATCAAGAGCATGGGAAGTCAATATTGGGATCCAGTTGTTATTAAGTATAACTTGCCTAGTGGAATTCTAACAGATAATCAGAAGAACCCTAAGTAACAAGAGAATAATCAAGCATTGGAAGCCATCATCAGTGCCTTGTCTGATTCAAAATATGTTGATCTTCATGGATTGGAGACTACATATGAGGTTTGGAAGAAACTGGAAGATATATCTGGCGGTGATGAGCATGTAAAGATTGTTGAGGAGGAGAGTCTGAGAGGTAAATTTGATGATATTGGAATAGTTGAAGGTGAAAACATTCAATAGTATGCTCAGATAATCAAGGAGATAATTAGAGAAATTAAAAGTGTTGGAGGTACACTAGAGGATGGCACTGTGGTTAGGAAGGTGTTGAGAACCCTTCTAC
Organism: Cryptomeria japonica; assembly: GCF_030272615.1. Taxonomy (NCBI): domain Eukaryota; kingdom Viridiplantae; phylum Streptophyta; class Pinopsida; order Cupressales; family Cupressaceae; genus Cryptomeria; species Cryptomeria japonica. Next base: position 576,376,833 of record NC_081405.1, read on the forward strand.
TGGTCTACGCTATCATAGTTGCAGCTATTCAAGAACTCAAATCTATTAACAAGACAAAGGCAACTCTTGACTCTATCATTGGTAAATTAACTATTTTTGAATTAAATGGTTTTGATGGAAGTGTTCAGAGGTCAGAATCTGTATTTAAAGCCTCAGTCTCAACCCCACTAGTAAGGAAAAGCAATGAAGCTAGTTAGAGTCATGAATCTAGATCCAGCAGAGAGGTAGACGATGATGACAGTCTGATGGAACTTGAAGCATTGCTGGCCAGGCGGTTACCCATAGGTACCGATAAGTACATAGGTAAACTACCATTGAAATTTTTTGCATGTAACCGGATATGACATATTGCTGCTAACTATCCTAGTGGAGATAATGAGGAAAAATGAGAGAAATATAGGAAGTTTAATGGAAAAGGAAAAAGAAAATGTCTCATTGTAGTGGATGGAGGCATTATAGATGATGAATCCGAGGGTGATTCAAATGAGGACATTGTCTTTATTTCTATCAAAGAAGACATATCAGATCAAAAGGAATTGGTCTCTCACTTTGATAGTTCAGATGATTGGATTATAGACAGTGGTTGTTCACACCACATGAGCGGTGACCAAAGTAAGTTTCATACATTGGAAGAATTTGATAGAGGTGTTGTGAGATTTGGGAACAACTCACCCTGCATGGTGAAAGAGAAAGGATCCATCTCTCTGAATGGTAAGAGTAGTGCAGATGATGTCTGGGTTGAAGGTCTGAAACACAATCTTTTGAGTTTTGCTTAACACAATGATAAAGGATACCCATTAGAATTCAAGAATGGAGTGTGCAAGATATTTGGAAGAAAAGGTGAACTGATTGCAACTAGAAAACAAACCCGATGTAACATATTTCACTTAAACTCTAAAGTCAATAGTTGTTTGATTGCAAAAGTAGAAGATAGTTGGCTTTGGTATCAAAGGTTTTTCCAAGTGAATTTTGATAACATTGTAAGAGTCAGCATGTCAAAATCAGTAAGAGGTTTGCCACAGTTGGACAAACCAGTGAATGCTTTGTGGAAGGAATGTCAGTTAGGGAAATGACATCCTCAACCTTCAAGAGAAAATCTTTCTCAGCTGAACATGAAAGTGGAAGGAAGCTAAAATGTCTAAGCACTGATCAAGGTGGTGAATTTAATTTAGAGAAATTCACTAGATACTGTGAAGACACTGGGATCAAGAGGCAACTATCTTTATGAAGGACACCACAAGAGAATGGTATTACAGAAAAGAACAACTGGCCAGTACTTGAAGCTGGTAGGACTATGTTAATTCAAGGAGTTGTAGCTAAGACATTTTGGAGAGAAGTTGTTAGCACAACTATTTATACAATGAACCCAATATTGGTTAAAAGAGGTAAAGACAAAATACCCTATGAATATTGGTATGGTAGATCACCGAATGTCAGTTACTTCAAATTTTTTGGCAATAGATGTCTTATTAAATGAAGTGATTATATTGTTAAGTTTGATGCCAAAAGTGATGAAGGCATATTCCTTGGTTACTCCACCAAGAGCAAAGCTTACAAGTGCTGCAACAATCGAACTAAGAAGATCATTGAAAGTGTCAATGTTCGAGTTGATGAATTACTTGAAAAATCAAAAGAAACTAGCAAGGACAAGGAAGAAGAAGAACCTAACACACTGGTTTTGTAACCGAAATTGGTAAATCCAAAAGTTGGAGAATTGGACGTAGAATCCCTAGTTCAATTGGAATAGGAATGTCCAGCAGAAGATGAAGAAAGTGAAGAAGAAGAACTTGAAAAATCAAGATCATGTTATTCCAAGGTATGTCAGGCTCAATCACAGCCCCGATCGGACTATTAGAGACAAGAATGCAGGTTTGCTAACTAGAACAAGGATAAGAGAAAAATCTTGTATGATTTCCACCTTTGAGCCTAGAACTGCAAAAGAAGCCTTTCCAAATGGAGACTGGATCAAGGCAATGGAAGAAGAACTTGACCAGATTGAGAAGAATACTACTTGGCCATTGATACCCAGACCGGAGAATAAGAATGTAATAGCAACAAAGTGGGTATTTAGAAACAAATTGAATGAAGATGGAGTAGTGATTAGGAATAAAGATAGACCGATATGCAAAGGATATGCACAAGAGGAAGGTGAAGACTATGGTAAGGCATTTGCACCAGTTGCAAGATTGGAAGGACTATGGACTTTACTTGCATTTGTTGAAGCATACAAAGGATTTAAAGTATATTAGATGGATGTTAAATCAACATTCTTAAATGAAATATTGGAAGAAGAAGTTTACATAGAACAACCAAATGGTTATGCATTAATAGAAGAAAAGGATATGGTGTGCAAGCTTCATAAGGCACTATATAGATTAAAACAAGAACCAAGAGCATGGTATGAAAGATTACACTCTTACTTAGTAAAAATAGGTTTTCAAAGAACTAGTGAAGACAATAATATATATCTCAAGACTGAAGGAGATAAAATACTGGTAAGTGAGGTATTTGTTGATGATATCATTTTTGGAGGAAATGATGATATGTGTCATGATTTTGCTAATGAAATGAAGAATGAGGTTGAGATGGCACTGGTAGGTGAGATAAAAAATTTCATAGGTTTGCAAATCCAATAGATGAAGGAAGGTATTTTTATCACACAATCCAAGTATGTGAAGGAAGTGTTAAGAACTTTTGGAATGGGAGACTGTAAACCAGTTGGAACACCAATGGTTACAAGCTATAAATTGTCAAAGGAAGATGATTCTGCACCAGTTGATGAAAAGGAATATAGGTCCATGATAGGTAAGATACATTATGTTGTCCACAATAGACCATACATTTCTCATGCAGTAGGATTGGTTGCCTGATTTCAGAAAAGCCCAAAGGAGACACATATGGTTGCAACCAAGAGAATTTTCCGATAGCTGAAAGGCACTATAGATTATGGATTATGGTATCCATATGCAGGAAACTTTGACTTAAAGGTCTATACCGATGTAGATTGGGCATGGAATATTGATGACAGGAAGAGTACAACCGGAGGAGCATTTTTTATTGGAGGCAGATTAGTATCTTGGAGCAGCAAGAAACTGAGTTGTATCTCTCAATCAACAATAGAAGCTGAGTATGTTGCAGCTTACATGAATTGTACCCAAGCAATCTTGATGAAACACATATTAGAAGGTTTCAAGATGAAGATATTAGAACCAATAAGAATTTTTTGTGATAACACAAGTGCTATAAATATTTAAAAGAACCTAGTGTTGCATGCTAGGACAAATCATATAGAGCTGAAGTATCATTTCCTGAGAGAGAAAGTTCAAAGGAAGGATGTATCACTGGAACATGTTTCCAGTAAAGAATAGCTAGAAGATACTTTTACTAAGCCTTTGCCTAAGGTTATATTTGAATATATTAGAGGTAATTTAGGGGTTATACCCCTATATGAAGTCAAGTAAGAAGATAGGGAAGCCATCAATCCCAGAGGCTACTGAAAATCTTGAAGAAGGATTCGTGAAGAATGGAGCTACTCCACAATGGGAGAAGCTAATTGCAGATCTATGAAGCATGGATGAGAACCAGAATGGCTTACCTTAACTTTGGTATTGTTTTCAAAGGGAGAGAAGAAATGTATATGATTGATAGTCAGTTACCAACTCAACATATGAAGATATCAATGCCAAAGGGGGAGAATGTTGGTATTAAATGAATATTGCATTGGAGAAGTATAGTGTTGTCATTGATGTCAATTGCAACTAGTAATGAAGCAAGCATAGCTACTAGTAATGATGCAGTGAAGGTCAACGAGTAACCCTAAACAGTTGAGATGCAGAACCCTAACCGATGAAGTTTGGAGATCGCTTGTGATGATATATGACTAAATGATGACTGGTGATGAAGATGCCATGTAAGCATGATGCACGTGGTGAGTTTTGAAATGGATTTTCCGCATATGAGATAACAGTTTATCTTAGGAATGATCAAATGCATAGTATGAAGTGAGAAACTCATGATGAGTTACATGATTCAAAGTGCAGTGATCTAGGAACAATTATAGATGCCTAGAAGAATGTAATGTCAATTGCACGTAATATAATGGTTAAGATTGAACCAATATGTTTGTAATCTCTATGAGATTTATAGGGTTTGTTTTGTGTTACCGACATAATATTTTTTCTTATAAGGTCGATGATTTGATTCAATGAAATATTGGAAATTTGGTTAAGTGTGGAAGGGATTGTTGCCAAACCAGGAGGCATGTCTAAAAAATGTTGTGAAGGAAGATATGAGTGATAAAAGATCTCATTAAGAAAGGAAGTGCTATTTCTAGATCAATCGAGAACCTATTGTTCTCTAACCATTACAATAGTTAAATCCCTTAATTGGGTAAGCTTTAACAGGCTTGTTGTTGAAATCCTCTAACTAGGTGATCCATTAGCTTGGATTTATAATACTCCAGTGAGGTTACCTTTAACAGGGTATTGCCTTTAATAGGGTATTTGTATTCAATCCCTTAATTGGGTGGCCCTTAATCATATCTGTTCCTAACAGGACATTATTGGATAAGCTTCAAACAAGGTTTGGCTCCTAATAGGGAAAACTTCAGAAGAGTTCAAAATACTTGTGGGTATTCATCCCCACCATGGTTTTTCCCATTTGGGTTTTCATATGAAAAATTATTGTGTCCAATGGTGAATGATTTTATGGATGTATTTTTGATATGGTTGATTTGAATGACCGGTAAATCTACATAGATATATTTGAATGACTAGAAATGACCTGAAACATCATTTTACTGGTTTTAGTAAAGTGGTTTAAAGTTTTATCAAATGGTAATTAAGTTTCCAGATCTTTTGCATTATGTCACTGAGTATTAGGACAACCGGTAAAGTTTAACAGTGCAGTTGTAGATTTATCTATGTCTAAACTGGTATACTTTATGAGTTGATTCAGAGTTCAAAGTTTGTTTTGGTGAAAGTTTAGTTTATTTTCTATCTACAAATTCCCCCCCCCTCTCAGTTGTTGACTGGATCTTTATAGTTTCATCTTATTATCACCCCTAACCTTCCTGAGTTTGAAAAGGGTCCCACAACTAATAATCATAAAACTGCAAACTAGAGCTAGAGGGTTTTGAAAGGATCTCCAAACCTTCATCTCACTCTTGAAGAAACACACTGCACTGACCTCCACATCAATAGAAGGAAGATAAACTATAGAACATACCCTCTTCACCTTTATAGAAGAAGGGGCCACCTCAATAAGCCACACCATAAAAGACCAAAGATGTAGAGTAATTACAAGGAGCACGAGAGAGTTAAGTTTTGAAAAGGCTCCTATAACCTTAAAGATCTGATGAACTATAGGCCTACAAGAAACTAGAAAATAACCCTCAATAGAAGAATGATTGACCTCAATAGGACATACAGAGAAAAAAAGAACAAATAAAACCTGAACAAAACAAGATAACCTCTTGAAAAAGATAGGAAGAAAGGAGCACTCACAACCATCAAGAAGAAACCAAGAAAGGCAACATAACAAGAATAAACAAACCCCACACATAGAGGCCCCCTAAAACAAAACAAATCCCAAGGGAAGAAGACAACCTTATAGGAGAGAAGAGCCCAAAAACTCAACGAAGGTCCAAACCATGGAAGCACCACCTAGATCATGAACACTTCCTCCACACGTAGACAAAAGGAAAGCAATGAAACCATTGGCATAGGGGTGAAAAACATCCCAAACAAACCCTCCTCCAAGAGTCAGAGAAGAACCCTCCTAGTAGCCAGTAAAGAAACCAACAACTAATCCAAGAGGGAGAACAGCTGGGGAGAAACCCACCACACTACACACAACATCAAGAGGTTCATCCACACTCCCATCACCACGAAGAAGAGCATGATCTGCAAGAGCTTCATTAGTGACTAGAGAAAAGTTAATGGTGACCACAACCACCTCCAAGGAGGAGGTGGTAGGCATAAATAGCCAAGACCCAGCAGAGGGGCAAAAACCCACATCACTTTTGCCACACACTCCAAACATAATGACCACCACATCAGTAACCACTAACTCTAGCTTGGGTCTCCTATGAAACCCAGTCATGACCCCATGTAGAGGAAAGAAATATTGCCTCTAGAAGTACTCCACATGTACCCCAACAATGCCATTCACAACCGACACCAGCTCTGCAGCCTTCACAACCTTCATGTCCTCTTTGTCTTTGTTTGTCTATTTGATTTTATCTTGTTTTTTATGTTCCCTTGTATATAATTTTGTGAGTTAAGATCCTAAGATTAGGAACTTGGTTTCTTGAAATTAGTGATGCCTTATACTCCTTGTGATTTTGCAACACATTCCTCATCTCTCTTTCATCTACTTTACCATGAGTATTTGCATAAGCTCATACTCCCACAAAAGTGGGGAATAAATGTAGTATCCTAAATTGTACTCCCTTACAATTTAGTCCATGTTTTGCACCCTCACATTTGTGTGCATCTCCCAATGCCTTCTTAAGGCCTTATTATGCCTTGACTATGCAAATTTTGCCTTCTCTTCATTCCACACAGAACATAACCCCTTGTCCCAACCGCAAAATACAATAGGACTAGAGAGTGAAACTTTGGTCCTTATTGAAATGAAAGCAGCACCCTTTGGTTCCCCCTCAATTGTGTCCTTCTTTGTCCCCCTCTCGTGTCTTCAAAAATGACTGGTAAATCTCTCCCCGTGTTGGCCTATGTTGGAAAATTGATACATTTTTTGGTAGGCAAGTATATAAGGATGTTTTCCACTCTCATTTGTATAACAAGACATCATAACAAATGGGAAAAATTATCATCATCAAGCATTTCTAGAGGTTTTCAAGGTTGCATTCTTCATTCATCAATTGTGGAGCATTATTACATCATTCATTTGCAATGATTTGTGTGTGATTAGAGTTTTTTCATGTTCATGCCATTTCATATAACATATATGATTACATTCAAGAAGCAAAGAATCATTATAAGTCATTCCAGATCTGACTTATATCCTTCCATTACTTATTTTAGTATTTGTAATATTGTAATCAAGGTTAATTTCTTAAATGGGATTTGACCTAGGAAAACCCATATTCCCAACCTATTTCCCTTTCTTTCTATGTGAAGTAATATGTATGGAGCTGCAATCTTCAGAATATGCATTATTTGCAAAGACAAATCAACCCTTTTTGTTGTGCAACAACTTAAGTGAACCAAAATGATGCACACTGCAGTCTCGATATTTTTGGATTTTTTGGGGGATCAGGTCTAAATATACATATACTACTTAGATCTAGGTATGTGCCTCAATTTCACAATTATAGGTCACTGTTTGTGCAGTTTTACATCTATTTTCAGCTCTTTAACCTAATTTGATTAATTGAACTCATGAAATAGGGTAAACAAATTCACAACCCCTTCAATCCAATTAGGATTTAGTTCTTATCATTATTGATTTGTTATTGAATCTATTGGATTCACCTGTCTTTTGAATGTAATGATAAATTAGCAGTTTTCATCCCTTTTATGGGGGAAACCTTAGTTTTCCACCCATTACAATTTTAATACTTTTGATTATGTCTATCTCAAGGAAGAATTTAAGATGTCAAAAAATTATGCTAATAAATTTTTTGGCCGATCTTCTTCTCTATAAAACTTTGATTGAAGAATTCATTCTTCTCATATTTCTCTAATAATAATCAAAACATTCTTAACATAATTGCTAAGAATTATATGTTAGAAAAAGTGATAACTTTATATGGTGATCCCTCAACATTAAGTTATTACTTAATATTGTCCCAATCTGTCACTTCTAAAAAGAGTATGCTTACTATTTGTAATGTTAAATCCCATAGTTACAATACTCATCAAAATAAGTTTTTTTTTCAGATTCCAACTTCTCTTCTTTACTATCAAACTTTTATTCCTCAAGCACCCTATTATTTCTCAAGCATCTAGGCTAACCTATAAAATTCCCCTTTGTGATTTTGTTTAGAGCTCTCAAATTTACCATGGAATGGTTTAGGAATCTTTATAGAATATTTTTTTTTTGCATTCCATTAGGCTAATATATATGAATATTTGGATAGAATACTTTTACATTGATATATTGATATTATGTACTATATGCATGAAATTTCAACTTTAAAAATGAAAATTCAAGTAAGTTTTTTAATGATAATATCATTTTATTAATTATATTGGTAAAAGATACATTACTGTTGATAATGATTTGACACTCAACATATGTATAAGAGTGCATATTTTACCTAAAATTAAAACTAATCCCAACTCTCTTATAGCTACATCTTAATTCTTTAATCCATTGAATAATATTTGTGAGGAAGGAGAATCTCGGGTGTAGGAGTACTCTTACATCGCCCAAAAATGTTGTTTAGTTTTTATATAAGTATTAAAAATTATGGGGTTCTTGACGAACTTATAAGGCACTGAGAGGGGGGCGGGGTGACTCAATGATAGTAAAAACAATACAAAATTGAATATCAATTTCACAAACTTAAAACTCAATATGCATGTTGTTGGAAATTGACACTTATTGGATTCATTTTATTGTCATTGATTGCAACAAGATTTGATGGAAGTCACAAACCGGCACTAGGAGACATATACCAACAGATATCAACATTGGAAGCATTTAGGCCTACACTGGCACCGGCATCGGCATCAATACTTCAAAGAAGCCGACATCAAGGAAGATTTATTTAGTAAATTATTTTGTAATTATTGTGGAGGCCAACATTGAATATCTTTTGCAAATGCATTGTAAGTGGACATAAGGAATATCATGTGTAATAGGTATATAAGTCAGTCTGCTAGGTCAATTTAAAAGATGAGGTGATAATGGTATTATGATGGAATAGACATAGACATAGACATATATAGGTAAAGCAGAACTGGGAGATGCAAAATATATGTATGGAGATCATTTTTTAATGCCAACATCATATCATGCAATGATCTACACATATCTTGGAAAGCATTCTTGGAGGAGAAGTAATACCCGTAATAGTTCAAGTTTGTGAACTGGTATAGAGCAGAACCAAAACCGGAACTCTATCTGTCATAGCAGATGCATTCTTGAGTTCTTTTTCAATAATTTACTTTGGTAGAAAGCTTGTAGTCAGTGAGGGTCTTTTGTGATGAGTACTATGCTCTAGGCAGTGCGCCTCCCTGCAAGTGCAAGCCCCTATTTTATGTAATATCTTTTCATATAGCCAGTGAACTGATATTGTGTTTCATAAATCCCAATGTGGTTTTCCCTCATTGAGGTTTTCGACGTATAAATTTTGTGTGTTATGGTGTTCATTTATGTGGATGGTTTATTTGCTTCTTATTATATGCTTATTTGTTTACCGGTACATACATGCATGGTTTAGAAAAGTAAAGATTGTTGATTTTGACAAAACACTGATTCAACCCCCTTTTTCAATGTTCTTAGATCCTGGTACCTCGGAAGAAGTTTAATAGCTTGAGGAAGATCCTGAAACTAGAATCTTTGAACATGGCTATGGAGAAGAAACTTTAGATGGCTCCTTAGGATTATGATGTTGAAAGGATGAAGAACTTGAAATTGCAAGAAGAATTAAATTCTACAAGTGAATTCATTCTTATCCTGCAAGAAAGGTTATCATCTACTCAAGCCATGAGAAAAGAACTTCTGCAACAACCGAATGATGAGGAGAAAAATGCTCTTAAGGAAAAATGTTAGAAACTAGAAGTCAAGCAAACATGCTGATGAAGAATGAAATGCAAGATCTGACCATGAGGTTATCAAAAGATATTGAAGATAGAAAGAAGAAGGAAGATAATCTTGTTTTATCTCTAAAGAATAAGTTTGATGAATGTTGAAGATTGACTCATGAGAATAATCTATTGAGGACTGATTTGGCACACTTCCGAAATAATGAACAAGAACTTGAAAGACAAGTAACTACTCTGAGAGATGATCTGACTACTGCAAGTGAGTATAAAGAAAACTTTAGGATCGGTGCTACACAGTTGGATGAATTAATGAAAATGACAAAGACAAATTGATGATTCTAGAGAACTTAGATTTGTACAAGGTGAAAACTCCGGTACTGCTAATGAAGATCAAACAACCAGTATGCAGAAATCATCAGAATAGAGGAAACCGGTAAGGCAATCTAATGCTTATAAATTCCATGGTAGATGCTTTGTTTGCAACAAATTTGGGCATATGGCTAAACAATTTAGAAATAAGGAAAATCAAAACTACAATTTTATTCCCGGTCAATGCACAAAATGCAAGAAATATGGTCATAGATCAAAATATTGTAGAATGAATGTTAAATGTCATGCATGTGGATAGTTTTGACATTTTTCTAATCATTGTAGGTCACGAAATAAAAATATAAAATATTTCAAATCAATTTAGGAGAACAATGTTACATGCTATGCATGCAACAAAATAGGTCATATTACTAAGTATTGTAGAGGCAAGGCTCAACCAGTTAATAATGAGAAAGGAAAGAAAAAGGTAGATAAAATACAACAAGATCACACCAAGAGATGGGTTAGGAAATATAAAGATCAAAGTGGAGATGGATCTATACCAGCTAATCCATTGGTAGAACAGAGTATTCCTCCACCAACATGAAATTCCACTAGTAACTGAGGCATAAGTCTTAGTAGTTGGCAAAGTCACTGCTAAATTTTGCCTATTACCCCAGAAGAGATCTAAGGAGATCTGGAAAGAGATCTAGAGAAATGTGTTCATAATTGATGAAGGATTAATTAAAAAAAGTTAGGGTTTTTATTCACTGATAAAAGAGGGTAAGTGATTTTATTTTCACTCACTAAGCATTCAAGCATTCAGAGTGAAGTTAAGGCGAAGTAAGTGTGAGAAAAGCATTGAGAAAGCATTTCAAGCAATTATCTAAAGCACTCAATCATCCACTAACATTTAGTCTCAAGTATTTTCTAACATGGCATCTAGATCATCAGCACCTACTTTTATTGAAAATCCCATCATTGTCGAAGTCAAGGATAGGTTAAGGCCAGTCCTTAAGGAGGTTCCCGAAATTGCTAAGAAGGAAGACTCCGCGGGACCATTTTCTAGGATTCTTGATGAAGTAATGTATGTTGAAGATGTGAGGGCATACATTCATTGCACTCTTGATGATTTTGGCATCGGAGACATTAGAAGCATGTATCAATCAGTGATACTGGGAGACACCATAAAGATCAAACCATAATTCAAGGCAATTGAGGATCTAGGGTTAACCGATATTCTGTACATATCGGAATTCAAGGATGAGGTGATCAGATACATTCTGAGTGGGGTTCACAAAAAAATTATTTGGTTAGACAAACCCTACATGATCACGAAGGAGGCAATTTAGGCTGGCATTAGCTTACCTAGGGTCAAACAAGAACCTGGTAAGAAAATTTCCAACACAGAGGTAAAAAAATCTTTGGTGCTACATCCGATAGTAAATCAATGAGGAAAAGAACAACGACTGACATGGATGTAAAGTTTGCAAGCATGATCATAGGATATAAGGTAACTCAATCCAACTGGTTGAATTATGTTGCAATTTCATGCATTCATGCCACATATCAGATGCTAAGGAATAATGTGAAGTATGACTTATGTGAATGGATGAGGAGTGAATTGATTCTAAACCTTACTAAGATCAAAGGAACCAAGAAAGACACCTTCAGATATGGAAACTTAATTGTTTGTTTAATGCTTTACTTTCTGAAAGAGCTACCTAGTTTAGGAAAGAAGAAATGGGCTCATGACATACCGATAGGTATGCAGATCAAGATAGCTATCACCAGTCTTGGTACCGACAGAAATGAGAAACTTTGCGGGTATTTTAAGACTTTCCAAGAAAACATGAGGAAAAGGGATATAATTTCAAAGAATATTGTGGAGAAGTATTCCACTAACATATGTTTTATGGTAAAAAATGATGAAACTCTCATTGAAGTAGTTGAACCCAGGAAAATTTAGATTACTAAGCTTGGATATGACATAGATAATAAAAATTTTGAGCTTTATGCAAAGATGTTGTTAGATGCCCCATTAGATGATAAGACAAAACACTTTGGTATAGTAAGAGAGAAGGATGTTGAAGTAAAAACAAATTTTAACAGGAAGAGAAGAGAAAAGAAAATAGAGAAGATGTTTGCATATGTACAAGATGTGCTACATAAGATAAACACCTAGTTGGACTCTAAATATAAACAGTCAGTCAAACCGACAGAGTTTGCTACTTAAGAAGTGAAGAAGCTGATGAATAATGATGAACAAGTAATACCCTAATCGGTATTCAGAGGGGGGGAGTGAATCAGTACACACAAAATCTTCACAACATTTTATCATATTAAAAAGTAGCTGACTGGTTGTCCTCACCACTGAGAATAACCATGGCTATACTGGTTATGAAAATATACTTCAGACAACATTCTACAGATCTCAAATCTTGATAGCTACTTTACCAGTTTAGTCATGCATGAGTTGCATCAATAATACCACAATCATTTAGCACCGCATGAATATTCAACTTTAATAAAAAACTTCTCAATCATCACATGAAAAATTACAACCCATAACACAAATTGTTTCATGTGGAAACCCAAATGGGAAAAACCATGGTGGGGATGAATACCCAGAAGCTTGTTTTGAACTCTTTTGAAGTCTGCTCTGTTAGGAGCCTAGTCCGATTAAATACTTTACAATAAGGTTCTGTTAGGAACCTATCCTGTTAGGGATCACCCATTAAGGGATGGCTATAAACCTTGTTAAAGGTTGAAACCCTATTAAAGGTTACCTTGCTAGAGGACTTAAAGAACTCAATGAACTTGAGTCACCTAGTTAGAGGATTTTCAACAAGCTTGTTAAAGCTACCCGCTCAAAGGATTTTCCTTCTGTTGAAATGGTTAGAATTCATTAGGTAAATCTCTGATCTGATAACAACACTACTTGCTAAGGCAGATCCTTTTCAGCTCCTCTCCTTTGCAATCACACTCTGTAGATTCCACACTCTCATTTGGCAAGTATCTCAATATGTAGACACAAACACAACATTTACAAAAACAAACAATAACAAACATCATCGACCTTATAGAAAACAATTAGGTTGGTAGCATAAACCCTAAACCCTAAACATTTTAGGTTTACAACTACAAGAGGTCCAATCCTGACCATCCAAACATTTTGTATAGAGTGAAATGATCTAAAACAGATTTCAAGACATTCTGCATCATCCAATCTTCACTGCATCTAGAAAATAGTAACCCATCACGCACACTTCACACACCACTCAGAACATCGTGCATTCTTGAGGTAGGCATTCAATGCATTTGATCTTCATGTACAAGATCCTCAAGGAAATCCTTCACATGCACATAACTAACATGGTATCCTGATCCTTATCATTAATGTTCACAAAACACCATCAATTGCACCACACAAGCTAAACCGAAAACCCTAGAGTTGAACAGAGACTACCAACCAGTAGTCACACTTAGTGAACCCTAACACCGGTCCACTCCATCCCAGTTGACCATAACCGCTTCCTTTCTTCATACCGGTGCATACCGGTTCACCTGCTTGAGCATATATTGACATCATTGACAACATACATTGTCACCTCTTCATCATATACCAACTATCTCCCCCTTTGGCATTGAAGGCAATACTCAATGTATCATTTCTCAGTATCTGCACCATGCTCAATAACATATACCAATTGTCATATACTGGTTCAAAGATCACAACCACCACCATCTGGACTGGTCAGTGTGCATTCTGCCATATATTTTCTCCCCCATATATCTTCATCATCAGATATCTTCTCCCCCTTCGACAACAATGCCAAAGTCGAGGCACAAGCTTCCAAGTTTCAGTATGTTGCTCCACCTATGGAGTAGCATCCTTAAACACATCAATCCTATAAGATCTGACATGGTAGTACCTGACTCATGTGGAGCATACAACTTTAGTTTACTTCATGAAGGGGCAGAACCCCTAATTCACTTCTCAAATAGGTAAATGTAGTCTTCCGTAAGGGCTTAGTAAATATGTTTACTTGTTGATCCTTAATAGAAACATGTTCTAATACAACCTCTTTATTCTAAACCTTTTCTCTCAATAAATGATACTTGAGCTCAATGTACTTTGTCCTACCATGCAATACCAGATTTTTGGAAATATTGATTGCAATAGTATTATCAGACAAAATACTCACTAGTTCAGATATAAACACTTTGAAGCCATTCACTACATGCTTCATCCAGATTGTTTGAGTGCAGTTCATAAATGTTGGCACATACTCTGCTTCAGCTGTAGACTAGGAAATATAGCTCTTCTTCTTGCTCGTGCATGAGACTAGTCTTCCACCAATAAAAAATGCTCCACCGGTTGTGCTCTTCCAGTCGTCCACATTACCTACCTAATGTACATCAGTAAACACTTTGAGACCAAAGTCTCCATTGTATGGATACCACAATCCATAATCAACTATCCCTTTTAGATATCTAAGAATCCTCTTTACTACTACCAAGTGGGATTCTCTTGGACTGTTATGAAAATAGGCTACTATGCCCACTGCATGAGCAATATCCGGTCTATTGTGCACCACATAGTGCAGTTCACCAGTCATTGACTAGTACTCTTTCTCATCCACTAACATAGTATCATCCTCCTTTGTCAGTTTGCAACTGGTCACCATCGGTGTTCTAACCAGTTTTCTCTCCTCAATGCCAAAGGTCTTCAATACCTCTTTGATATACTTGGACTGGGTAATAAAGATACCCTCCTTCATCTGTTGAATGTGCAGACCAATGAAGAAATTTATCTCTCCAATCAAAGACATCTAAAACTCTTTCTTCATTTCATCTGCGAATGCATGGCTCATTTCATCATCTCCTTCAAAGATTATTGCATCTACAAATACTTCACAAATCAGAATCTGATCACCTTTAGATTTCCGGTAGATGTCGTTGTCCTCACTTGTTCTCTGATATCCTATCTTCACAAGATGAGAGTGTAACCATTCATACCATGCCCTTGGTGCTTGTTTCAATTCATACAGGGCCTTGTGTAATCTACACACCATGTCACTATCTTCTGACAAAGCAAACCCATCTGGTTGCTCAATATAAACTTCTTCTAGGATTACATTCAAGAATGTAGACTTCACATCCATCTCGTATACCTTAAATCCCTTTAATTCTGCAAATGCAAGTAGCATTCTAACACCTTCCATTCTAGCCACTGGGGCAAAGGTTTCTCCATAGTCTTCTCCCTCTTCTTGAGCATATCCCTTCCATAAAAGTCTTTCCTTGTTCCTTACCACTATTCCTTCTTCATTCATCTTATTCCTCAAGACCCATTTGGCACCTATTAGATTCTTGTGTTTTGGTTTGGGTACCAAGGACCATGTTACATTCTTTCGTATCTAGTCTAGCTCCTCTTTCATTGCCTTTATCTAGTTTTCATCGGTAAGTGCCTCTCTAGTGATCTTAGGCTCCAATTTGGAAATCATGCAAGAGTTTTCTTTCACCTTTCTCCTTGTGAGTATCCCTGCATCTTTGTCTCCTATGATCTTCTTTGGATCATGATGTAGTTTCACATACCTAGGGATGACCCTAGCTGGTCCTGCTTGCTTTTCCTCTTCTTCTTCCACTCCATATTCTTCTTCCCCTGTTGCAGCTTGATAGCTACTTTACCAATTTAGTCATCCATGAGTTGCATCAATAATACCACAATCATTTAGCACTACATGCATATTCAACTTTAATAAAAAACTGCTCAATCAACACATGAAAAATCACAACCCATAACACATGAATTTTTTCACATGGAAACCCAAATGGGAAAAACCATGGTGAGGATGAATACCAAAAAGCTTATTTTGACCTCTTTTGAAGTCCATTCTATTAGGAGCCTAATTCAGTTAAAGACTTTACAATAAGGTTCTGTTAGGGAACCGATCCTGTTAGGGATCACCCAGTTAAGGGATGGATATAAACCCTCTTAAAGGTTGAAACCCTATTTAAGGTTACCTTGCTAGAGGATTTAAAGAACTCCATGAACTTGAGTCACCTGGTTAGAGGATTTGCAACAAGCCTATTAAATCTACTCAGTCAAGGGATTTTCCTTCTGTTGAAATGGTTAGAAGTCAATAGGTAAAGATCTGATCTAATAACAACACTACTTGCTAAGGTAGATGCTTTTCAGCTCCTCTCCTTTGCAATCACACTCTACAGATTCCACACTATGGTTTGGAAAATATCTCAACATGTAGACACAAACACAACATTTTCCAACATAAACAATAACAAACATCATCAACCTTATAGATAACAATTAGGTCGGTAGCATAAACCCTAAACCCTAAACATTTTAGGTTTACAATTACAAGAGGTCCAATATTGACCATCCAAACATTTTGCATAGAGTGAAATGATCTAAAATAGATTTCAAGACATTCTGCATCATCCAATCTTCACCGCATCTGGAAAATAGCAACCTAGCATGTGCACTTCACACACCGCTCAGAACATCGCGCATTCCTGAGGTAGGCATTCAATCTTCATGCGCAAGATACTTGAGGAAATCCTTAAAATACACACAACTGACATGGTATCCTGATCCTTATCCTTATTGTTCACAAAATACCATTGAGTGCACCGCACAAGCTAAACCAGAAACCTTAGAGCTAAACAGAGACTACCAACCGGTAGTCACACTTAGTGAACCCTGACACCAGTCCACTCCATCTTAGTTGACCATAACTGCTTCCAATATTCATCCTAGTGCATACCGGTTCACCTGATTGAGCATATATTGACATCAATGACAACATACATTGTCACTGCTTCACCATATGCCAACAAAAGCCACAAGTTCACATTTCCCTATCACTTCTAATTTTGATCCTGAGGATAATGAACCTGTGGCTTTCAGAAGGGAGCAAAGGAAGAATATGTGAAAACCACTAGTAGATCAACAAAATGTAGAACCTAGGATGAGACTTGTCAGAAAGGCAGCTCATCCTACTGCACCTCCGCCACCGGTAAGGAAGTCTACATAGAAGAGGAAACTAGTCACAACGACAACTACAAGCCAAAAAAATAAGGGTGATGAAACTGAAATTGGTAAGACAACAATGACCCATGCTGAAATTATTGATGAAGTTACAAAAGATGGATTATTAAAGAATATATCAAAGTATTATGAAGATTTTGTAGAAAATGAGCAAAATGAGTTAGAAGAGGCTATTTTACTATATATAGACATCTATAAGAAAGCCTTAGTTGAAATTTTGAAGGAGATACCTTTATCCTTGTATAATAAACTTGAGACATGAAGACTTGATGCTATCAAGAGGGATAGGGAAATAGAGGAAATTGCATTTTTGGAACAATGTGGTACTATAAATAATTAAGAGATGAAAAGATGTATAGATACTGCAAATAGGACAATTTTCAGTAGTAAAAATAGGCATATAATCCTTATGATGGGAAGATTAAATGAGGTGATAAATGAGATAAGTAAGGGATGGAAAAATTCTTTCTGAGAAACCCAGACTTTCTCACATTTGAAGAAGAATTTGTAAAGGCAACATCCCCCACCATTCTTGACAAATCAAAAGGAAAGGGTATTTTGGGCAGTTCAACTCCAGTTTTGACAGAACCACAACTGACAGTTAAAGAGAGTGTACAGTCTGTACCGCCATAGACCAATTTTGAGCAAGAGAATGTATAGGCCATTGGAAACACTGTGGATGATACTCCACCAATAGTAACTGATACTGCATGAAGTGGCAAAGCCACCAGTGCAAAAGAGGTTGAGATGGACAAGGTAAAATTAACTAAGTCCATACCGACAGGTAAAATTGATTCCCCAACAAGAGTTTTGGCAATTGACACTTCTCAGGTCGAGAATAAATCAATCTATGAGTTAAGTTCAACAAAATTACTGATGATGACCACTCAGAAATTGCTGAAGGAAGGAACTATAGACAAAGGGTTATTTGATCAATTGGTCTCTGTACTACATAGAATAATACCTTTCTATTAGATTGAGGATGGAGCAAGCCCTTCTGGTAAGATCAAGACTTGAACAAACAACATATCAAATAATTATCAATCTTTGAGACAAATTGCAAACCGATAGGCTTTGGACAATTTCCTTACAGCTAAAATAGCAAATTGTGATCAACTCATAGGAACAGGGAAGAAGAAAATAGAAGACAAGCTTATTCCCATTTAATTTGTTTTAAAACAATGTACTAATATCTATAGAGTATGTTGTAATTTAGGAAATCCTACAACTAATGTAGATAGCCGATTGAAAGAGTTATATGAAAAAATGGCTAATATTGCTAACTCTTTTGATGGATTGACTACACTAAATACATCTGTTGATGGACAAATTTTGTCCTTGGAGAACAAAGTTTTTTCTTTTGAGAAGGAGAAAGAAAAAATAATAAGGAGAGAAATAAATTTAAGTTGATTAGTAAGCCCTAGACTTGATTCATTGGGTATTCACAAGAAAGAATGCATGGATATGCTAGTAAAACGCATATTGATAGATACCTAGGAGAAAGAATTATTTGCCCACTTACTTAGTGAACTTGCATCGGTATCTGATACTTTCAAATCAAGATGGGACATGTATCTTCAGTGGCTACAAAATGCATACCCAAATATCCTGAAGATGACTAAGTTCGAGTGACACTAATAGTATTCTTTCATTCTTTTATTCTTTAACCGGTCTTTGGAATTAATGTCAAAGAGGGACAATATACATATGTAAATAATACTAAAGAAAATATTATCAGATTGAGTATATGTGTAAAGTTCTTATGCCAATAGCTTACAAGATGAGAGGGGGGGGTGAATCATACAAACTTAATCTTCCATAAAATCAATAGATTCAACCTCGGTAACTTATACTTCAACAACATAACCAAAAAAAAAATACTAAACATGCAAACTCATAAACACATAATCATCATAACACATATAACACTAGATTTAACGTGGAAACCCAAATAGGGAAAAACCACTGTGGGATTTTGGACCACCTAAGAAATATACTCTTCTAGAGTATGCCCGGTTAAAAGAAAATCCTATTAAAGATTACAAACACATTGCTAGATGTGACCCGGTTAAGGGATTTCCCTTAGATCTATTAGGATCTTCACTTTGTTAGAAGTAACCTTGTCAAAGGATTTCAAACACTCATTTAGAATGTTACCTTGCTAGAGGGTTTACAAATAAGACTGTTAAGTCCACTCGGTTAAGAGATTTTCTGTCACTTAAAAAATAACAGAAATAAAAATATATTTGCAACTTCACATCTAAAATGCTAAAGCAAATTCTATTTTTCTCAAAACAATCTTGTCAAAGGACTTATCTTGTCCCTCTGCTGGGGTCCCTACTCTATTATTAAAATAGGTCTTCAAGATTCTATGCTTGGTAATCACTATGTAGCATCCCTATGCTTACACTTGCCTGCATACATTGTTTATCAATAATTTCTTATTTATAAACAATTTGCTAACCGTTGAATCTCCTTGATCACATTTCCCATGATCAATCTTAGCCATCAGATCATCAATCATGACTAGGTTCAATGCATCCTTCGATTTGAAAACATTTTACCTTGCCTTGGGACATGCATTCCTTTCTTGGAACTTGCACAAGGTTATTGCGGTTCAATCTGAGCTATAGATCTTCCTGCTAATCTTCCATTGCCATAGATCCTTAACAAACTTCAGGTGCGGCATACCAATCATTTATACATCTCTAGCTCATCATTGTTCTTCATTAAATAATGCTTGTATTCATCCAGTGTGATATGTCATTGTATGGTTGCAACTTAGTAAATACTAAACTTTACTCGATAGACATTCTGCCTTCATTAACCAATATCGATAACCTTAGGGTTTACTGACTAGGTTCCTTGCTCGGTGACATATTATAATATTAACCTTACAATCAGCAACATATGTAGGATATCAAAACAATTTAAACATCATGATCTCATCATTGTCTAACTTAGTAATAGTTGCCCATTGAATAACTTATTTCTCCCCTTTCTTATCACATTCTTTCTGTGTCTTTTACCGACATCTTAATTCTCTTCAAATCAATCTTCTCAAGATATGGCAACATCTTATTGAATCAGAAAATCAATTTCTTGACATCAATGAAAAAATAATATTATAAAGATAGTTATCATCCTTTTTCAGTTATATCAATAATCTTCAACAATCTCCCCCTTTGGCATTGATGGGAAAACCAACTTTTAAATGGTAATACCAACAAGATATTTAAAATGATTCAGATTCAGATTGTTGTTAGACTTCTCCTGTTATCCTTGAAGTCTTCTCCCTTTTTCATTAGGCTTCTAAGTTGTTGACTTGTATTAAGTCTTCTCCCCTTTGTAATCTTCTCCCCCTATAATTAGTCTTCCGTTATCTTCTTCATTTAGGATTTTACCATTTAGTCTTCTCCCCCTTTGACAACAATGCCAAAAAGTAAAAGAACTAAATCATGAACTCTTCTGCTGTGAAGTGATTTGCCTTGCTATGTATCATGTCAGTCTCGGTCAGAGCAACTTGTCTCTATTCACTATTTCCTGCACACCTTTAGAAAACCTTCTATAGTGCGTAAATCATCATCAATCCACACATAATATTTTGTAGATTCATCGAATTGATGCTTTCACCAAACTCTATCAGTGAGTAGAAGATAGGGGTAGGACCCCTAACTTGCTTCTAAGATACTCAAAAGTGTCTCTTGGTAGTAGATTAGTGAAGATGTCTGCTATTGCTCCTTTGAAATGATATATTCTAGCACAACTTTCTTCTCTTGAACTTCTTCTCTGAGATAATAATACTTTATAGAGATATGCTTTATCTTAGAGTGAATTACCGAATTCTTTGAGATGTTAATGGCACTAGTATTATCACAGAATATAGTTACTAGCTTGGTAACTTTCTCATTTATACCTTCCAACAGTTGTTTGATCCATGATATATTTGTGCAGTTCAATGCTGTAGCAACATATTTAGCTTCTGTTGTTGCTTGTGAAATACATCCTTGTTTCTTGCTAGGCCAAGTTACTAGTCTTTCTCCCAAAAAGAAAGCTCCACCACTTGTGCTTTTCCTGTCATCTATGTTGCCTACCCAATCAGCATCAGTATAAACTTTTAAATCAAAATCATTCCTCTTTTCATATACTAAGCCATAATCTTCAGTGCCTCTCAGGTATCTGAAAATTCTCTTGATTGCTGTCATATCGGTTTCCTTGAGATCTGCATAAAATCTTGCAACAATACCTACTATATGTGCTATATCTGGTCTGCTATGCATAGCATATTGCAACTTCCCAAGCATAGATCAGTAAAGTGTCTCATCAACAGATGCAAATTCATCATTCTTTGATAGTTTATAGTTAGTAGTCATAGGAGTACTTACTGGTTTAGAATCCTCCATTCCAAATTTCTTCAATATTTCCTTCATGTACTTGGATTGAGTAATGAAAATCTCATCTTTCATTTCCAGTATCTGTAAACCTATAAAGTACTCTATCTCACTAATTAATGACATCTCAAATTCTTTGCTCATTTCCTTTCCAAAGTTCTTGCATAAGGAATCATTACCACAAAAAAATATCAGCAACAAATATGGCTGAGCTCAGTATTTCATTGTCCTCATCACTCTTCATGTACATGTTGTTGTTTTCACTTGTCCTTATATAACCAATATTTATTAAGTAAGAGTGCAGTCTCTCATACCATGCTCTAGATGCTTGTTTCAGACCATATAAAGCTTTGTTTAATTTACATACCTAATCTTTACTCTTGTCTTCAATGAATCATTCGGGTTGTTCAATATAAAATTCTTCTTCTAGTATACCATTCAAAAATGTAGATTTAACATCCATTTGATATACCTTGAAATTTTTGAAAGCAGCATATGCCAACAATGTTCTTAATCCCTCAAGTCTAGCCACATGTGAAAAAGTCTCACCATAATCTATTCCTTCTTCATGAGCATAACCTTTGCAAACTAGTCTTGCTTTGTTGCGAATGACCTCACCTTTTTCATTTAGCTTGTTTCTGAAAATCCACTTAGTACCGATTACATATTTGTCCTTCAATCTTGCGGTTAGTGTCCATGTGTCATTCTTCTTGATTTGATCAATATCTTCTATCATAGATTTACCCAATCTTCACTGTTAAATGCCTCTTTTACTATTCTCGGTTCAAATTCAGATATCAGACATGTGTTCTGTCTCAGTTTGTTCCTTCTCATCACTAGATCATCCTTATCTCCTATAATCTGACTTGATGCATGATGTCTTCTGACATATTTGGCTAATATAGGCTTGGTAGGTTCTATATGATCTTCTTCATCACTCGGTAACTGGACATTATCTTTATTTTCTTCAGCAGCTTTCTTGGTAGGACTTCTTGGTTGAACATAAAAAAATTCTTCATAATCTTCTAGTTCTTTGGAATTTCCTTCATCATTTCTTTCTGCAAATTCATCAATTTTCACATTTGCACTTTCTACTATTTGGTTAGATGATTTGATCAGACATTTAAATGCTTTACTTCTAAAGAATAACCAAGAAATGTTCCTTCTTCACTTTTCTGATCAAACTTTCCATTTCTATCATCTTTGTGAACATAGCATCTACTTGCAAAGATTTTAAAATAACTTACATTAGGTTTCTTGTCATACCAGATATCATATGGTGTCTTCATAGTTCATTTCTTCAGTTGAACTTGGTTCAGGGTGTAAACTGCAATGCTGATTGCTTCTCTCCAAAATGTTTGAGGTACCCTTTTTTCTATCATCAGGGTTCTGACACAATCCACAATTGATCTGTTTCTTCTCTCGGCTATCCCATTTTGCTGAGGTGTTCTTGGTGTAGATACTTGCCTTTTTATACCATGATCATTGCAGAATAAGTTAAATTCATCATAAGTGAACTCTCCTCCTCTATTAGTTGTAAGACATTTCAGTTGTCTTCCTATTTCATTTTCAACTCTTTCCTTGTACCATTTAAACATTTGAAAAGCTTATGATTTTTCTTTTAAAAACATAACTGACATCATCCTTGAGTAATCATCCACAAATAATATGAAATATTTATCACCATAATAACTTTGAACTTTCATGGGACCACAAAGATCAGTGTGTACTAGATCTAAAATTCCTTTAGAAGTGTAGGACTTACTTGTAAAGCTTGATCTTGTCATCTTACCCATTTGGCATCCTTGACATATAGCATTCTCAGGTTTTTCTAGACTCAGTAGACCTCTTACTCGGTGCTTCTTGCTTATTTTGATCAGATTATCAAAATTTACATGACAAAACCTTTTATGCCATAACCACGTATCATCTACTTTTGCATAAAGACACTTGTTCCAAGTTGATTCAATATGAATTTTATTACCTTTTGTTTGTTTCCCGATAGCAGCTAACTTTCCATGCTTGTCATGAACTTTGACAATTCCTTTCTGAAATTCTATTCGGTATCCTATATTGTTTAGTTGTTCTACACTCAACAAAATGTATTTCAATCCTTCAACCCAGTATACATCATCACATTTAGCATTGTGAAGAATTGTTATAGATCCTTTACCTTTCACCAAACATGGTGCATCATTATCAAATCTTACATAGCCTCCATCATAGTCTTCTAATTTAACAAACTTGTGTTTATCACTTGTCATGTGATGTGAGCATCCACTGTCTATGATCCAAGAATCATTATTATTTATGTGAGATATTAGGGATTTTTCTTCATACCTTTCTTCATCCGGTCCATCTTTAATAGCCACATAAACAACTTCCTTAGTATCAGTTTCATCAGATTTATCGTCGTTGGATTCCTCATCAGCTACTAGGCATGTTTTTCTGTCTCTCCTTCTGAAGTCTTGGTGTCCTCTGTATTGGTTGTCTTTCTGCCTGTTATCTTAGTATTCTCTCTTTTCACTAGATTCTTTGTCAGGGAAATTAGAAGCCATATGTCCTATTTTATCACAATTGAAACATTTTAAAGGTAGCTTTCCTTTATACTTTCCTTTTCCTCTCAGTAACCTTCTGGCTAATAATGCTTCAAACTCTTCTTGCTTCTTGATTTCTTCATACAGTTTATGCACTTCTTCCATGTTCTTTTGAAATCTTTCACTTGCTCCATTGTGATTCCCTTCAGAGTACTTACTCATTCTATCATTGTAATCATCAGATTCACCAATATGAAAAGAATTGAATGCAGATTCTATTTTATTTACCAAAGACCCACTGTTATCAAAATTACTTAACTCAAATGCATGTAGCTTGCCAATAGTAGCATCCAAAGATACTGGCATATTTGGTACTAACCTTAGTTAATTGATTGCAGAGACTCAAATGGCATAAGCAGGTAGAAGGGTTCTAAGCAACTTACTTGTTACATCCTTTTCTTCAGTAGTTCCTCCTGCTCCTTTAATTTGGTTGACAGTCTCCTTATAGTGTATTGGGTTATTTTCTCACCTTCATTCATTCTCATGGATTCAAGTTGTCCTCTTAGACTATCTACTTTTTCTCTTTGAACATGTTCATCACTGCCATACACATATATGAGCTTGGTCCACATTGCTTTTGCATCATTACAACCTTCTAGATCATTAAACTCTGAGTCAGTCAATGCTGATGTTATTTCAATCATAGCTTGAATGTGTTCTTGTTTTGCCTTTATCTCTTCCAAGGTCATCAGGTTGGTACTTGGTGGTATGTAATCATTCTCCAAATAATATGTTGCATATTCTCCAATTTCTGATAAATGCATCTTCATCCTTTTCTGCCATGTGGAGAAACTTGACCTGTTTAGCTTTGGTGCATCCCTTGTATACATCTTCAGATCTTTGCCTCAAGTACCTTTAAACTTTTCTTCTAGAGTCCAAATCTCTGATACCAATTGTAAAGTTTTGATGCCAATAGTTAACAAGATGAGAGGGGGGGTGAATCATACAAACTTAATCTTCCATAAAATCAACATATTCAACCTCGGTAACCTATACTTCAGCAACATAACAAAAAAAAACTGCTAAACATGCAAACTCATAAACACATAATCATCATAACACATATAACACTATATTTAATGTGGAAACCCAAATAGGGAAAAACCACTATGGGATTTTGGACCCACTAAGAAATATACTCTTCTAGAGTATGCTCGGTTAAAAGAAAATCCTATTAAAGATTACAAACACATTTCTAGATGTGACCCGGTTAAGGGATTTCCCTCAGAACTGTTAGGATCTTCACTTTGTTAGAAGTGACCTTGTAAAAGGATTTCAAACGCTCATTTAGAATGTTACCTTGCTAGAGGGTTTACAAATAAGACTATTAAGTCCACTTGATTAAGAGATTTTCTTTCACTTACAAAATAACAGTAATAAAAATATATCTGCAACTTCACATCTAAAATGCTAAAGCAAATTTTGTTTTGCTCAAAACAATCTTGTCAAAGGAGTTATCTTGTCCCTCTACTGGGCTCCCTACTCTATTATTCAAATAGGTCTTCAAGCTTCTGTGCTCGGTAATAACTATGTAGCATCCGTGTGCTTACACTTTCCCACATACATTGTTTATCAACAATTTCTTATTTATAAACAATTTGCTAACCGCTGAATCTCCTTGATCACATTTCCCATGATCAATCTTAGTCATCAGAGCATCAATCTTAGCCATCAGAGCATCAATCTTGACTAGGTTCAATGCATCGTTCGATCGAAATACATTTTACCTCACCTTGGGATTTGTATTCCTTTCTTGGAACTTGCACAAGGTTATTGCGGTTAAATCTGAGCTATAGATTTTCCTACCAATCTTCCATTGCCATAGATCCTTAAAAAACTTCATGCACAGCATACCAATCATTTATACATCTCCAACTCATCATTGTCCTTCATTAAATAATGCTTGTATTCATCCAATGCGATCTGTCATAACTCGGTTGCAACTCGGTAAATACTAAACTTTACGCGGTAGACATTCCGCCTTCATTAATTGATATCAATAACCTTGGGGTTTACCGACTAGGTTCCTTATTGTTTACTGACTAGGTTCCTTTCTCGTTGACATAGTATAGTATTGACCTTACAATCAACAACATATGTAGGATATCAAAACAATCTAAACATCATGATCTCATCATTGTCTAACTCAGTAATAGTTGCCCATTGAAAAACTTATTTCTCCCCTTTCTTATCACATTCTTTCTGTGTCTTTTACTGACATCTTAATTCTCTTCAAATCAATCTTCTCAAGATATGGCAACATCATACTGAATTAGAAAATCAATTTCTTGACATCAATGACAAAATAAAGTTATAAAGATAGTTATCATCCTTTTTCAGTTATATCAATATTCTTCAACAACCTTCTCAATATCCTTAATGAATATCAACAATTTCTTTCTATTGAAATGACAACAATATGGAGTGTATTGCTCAGGGGGAGCACACCGGTAGGAAATGCATTTTTCACATGAGTGTTGCCATCAATGCCAAAGGGGGATATTGTTTCCAATTGACACTCATTGGATTCATTTTGTTGTCAATGATGGCAACAAGATTCGATGGAAGTCACAAACTGACACTAGGAGGCATATACTGGAAAATATCGGTATTGGAAGCATTAGGGCCTACACAGGCACCCGCACCAGCATCAATACTTCAAGGAAGCTGATATCAAGGAAGATTTATTTAGTAAATCATTTTGTAATTATTATCGAGGCCAACATTGAATATCTTTTGTAAATGCATTGTAAGCTGACATTAGGCATATCATGTGTAATAGGTATATAAGTCGGTCTAATAGGTCAATTTAAATAGAATAACAAAAGAGGTATTATGATGGCATAGAGATAGACATATAGCAGAACTGTTCGACGCAAAACATATGTATGGAGATCATTTTTGTATGCAAATATTGTATCATGCAATGATCTATAGATATCTAGTAAAGCACTCTTGGAGGATAAGGAATACCAGTAATAGTTCAAGACTATGAACCCGTATAGGGGAGAACCAAAACAAGCACTCTATCTGGCATATGCATTCTTGAGTTCATTTTTAGTAATTTACTTTGGCAGAAAGATTGTAATTAGTGAGGCTCTTTAGTGATGAGAAGTATGCCTTCCTGCAAGTGCAGGCCCCTATTTATGTAATATCTTGTCATATGGCCAGTGAACTAATATTGTGGGTCACAAATCCCACCGTGGTTTTTCCTCAGTGAGGTTTTCCACATATAAATTATGTGTGTTATGGTTTTCATTTATGTGGATGGTTTATTTTCTTCTTATTATATTCTTATTTGTTTACCGATACATACATGCATGGTTTAGAAATATAAATATTATTGATTTCAGCAGAACATTGATTCAGCCCCCCTCTCAGTGTTCTCAAATCGCAACACATGTAAGAAATAATACCAAGTATGCAATCACCACATTAAGAATAACCCGCATGGCATAAGAGTTATACGTGGAAAATCCAAATGGGAAAAACCATAGTGAGAGTTAGTACCCACAAGATCCACTATTTGCAGTATAGAGATCTAAATGGTTAAGGTCTACAACACCCAGTTAGGGGCACAACCTTTTAGAAGTGTTTAAGCCTGGTTAAGAGCTATACAATAAGTCCTATGAGGACCATCCCTGTTAAGAGCTACCCATGTTACTGGGATTTGCAAACACAAGTTAATGTTTCACCTAGTTAGACGGTTTAATGATCGGAACTGTTAGGATCTGCCTGCACCCTATTAGGAGTGATCTTGTAAGTGGATTTTCTTTCTGCAATTATTAGGGAGACAAAAATTACACATAATCTTAGTATGACACCTTTTGTGTCTGATAAGATCTACTTCAAAACATTACAACATCACAAAGACTTCATCTCTCAACTCCTCTAATTATTGCACTATATAAAATACATAATTAGCTCATCATCTACCACACTATCAAGCTCATGTATATATATCTCTTCATACCTCATCACATTATTAAAATTATCATAAGGTCAACTACAACCTTGTTACAATTCCCTAGGTTTAATGCAACTAGACAATCTTCCATTGTACGCTTTAGTTATGTTAGCCACCGACATAACAAATCTAATTTTGTACCATTTTACCTATCTGAGTGCTTTTTAGCAATATTGGTTAAGTCTCCATCAATTGATTTGATCTTTCAAACAAATCCTATTCTCTTGATTAATTCGGCATGTGCGGCCAGGAACATATCTTCATCTGATAGTCTTCAATGCTACTATAAAATCACATCATCTCAATCTTCATGATTTTCATGTACCAGTTATCAGAATGTAACACAATCTGCCATTTACCAATTGAATTCCTAATTACCAGTTCTAATGAAACTGTCTCTACTTTACTGGTTAATTCTAGCCAGTAGAACTTTAGGACTTAAATGACTTAAAGAAACATAGTTTCCATTAATAACAACATAAAAAATAGTCATCATACATAAATATAATCTCTATACACAACATACATATACCGGTTGCATCAAGAAAACACACATTACCTTTTTAGTACAAATGATCAAATGCCAACAAACTCCCCCTTTGGCATTGATGACAAGACTTAGAAAATTTTTGTCAACCAAGTGTGCAAAACAAAAATTGACTTCTTGACATACACTACCCCTTAGCAATTACATGCCATTACAAAAATGAAATCATTACTCCTTAACATTACATACATAAGTTTGACTTAACTATTTCTACTCCCCCTTTCACAAAAATGCCAAATATAGAAGTAAAATACATACATTATATCAAAATTTGTCAGCAAAATTGCATGTATATATAGAAATAAAAGTGTTAAGGTCTTTACAATGCAATTCTCAAGAAAACATCACTATAATGAACTTCAACTATTTTAGATTAGTGTCCCATGTTTCCAAAAGTGTCACATTTATCTCAACATGTGTCAAGATCTGAGCTAGAAACTCCTCCATAACATCAATTGTACTCATCTCAAGAGTAGCGAAAATTTCCTCTGACTCCTTGAATGCTCTCTCAAGAATATCTACTTTTGGAAGTAGCTGAATCTGGAGTTCTTTCAACGATCTAACCCATCTCACTTTCTCATGATCACAAAGTTCTAACTGGTGTTGTAGATCGACAACCTTTTTACCAAACGTTATCACGGAGTCCTATACCAGTATGAAGGTTTCACTTAACTTTTGTATTTCCTTCTCAGTATCAACTCTCTTCTTTCTCAAGTCTGCACAAAATAGTGAAAATTGGGAAATATTAGCCAAAATATTACATTTAGTTTCCAATCCAATCTTCAACAATTCTTTGTTCACCATTAGGGCTACTTTTCCTTTATCTATCTCAACCATTAACTATTCTCCCCTTTTCTTCTTGTAATCCTTTTCAATAGAAATGTATGTTGCTTCTTCACTAGGGGTTTAAGATGTTCACCGACATCAACAACTAACTGTCCACATTTTGCAATAGGGGTAGAAAAATGTCCTGTATCAGTCTTCTGTAGGAGACTTGACAAAAAATCAACAATGGTCCTTATAGTCTCTAGTTCTCTTTAATGTTCCTTAAATCTTTTCTCTTGTGCCCAAGATTGCATTGTTGTAGCAATCTCCATTAA
Organism: Cryptomeria japonica; assembly: GCF_030272615.1. Lineage (NCBI taxonomy): Eukaryota > Viridiplantae > Streptophyta > Pinopsida > Cupressales > Cupressaceae > Cryptomeria > Cryptomeria japonica. Next base: position 576,406,553 of record NC_081405.1, read on the forward strand.
TTCTGAAGAACTCAAATTGTCCATATTAATAGGACCTTTTATGCTTACGGAGTCATCATCATCATCATCAACTATTATTTTCTTTAGTTTGGATTCAGAAGGTACCTCAAGAGTTGTTTTTATTTCTTCCATTCCTTTCTCCTCTACCACCTTCTCTATTTTCCTTTTCTTTCTCTATCTCCTCTTCCTTAGTGGTGTCCTTGACTGGTTGTCGATTTTCAATAGTTTATTCTTTCACCAACACTTCCTCTTCCTTATCAACACAATCCTTCTAATTATCCTCAATAGCAAGATTTACATTTGCATCTGCCCTTACATTGACCTGTGCAGTCTAGGTCTCTATTGACTGTGCAGTTACCGGTTGCTCAGTTGGGCTTTTATCTACTTCTTTCTCTTGATCTTTGTTCTCATCTTGATCTTGCTGAGTATCAAACATTTGAACATCAAATTTTTAAAAAATCTACATTATCAACAGTGTTAGCAACATTATCAACATCATTGGTATCATTATCTGTTATATCTACCGATTCAATATCAATAGAATCATCTTGCATATACTTGTTGTCTGGTTAAAATTCTATTATTTTTACACCTTCAAGAAGTTCTTTTAAGTAAGACTTATTAGGAGTAATATCCTCAATTACTTCATCTTTCTTCTCTTCTTCATTGGGAATGAGACCTAAAGCCTTTTTCACCAAAATCTCAGCCTTTTTTTGAATTGATTCGGTTTCTCCAACAATAATTGTTGTTAATCTCTTATTTGATCTAAACAATGCTTATGTATTAACCTTTATGTATTTGATTTCCTCTTCAGTTGCTTCCGGTTGCATGTGTTTAAGAGTATAATCAATAAATTCTTTATCTAGGCTAATTGCTCCTTGCCAAATAGCATCAATTAAATTATATAAGGAATTTGGAATTTGTAATTTGTAATTCAATGAGGGCTCTACTAAACTTGTTCATACTGACGATGACTACATATTCAATTTCCCTTCATTGAATTTTAGATAAATGAGTAAACAGTATGTTTAAACCTTTGTAAATACCATACTCCTTAATAATTCTAACCATTATAGTGAAAGAATCTTCAAGTGTCAATATTTTAGTAGTTTCTTTACCTTTGCGAGTAGTCGTCTACTTCTTAGAACTTTCCCTTGGTGCTCTCTTATCTTCCTCTGATTCTATTTCCTTTATATTTGCACCTATTTGTGAGCTTAGTCCTTTCTTTTTCTGGATTGGACATGAGCAACAGGAGGCTCAATAGTTTTAACTTTCCTTTGAAATTGTATTTTATAGGGTTTCCATCTTTGAGATTCAGCAGGATTTACCTTAGGTTCTTCTTCTTTCTTCTTTTTAGCTGCTTTGGCTGCTTTGGTCTTACCGATGGGAGTATCGGTTGGTACACTATAATTTTCACCTTGTTGAGCCTCATATTTGGCTCTAGCTGCAGAAATGTGTTCTGTTGTGAATCCAACCTACTCAGCAAAGGCTTGTACCTCTTTTCTTACTTTCTTTGCAATCACCGGTTTTAATAATTCAGTGTGCACTTTCAGTAGTTTCTCCTTGCAGGTTCCAAACCTCTTAGTGGTGGTATTGATTGGTTTAGCTAACAAATGATAAACATAAGCAACAAGTAGAGCTTTATCTATGTCATAAACCATGGGCATTACCCATGTGATCCTAGGAATAATAGCTTCCATCAATCATGTATATGTTTGAACCATAAAACAAATAGAATCCACAGACCGATTGACTACCTCTACTGGTAGGTATTCCCTAGCATGCATTTCCTTCTGAAATTTCTTAAAATATCCCCATGAAATATCATCAAACTTGTTTTTCAGCATCTGAATATTGTTCTTCATCTACAATAGGGCAAGTGTCCTGGTTATCCATTATACACTGCCAATTTTGGGGAAAAAGTTTTGGAAATAAAAGAATAAGCCCATGATAAACTGTCCAAACTTGAATCTGATTTTCTTGTCCTTCTTCACTGCTTCCAAATTTTATGCTAATTGACTCCTTAGAGCTTTAGTTAAGTCATAGTCCACATTTTCATTAATCATCCAGTATACTGTTCATTCTGCTTGAGTAGAAAATTCTATAGCCAATCACCATAGATGCAAATTTAACATCAGCAACATTAATATCATTCATGGTCATGGCTCTTTTATCCCATCTATATTTAGTTAACTTCTCAACATCATTCTTAGGTAAAGACCTAAGAAATGGTACTTCACCAGTTGAGTAGAAGTCGGTTACAACATGGATTGCTTCCTTAGTGATTTTGTGAGGTTTGTCCAACCACATGAACTGATCATGATTGTGGCTAAAAAAAAATCTCACCAACTCATCATCAAAATCAGCAATTAAATTTATTGCATGATGAAAATGTTTATTAGCTATGATTCTGAATTCTTCTTTCAATCTACCCAATTCATTGCACAAAGTTCTATATTGCTCATGAATAACTGCAACTCCCAAGTCTTGAATTTTGGAGTGATAAAAGGATCTTACATCCTCTACATGAAAAACACCATTCGATAAACTGGATATGGCAGCAACAAGGTTAGTTTCCTCTGACTTGTATGGATGTTTTTTGTATTTGGTGCAGAAACACCTATGAAGACCCATGGAGGCAAGGTGCACTAGGTTCACTGATAGGCCCTCATAGAGAATAAATGAGCAATGAAGTCTAAAAGTCCTTTAAGGTCTTAAAAAAATGTAATCATGGGCAATAGAACCTAAATATGTAATGAAATTTAATAGAAAGATCAAAAAGTGTAAAATTGTCAAAATTGGCAGGATGATTAGTTTCCAAAGTATCAAGTTGACAAATGAAATTGACAATCTTGGGCAACTTTTTGAGCAACTTTTATTGTCAAAAGTGCAAAAAATGATAAAATAGGTGGTTAGAGGTAGTTGGGTGGTTATGGTTCGGTCTTGTAGGCCACAAATTCTATAAAATAATGTAAAACAATGATATTGAGAGATATTGTGAGAGTTTGGTTGAACACAATCATTTGGAGCAATAAAGACCATATTTTTATGTGCATTTTCTGAGTTTTCAATGTGGACAGTCAGATATTTTGTTAATTGTGATGCATTTCATATTTATATTTTTAAATATTCTTGTTTTGGGATGATAAATTAATGATATAACTCTATTTTGGAGGTAGTGGCATTTGATTTGGTGTTCATTTGATAAAGATATCAAAGTTTTACTAAAATCTGCCAAAACCTTGAACTAGGGTAACCCATGGCCTTGAAAATGTAATATATTTTGTTTTAATGATTAACCAAAACTCATTTTGGGAATGGATGAGGGAAATGATGTATAATACCTCTTCATGGTGTGTGCAGGGTTCCATAAAGGATTTGGCATGTGCATGCAAAAGGTTTTTATGATTGTTGCTGTCATTGGGGCAGATTGACTGTTACAGTCAAGTGAAGAAGGCTTTGTTTGATATGACAAACTGTGTGATGGCCAGGATGGATTAGGGGAGTGTTGGTTGGCTTGTTGACAAAATTCCTAAGGGTTTGGAGGAAGCGGAGTGCCCAAGGAAGGGCTTAATCCAGTGGGTTTCCAAAGATAGCAGCAGACTATCATAGTGTGACAAAATGACAGTCACAAAAAATGTAGCCTGATACGAGGGCCATATCTCGACGTTGAACTGTTGGATTTTTCTAAATTTTGGATATGTTGTTTCAAAATCAATTTATTCATAATCTCACTAGAGAGATTAAGGAGTTATAAAGCGGGTCAAAATTTATGTACCGCTATGTATAGGTATATCTAAGAGGACAACAGGAAGGTAACTTTGGTTTTAGTTAATCAAAGTGTTGAGCATTTTTGTCTTGAGAACCTTGTTTGGAGTTTAGTGGATTTTAATTCTTTCAAAGGAAATGTGGGAAGAGTATACCTTGGATTTAGGGTATTGAGGAGGCCTAAGAGTCAAGTGTTGATCCTTGATTAGGGTCCAAAGGAGTGAGTAGGTTATCAAACCTTGAGAGGGCTATCTTACACATTTGATCAGATGATCAATCATGATCAATAGGAGTTGGAATGGGGAGTTTGTAACACCTAGCGTGTAGAAGTATCCTGTAGAGTGTCACCTTGAGTGACTAAACCTTTGAGAGGTCTAGAGTAAAGGATCCCTCTGCATTAGTATTCAGGTCTTTCCTTCTCTATCACATCAACTAGATGTGGAGTATTTAGACTACAATATGCCAACCTTTGATGAAAACAGTAAGATTAGCTAATAAATACCTCTTCTACTTTTGTGCTAGGGTTTCCAACCCTAAAAAATTTTCAAAACTCAATCACTGAATCAAACTTCACTTCGATCATCTCAGATGCTGGTAATTGATCTGAATGTTTCTTGCACAAACTTATCTCTACTATGCTCACTTTGCCGAAATTTCTCAAGATGCAAAGTGACAAATAAAATTCAAAAAGTTCTATTTATTTGCATTCTAACTACTGCAATAAACACATTTACTGACAAAACCCTAAAACACCTTAACAAACTCTAAAGAATCTTACCAGTAGCAAAAACTCAAAGAGATTTATCAGTTATGATCCAAAAAGCACTAGAATATGCAGATTCAACTTATAGTACATCATCTAGGGGTTCAACTCAAGATCTGATAATAAGCTCACTCCAAGTTGTAGAAACAACTTAGTTTGCTAGAGATGGATTCTCCTTATTAGGTGAAGAATCTGGTTCCTCAGATGGTTTGTCATCACTCTTCTTCTTCTATATCTTATTCATCTCGACTTTAGTTTCTTCAATATCAACCTTCTGCTTTCCTTTTCGATCTGCATGATGAGTCATCGGTTGGTTCTTCTATGTTCTACAAAACTTGGCAATGTGTCTTAGTTTGTTGCAATGATAGCATGCCATTCCAGATGCTCTCCACGCTCTAGCATTGCCTCTACCTATTATTCTTTTGTAGTTCATTACCACATGTCTAAAATTGTTGTAGATTGAACAAATCACATTGACTCCTTTTTCCATCTCATAAGGACTAGACTGGTTAACATAGGGTCTTTGCCAATTTGTGTTCCTCTGGTTATTGGAATTCCTTTTCCAATCACCAATAGGTCTTTAGTTCATGTGAGGTGTTGGATTGTTTACTCCATATCTGCATTCAACTGATCTATGGCTATACATATCACATGTATAACAATAACCTTCAAATATCCTAGGTAAATTTGTAATATTAGGTCTATAATCAGTATTAGCATCAGATTAGCTTCTACAAATATTAGTAGCATGTCCTGGCTTATGACAGTTAAAGCAAATAGGTTTGTAAACTTTCTTACCAGTAGGCTTCTGAGCCTTAGGAGCAGTTTTACCTTCATGCATGTATCTCTTGGTACCAGATGATGAATAATGATGAACAACAAATACCCTAATTGGTACTGAGAGAGGGGGGGGGGGTGAATCAGTCCATGCAAAAAATTCTTATCAAGTTAAAAGAATACTAACTGGTTGTCTTCATTACTAAACTTAACAATGGCAATACCGATTAAACATAGTAAGACTTCATACAACATAAACCAGTAAAAGTGAACCCTTCAAATACATACAATACTTGATACCTACTTCACCCATAAACATATGCATGTGGTATATCAGCAATACCATAACCATTAGCTTTGCATGCATAATCACTCAAACAGAGAATACTTAATCATCACATGAAAAATGCACAACTCATGAGATTTTTCATGTGAAAACCCAAATGCGAGAAACCACAGTGGGGATGAATACCCACAAGCTTGTTTTGAACTATTTTGAAGCTCGCTCTATTAGGATCCTACTATTGGGACTCATTAAATTTGAGTCAAGTTTTGAGGCCCATTTCAAAATTTTGCTCTTCACTTTCAAAGGACCACCTAATGAATCAACCTAATAGGCCTACTTTGAGGACATACAAAATGGAGCCAGTCAATCATCAAGAACTAAAGCTTTGAAATGTGTCCTACACCTTTCATTTGGCCTATGCAATGTGTTGCCACATTTCAGAATTTAGTTTGGATCAATTTATCACCCATTTCAAGGGGTGAGCTGAAAGTCCATCATAGGTGCAAATGCAGATTTTATTTAGTGGCCTACTTTGGGCACCTATAACTTTTGCCCAGTACATCGTCATGTTGAAATTCAAAGTGAATTGAATTATATGCATATAGATGAGTCTACATGCCAAGTTTGAGGTCTTTATGAATCCATTTGATCAGTTTTCTAAGATGATTTCTTGAGTCACTTCATTCAGTTTTCTGCATTTTCATTGTTTCATCTGTTAAGTTGGCTATTTTCATGAGCTCACCATTTGCACCTAGTCAGCCTTTTGGTCGAACAGATAATTCCATAGTCTTCTTTGTACATGAAGGTACCTATGCCCCATATTTGGGGGTCTATGAAGATCGTTTGATATATTTAAGAAAGGCATTTTGAGGTCCCTACGCATTGGTTTTATCAGGTTCATAGTGCTAATAGAGCCATCTGGTCATCTTTGACCGTTAATATTTATTAATGTGAGATTCATCTTGAGAAACATCTTGGCAGAGTGAATGCTTATATATTAGACAATACGCCTATCAGTTTGCATAGTCCAAAAAGGGTTTTGACCAGTTTGAAAATTACATCTTTGGGATTGGATGCGAAAATGTGGCACAAGCACCTAAAAGTTGCAAAACTTAGTTTAATGATCAGAAAATGGTGTCGATCGTGTCTAGAGGCATATTCAAGGCTCCTGAGGTGGTTTCAAGGGTCAGTTGCATGAAAATGATTTTTTTTTAGTTGGACCCACTTTGGGGCCTGACCTAACTTGCCACTTCATGTGTCTTTTCAAGCAAAGTTTAAATTGTTATTTTAAATCATGTGTTTTATGATTTAAGAGATATAGAAGAAGCTAGATAATATCATAAGATAAATATGGACATTAATGTATATTGAAGCAGATGATTGGCTATTTGATAGCTAAAAAGGTGTAAAACCAATTTTTTCTAATTTTGGTAGCATTCTCCCTGGCAGATCGTGTGTTGTTTGGAGGCCAATGAGTTTTTAGTAAATACAATTTGCAGGTGTATGGCCTGCATTAGATGAATGCTTCAGTAACTTTCAAGCAATGCAATTGGCAGGTGTTAAACCAGATTCAATAGGCAATAAATGAAATTTTAAAAGCAAATGAAATGTGGCAAATGGAAGATTTAGAAACTTACATCAAGTGCATTTGCCAGGCTTAATGCCCAATCCTCCCTTCACATGTCAATAGAAAATGGAGGGGCATTCAATTAAGTTTTAGCAGAATGCAATGGAAGGTACAAAGCTAGTCCTTTCCCTGTCGTGAGCTCCTATGTGGTCTTTGACTATGGGAAGTGGCAAGTAAAAGCCTCACAAACTTCCAAGCTAATACCAACATTCTCCTTGCCTGCCATATGTGGTTGTTGAAAGGATATCAAGAGTTCCAAAGAAAAAGAAAATACCATTACCAGGTTTAAACCCAATGTTTTCCATGCATAGTAGCTAGAGGAGAGGCAAATGAAAGAGCATTAAATTTTTAAGCAAATGCCAGTGCCAGATGCATTCCCAAGACAAATCCTCCCCTCTTGCATGGCAAATGAAGTGGCAGAGACACTCCAAAGTAAATGCAATTGGTTGGTTTAGCACTAGTATTCTCCTCCCTGCTCAGAGCTCCTAGAGTGTGGCATAGAAAGTGTTGAAAAGGTTGTGTATAAAATTTTTCAAGCAATTGTAGTTTGTAGTCTGGCATAGAAGGTGGAGGAGGGGCATTATAAAATGTCTCAAGCTTGTAGGTGCAATAATGCTAGCCAAACCTCCTCCCATGCAGCAGGTGGAAATACAAAGAAGCCTCAAACCTAAGAAAATGCATTTGGCAAGTGTAAACCAGTGATTCTCCTCCCCTGCACAGTATTTGTGGGTAAAGCCCATTAAACTTTAAAATTAATGCAATGTGATATTAAAGGTTAAAGAATGTTTCTACAAATGCAATCTGCAGGCTTAGAACCCAGCATTCCCCATGTGGTATGTTAAAATCTTAGAAAAACCTTTCAACCATTAAAACTCTCAGAAAATGTAGTTCCAAGCTAAATGCCATTATCCCACATTGGTTGAGTGGAGGGACATTTTGGTGTTTAAAAGTAAGAACACACACAAACATAGTGCCAAAGCCTTGAAGGCTTTTGGTGCAAGGTGTTGGTTGTGCCCAAGTGGAGCCCACACATGCGTGCACAAACCCTGAGGTGAAGAGATATGTGACGCCCAAGTGGATCCCACATGTGCACCATTCTTTAGGTAAGCGATTTTTGCAGTGGAAGGGCGAGTTAATGAGTTTGCATGTTCATCGCAGATCAACGATGATCGTTGTTTCGCTATAGGAAGGTGCTCTAAAGTTACCCATCATGAAATAGCGAGAAAGAACATGCAGAAAAGGATATGTTAACAAGTGAGCAAGTTTGAAGATGATCAAAGTCTGTCATTGTTTCACAATGGAAAAGTGCTCGATTATTACCCTTCGTGAAACAATGAAAAGTGAGCTGGCAGGTACAGGTGGCGATCTGCAAGGCGGGTGAGGTGGCAGATAGGTGAGGTGTCATCCCAAGTGGTGCTACAGGTGAATCACAAGCTCCCATGTGCCAAGGCATAGAGGATAAATTCATGAAAAAATCAAAGTTAAATGCATAGTTTAGACTATGGAGAAAATTGAAAAAATCTAAATGATGCGCCCAAATTGAGTGATTAATTCATTCAGGGGGTATTTGTTACTAGAAATGGCAAGTATTATATATCATCGGAAAGCTCAAGAGAGAAGAAAATCATTCACAAGGTTTGTTTTAATAGATCTTAGATATTTTGAGAGAAATTTCCATGAGAAGGATAAAGGAATATGTTTTAGTTGGGGAAAAAGGGCACTTGGCAATCTTTGATGCCTTCTCTTTTTTCCCCCCCTCCTTCATATTCCCATTTCTTCTCAATTGTAAGTGTTCCAGAATTTTGGAGAAAAGGCTTCAAATTTAATGGTCTTTTTTAGGGTATAGAGGTTACATTGAAGTATGACAAATTATTTTCTAGTTGCAGGTTTTACGTATGTTAGGCATGAGTAAATTTCATACAAGATTATCTCTAGGCCTGTATTTCATTATTACAAATTTAATCCTCAAGGAGGCTAGAATTTGTCATCTCTAGGAGATTATTATGATTGTTTGTAGGTATCCTTCTATGAAGGTTTTAAATTCTGAAATCAGTCATAAATAATGGAATATGTATCCAATATCTGATAATTTTGTGAATGAATTGAGTAATGCATTGATATGAGGTATTGATGCAGGAATATTTTATAAGGAAAACAAATTTGTAGCTAGGATTTTTATTTGCAGTTTTGGGTGTGACTCCATGCCTAATGAACAAGGAACTGGTCTTTGAAGGATTTGGGGATACTTTCAGATTCATACAAATTTAAAGAAAATCTATTTCCCTTTGTGTTTAGGGGTTGTGTTCTATTCATTCAAAGTACTATTTCATCTATTATTTATACATATTCAACCAATCTGTAATGTGTTTCTAATTGGTTGGGTTTGTGGAATGATCTATCTACTTATTGTTTGATGCTACCATATGTCTGTAACTGGTTGTATTTAATGCATCAAAACAGTTTCCCCCCTAGGTCTAGTAGAACCTGAAGTGAAAGATGATGAATTAGGGTCCTATGTTATGTTGTCCAAGTCCTGATATATTTCATAGATTGAAATTGGCCATTTCATAGAAGGATTGCAGGTGAACTTGGGTTAACTAGATTTGGTGAACAACACCTAGTACGGTTAATGACTTTACAATAAGGTTCTCCTAGGAACTGATCCTGTTAAAGATCACCTATTTAAGGGACGGATATATACTCTGTTAAAGGTTACCTTGCTAGAGGATTTAAAGAACTCAATGATATTGAGTCACCTAGTTAGAGGATTTACAGTAAGCCTTTTAAAGCTACTCGACAAAGGCATTTTCCTTCTATTGAAATGGTTAGAAGACAATAGCTAAAACTTTGATTTGATAACAACACTATATGCTAAGGCAGGTCCTTTTCAGTTCCTCTACTCTACAATCACACTCTGCAGTTTTCTCTCACTAGTCTAGCAATTATCTCAGCACTCAGATACAGGCAAAATTTTTGCCAACAACTTACAATAACAAACATCATTGACCTTATAGACAACAATTAGGTCAATAGCATAAAGCCTAAACCCTAAGCTTTTAGGTTTACAATTACAGTCGGTAAAATCCTTACTGTCCAAACACTTTTCATAGAGTGAAGCAATCTCAAATAGATCAGAAGTCATTCTGCATCATCCATTCTTCACCGTACATAGAAATAAACATCTCACCATTCTTTCTTCTTATACCACTAAGAAGAATGTTCATTCCTGAGGTAGACATCTAATGCAGTCGATTTTCACATGCAAGATCCTCAAGGAAATCCTTCACGTGCACAAAACTGATGTGGCATCTCGACCTCATCTAAATCTCTTAGCTAACTCATCACAGAATGTCACCAGTTGCATCGCACAAGCTAGATTGCCAAACTAGAAACCCTAGAGCTAACACTACCAACCGGTTGTAACACTTAGTGAAACCCAGACACCAGTTCACTACATCTCTTCATCCTGGTTCACTTGCACTTATTGACATCAATGACAACATACATTATCATCATATCATCATACAGGTTCATCAAATGCCAACAATCTCCCCCTTGGCCATTGATGGCAATACTCAGTGTAGCATTAAAACTAAAAACCTCATAGACCAGTGCATCTAAAATATCTTCTCCCATATCTCATATATCTTCTTCCCCTTTGACAACAATGACAAAGTGGAGGCACAATCTTCCATACTCCACTATGTTGCTTCCCCTATGGAGTAGCATCCTTCAACACATCAATCCTAAAAGATTTGACACTGAAATACCTGACTGATGTGGAGCACACATCTTTAGTTTACTTAATGAAGGGGCAAAACCCCTAATTCACCTCTCAAATAGGTAAATGTAGTCTTCGATAAGGGCTTAGTGAATATGTCTACTAGCTGCTCCTTGCTGGAAACATGTTGTACTACAACCTCTTTGTTTTGAACCTTCTCTCTTAAGAAATGATACTTAAGCTCAATCTGCTTAGTTCTAGCATGCAATACTGAATTCTTGGAAATATTGATTGCACTAGTATTGTCACAAAATATACTCATTGGTTTAGATATAGGTACTTTGAAACCATCCAATACATGTTTCATTTAGATTGCCTAAGTGTAGTTCATAAATATTGCCACATACTCCACTTTAGTTGTAGACTTAGAAGTACAACTCTACTTCTTTCTTGTCCAGGAGACTAATCTTCCACCAAGAAAGAATGCTCCACGGGTTGTTCTCTTCTGGTCATCCACATTAACTCCCCAATCTACATCGGTAAATACCTTGGGATTAAAATCACCATTGTATGGTTACCATAATCCATAGTCAATAGTTCCTTTCAGGCATCTAAGAATCCTCTTGACTGCTACCAAGTGAGATTCTCTTGGAATTTTCTCAAAATGAGCTACTATGCCCACTGCATGAGCAATATCTAGTCTATTGTGCACCACATAGTGCAGCTTATCGATCATTGACTAGTACTCCTTCTCATTTACCAATGTTGAATAATATTCCTTAGTCAGTTTACAGTCGGTCACGATTGGTGTACCAACCGGTTTTCACTCCTCCATGCCAAAGGTCTTCAATACTTCTTTGTCATACTTGGACTAGGTAATAAAGATACCCTCTTTCATTTGCTGAATTTGTAAACCAATGAAGAAATTTATCTCTCCAATCAGAGACATCTCAAACTCTTTCTTCATTTCATTTCCAAAAGCATGACTCATTTCATCATCTCTTCCAAAGATGATGTCATCTACAAATACTTCATAGATCAGAATCTGATCAAATTCATATTTTAGGTAGATGTTGCTATCCTCACTTGTTCTCTGAAATCCTATCTTCATAAGATGAGAGTGCAACCATTCATACCATGCCCTAGGTGCTTGTTTCAATCCATATAGGGATTTGTGTAATCTACACACCATGTTACTATATTTTGATAAGGAAAACCCATCTGATTGCTCAATATACACTTGCTCTTCTAGGATTCCACTCAAGAACGCAAACTTCATATCCATCCGATAAACCTTAAATCCTTTGAATGCTGCAAATGCAAGTAGCATTCAGACACCTTCCAATCTAGCCACAGGAGAAAAGGTTTCTCCATAATCTTCTCCCTCTTCCTGAGCATATCCTTTACATACAAGTCTTCCCTTGTTCCTCACAACTGTACTTTATTCATTTAGCTTATTCCTAAAAACACATATGGTACTTATAATATTCTTATGTTTTGGTCTGGATACCAGGGACCATGTTGCATTCCTTTCTATCTGGTCTATCTCCTCTTCCATTGCCTTAATCAAATCTTCATCTATAAGTGCTTCTGTGGAATTTTTGGGTTCCAATTCAAAAATTATGCAAGTTTTATATCACCTTTCTTATTGTGAGTATCCCTACATCTTTATCTCCTATGATCTACTTCATATCATGATGTAGTTTCACATACCTAGGAATGACTCTAGCTGGTTTTGCTATCTTTTCCTCTTCTTCTTCACTTACTTCTTCACCTACTGCAGCTTCTACTGGTACAGGAACATTGAGATCTTTACTTGTTTCTATCTTAACTAGTTCCTAGAAGGCTATACCCGGTTTATCTTCCGCTTCCTCGCTGCAGGTTTCCTCAGGTTCCTTAGCGGATTCATCAACCCTGACATTGATACTCTTAACAATTTTTTGTGTTCTATTGTTGTAGCACTTGACAAATTTGCTCTTAGTGGAATATCCCAGAAATATTCCTTCATTACATTTAGCATCAAACTTCCTCAGATGTTCATCTCTCTTGATGTAACACTTACTACCAAACACTTTAAAGTAACTCATAGTGGGAGTTTTCCCAGTTTAATACTCATAAGGAATTTCAACTCTACCTTTCTTGATGAGTATGTGGTTCATAGTATAGACTGCAGTTCTCATCGCTTCTCTCCAAAAAGTTTGAGAAACCCTTCCTTGGATCAACATTGTTCTAGCCGCTTCAACTACAATCCTGTTATTCCTTTCTGTTATGCCATTCTATTGTGATGTCCTTGGGGTATACAACTACCTCTTGATACTGTTGTCTTCACAATACTTGTTGAATTCATTAGAAATGAATTCACCTCCTTGATCAGTTCTTAGGCATTTTATCTTTTGACCACTTTCCTTCTCTACTAATGCTCTAAAGGCTTTGAACTTTCCAAACACCTCAGACTTGTCTTTCAAGAATGTGACCCACATCATTCTTGAGCAGCCATCAATAAGAATCATGAAATACCTATCTCCCTGAATATTTCTAGTTTTCATAGGACCACACAAATTAGTATGCACGAGATCAAGTAGGTTTTCTGCTGAAAAAGACTTACCTTTGAAAGTTGAGGAAGACATCTTCTGAAGTTGACATTCTCTTCACAAAGAATTCTTTGGTTTGTTCAACAAAGGAAATCATCTTACTTCCTTGATCTTACTAGCTTTTACAATATTATCAAAGTGCATATGACAAAGTCTCCTATGCCATATCCAACTGTCATCAAACTTCGCCATCAGACACCGACTTATCTTGGCATTCAACTAAAACAAGTTACCTTTGGTCTGCTTACCGATGGCAATAAGTTCACCACTTTTTCCAATTATACTGCAGACTCGACCTTTGAACTCTACAACAAGTCCTTTAGCATTTAGCTAAGCAAGACTCAATAGGTTATGCTTAAGACCTTCTACCCAGTAGACATCATCCACACTGCTCTTTCCATTTAGTGAGATGGATCCTTTTCATTTTACCAAGCATCGCGCATCATTTCCAAATCTAACAACACCTCTATCATATTATTCTGGAGACAGAAACTTTCTCCGATCACTAGTCATGTGGTGAGAAAAAAAACTATCAATAATCCATTAAGTAGAGTTATCAATGTGAGAGACAAGTTCTTTCTTGTCAGACACTTCTTCCTTTACATCTACAAACGCTATGTCCTCATTCTCTTCATCCTCAAATTATTCATCAGTAACACCTTCATCCACTGCAACAAGACAATTTCTTCTATTTCCTCCTTTATACTTTCTAAAACTCTCTGGTTTATCCTTATTGTCATTGTTAGGACAATTAACAGCTATATGTCCTATCTTATTGTAGGAAAAAAAATTTAAAGGAAGCTTACCTCTGTATTTTCCAGTGCCTTTTGGGAGTCTCTTGGCAAGAAGAGCTTCAAACTCTATCATTATCTCTTCATCATCCATACCTCTGCTTTGCATGGATTCATAACTAGTACTTACTTCTTTTCCTTTTCCGGATGGTGCAATAGATTCTCTAAAAGCTGACTCATTCTTCTAAACACTACCATCATAGCTATTCAGCTCATATGGAGTTAACTTTGCAATGATAGAGTCTAAGGATACCTTGGTTTTGTCAATAGACCTTAGTTCTGGAATAGAAACAACTCTGATTGCATAGACCAGTAACAATGATCTCAAGACTTTACTAACAATGGTGGCATCATCAATTGTTCCACTAGTGCTCTTGATATCTCCAACAACAGTCGTGATCCTTATGCCATATTGTTGAATGGTCTCACCTTCAACAATCCTCATGTCTCCAAATTTTCCTCTAAGGGTCTCTTCCTTAGCTTGCTTTACATGCTCATCACTGCCATAATTAGTTTCCAATGTGTCCCATACATCTGTAGGAGTGTCCTTATATTGTACATCAATGAACTCAATATTGGATAAACTACTAATAAGGGCTTCCATGACTTGCCCATTTTCTTCAATCTCTCTTTTATGATCATTGGTTATAGTGGCAGTTGGGGTTAGATAGACATTCTCAACATAGATCCTATGTTGAGCACCCTAACTCTTGATATATATCTTTATTCTATCCTTCCATATTTTGAAGTTATCTCTATTGAACTTAGGAACTTCCCTCTTCATCATTAAGGCAGGATCTTTTTCCTCAAGCGGTTAAGCTTATATCACCAAGGACCTATAGTCGCTTTGATACCAATTGATGAATATTGATGAACAACAAAGACCCTAACTAGTACTAAGAGGTGGGGGTGAACCAGCACATACAAAAACTTCTTATCAACTTATCAAGTTAAAACAATACTAACCGGTTATCTTCATTACTAAACTTAACCATGGCAATACCCGTTAAACATAGTAAGACTTTAGAAAACATAAACCAATAAAACTGAACCCTTCAAATACATTCAATACTTGATAACTAATTCACCCATAAACATATGCATGTGGTACATCAACAACACCATAACCATTAGCTCTACATGCATAATCACTCAAACAAAGAATACTTAATCATCACATAAAAAATGCACAACTCATGACACAGATATTTTTCATGTAAAATCCCCAATGGGAAAAACCACTGTGGTGATGAATACCCACAAGCTTGTTTTGAACTCTTTTGAAGCTCGCTCTATTAGGAGCCTAGTCCGGTTAAAGACTTTACAATAAGGTTCTTCTAGGAACCGATCCTGTTAAAGATAAATCAATTAAGGGATGGCTATATACCATGTTAAAGGTTACTTGCTAGAGGATATAAAGAACTCAATGATCTTGAGTCACTTAGTTAGAGGATTTAAAATAAGCCTATTAAAGCTACCCGGCAAAGGGATTTTCCTTCTATTGAAATGGTTAGAAGACAATAGGTAAAACTTTGATCTGATAACAGTACTATATGCTAGGGCAAGTCCTTTCTAGTTCCTCTACTCTGCAATCACACTTTACACTTTTCTCTCACTGGTCTAGCAAGTATCTCATCACTCGGATAAACACACAACTTTTCCTAAGAACTTACAATAACAAACATCATCGAACTTATAGACAACAATTAGGTTGGTAGCATAAACCCTAAACCCTAAGATTTTAGGTTTACAATTACAGTCGGTCAAATCCTGACCATCCAAATACTTTCCATAGAGTGAAGAAATCTCAAACAAATCACAAGTCATTCTGCATCATCCAATCTTCACCGCACATACAAATCAGTAACTCATCACTCTTTCTTCTCACACTGCTAAGAAGAATGTTCATTCCCAAAGTAGACATTTAATGCAGTCAATCTTCACATGCAAGATCCTCAAGGAAATCCTTCACGTGCACAAAACTAATGTGGCATATTAATCTCATCTTCATCTCTTAGCTAACTCATCACAGAATGTCACTGGTTGCCAAAACGAAAACCCTAGAGCTGAGGCTACCAACCGGTAGTCCCAGTTAGTGAAACCTACACACCGGCTCACTACATCTCTTCATACCGATTCACTTTCACTTATTGACATCAATGACAACATACATTATCATCATATCATCATACCAGTTCATCAAATGCCAACACCAGAAGGTTCCCCCTTCTCAGATGTATTGTATTCAAACTTAGATATATCACCTTTCATCCTATGAGATTGGATCTGTTCATCCAGCATAGAGGAGCTCTTCTTGAATTATCAGGCTTCTCATTGGCCTCAACAAGTTCCTTTGTAAGATCTTCATTTCTTTTCATGAGGGTCTCTCTAAGAGACATTTCCATTTGAAGATCTAACTATAATGCTTATTTTTCTTCCTTATATGCAAGCCAATGTTCATACAAAGTTGCATTCTCCTACTTGATCTTAAATATTTTATGCTCTTTATCTTGGATTTGATCCTAAGCCTTTCTTCTAGCTTAAAGTTCTTCACTCATCCAGATTGTAAGTGCTTCCATCTCTCTTCTCAGGTTAGTCTTCTCACCATTCATCTTTTCCACTTCTTCAACCAGTGCATCAATGTTTACCTCATTGAAAGAGCTACTATTAGATATCTCCAACAATTGTTTGGTTAGTTCTTTCCTTTTAGCTAGTGATGTCTTGTACTTGCCTCTTAGGGTTTCTAGGTTATCCTTGGTTTCAACAAGTTCTCAATCCATCTCTTTATAGCTCATTCCTTCACCCATATTTTCCTTAGGATTAGAGATCCCTTTCAAGAAATTAAGCCTTAAGGAAGTTAGGCTCTAATACCAATTGATGAACTTATAAGACACTAAAAGGGGGGGTGAATTAGTGATAGAAAAAACAATAAAAAATGGAATATCAATTTCACCAATATAAAACTCAATATGCATGTAAGAAATAATACCAAGTATGCTATCACCACATAAAGAATAAACCACATGACACAAGAGTTATACATGGAAAACCAAAATGGGAAAAACCACGGTGGAAGTAAGTACCCACAAGATCCACTATCTCTAGTACAGAGATCTGACCGGCTAAGGTCTACAACACCTGGTTAGCGGCACACCCTATTAAAAGTGTGTAAGCCTAGTTAAGAGCTATACAATAAGGCATGTAAGGACTAGCCCTATTAGGAGCTACCCAACTTACTGGTATTTGCAAAAACAAGTTAATGTGTCACTTGGTTCGAAGATTTAATGAACAGAATTGTTACGATCTGAGTGCACCATGTTAGGAGTGACCTTATAAGAGGATTTTCTTGCTACAACTATTAGGGAGACAAAAAGTAAAAACTACCTCAGTATATCACCTTCTCTGTCTAATAAGATCCACATCAGAACATTACAACATCACAAAGACTTCATCTCTCAACTCCTCTGATTATCGCACTATATGAAATACACAATTCTCTCATCATCTATCACATTGTCAAGCTTATGTATATATATATATACATATCTTCATACCTTATCACATAATTAAAATTATCATAAGGTCGGCTACAACCTTGTTACAATTCCCTAGGTTCAATACATCAAGACAATCATGCATTGTATGCTTTAGTTATATTGGCCACTGACATAACAAATCCAATTCGGTGTCATTTTACCAATCCGAGTCATTTTCATCACTTCCGGTTAAGTCTCCATCAACTAATTTGTTGTGTCAAACAAATCCCATTCACCTGATTGATTCAACATGTGCGGTCATGAACATATCTTCATCTGATAGTCTTCAATGCTACTTTAAAACCACATAATCTAAATCTTCATGATTTTTATGTACCATTTCTTGGATTGTAACACTTTCTACCATTTACCGATTGGAGTCCTAATTACTGGTTTTGATGAAAGTGTCTGTGCTTTACCACTGAAGTCTATCTAGTAGAACTGTCAGACTTAGATATCTTAAAAAACATAGTTTCCATCAATGACAACATACAAAATAATCATCATACATAAATCTAATATCTATACACAACAAACATATATTGGTTGCATGAAGGAAACAGACATTACCGGTTTAGTACAAATGATCAAATGCCAACAATTCCTATTTTTAATAAGCTTTTGTTTATGCACATATAAATATAAAAAAATATTCTATAGGGAAAGACTACAAATGTAATGTAAATGGCAATAGAATTATCTCAATATCTTGTGCCATTCAAGAGATTTTAAGAAGTTAGGTCTAGGAAATTACTTCAATATAACTTCAAATTGAATTTTGAGGGCCTTAGAAACCTCAAGTAGACATTAAAGTGTATTGAGTTTGCAATAAGACCAACAATTTCTTGTAAGTATCTTTAGAAGCTTTCTAATAATATAAAATGATTGAAGTTCCCATTAATATATTAAACATTATGGCTCTTAGATGTTGTATTGAAGGAAATCTATTTTTTTAAGTATTAATAAAATATATATTTTATTGGGAAAATAGACAATTAGAATTTTGGTGACAGAAAATAAGGGATCATATTTAAAAAAAAATTCTAGGTTAGTTTTACATTCTCAAGAAAGAGGTAAAACAAGTTTTATAGTAGATTGCTCTAGTATTTTGGATAGTGGATCTAGCTTACAAATTATTTTAATGGGTGCATTTTTCTATATCATGTTATTTTTAAATGTAATTTCATTTCATTCAAAGAAGATAAAGTGAGTTTTTATTTCATACATTTTTTGTTTATTTCTCCATTTCTATCTATTTGGTTTTGTAAGGCCACAACCCTTTATCAGGTGGTATTAGAGTAGATTTTCCTAAGTGTGTAAATAGAGCATTGAAATTGAGGTACTTTTCACTTCAAATATTATTGTATCTATGAGAAAAGTGAGAAAAATATCTCCAGAGAAGGAGATGCTTTCTATTTCATAATCTTTTGGTTATTCTATGTTCTAATTTTAATTTTGTTTCACTTTGATCTTGCTACTCTCAACTATCTTCTTCAGTATATTGTTTTGGCATCTAAAACACTTGCTTCTTGTTGAATAAGCAAGGAGGATTCTTTCATTAGTTCTTGAATCAAGCTTTCCAAGATATTCTTCATCTCCCCTAATATAGAATTTAGTTGCAAAGATTTTGAAGTATCTAACAACTTGGTAGTCCTTCCATACCACAACTCATAAGGTATCATGGAATTGTTTACTCTCACCTGCACTCTATTAAAAATATACGTAGAAGTATGCATAGCCTCTTTATAGTAAATATTAGGAAATTTAACATCTTTCAACATTATGCTTTCCATTTCTTGAACTATTCCATTTTTCCTTTCTACTTCCCCATGCTACTTAGGGGTCTTAGTGGTAGACAGATGTCTTCTAATACCATGATCTAAATAAAACTTGTTAAAATGATTTTTTGTAAATTCACCTCCTCTATCAGACCTTCATCATTGGATCTTACTTTCTATGTCATTCTCAATCATATATTGAAAGGCCTTAAAATTATCTAATGCTTTAGATATATCTTTCAATAAAGTAACCCATGCCATTCTAGAGTAATGATAAATAAGTATTGTAAAGTACCTTTCACAATTTTATCCTCTTACTCTAGTAAGTTTGCATACATAAATAAGTATTATCTCTAAGAGATTTGAAGTAAAATATTCCTTTCTCTTAAATATTCTCTTTTTCTACTTCCCCATCTGACACTTCTTGCATAGTGTATTTTTAGGCTTGACAATCTTGGGCATATCTCTTACTGCATGTGTAGAGTTGATATTGATCATGTTATCAAAGTTGATTTGTCTCATTTGTTTGTACCAAAATTAGCTTTCACTACTTTGGGTTATCAAATAATTTTATCGTTTGACTTCCGTTGGATGCCAGATATTTCAATCAGTCCATCTACCATCTACAATTAGTCTTCCAAACCTTTTTTTCTTGATTTCACATCAATTCTCATGAAATATAAGCTTATATACTTTGTTGCAAATTTGGCTGAAAAAAAGAAGATTATGTCTTTGTTTCTTCACATAGAGAACATTGTCTATTTTTTTCTTTCCATCCATAGTTATAGTTCCTTTACCACAAATTTGAGTAGCCTCTTCATCACCATTCCATTTTTTGAGATTCATAAAATTTATTCTATCACCATTCATATGATTAGAGAAATTGATGTCAATTACCCATGCATTTAGTTGATATTTTGCAAAAATGGTAGATGACATAATAAATGATCTTTCACTATTACTATTATTAACTATAGTACTAGATTCCTCATAGTTACTATCATTGCCAACTTTTTCAATCATGAGCAATATGTAATCATTTGAATCATTTGAATCTTCTTCTTCAAGTGAATATCCACTTTCTTTAGAATAAAAACTTCTTTGATATTTGTCTCATTTATTTTCATAATGTCCTCTTCTATTCTTATCTTCTCTAAAAGTAGATTTAGATGCATAGTGACCAATTATTCCATAATTAAACAACATCAAGGGTAGCTTACCTTTATATTTCATAGTTCCTTTCTTCAATCTTCTTACAATTTTTTTTCTTTGTTATCAAATTCATCATCAGGATAAACATTCTTTTTCTTTCTCTTAATGTCTTTGAATCTAGCTTCCTTCTTGAAATTGTTCACTTAAATTTCTATCATCTTATAGGTAGTGAGTGTTCCATAGAGTTGATTCATTGTATAATTGTCTAGATATCTACTTTATTCAATGGACAAAAAATTAGGAATACAAGCTTTACGAAGAAATCTAAGTAGCTTCTTTACTACTTCATCTTCACCTAGTTAACCACCAATGTATTAGATATTATTCGTCATCGCTGCTACTAGGACATTTTTTCATTGATGCAAACATATTCCTATGATTTTCTCCCATGTTTTTGGGAAGATCTTATCATCAAGTTTTTGTAGTTTTGGTTCATTGATCACTATTTTGCAGAGTTACGTATTTCCTTCTGTATATTTCGGTGTGATCAGATCTTGTGCTAAGATTATGGGATATTGTTTGGGATGGTCTTGTGTATCTTCATTTCAAATGGATCATTAGTTGGTTCTCCACAAGTTATCATTCTTCATGACAATTGTTGATTGGTTGTGTTCTTGAGCTTTTAGACATTGACAAATGAAGATTTGATAACTATTGTTGGCGCAATTGTTCCTGATGATTTTAACATGCTTGTTGGTTTTTCCTAGTCATGTGTTATTTGTTTTGTTAATCTGTATTGATCGTTGCGCAATTTTTTTATGGTTTCTATGAACCGGTGATGATTTTCATGTTATCCAAATTTTTTGGTGGTGTAGCATGTTGCGGTTGATCTTGGCATGATTTTTGGTGGAGTTGAGAATTTTGGAATTTGATTTAGGTCCTTGTTATTTCATGTAAATCATTGTATTAGTCTGGTGCTCGATCTTTGTATCATGTGATGTAATTTTTCAATTGAGGATTAAGGTTTTAGCCAACATTGTTATCAAGGTTGATGAATTATATATATAGGTGATATATTTGTGTAATTTAGATGTCGATGTTATGTTTGCATTATTAGAGAGTGGTATATGTGTGAATAAGAGATTTATCCTTTAGTGCTAATATTTAAGAGAAATTGGTGTTGTAGAGTAGACAATTGTGCTTAACTAGAATTGTGATCAGGTATTTGGATATGTTATTCATTTAGTTCATTTCATCTGGATTGTAGTCTAAATCTTATTGTAAGTTAGTGAGACTTCCATGAGGGTTGTAACCTTTTAGGCCATTATATTTGAGTAGTGAGCTCTAGGAATTGTCCCTGAATGCATGTGCATTCCCCATTGTAATATTTTTACATTCTACTATAGAGTATCATCTTACTATAGCTAGGTTCCCACCATGGTTTTCCCTTAACTAATTTTTCCATGTAAAAATATTGGTGTTGTGTGTTGTTCTCTCATTTTTCTTATCCTTGTTGTTAATATAGTTTATCAGATCTATGTTTTGTGATAAGTTTATTGATCCAGTGAAGACCGATTCACCCTCTCCCTCTTAGTCTTCCTTCTTTGTTACTGCTAACAATTGGTATTAGAGCTAGATCCTCTGGTAGAAGCTTAACCACTTGAGGAGATGCAGGATGGCAGCTCAATGTGTTATCTTTAGGAAGGATAGTTCAAGGTTTGATGGAAGTGCACTTGAAATGTCTTGGAGAAGATTGTTGGAAGATTACAAAGAATGCCTATTCTGCTCCTCCAAATGGACCAACTACTCTTGATGAGATCAAGGAAGTTGAACACAATATTAGAGTGAAGGAAGCATTATTGAGTGTCCTGACTGATTCTAAGATGAAAAATGTAGTGGGACTTCAGACGGCACATGAGATCTGAGAGAATTTTAAAATCCTATATGAAGGTGATAAACAAGTGAAGGTTTCTAAGTTGCAAATTTTAAAAAGAAAATATGAGATGTTGAACATGGGAGATGATGAGAACATACACTCTTTCATGGCTAAGGTGAATGACCTTTTGCTAAGTACTAGATGTGCTAGTGGAACCATTGAAGAAGATGAAATTATTGCTAAGGTGTCGAGATCTTTGCCTCCTGCTTATAAACATAAGGTTGCTACTATTTATGAGATCTAGAGTGTGACTACAATGACAACAGATATGCTAGTTGGAAAGATTGTTGCATTTGAGTTGAGCGAATTTGGAGAATCACATGGAAAGTCTAAGACTATATTTAGAGCATGAACATCTATATCCGTTAAGAAAATGTATGATCCTGATGAGTGTAGAATATCTAGATATGAAAGAGAGAGAAGAGAGATGCAAGAGGAAGAAAGAGAGATGGATGAACTTGAAGCACTAATTTCCCAGAGATTGCCTAAAGGAGCCGGTAAGTATGATGGAAAATTTGCTTTGAAATGTTTCTCTTGTAATAAGATGGGACATTTTCCTTGTAGATGCTCAAAGAGAATGGATAAGTATGAGAGGAATGATAAGTTTGATAAGCATGATAGGAATGATAGATATGAGAAGCATGAGAAGTATGATAAGCCTTATAAGCCTAACCGGAAGTATAGGAATCAAAAGAACTGTTATTATGTTGTTGATGAAGGTATTACAGATGAAGAGTCAGAACAAGATGAAGTTGTATTCCTTGTCATTAAGGAAGATGGACCTATACCGGTTGATTCCACAAGCTACACTATTGAGGAGAAATATTTAGTTGCTAAGGTTGAAGAGAAAGATGAATGGGTCATTGACAGTGGTTGTTCATATCATATGACTGGTGATAAAAGAAAATTTGTTAGGATGGAAAGATATGATGGTGGAATTGTTAGATTTGGAGATGAAAAAGCCTATATGATCCATGGGAGAGGTTCAATTTTTTTATGGTAAGCACAATACTGATGATGTCTTGAGTGTTGAAGGTTTGAAGCATAATATTTTGAGTGTTCTACATATGGTTGATATAGGTTATGATCTACAATTCAAGGATGGAAAATGCAAGATCCTAAATGCCTCTAATATAGAGATTTCTTCTAGAACTAAGACTGAAGATAATATTTTGCATTTGAATGTCAGCGAGAAAAGTTGTTTGACTGCTTAGATTGATGAAAGTTGGTTGTGGCATAGGAGAATGTGTCGTACGGATTTTGATTCAATGATTAAGATTAGTTCTACACAGGTTGTTAGAGATCTGTCTAATATTGTTAAGCCTTCTAATCCAGTATGTAAGGAATGTCAGTTGGGTAAGTAAACAAGGATTTCTTTCAAGAGAAAATAGTATCTTTAGATGTATTTCTAGATCTTGTGCATATTGACCTATGGGGACCTGCAAATGTTAGAAGTGTGCAGGGTGATATATATTTGATGTTGCTAATTGATGATTATTCAAGGATGATGTGGGTTATCTTTTTGAAGAATAAATTAGAAGTGTTGGACAAATTCAAGATATTCATAGCTAAGGTGGAGACTAATTCTAGATTGAAGGTAAAGTGTCTTAGATCTAATAGAGGTGGATAATTTTCTTCCAGTGAGTTCAATTCATTCTGTGAGAATCATGGGATTAGAAGACAATTATCTGCTCCTAGAACCCATCAACAAAATGGAGTTGTTGAAAGAAAGGACAAAATTGTCTTGGATGTTGCAAGGACTATGTTGATTCAAGGAAATGTTTTGAAGATCTACTGGAGAAAAGATGTTAGCACTATTGTTTACAATTTCAACATAGTTCATATTAAAGATAATATTGGTAAGAATACTTATGAGCTTTGCTTTGGTCATGTTCCTACTATGAGATATTTCAGAGTATTTGGTAGAAAATTTTATATCAAGAGAGATGAAGATATAGGAAAGTTTGAAGCTAGACGTGATGAAGAAGTTTTCTTGGGATATATTACAAAGAGCAAAGCCTACTGGTGCTACAATAAGAGACTAAGAAAGATAGTGGAAAGTGAAAATGTGAAGGTGGATGTGAACCTTGGAAAGGAGGTCAGAGCGTGTGGTTATGATGATGGAAAAGATATTGTTTTAGCCCATGTTCTAACTAAAGAGACTAAGCAAGATGATTTGGTAGAGACAGTTAACCCTGATGTTGTTTCTTCTAGTGAAGAGGTGCAGTAACCTGATAATAAGAACAATCAGAAGACTCTAAGGTATGCAAGACTAAATCATTCTGAAAATCAAATTATTGGTGATAAGAATAAAGGTGTAATGACTTGAAGAAGGTTAGTTGCAGAAGAAGTATGTTTGATTTCTAAAGTTGAACCTAAAGATGTTGTTCAAGCTTGCAAAGATAAAAATTGGATGAGATCTATGGAAGAAGAACTAGATCAAATTGAATAGAATAATACATGGGAGCTTGTTCCTAGACCTAAAAAAAGAATGTTATTGGCACTAAATGGGTATTTAGAAACAAAGTGAATGAAGCCAGTGAAGTTGTCAGAAATAAAGCTAGACTAGTTTGCAAAGGATATTCTCATAAAGAAGGGATTTATTATGAGGATGCTTGTACTCTGATGATGAGACATGAAGTTTTTAGACTATTTTTTTCATAAGGTTCTTATAAATATTTCAAGATATATCATATGGATGTCAAATCTCCCTTTTTGAATGGTGATCCAGAGGAAGAAGTCTGCATTGAGCAACCTGATGGATTTTCATTATCAAATGATTGGGACATGGTATCTAAGTTGAAGAAAGCTATTTATGGACTGAAGCAAGCCCCTAGAGCTTGGTATGCTAGATTAGATAAG
The DNA here is from genome assembly GCF_030272615.1 of Cryptomeria japonica. Classification (NCBI taxonomy): domain Eukaryota; kingdom Viridiplantae; phylum Streptophyta; class Pinopsida; order Cupressales; family Cupressaceae; genus Cryptomeria; species Cryptomeria japonica. The sequence continues at coordinate 576,432,141 of NC_081405.1, forward strand.
TATTTGTTGAAAATGGGATTTATTAAAGGAGGTGTTCACAATAATACATACTTTAAGAATGAGAATGATAACATCCTAATTGTTGAATTCTTTATTAATGATATTATCTTTAGAGGTGATGATAAATTGACTATGAAGTTTAACGGTGACATGCAGAAAGAATTTGAGACGTCTATGATTGGTGAGATGAAATTTTTCTTAGGTTTGTAGACTTCACAGACTGAAAAAGGTATATTCATATCTCAAACTAAGTATTTGAAGGAATTGCTAAATAATTTTAGGTTACATGACTTCAAACTGGTTGGAACTCCTATGGTGATTGATTGTAAATTGTCTAAGAATGATGAATCTCTAAAAGAAAATCAGAATTTTTATATATATATGGTTGGTGGACTCCTATATCTTACTCACACTAGACCAAACATTATGCATGCTATGCGCATAACTCTTGATAGGGTCTACCTATCTTGCGCACACTTCACCTAGTTGGCATTGCTCCATTCCACCAACCTCTCTAGGTCTAACTATGCTCCAAAACCTCCAAGTCCTTCTCAATATCTTCTAGGGTTTTCTCTTTGCCAATCCAAAGGTGGTTGCAACTATTGTTTGACTAGGAACACTATCATCACAAAGTGTCTTCAATATGCTTAATTGTGCCAACTTGACAATGACTTGTCAATTTCACCCCCATACTATTGTGAGTCATTGCAGAGGTGTGGAGGTAGCATTTACCATGGAATTAATTCCATTTGGGTCCATTTTTGGTTTGGATTCACTATCTTTCTTACCGATTTCACCATTTTGTCTAGAAATAGGGCTACAAGGAATGAGCCCCTATTAGGCATCCAAAATCTGATTTACAAGGGCTTTGAGGGAATCGGTCCAAAAGACCCTATAAAAAGGTTATTTTTATTCAAAAAACCCCCCAATCCTAAGATACTTTGTTGGTTTTGGTCCTGCAACTCGCTGTACGATGCCTGAACCCAAAAATGAGGGTTTGGTAGGGTTTCTAGGCCTTTAACCGACAGTGACTGGTCAAGTTTAAGAATTGGGCATCTAGATGACTTGTCAAGGTTTATCCTTTCTACTCCTACTCTTTATGGACCTCATGAATCATCCCAAATGGATTGGCCAAGGTTTGGTAATCACCTCTGCATTATGCACTCAATTTTTACCCTGTCTTCTCTAGGTGGGTTGCTCCTAGACTCGCCTAGAACAAGGTGGTAATCATGTTAATATCCACTTCCAAAACTCCTCCCTTCATATATACACTTTAAAATGGGTTTATTTATATTTCCTAATAGGCCGTGATGTTATCTTGGAGGGATTTTATGGGGCAACCATTTTACATGAAATTGCTATTTACAAGCCAAAACTGGCTATTTGAAAACAAAACAATGAAAGTACAAACTCACAATAACTACAAAGAATGAAATGAAAAAAATTACACTAGAGAAAACCAAATAAATAGAATCCATAATTGGATCAATGGATTCTATCCATTTGTATTCACATTTTAAGCAAAATAAGCCAAAAATAGTCATAACAGTCCAAAAATGAGTAGTTTTAGATTGTCAATCATACAAAATCAATCTTCTAGCCTTTGTAACCATGAAAGAGGAGGTTTAAATAGTATTTCCCATGTGTGTAGGCATTCTAGGGAATTCTCCTTTAGGACAAAAGTTGTCATGACAACTTTTACAACTTTCCACTTTTTGCCTTGCCAACCTAAACAACCTATTACAAGTCATTAAAAAAGACTTTTTAAGAATTCCTAAGATGATTCTAAACCTTTCTAATGAAACACACACCTTGGACCCTACTGGAGTCCTTATTAGGAACCTGACTTGGCTAAGGTCAGTACAAGCCAAAATTATGGAAGGACTATAAGCCTAAGTCCTAGGTGCTCCCACACCATCCTCCCAAACATAAGAAAACTAAGTCACCCTTTTTGGGATTAGTTCCTGATCAATGCCTAACTTCTTAAATGTTGTCTCAAGCACCCATGTAACCTCAACATCATCCATACCCTGCCACTTGATTAGGTGCTCCCAAAAATTTGATACCTTGTCTTCTTAGCAATCCTTGAACTCAATACCATTTTAGCCTTTTGATTTGGTCTTTCTGGTATTTGAAGGTTATTTACATCATCTGATACCTCTAGGTGATTGCAATCTGAACCTTGAATTGGTCCTTTGTAAGAAACACAGTTTGCTATGTTGAAAACTGGTGACAATCCTATGTCACTAGGTAGATCCACCTTGTATGCATTTTCTCCATACTTTGCTAGAATGGCATATGGACCCAACCTTCTCATTTTCAACTTATTAGGTACTCCTTGTTGTAGCCTTTCTTTCTTTAGATGCACCATGACAAGATATCCTACTGGGAATTATAGGTTCTTCTTTGTCTCAACAACTTTTTTCTTAATCTTACTTGTGTTCTCCATCAATGCATGATTGACTGATTCATGTAGCTCTTTCATTGACTGAGAAAAATCTTCAGCATATCCACTTCTTGTTGCTACATTTCCTAAGTCCCTTAGCTCCAATATACCCCTTGGGTGAAGACCATAGGTTGCCTCAAAAGGACTCTTTTTGGTGGTTCAATTTATTGTGTCATTGTAAGCATATTAATCTTGTGATAGCACTTGATCCCATGTTTAACCATACTCTTTGGTAAGGCACCTTAATAAGTTTCCCCAGCTCCTATTTACCACTTCAGTTTCTCCATCTGTTTGTGGATGGTAGGATAATCCAAAAGAGAGGTTGGTGCCAAGCTTTTGCCAAAGTGTCTTCCAAAAATGACTCATGAACTTTGAGTCCCTATCTGAAACAATGCTCATGGGTAAATCGTGTGTCCTTATCACTTCCTTGAAGAATAAATGAGCTATATGGCATGCATCATGAGTAGTCTTGCAAGGTACAAAGTGGGATATCTTACTAAATATGTCCACAATGATATAAATGCTATCAAATACCTTCTTTTTCCTTGGTAAACCTACTACAAAGAACATACTAATGCACTCCCAAGGTCTATTTGGTATGTTGAGAGGTTGGTATAAACTAGCATTTGAAGAAGTGCCCTTGGCCTTTTGAGAAACAATACAAGTCTCCACATAATTTTTCACATATTGATTCCTTCTAGACCAATAGTAATACCTCTTAACCAACTCTTGAGTCTTGTTGACTCCAAAATGACCACTAAGGCTTCCATTATCCTTTTCTTGTATGATATTTTCTCTCATTGACCCTCTAGGCACACAAAGTTGTCCTCCTCTAAACAATAACCAATCTTGCAAGGTAAAATCTGAATGCTCACTATGAAAATTATTTTGATACTCTTCACACCTTTTGGGAATTTGAGAAGTCTTCATCATCCGGGTATAGGTCTCTAAAACTGTCAACATCTATGCTTCTTAACTAAATTTCTTGGACTGTCAAAAGTCTTCTGCTCAATGCATCAACAACCTGGTTTAATTGACCTTTTTGGTGCTTGATTGTGAATGAGTATGCTTGCATATACTCCACCCACTTCATGTGTTTGTGACTAAGTTTGTCTTGTGATTTTAGAAAGCTCAAAGCTTAGTTGTCCATATAGACTACAAATTCCTTAGGAAGGAGATAGTGTCTCCACTTCCTCAAAGACTGCACTAAAGTATATAATTCCAAGTCATATGAGGAGTATTTCCTCTTTGCATCACTTATCTTCTCACTATGGAAATCTACTGGTCTTTCTTCTTTGCTTAGGATAGCACCTACTGCAATATTGCTTGCATCACATTCCACTGTGAAGAGCTTCACAAAAATAGGCAACACTAACACCGGTTGAGTAGCTATCTTCTCTTTCAAGATTTCAAATCCTCTATTTGATTGTTCATTTCACTGAAAATTTTCCTACATTCCACCTCTAATGGTGTCCAACATTGGTGCACATATAGAAATGAATTGCCTAATGAACTTCCTGTAATACTGAACTAGTCCATGGAAGCTTTTCACCTCTATTGCTGACTTAGGAGTAGGCCAATTTATTGTGTCTTCAACCTTGCTAGGATCCATCTTGAGGTTTCCTTGAGACAACACAAACCTAAGGTAAACCAACTCCTTCTTAACAAATTCACACTTGTCCAAGTTCATGGTTAGCTTCTCTTTATACAATCTTTGTAGTACATTTTGCAAATGATTAATATGATCTGCCCTATCCTTACTGAAAATGAGAATATCATCTAAATATACCACCACAAATTTACCTATGAAGTCTTTCATCACCTCATTCGTGAGTCTCATGAAGATTTTTGGAGCATTGGATAAGCCAAATATCATTACAAGCCATTCATAAAGACCCTTCGTTGTCTTGAATGTTGTTTTCCATTCATCACCCTCGTTAATCCTAATTTGGTGGTATCCACTTTTAAGGTCAATCTTGGTAAATTATTTGGCTTCCCCTAAACAATCCATTAGGTCTTCTATTCTAGGAATTGGAAACCTATACCTAATAGTGATCCTATTTATAGCCCTGGAGTCAGTGCACAATCTCCAATTACCACCTTTCTTTGAGGCTAAAATGGTAGGTACAACACAAGGGCTAATGCTTTTCCTAATTAGGCCTTGGTCTAAAAGCTCTTGGATTTGTTTGGAAATGTCCACATTTTGTTGGGGAGTCATTTTGTAAGCTGCCTTGTTGGGTAAGGATGCTACAGGAATAAATTCTATTTGATGGCTTATGGATATTTTAGGAGGTAAGGTGGCTAGTTGTCCATCACTCACTATTCCTTTGAACTTCTTCAATAGGTCTTGAACCTCTATTAGCAAATCTAGCTTCTCTTTCTTGTCTTCCTCTTTAGGCTTCACTACTAATGCAAACCCTATACTTTCACCTTCCTTAATTGTTTTCAAGAACTATTTTTCACTGACCAAAAGGACATTAGGACCTGCTGCCCTCTTTTCACCTTCCTCAAGGATAGATTGGATCTTGAATGTGACTCCATCTTTCTTGAATGAGTATGCATTCTTGGCTCCATCATGAATAGCTTGTCTATCAAATTGCCATGGTCTTCTTAGAAGAAGATGGCATGCATCCATGGCTAAGATATCACATAACACTTTTTCCTTATACCTCCCAATGGTGAAATCCACCCATGCTTGCTCATTTACTAGGACATGTTGGCCTTTATTCAACCAAGTGACTCCATATGGGTTGTTGTGAGGTATCCTTTACAATTTAAGCTTACTCACTACCTCTTCTGACACAGTGTTATCTATGGACCCTGAATCAATGATCACTTTACAAAATTTGTCCATAATATTGCATTTGATCCTAAATAATGACCTCCTTTGGCTAGGCTCTTCTCTAACAAGTTCTTTTATCAAAGTTATTCTTATCATCAATTTCTCCCCTACCTCAGATTCTAATGAAACTTCTGAAGTCTTGCTACTTGAATTCTCTTCTTGAAGGTAGTTCACTCTCCTTTCACTATTTTGTGATGATGATCCCATCTCAAGACACCTATATGTTGTATGACCAAGTTGATTGCAATGATAACATTGAATTGAGGCAAAATATGAGGAACCTCTACCTTGTCCACTAGACCTTCCTCTAAAACCACTATTTGACCCCCTACTTCTATTGAATCTTTCTTTACCAATGCCACTTTCTTGATGTTCAGTGAGTTTAGACTCACCTTGTGTTCTTTGCTCTAAGTGTCTTCCTCCAAAGCCTCCCTTATGGCCCCTATTTTATTTTCCTCTACCCCTGCCCCTATTACTACTTGAGTCATGTTTTATTTTCAGTTTTTCTTCCACTTTAAGGGCAAGTTGATAGCTTTGATGAACTTTCTTTGGGCTCATTACACTGATTTCCTCTTGGATGTTCCATCGTAGTCCATTTAGGTACCCAGCAACTTTGATACTTTCTTCTTCCACCACGTGAGATCTAAGGCTAAGTTTGTGAAACTACTCTAAATAGCCTCTTACATCAAGTTTTTTTTGTCTTAGGTTTTGTGTCTTCCTATGAATCTGCACTTCATAGTCATTGGGGAGATAGACTTCTTTGATTTTGACTAGCATCCCTTTCCAAGAAGAGATCGGTGTTTTACCCATTTTCTTTCTCTCATCCTACAAAAAATTCCACCATGTGAGAGTAGATCCTCTCATCCTAGACTTGGCCAGTTTAACTCTTTGGGATTCAGTTATGTCTTCACACTCAAAATGGTTCTCCATGCTCTTTATCCATTCTAGAACCACTTCTGCCTCCATCTTACAAGTAAACAATGGCATCCCTTCTATTGATTTACCACTTAAGGCTTTCAATGCCTTTAGGAAAAGTTCTTGTTCTAAGACAGGATCAAGTTCAAATACTTTGTCTATCTCTGACACCTCTTGTCCCTTCCCTTCTGTTCCTTCAACCTTTACCAACACTTCATCTGCCTTGGTTTCAATCTCACCAAGCTTAATTTCCAATTAAATCAACTTTTCCTCCATGAGTCTATTCTCTTCCTCCTGATCATCCACTTTCTTTGCCAACTCTAAATTTTTCACCATGGTGTTGTCTCCTATAGATTCCATTAAGGAGATCTACTCACCTAGCCCAAATCTTATAGGCGTTCATACCAATTTGATAGGGTCTACCTAGCTTGCTCACACTTCACGTAGTTGGTGTTGCTCAATTCCACCAACCTCTCAAGGTCTAACTATGCTCCAAGACCTCCAATTCCTTCTCAATCTCTTCTAGGGATTTCTCTTTACCAATCTCAAGGTGTTTGCAAGTAGTTTTTGACTAGGAACCCTATCATCACAAAGTGTCTTCAATATGCTCAATTGTGCCAACTTGTCAATTTCACCCCCATAGTGTTGTGAGTCATTGCAGAGGTGTGGAGGTAGCATTTACCATGGAATGAATTCAATTTGGTTCCATTTGTGGTTTGCATTCACTATCTTTCTTACTAATTTCACCATTTTGCCTAGAAATAGGGCTACAAGGAATGAGCCCCTATTAGGCCTCCAAAATCTGGTTTTCAAGGGATTTGATGGAATCAGTCCAAAAAACCCTACAACAAGGATTATTTTTCTTCAAACACTCACCCAACCTTATGATACTTTGTTGGTTTTGGTCCTCCAACTTGCCATACATTTCCCTAACCCAAAAATGAGGGTTTGGTAGGGTTTCTAGGCCTTTAACCAGCAGTGACTGGTCAAGTTTGAGAATTGGGAATCTAGATGACTTTTCAAGGTTTCTCCTCTCTATTGCAGCTCTATATGGACCTTATGAATCTTTCCAAATGGATTGGAAAAGGTTTGGTAATCACCTATGCACTATGCACTCAATTTTCACCCTGTCTTCTCTAATCGGGCTACTCCTGGACTCACCTAGAACAAGGTGGTAACCATATTAATCTACACTTCCAAAACTTATCCCTACATATATACACTTTACAATGGGTTTCCTTCCATGTCCCAATAGGCCCTTGATGGTAGCACAGAGGGATTTTATGGGGCAACCATTTTACATGAAATTGCTATTTACAAGCCAAAACTAGCTATTTGGAAACAAAACAATGAAAGTACAAACTCATACTAACTACAAAGAATCAAATGAAACAAATGACACTAGAGAACACCAAATAACTACAATATAGAACTAGATCAATGGTTTCAATCCATTTGTATTGACATTTTAAGCTGAGTACATCATCTACTATTGATCCAATATCCTTATCTACTATTGAAGCTGAGTACATTGCTGCTGGTAGTAATTGCACTTAGGTAGTTTGGATGAAGAAATTTTTTAAGGATATCAGAGTTATGTATGATGAGTGTACTGTCATATACTGTGATAATTCTAGTGCTATTAACATGTCAAAGAATCTGGTGCAACATTCAAATACTAAGCATGTGTCAATCAAATATCATTACTTCAAAGAGCAAGTCAGTGAAGAGAAGGTAAAGCTGGAGTATGTATCTACAAAGGAACAAATAGCTGATATTTTCACTAAGGCTTTTCCTACAGATTTATTTGTATATTTGAGAGACAAGTTAGGGGTATCCACCCCCCATGTTGATAACTAGATGCATTAAGTTGCATCAATCTAGTGGATTTCAGTCTTACCCTTTTATTGGGATTGGTGAGTTGATAGTCTGTGTTTTAGGGGAGAGAGATTCATGTTTCATATTCAAAGGAGGAAAGTATGTTTGATTATGTATTTTATGGATCTTTGGCATTTCTATCAAAGGGGGAGAGAGATCATCTGAAAAACTGCTTTATATGTCTTGATCTTAGGGGGTGTTTGTTGGAGATATCTTCTTTCTTTGCATTGATTGTTTTTCACATTCATATGTTTCCATGAATACCAAAGGAGGATATTGTTTGTTATTATTGGTCATTACTATTCATAGGATATATTGTTTTCATTCATGTCAACATATTCCTGTAATTTGCTCCAGTGTGTTTGGGAAGATCTTATCATGCTTTCTGGTATTTCCTATTCATGTATATTTTTTTTTCAATATGGATTGATCATTGTACAATTTTTTGACGGTTTCTATGAATTGGTGATGATTTTCGTGTTTTGTGGTTTTTGTGGTGGTGTAGCATGTTGCGGTTGATCTTGGCATGATTTTTGGTGGAGTTGAGCATTTGGGAATTTTATTTAGGTCCATGTTATGTCATTTAAGTCATTTTATTTTTCTGGTGGTCGATCTTTGTATCGTGTGATGTAAGTTTTTAATTGAGGGTTGACGGTTTAGCCGAGCTTGTTATCAAGGTTGATGAATTATATATATAGTTGATATATTAATGTAATTTAGGTATTTATGTTATTTATTAATTATTATATGGTGGTCTATGTACAAAGAAGAGATTTATCCTTTGGTGTTGAGATTATAGAGCGATTGGTGTTGCTAAGCAGATGATTGTGCTTAACTAGAACTATGATTATGCATTTGTCAATGCTATTCTTTCAATTTTTTTCTTTCAGATTTTAATTAGAATCTTATTGTAAGTCAGTGAGACTTCCATGAGGGTTGTAGCCTTTTGGGCCATTATATTTTAGCAGTGAGCTCTAGGCAGTGTGCCTGAATCCCTATGCATTCCCCATTGTAATATTTTCACATAGTACTGTAGAGTATCATCCTACTATGGGTAGGGTGCCACTGTAGTTTTTCCCTTAATTGGATTTTCCATGTCAAAATCTTGCTGTTGTGTGTTTTGTTCTCAATTTTCTTATCTTTGTTGTTACTATAGTTTATCAGACCTATGTTTTGTGATTAAGTTTGTTGATCTGGTGAAGAGTGATTCACCCCTCTCTCTCAGTCTTCCTTCTTTGTTGATGCTAACACAACCCCTCTAATTCCACTAACCACCTGAGTTACTCATTGTATGTAACTATCAATATTTTCATCCTTTGATATCCTTAGATTCTCAAATTTTCTTATAAGGTTATATAACTTCACTTGGTTTATCATCTTGTCTCCTTCATATATGTTGTTGAGTTACTCCTAAACATTCTTGGTATATTTGCAATCCATCACCTTCAAAAGTTCTATATTAGACAAACCACCTATGATTACATTCTCGGCCTTCCCATTGTTCTCACGGTTTTTGATCTTATTTGGAGTAGAAAGTAGAGTAGAGATAGGAGGATAACCATCTACAATAGAGTTTCAAATTTTGAATCCCATAGAGTTCAAATATGAATTCATTCTCATCTTTTATAATGAGTAGATTGTTCCATAAAACTTAGGAATCTTCTAAGATCCATCTTGTTCCATTATAGACCTACCTTGATTGGTTAAACTTCTTCTTGAAGAACTTGGCTCTAATACCAATTTTTTAATGTACCTTGGGACTGAGAGGGGGTGAATTAGTCTAGATTAAATACATAAATTTAATATTATAATTTATTATGAATTTAATTATAACCTTATCAAGAGTTAAATGAAAGATAAAAACAATGAAGTAGCATGAACAAGACAATACTAGTTTTACATGAAAACCTTAAACATGGAAAAAGCATACTGAGAGTCAACTCAAAGTTTATGAAAAGATTATAATATTATTTCCACCTCATTACTAAGGAAGCACATTGAGCCATTAAGGACTTGTATACTAATATGCACTATCCTCAGGCATGATACAAGGGACTAGCAGGGTGAGACATGTTGTCTTAGAGAAAGATATAAAACTTGTTAAGAAAACAAATTATCTCCAAGTAAGGGCACATTAATTTAAGAATTAATAATTAACATGCCATTAACAAAAATACCTTAAGCAATCTCCAATTATGAAGTCATCATTGAATCTTTGTCTCAAGAAAGAAACTTCACTACAATCACCACTAAATTCTTTTTCAACAAATTTGGATCACTGACTTTGGAAATGATATGATAATGTAAGTGTGAAACACACACATTGATCCACACATTAATACACACCATAAATATTAGTTTTTTATTCTATATATATCATATTCTTCATTACAAACACATCAACTAGATTGGCAATAGTAGAGGACAAACATAGTTCTCTCAAGTCAGCCACCAAAATATAATTGTAGTGAACATTGATTGACACACTAATCCACACCATAAATATTAGTTTGATCTTCTATATATACCATATTCTTCATTACGAACATCAACTAGATTGACTAGAATAGAGGACAAACATTGTTCCTATGAATTCAATAACCAAAACACAATTATGGTTAAAGTGGTCCAATCTAGGAGATAGAGACGACTGAGAACATGTCATATCACTTCTTTCTAATTAGTTTAAAACATTTATCATGCTAGCATACATCCTCTAAAGTTGACAATAATGTAATATATATATACACAAAGAAGTACATTACTAGTTATCCCAAATGATATCTTCCAGATGAAAAAGCCCAATGCAAATCCCCACACGTCAAGGTAGGACCTAAAAATAATGAAATACAATCTTCAAGATAAGCTGAGACACCGACAGATTCATCAGAAGATAAATAATAACTCATGTCATCTAGACAAAAGGAGTTATCTTCACGCCCACATTCAAGTCACAATGCACCATAAAATAGACCATCTAGCATCATGCAGAGCATACTAAGATGTTCCTTGAAGATCCAACATCATTCACAAGTCCTTATTTCTTCTTTCCACATTTAGGTTATATTAGCACAACACACCTGATGGAAAATACTTCACTCTAGAGATTACCACTACTTACATACACCGCACCTACTTTTGAAAATTAACATAAGACATAACACATGTTATCAACTTATCCTTTAAGTTATAACACTCAAAACATCAATGTGGATAAATGGGGAGAATTTTCTAGACCAATTCTAGTAGAAAACCATGTTGTTAACCAACTACAATCACCAACCACATTAACTACAACACAAAGGACCTAAAAATATAGGAGTATAATGTACACAGATCATGAAATGAATTCATTAAATGCAAAGGAATACAAAGAATTCTTATAGATAGACATCAATACATACTTTATCACCAACTTGCTTCATAAACCTCTAAGGATGTGAATGTCCTTAAAACGCCATTTTATGAGTTAACAGTATATACATAGGATCACCATCTTAATTATTTTCCATGCATCTAATTGATGCATGACCACCGGTCTAGTTCTTACTGGTTGGGTAGTTTTCAGTGGAATTTCTTGAGAGCATGGCATTTATTCTAGTTTGATTGTTTCATGTTATGATTTTGGGTTTATTCGCTTGTGTTCCTGATGGTTATCGTGTTCGAGTTTCATAGCATTTTGCATTTTTTCTAGTGTGATGTGGATTTTCTGTATTGACCCGGTTGATATGTTCTTATTGGTTAGTCTGGTAGTGTGTTGAGCGAAGTGGCATCGCGTTGTGATTGATCTCCATGACTTGCAGATCATTGGAGATGTTTGTTTGGACCTTGGCCGGTATTCCCAAAGGTTCGTGCATCATTTTGTGCTTTGGATATATTCTTAGTCATTTGAGCCAACATGTTACCGGTGGACGTTTCATGAACCGGTTGGTCTTTGGGCCGACTTAATTGAGTTATAATTATTTGCGGACGGTATATATGGAGGTTTGTGAATCATTTGAGAAGATAGAAGTTAGAAGATATAAGACTTTGTTTTGAGATCATGCGAAGATGTAGATCTGAAAGGATTATGATCCGGTTGGACTAAGGTCGAAAGGCTGAGGTTCGGATTAGGGTAGAATCGACAGACCATTTTTGGAATTCGATATGATATGAGGATGATCTGCGGATCCTGCAATTGTCTCGTAAGCCTTAATTGTATCCTGGACTATGATACAACATGTGGCATGTGTAACTCTTCATATTGTAATAATATTTATTCAAGTTATTTACCAGTTGTTCTTGCTACTATTTATGGCATCTTCTTACTGATTACCGGTATCTTGTGCATGATTTATGTGTTAAGTTGCAAGGTTGGGTTGTCCTCCAATGGATCTCCTCGCCTTGACTATGTCACTAATGCTCATATGAATATCTCAAACCATCTAAACCTCATCATGATATATTTTCCATAAGCTAGATTATTAGCTTCATCAACTGTGTCAACGCCTCATACAAAGCATAGACATCAAACACCAAGAAGGTGGATAACATATACCATCTAAAACCAATTACCATACATTGTCTATATGAATATCTTCATACCAATCATATAAATCATAATGACAACAACTATCAATTGGCTTCCAACAATCTCCTTATACATTGACAAACATTTCAACATACAACTTATCATCACTTGCTGAACAGTTGCAATAATTCTCTATCCAAACAATCATCATATAATCAATTACAACAACAATGAAGGTCACCATATATTTTTAGACATCAAGTTGACATCAATGAAAACACACATTGACAATAAGGACAATGGAGGCTTTATACAAGGATGTCAAATTATAATGAATAATTGCAAGTCAGTTGCCAATAATCTCCTCATACACTAACAAACATGAACATACAACTTTGTCATCACTTCCTTAATAACTACAACAATTATCTATCTAACCAAATATCATACCATGAACAAAAAGAACAATCAAGGACAACATATATTGTCAGACATCAACTTGACATCAATGGAAACACATATTGCCAACAAGAAGGACAATGGAGGCTTCATGCAAGGATGTGACATTGTAATTCTTTGTATGTTAAATTTTTTTATTTCATTCATCTATTTTTCTTCAATGATACAATTAGGATATTATGTGATTTTTTTGTATTCGTGCTCTTATGATCTCGTGCATGATTGCTCATTTTCTAGTCTAACAAATATAACAAATAGAAATATGTAACAAGTAAAAAAAAATTAATTATAAAAGTAATTGAAACATGTAGAATATGTTGGAATCAATATTGTAAATTAATTAATTATAAGATATCTCAAAAGATTAAAATCTAATATTTTAGAAAAAAAATAGATAATTAAACATGTGAAAAGTATGGATAATTATCAGGCCAATTTTCTTAAACATACCAATAATCATCTCAAAATTTATTGATAGTAATTATATTAAGCTACAATTTGTTTAAACTTATTAAAAAACCATATACATTAGACAAAGATTGAAAAAATCTATTGCAAATAAATGAAATGATAAAAAATAAAATACTTTGATGTAAGTGTATCTAATAAAACTAATTACATAGAGATTGTAAATGATTAAATAAAGTGTACCGTGAAATTAAAGATCTATAAGAAATATATTTTGCTAATGTTAGTTCTGATGAGATTAGGAGTATTTACCAATTTTAGGCAAGTTATTCGTAACAAATATTACATATCCAAATACAATGAGAATATAAATTTTGACTCTATAATACTTCTAAAATAAAATTGGTTATCTTTGTGTTTGAATTAAGCTTCTATAAAAAAATTATGAAAATGCTCATTATTTATTCTTAGTTGGCTTAAAAGAAATATGTTGGCAAAGAAAGAATAAGTTGCCTTAACCAAGCTCCTACTACCTCAAATAAGGTGTTAAAATTGGGTAGGAATAGAACACTAAAATGATTATAAATTACATAATGAATGTATTGTTTAGAATATATTTTATGATATTATAAAGGGTAAGAGGAATTACACTAGGGAATTATCATTAAGATTAAAAAATAGATGAGAACCTTTAACCATTCAAAAACCAATGTGTAAGATAATGCAATTCGCAAATAATTCCTAGTTAGGAAAGAAAACAGCTCAATTAAATATGTTACATCTAAATACAATTTTTTAAATTTCTAATAATAATTGCTATGAAGATAATGGAAAGAAGAATCACATAATACTAACTAGCTACTAAATTGCAAAGCCAACACATAAACCTTTAATTTCATTAACTCTCAATCTTTTCCTAAAACATCTATAGATACACACATATATATACTTCAGAGTAAATATAGATTCTATCAATTAAAATAGTATTAAATAAAATATTTTAAAATATTTGTTAAATATCATTAAGTACATATCAATTTCTTATTTAATAAAAAAGAAGAAGTTATATTTGAATATATATGAAATAGTTTTCATGAAAGACATTTTCATTATAGAAATACAAATAAAAATTAAATGAAAAAAATGTAGATTCTATGTAAAAACAATACTCACAATTATTTACATTTCAACATTATATGAAACAAAACAAATGCTAAAAAAAAAAAAAATTAAAATAAGCACTTTTTGAAAAGAAAGATAATATAAAAATTATTTTGTAGAATAATTAAAAAATAAATTATTAAAACTTATTGAAATCAATAAATTATTATTTTACTTTACTATTAAATTTTATCATCTGTTTCTTATAATTTTCCAATTTTGATATTTTTGCATTACTTTTTAGATTGATAGCCACAAAAATTTAAGAAATGTGACATATTACTATATAGTGTGAAACTTAAAAAATATATTGAAAAGGGGATAATTAAATATTAATTGACCTCTATATTCATTTATAACATTATTTAATTGACCTCTATATTCATTTATAACATATATTGAGCAAGAAGCAATATATATTAACTATGTATTTTTAACAAACAAGATAAAAATAGCGTTAAAAAATAGTATTCACTAAACCATAATCTTAGAACAAGGTAAAGTGTAAGAGATGTCAAAATAAAAATTACATGAAAGGGGAAAATAAAGTTCCATTGATAGTATCGTATTAAGGATAGGGAAACATAGATACTTGTGAAAGCTTTAGATGCAAACATTTATATTGTAATTATCAACAAGAATAATTAACACATTTTTTTTATTAAGATTTAATAAAAACTAAGCAAAGCAATATAACATCTCTATTTAAGCAAAGCAATATAACATCTCTCTTTAATATGCACATGTTTTATATTAAGATAAGCAGGATTTTGAAGGGTCAAAACATTGAACATTGAACATAGAGAGATAGAACAAGGAACATGGTGAAACACCAAGAAAATAGCAACAAGATGACAAAAGATAAAGCAAAAACTATAAACAAATAGCTAACCTATGTTACAATGGTTGGGAAAAGTGTTTCAAAATAAAAAAAAATTTCGAAATACAAGAATTTTTTTCTAAATCATTTTTTTTTTTTAAGACTAGAAAAAGAATTTGTAGATAACCATTTTTTTATAAGAATCCCACATATAATGCCTTCTATTCTTGCTTTACTTATTTTAAATATGAATGGTTAATTGAAGAAGAATAGTGAGGAAAAAACTTCCCATTCTTATTTTCACATTACTTCCACTATTTAGCTATTTATAATGACTTTCTCTTGTAATATTCTTCTTTTCATAAATATAATTGATTATTTCATTAGCTTTAACATGATTATATGTGTCTTTGACACTATTCACAGCTAGAACCCTACAATCAGACATTTAATTATGTATTTTATAGGCGTCCTCTCTGTGGCTGCAGATCCTGTTCTTTGCACTAAGCCTTGATTCACCCCTTCTACGCCTATGGCATTCAGGTGGTACACATGATCTTTGAGTTTTTACACTAGGATAACTCTTGTTAATATATAATTTATAGGTATTCTCTTTGTTGCTGCATTGACAGGAGATACTCTTCTTTCCACTACGCCTTGATCCAGCTCTTCTACGCCTACAAGATTGAGGTGGTTTACATGATCTTCGACTATGTGCAGTTGGGCAACTTCTATTAACATGTATTTCATAGGTATCTTCTCTGTGCTTGCACTGATGAGAGATCCTCTTCTCTGAACTATACCTTGATCCACCTCTTCTATGCCTACGAGATTTTGGTGGTTCGCATGATCTTTCAGTTTCTGAATTAGGATAACTCGTGTTAACATAGATTTTATACGTATCCTCTCTCTGGTTGCAGTGACAGGAGATTCTCTTGTTTGACCTAATCCTTGATCCATCTCTTCTACGCCTACGAGATTGACGTGGTACGTTTGATCTTCGAGTTTTTCTATTAAGATATCTGCTGTTAACATATTGATCATTTCGATATTCACATTCATTACCACGACGTATTGGTAACTCAAACTCTTCCCTATTAACATAACTAGCCGAAATTGGTGATATGGTACGCCCAGATTGTGACCATTGCGGCTCCCCTAATAAAGCCCGTAATTCGTCCAGCTTGTCGCAGATGTTTTCTAATGGTTCATTAAACGTACTTATTGAACGGGTAGATATGTTGGCATTCTCAAGTATGTGGTTACGTAAACTGTGATATTCAATTTCTAATTTGCTTGACTCTTGTTTTAAGGCAAGCACACGGTCGCTAAGATCATCCAAACACTGGTGAAATGATTGTACAATGTCTTCCTCTTCGTGCTGCCTCTGCTCCATTTCACATAAGATCTGCTCATCAGCCATGTTTTGGCTTTGCCTCAATACTTGTACAGTAATGATACTAGTTCTAGTTCTAATAGAGATGATATTTCCGTGGAGTTCTCTACCCTCTTTATCTATCTTCCGAAGGGGTTGATTGGAGATTCAAGAGGTATATTGGGCCTGGCGCTTCAAATTTTGGATTGTTATTTAAGGCGCGTAATAAAGACTAAAACAATCAAAATTATGGTAAGCGTGGCTCGCCTTAGTATAATAATAAGAGTTATCACTAAATCTTTGGAAATGGATGGGTTGACGCTGGTTTAAGAATAAAACTTGCTTATCCGGTCGTCGAAAGAAAACTTTAATCCTTTTTAAGAGCTTTTGTCAGTCTTTCAAATTAAATTAGAATAGTGGAAAAATAATCAGTTATAGTGCTTGTAGACAATTTTTAAATTAAAGATAAATATTAAAAAAATTGTATATTTAATTTTTTTTCAATAAAAGTGGCAGTGATAATGAATAATTATATTAATAATAGGAAAAATACAAAGTAGTTTCAAAACTCAATCCTACACTAACACAAGAGACTAGTGACAAAAAACCTTCTCAGAATCCCCAATACAAAAAGATCCAAATAAGGATCACAAAATAGGGGAGCTTAGCATACAGCTACAACTGAACAAACATAGATAGAGTGCTAGATTTACATTCCATTTTGAAGGTACCAGTTAGTAGGCCCTACCTCAGGAGGCCTAGATGCCACAACCACTTCGCAACCCTCCTCAGGAGGAACCACTTGCAAGGGCACCACCAAATGAGGGACATATCTAACCACTGCCATTGTATCTAGAAATGAATGAATTGCAGTAAAGACATCCAAAGGCATTGCCAAAATTCTAGGAGCCACGTGATCTAGCAGTGTTTCAAACTCTAGCAAAGTGTCATCATACCTGTCATAAATTAAACCACCCCTAGCTATACCACGGGGGCTTCACTGGCTAGGCAATATTATATCATGTGCATTCATTTTGGGGGGTGTAATATACCAAAAATGAGGGTACAATATATTGCCTGTTGGTGAAAATAGGGGAGATTTTAATCCGGGCTATGGAAAAAAAACAATATTTGGTGAAAATAGGGGGCTTTTAATTCAGCCTATGTATTGGGAGGGGGTGATAAAAAAGGAGTTTGGGGCAATATTTTTCTAAAATATGGGGATTCTTTAGTATGGCATGAATGCATGTGCTATAAACTGGGTTCATTAAGTGAAGCCCCCATGAGCTATACACAATAATTCTCCATGCCAACCATTAGAAATAAGCATAGTAAGAGACACAAAGCCACCATCGGAAACAACCCATTATCAAAGCAGTAAAAAGACATAGCATTATCCACATCATCAAAAGTAAAGAGGGAGGAAAGGAGAAATGTATCTGAGATATCCTCCACCAAAGAAGAATCCAAAAGAAGATCCATACACTGTGAGAAACTGAGAAGCACCTTCGGAGAGAGGTGAAGCCAAATTTTCCACTAGCCATATTTTACCAACAAATTTTCGAATAGCATAATCAACATCTAGAGTATGCAAATTAAATAACATTCCAACCTTCTCATTGTAAAAGATATGCGAGTCCTAAAAATCTCAAATTTTGAAACCAATGAAACCATGTACCAAGCAATATCGGTCTCCGTTAACATGGAAAAGTATAAATGACTTCCCAAAAAAACTCACAAATCAATATATAGGAATTAGAAGCATCATTGTACCATTAATAGTAATAAATTCATATGTGTCAACTAGTATATTTGCACAAGAAAAAAGGAATATTTAACACCAAAAATGGCTGCTATGCATCAAGCTCAATAACATCTACATGCCACAATAATCATAAAACCTTAATAAGAAGAAAGCAATTATTAATACTTCAAATGTGGTGACATCATAAATTAGCCAATACACTAAGAGTGCCTAATTGAGATCCCCAAGGCACAATGGTCATGTCAAAGGAAATATGACGGTATAAAATAAATGTCACCACACAAAGGGAAGTACCATACAATCAATCCAAACTCATATAAGCATGTATATGTTCTCAAGCAGGATGCCATCGGGCCTCAAGCCATTAAAATCATGTAGAATAAATAATCATTTAGAAATAATAGAAGGCCACAAAGACCCCACCATCTCCTAATATATGACCATCTCATTGATTGTCTTGTTTGCTAACAAATCTACAACCAAATTTGCCTCGTGATAACTATGAGAAATATGATAGAATGAAAATGATTGAGCTGTAATAAAATATTATCCAAGAGATACTGTAACTACCAACAATGTAATTTTTTATTGAATAAATCATAAAAAACCAACATAGAGTCACCCTCAATAATAATTTTATCCATTTTAAGGAAGATGGCCAACTCCAACTCAACTTTGTTATTTGTCCTAGATGACACCATTCTACATGTAGCTAAAACAATTTGTCCCAATGAATCAAATAGTACAACCCCAATCCCAAATACTCGTAGGTTACCCTAAGATGCACCATCAAAGTTTAGTTCAAATTTACTAGAAGGAGGGGGAGACAACTTAGCATGTTCCCTCGACACGTTAATCTAGTTTTGACTGAACCAGCTTGAGGTAATGGCCGAAGAAAATTCTATTTTGAAAGCATTTTATCATCCCAAGAAGAAAAAGACTTGGTATGAGATGAATTTTTATAAAAATAAGTCCAAAACATCTCAAAAATAGACTTCTCAATCTTAACAATCACCTCCTCAATGGAGGAGAATTTCTATTCAAAATATTGATCTTTTTTTTTCAACCATAAATTCTACACAACCAAACAAGGACTAACACCCCAATAACAAGATAACATGGACTCATAACACATTGAAGGAAAAATCAGAAACTAAAATTACAACAAAGCATGAATAGAAGAAGACCAATCCATCTTAGAAGAAAGACAATAACAACAATCCATTGTAAAAGGGGCAATAAAGGAATAGATGATCAGAAGAATCCATAAAGTAACCACAAAAAACATAAGGGAAAACTCTAGTAATACCCAACCTATCCAACCAAGTTCCAGTTAACACACTATCCTGATATGCCAACCAAGTAAAAGCACCAGCCTTTGGAAGGGAAGCAACATTCAAAAATAACCTAATAAGAAACTTGGGAAGGGAAGAAGTATTCACCAGTGAAGCATATCCCTCCTTAACAGAGTAACCCCCATTCTTAGACCTTACCCAAATCAATTCATCTTCCCTTTTAGTAAAAATAAATCAACCTCTTGGCCAATTTTTAGTAATAAGTAGTCTTTACATCCTACAAACAAAGAAAGAAATCAATTGATTTCCACTTTGTAATAGAAATAGGACCCGAAGAATCCATCAAGAAATAATCGACAACAAAAGTACCCCACAAATCTTCCAAATTCACCTCTAATCCCTTCCAATCCTTGACATGACCCAAAGGAGAATGACCATTCCAAGCATCATCCCAAAACCTCTCCTTACGACCATCATGAACCAACCAAGATAGATGAGGAAATATCACACATGTACAAGATGACAAGAAATTCCAAATCTTATAACCCCGAGGGAAAAATGTTGTAGTGAAAATCCTATCCCTATCGGCCCCATTTAGATACTTCACAATCATAAGCTTTCCCCATTTAGAGTTGGGGTTTTGGTATAATTTCCAAACAAGATTAGAACCCAACACCTTATTTTGACAATCCAAGCCATGAATACCTACACCACAAAACTGATTAGGTAGCCAAACCCTGTCCCAAGCTAAAAGTGGGATCCTAGCTTTACAAATCACATTGTCATTCCAAATAAAAGATTGAAAGATCTTCAAAAGAGAATTAGAGAATTTCTTAGGGAGCTTCAACACTAACATAATATAAACTGGGATAGCACTAAGCTTTGTTTTAGTCATCAAAATCTTGCTCACAAAAGATAACCACCTATGCTTCTAAATAGAAATCTTACTCAATATCATTGAAACAATCCTCTCCCAAAACTGATGCTTCTCACTCCGTGAAAAAAAATAAAATACCTAAATAATTGCAAAGAAAAGAGCCAACAAAAAAACCCAAAAATATGATTAACCTCTGTTGAACAATAGGGGAGATATTCATGAATATTTTTATTTTCATTTTCTACATTCACTAAGTAACCAAAAGCACTAACATATTCATCAATGACTACTTTGATAACTCTAGATTCTCTTATAGAGGCTTTGACCAAACATCAATATATTATCAACAAATAAACAATGTGTAAAAGGGAGATTGATATTAGCAATCTTAACACCTCTCCAATTACCAAAGAAGTAGTCATAATTGACCAATTAAGCCCTTCAGTCACCAGTATAAATAAGAAAGGTGATAAAGGGTCCCACTGCCTCACTCCTCTAGAAGACTAAACAAAACCACAAGTAGACCCATTAATAAGAATAGAAAATCATGCAGTGGATATACAATAAAAAATCCACCTAATCCATTTCTGAGAGATCCCAAACCTCTTGAGAACCTAAATCAAGAAACACCAATTCACCCTATCATAAGCCTTCATCATATCTAGGTTAAGCACCATAGAAGACACCCTCTTAGTCATAAAAAAAATGCAATACTTCATGAGAAAGAATAGTACCCTCTAGCATCTCCCTGCTAGGCACAAAACCCCCTTGCTCATCTAACATTACTATTGGAATTAAAAGTGCCAACCTTCTCTAAATAGCCTTAATCAAGATCTTATAAATAGTGTTGCATAAAGAAATCAGCCTCAATTGTGCAAAAGACCAAAGATTATTCACTTTAGGAATGAACACAATAAGAGTATTATTAAGATCTATACGAATAGACCCATTCCTCCTAGATTCTTCTAGGGCTAACAGAATGTCAATACCCAAAAAATTCCACACTTCTCAAAAAACAAAGCCATAAAGCCATCTATCCTAGGGGATTTCTCAGGAGTCATAGAAAATAACACCTCCCTTAATTCTTGCAAAAGAAAATTTAGCCAAGAGAATTCTATTATGTTCCTCATTCAAATAATGAAGAATTGCACTCAATAAACCATCACTCAATACCATAGCCTCAACAGTTAAAAGTCTCTTAAAGAAATTGATAGCCACAAGGCTAATAGCATTTCTATCTTCAAATACCCTACCATTTGCATCTTGGATTGAAGTAATCCAGTTCCTCTATCTTGTATTCTTAGTAGATGCATGAAGAAACCTAGTATTCCTATCACCCTCTTTCAACTAAACCTCGCTAGATTTAGATTTCCAATAAAGCTCTTTCAGAAGACAAACTTCCTCAAGCTAAGAAGATAAATCCTTCTACAGCTGAAATGAAGTAGAATCCATACCTTGCCTAATTAAAACCTTATTAAGATAAGCCATCTCTTTTTCAAGTCTAAGTTCTCCCTAAATTTTTTTTTTAAAATATAGTCAATTCCACTATTTGATCTTAGATTTCAGAAACTAATGTTTTTATGCTAATTGATACATTTTAGACCCCAATAGTAATAGTGCATTTGTCCACCAATACTTAAGAATAGGGATAAATGAGGTATCACAAAACCACATCAGTTCAATGTTAAAATGCACCTTCATAGGAGCCCTACTTTCAAGAGTCATGAGTTGAATAGGAAACTGGTCCAAACTAGAATTGGTTAAGCTAGAGGCAAACGCATCCAAATCCCCAAACAACCAATTATCTGAAATTAAGAATCAATCAAGCCATTAAATAATCTGGTCAAAACCTAATCATTTATTATTCTAAGTAAAGGTACCCTATTTAGGAACACAATCCAAAAGACTATTGGAAGTAACAAAACCATTAAGAACTCTCCAAATTGGGTTGTTGGACCAACCGCCCTACTGAAGCCATAGGGGCCTATCAAGCATTATTCTTGGATCGTCAACTTAATTATAAATAAGTATGGATTGAAAAATATCCAAACAACATTATTCAATGCCTAAACCTTCTTTGACTATTGAATGTTGTATTAATTTATCAAAGGAAATTATTCGGTCTTTTGACAAATGTTTCCTATCCCATGCCTATCAGAAAACTAACATGGTGGCAGATTTCCTTGCCAATAAAGGGGTCAGGGCCAAAGATAGAATAATATGGAAAAAAGGTGACAAGTTGCTTGATGATGTCACCACCCTATTGAGGTATGACATAATTCATGGAAGGGAATTTAATATCCCTTCAATTTAATAATTATGATGGTTCTAATTTTTCTTTGTGTCATTATCTTTCTTTGTCACTATCTACAATGATTTTGTGTGTGTGAGCAGATTAAGGAATTTTTCCCTACATGCTTTCTAGGTGTTCTGGGGGCCTTCCTAGCTTTTTAGTTTGCAAAGTCCTACTCCTTCATTAAGATCTGCAATTTTCAAGATGGGAGGTGGGAGACACCTTGTGGAACCAATTGATTATGATGGCCTGAGGAATAACCCTACTATCTGGCATTTTTTTGTAAGGGTGTAAGAAAGTTATGTAGTAGAACAACTTTATACACTAACCTTGATTGGAGGGTAATGCAAAAACTGATGTAGCCATAACTGGTAAAAACCCTCAAAAGAGTCAATCGGCTTATGCAGCGAGGGAAACATAACAAAAGAAGAAAGAAAACATAACAAATTCACATAAACAGATCATATTAAAGACATAGAACTTCCAACAATAATTTGACAATTATTATATTATCATCAAAGAAAATCCGGTAATTAACTGGTTACATGCAAGCTTCAAGCCAGATAATATCCAACCAAGACTCTAAGAGTCAACCAAATCACAACATGAGAATCTCAATCCTTATTTTGAGTTCTAATTCCTCTGCCCCTATAAATGATTACCTAACATCATATTTATACCCATCGGAACACATATGGGTCGGCCTCATAAGATTACATTCACCAATGCATTAAAATGAAACGTGTATTTAGGTGAGCCCTAAGAATAAAGTAAATCTTTCCAGAAAATAACAACCAAGTGATGGAGTTTAGTAGGAGGGTCGGCCACATGCTAAAGAACATTAGAAAAGCCCTAAAATAAATCCACATACCAAGAATCATGCTGGTAATGAAGGAAAACCAACTAGTAAGCACAAGAACTACCTTAGGAACCCAGAAATAGCTAACCGGAAGTGATAACTGACCCAAAAAGAGCCCAAACAAAATCAAAATCTGGAATCAACCACATGAAACTGCTAGGAAAACAAAATAAAAGATCTTCCATGAAGAACAAGAAACTACTGGTGCCAACCGACAAGGACACAGAAAACTGGACAAAGGATGAAATAAGAACAAAACTGAAAGGAAATATTTTTGGTTGATGCAAGATTGTCGATCGACCGGGGATGCTCCTACATCAGACAGCCTAGCTAGAAAATGATGTTACCTGAGAGGCAACTCATGAACATCTAAAAAGATTTGGAATGAAGATCTCATGCTCATTTATGATCTAGACATCTTTTTTGTCTGCCAACCTCTGCTTTGGCTCTTTCAGTACCTCAATCGGCTCCTCTAACCCCTAAACCCCATTGTTTCTATTTCCTTTCTTCTCATCAACACATTGTCTCTATTTTTGCAACTCTCATATGATTCTCTCATAAGACTTTATCCAGTTAGTTACCATCAGCTCTTTGTTATCCAGTTCCACCCATCTATCAGGTTCTACTGTTAGATCCTTCTGCAAACTCATGTCACCCTTTGGTATAACCTCTACAACTAGTTCTATTTGATCTTTCTTCAAATCCTCTGGTATAACTTCTGCAATTAGTTCTATCCATCCTTTCTATATAGCCCCTATCAGCAATTTTTTTGTAGTGCAACTTCTCTCAAGACTCAGTTTCTTCACCTCCTTCTCTTTCTCCTTTAAATAAATCAATGTGAACTTATGCCCATCTTTTTCAATAGTAAATAGGTTTCTTCTATAGTTTTAAATAGATCCTCTATCATACTTCCAAGGTTTTCACAACAAGACATGACAAACACTCATCGACACTATATCACATAAAACTTCATCTGTGAAAGGACAAATATTGAAACTCACCAGACACTGCTCCTTTATCTATATCTTATGATCATATTGTAGCCAACTCACCTCATAAGGACAAGGATTCTTAAGCCTCTTCAACCCAAGCTTCACAACCATCTCCTCATATACTAAATTATCAATGCTTCCACTATCGACAATGACCTTGCAACACTTACCACCTGATTTACACACAATCCAAAAAAGACTCCTCCTTTGAGTAGATCTGGTATTCTTACTTCTCAATATATGGGATTCTCCTTGCTCCAGTGCACAGTCAGATCCAGTACCATCACCTTCCATTTCGTCACTTGCCACATAACTTCTTTTGATTCCTTGCTTACATTCACAAGATCTATGTCCGATTTCTCCACACTTAAGCATTCACCAGAAAATTCTCTACCTGTACTACTACTACCTTTCCTTGGTGTCTATTGCTCCAGATCTTTACTCCACTTAGATTTTGACTCTTCTTCAACAAGTTTCTTCATATTATTATTTGAATCTTGAATTTATCCTTTCCCTTATTTGGTTGTCTTCTCCTCACTTTCTCCTCAGCCTTCAAATCATACTAGTAAGCTTCTTCAAGTGTGTAAATATTCAACATACTCATCTCAACTTGAATGTTAAAAGCAAGTCCATTGATGTACCTTGCCACCTTTTCTCTATCCTTCTCTCTATGTCCAAATATGATTACGACCATGTAGAATTCCTCAGTATATTCCTTCAGAGTCATGTTTCTCTATTTTAGGTTCTACAACTTCTTGAACAACTCCACTTCATAGTCTTCGAGTATGAACTTGGCCTTCAATCATGCAGCCATCTGTCTCCATCGGGTGATCTTTAATTACCCATTCTCCACTCTGTCTTTTTGTAACTCTTTCCACCATAAGGAAGCATGCCCTTTCAACTTGGTCTATGCCAACTGGACTCTCTGTGGGTCCTTGACATCCTCAAAGTCAAATTAGTCCTCCAACTCTCAGATCCAATCGATCACATCCTCCAGGTTCAGCATTCTAGAAAAGTTAGAAACCTCAACTTTATACACTTTACATGCTTGCGCCAGTGCTTTTAAGAATATTTCCTCTCTCTCATCTCTAATCCTTCAACTTCCTCAATCTCATCACCGCCTTCCTCATATTCATCCTTAGAATTAGGGTTTCTTCACAAACCAACCAAAGCATATTGGATTTCATTCCTCACTTCATTCTTGAAGTCTTCCATTATTTTTTCTACCCTTCGGAGGTTTGTTCTCCTCGACAAAATCTCTTCTTCCACTCTAGTGTTCTGCCTACCAGTTTCAATTGCCTCCCCTCAGCGATCTATTGAATACACACATAGCCTACCTCCAATCAATGATCTATCCACCTCAAGGAATACCTCAATATTTGCCAATGATTCTTCCACCAGTCAGTCCATAACCAGCTCTGACACCACTTGATGCAGTCATAACCAGTAATAACCCTCAAAAGAGTCAATCGACTTATGTAGTGAGGGAGACACAACAAAAGATGGAAGAAAACATAACAAATTCACATAAATAGATCATATTAAAGCAATATAACTTCTGACAATCATCCATAAATCATTCTATTATCATTAAAGAACATCTGGTAATTAACTGGTTACATGTAGGCTTCAAGCCAGATACTATCCAGCAGGGACTCTAAGAATCAACCGGATCACAACATGCGAATCTCAATCCTTATTCTGAGTTCTACTTCATCTTCCCTACAAATTATTACCTAACATCATATTTATACCCACCGCAACACATCCGGGTCAGTGTCATAAGATTACATTCATCAATGTAGGAAAATGAAACATGTAATTAGGTTGGCCCTAAAAATTAGATAAATCTTTATGGAAAATAACAACCAAGTGATGCATTTCAGTAGGAAGGTTGGCCATAAACCAAAGAACATCAGATAAGAACCAAAATGAATCCACACGTGATGAATCATGTTGATAATGAAGGAAACCCAACCGATAAGAATAAGAACTACCCCGGTAACCCAGAAATAGGCAACCGGAAGTGATAATTGACTGGAAAAGAACCCAAATCAAATAAAAATATGGAATCAACTAGATCAAACCGCTAGGAAACTCAAAACAAGATCTGCCATTAAGAACAAGCAACTACCGGTGCCAACCAGTACGAACACAGAAAACAGCTCAAAGAACAAAACAAGAACAAAACTGAAAGGAAATATTTTTGGTTGATGCAAGATTGTCCATCAACTATGGATTCTCTTGCATCATAAACTTTAAAAAATATATATATATATATAATTCATACCACAACATAGAAATACAATGATTTATGTGGGGAAAACCCTTTCAAGAGAACAACCCCACACTCCAAAAGCAGCTCAATATATTATTCAAAAATTGATAACATATTACAATATACTTGCAAATAAAACTATTTGTAGGAGTAACACTAATTAGAGATTCAAAGGTAACTCAATAGCCATAAGACTCTTACACATAACTTCTATCTTATGTACATAATATATAGGAGATACAATACAAGAAACCATAAAAGGGTATTACACAACCATGGGCTAAAACCACCCAATAAAGTAGAACCGAGCTTATCTCCATTAGAGATTCTCTATGAAAATTCAAAACACACATCAATATGTGTTCCTCACTTTTACAACTTATTTATGTGTTTGACATAATTAATATTTCCTATTTCAGGAGTCCAAACTTCCAGAGGCCATAACTTGTGAATCGTGTGTCTAATTGATGAAATATTTGAAGCATCAAAAATCTCGCAAAGTGATATATCACCTTGTAAACTTCTATGCCATTTAAACCCACTTTTCAATAATTTTTGGAGCCTTTAAAGTCCACAAAATTAATTTTAAACCTTTCATCACTCCCTCTAGAAATAAAAACTTTAATATCTTCAAAACTAGCTATGATCTTGCGATGATAATTTACAAGCATGCTCATCTAACCAACCACAAGATTCAGAGAGAATTTCACACCATTTCATGCTCAAACAAAAACTATAAATTGTAACTTAATGTAAATTAAAGCTTGATACATCGTTTTCCCAAAAGAGGGGTGGGTTTTTCCCCTATGTTAAAAAGCTTCATGGATGGGACCCAAATGTCATAAATATTTTCACTGAAGGATGGAACAGAGGGAAAATTTCCCTTTTTAGGAGGAACGTGACCATTGATAAGAGTGTCATTGTTGAGATAACAAGTCGGTCTATGGATAGCCTCAAGTTTTATATAGAGACGAAATACTATGATATTGTTGTGTTGAAATTCCCTAAACTAACATGGAAAGAGAGGACTTGGTTAGGGTTTTCACGAACAACTATTAAACATCAAAGATTAAGCTGGTGTAGGGAAAGATTTGAAAGGTCATTATGGAGTACATTACCCTAGATGAGCGATTTACTAAAGCCTTTAGCTACCATTTTTCCCTCCTCAACCATTTCAGGCACCAGATGAGGGTCTATTTTCCCTTTTACTTGCTATCCTCCCTTAATTCCATCATGAAGGACAATAGGAAAAATCCTATTTTCCATAAGGGTCTTGTTGTTTTGATTTTTTAGCATTTTCAAGCCAATTTTGCCCCATTTAAACCCATTTTTGCCTCGAAAGAGGATGAATTTAATACTAGCTATTCTAAGGAGGAAGAGTGGAATACAAAGATGGAAGATGAGGATTATGTTCCTCCCAAAAAGGGGATCAAGAATAGGATGGACAACAAAAAACCATTGTCGGGTCAAAACTAAATTGAGGGTGTCATGCCTATGAAGTGTATACCTGTTCCTGCAACACAAAACATGCAATAGATCACTACAAGCATGGTTAAACAATTTAAAACAAAGAAAGAAACAACCATCACTAAGCGATCTATCGCCTCCTAGTAAATGCGAGTATGAATTTTGCTCTTTGATCTGGTGATGCAAATTCCAGTGACCTGACTACCCTTAAATGGATGATTTAAATGATAAATGATGCATTTAAGATAGAAATAGTGAGATTGAGCTACATGATTCTATGATTATGCTAGAAAATAAGTTAGAGTTAAGCTAAAATTGAACATGATAACAATGCTAAAATGATATTGCTAAGACATATATGACTATAGTAACAATGCTTCAATGCAAATGAGATGAGATTCAGGATCCTTTGAACTCCAAAATGGGGTCTATTTATAGGATTTCCAAGGACATGGGTGAGGTGGTTGGAATCAGTGGTTAAATTGGAGGAGGTTGAAGAAGAGGTTGGATTAAAGGAGACAATGTCATCTTCATGGTGAGAAGTGTCAAGAGGCCTCTAGAAGAGGTTCGATGAAAGGGGACACTTAGTGACAAGTGTCACAAATCTTTTCTCATGAGAGGGAAAAGTGTTCAAGGAAAGGGGACATGTGGTAAGATGGAATGGATTAGGTTTAGAAGGGGTTAGGTTAGGTGGTTAGAAGTTACGAGAATTTGAATTTAAAAATTCAAATAATAGGAAAAGGATAATTAATTTTGATAAATCATTAGTTGATTTGTTTTAATTAATTAGGTGATTTAGAAGAAATAAATTGGATGAGGGGAATTAATTAATCAAAGGGGATTATTGAAATGAACTTATTAAATAAATCCTTAGATTTATTAATAAGTAGGGGAAAGGAGGAATTTAATCAAATTGCATAGTGAATTCAATTAAATTAGGAAGGGGGATTAATTAAATAATTACTTATTTAATTAATTATCCTCAAACCATTTTTAGGTGTATACATTTTGTCCCTCTTTGAAGCGAGGAGTGATGATGCATTCATTCAAAGAATAATCTCATTTTGATGATGATATTGGTTCTATAGGATGCCCCAGCTCTTGATTACGATACGATGATGCCCCCTCGGGAGACCAATTGAGATAATTGATCTTTGGAGTTTTTTAAATTTTTGCAAAATTGATATCCCGATAGATTATTGGTTTGATGTCTACAATTGTGATTGATGAAAGTGCGAGCTCTACAATCATGGTGATGTGGTTCTTGATGACTGATAAAGCTTGATTGATTTGATCGATAAGATTGAGATTCAATCTAGTTTCAGGAATGATACCTCCTGTAGAAGACAAAGATGATCTAAGCATCTCATTTCAGGAATGATATATCCTATATAAGACATGATCAGAACGTCTGGTTTTAGGAAAGATGCATCTTGTATAAGACATGAGAGAATCAATTTAGATGTGATTGATTGATATAATTGATAAGATTGATTGGATAAAGAACTGAAAATTTGTTGATATCAAGTTGCAATAAGATTTAGATATGTTGATGTTGGTTTTGATGAGAGGGTAGCATAAGATTTTCACTGGGTCGACAATATCTGTAGAGATATGAGTCATCATTATGATTGTGTATACACTTGTGATGATACCTTGATGATTCTTGTGATAGATTTAACCTTGGATAAAAGTAACATGCGGGATCCCATGCAAGAATGAAGTGCAAGCTAAATGCAAATGAAATGCAATGCAAAGCTATGAGCGGACCAGTCACTAGATTATTGCATTTTTGTCATCATTGAGATTTTTTAAATGTGGGAAGTTAGTGCAAACATTGATGGTATAATTAAACCATGATGACTTGAGCATTGCTTTCCTGAATTTTGATATGCAAAGTTACCACAAGCATCGAGGTATAATTGGACCGAGATGACCTGAGTGTTGCTTGCATGAAATAGGTAGTATTAATCATTTCAATATGCAAATCAGAAATGTATTCAATGATACTCCAATGATCATGTCCTGAGACAAATTTGTACATATTAATGATCAATTTTCAGACAACACATAAGAAAAAAAATATATCATGTTTCTTCCTTGTTCCTCTAGTCAAAGACATCTTGGAGTCACTCAGAAATCATGATAGCGAAAATCAATATATAAAAGTTGAACAATCATATTAAAATCATTATCCAAAAGATATCATTCATGCGTTTAGACTGATTTTCTGTTAGTTTGATGGCTGATATTTTGATCTCGTGTTCAATGTTGGATATGTCTCAGCTTTCGTTTGTTAAGAGTTGTTTAACCATTTGTTCTACCTATTTGATCAAGCTCAGAATTGATTAAAAGTTTTGCCCCCAGCTAAGTGCAAGATTTTTCCCCAAGCCTAGAAATTTTTTTAGTATGATATACCCAATGATCCAAACCATGGCGAGAAGCCACTCGGGATGCCTATGTATGTACAATGGCTTTATGATGGATATGAACAACACTGATGGAAAATGAATGCAAGTGGAAAGATGCATGAACTAATAGATGGAAGAGCTAGCTGACAGATAGCACCTATTTGTCAGGTTTTCACCATCTGTTTTTATTGCACTTTTTCTCATATTTGATTTTTTTTGGATTTCCTTCTTTTTCATTGTTTTTGGTTTTTTCTACTTTTTGACTATTTTTTATTTTTCTGCCTTTTCACTATTTTTGGATTTTTCTGCTTTTTCACTATTTTTTTGGATTTTTCTTCTTTTTCACTTTTTTTGGACTTTTCTTCTTTTTTCAGACATAGAACTTTTTCATATGCATGCTATTGCTGGGTTCCTCGAGCCAATCTTCATCCTGTGTTGATAGCTGATATGCTCCTGATCCAAATACTATTGTGATCACAAATGGACCTAACCAGTTTGGTTCAAACTTCCCTTTCTTTTCTCGATCTGCCTGGTTGCATGGATTTTCCTTTAGTACTAGTTCTCCTACTTGATAAATTTATGGCTTGACCCTTTGATTATAGCTTTCACACATTCTTTGTTGATATACCTTTAAATGATCAAATGCATTTTGTCTTCGTTCATGGATCAATTCTAACTCTTGTAATCTAGATACTCGTTGTTCTTCATCTAGGATGAGACCTTTTAATGATACTTGTAGAGAAGGCATCTTTACTTCTATTGGCAATATTCCTTCTCATCCATAAATAAGAGAGAAAGGTGTGGCACCTATTGGTGTGCAGATACCAGTACAGTAGGCCCATAGAGTAGGGTTCAATTTGATATGCCACTCTTTTCTAGCATCATTCACTATGTTTTTGAGGATTTTCAGAATAGTTTTGTTTGATGCTTTTGCTTGGCCATTCCCTTGCGGATAATAGGGTGTGGATAATCTCTGTTGGATCTTCAATTAATCATGTAGCTCTTGTACATCTTGATTCTTGAATGGTCGCCCATTATGAGTGATAATAGTCATTGGTATTCCATAGTGACATATGATGTAATTCAAGATGAATGCAGTAATTTGTTTTTCTGTGATATTTATGAAAGGTACTGCCTCAATCCATTTTGTGAAATATTCTATAGCTACAAGGATGAATTTGTGACCATTAGATGAAGAAGCATTTATCTTTCCTACTAGATCAAGACCCCATTGGCAGAAACACCAAGATGTTTCTAAACCATGAAGTTCTTGTGCTGGTGCATGAATCAAATTCCCATGGATTTGACATTGTTTAAATGTTCTAGCTATCTAAAAAGAGTCTCATTCCATGATCGGCCAATAATAGCCCAAGCGTATAATTTTTTTCAAAAGGGTAAGACCACTTGAATGAGTGCGACAAATGCCATTATGGACTTCATGTAAGGCCTTCTCAGATTCTTCTTGTTCGAGACATCTTATAAGAGTACCGTCTAGACCTTGTTTAAACAAGGTATCCGCAAGAAGAGTATAATGGGAGGATTGTCGAATAAAGTTTCTCTTTTGGTTCTTTGATAAATGAACAGGTAAGGTGTTATCTTTCAAGAATGTGTAAGTTTGGCCATAGTGTGAGGAATCATGTCCAATAAGTTGACAGATGGTTTGGGAATCAAGATAATTATAGGCAGGGTAAAAAAACTAGGTTTCATAACGTTGTTGATTTTCCTATGTCTTAGGGAGAGAAGAAAGTGTTGCCATGGCATCTGTTGCTTTGTTATCATTCCTTGGAATTTTCTGAAAAGTTATTTCTACAAATTATTTCTTGATATCATCAACCATCTTTTTATAAGGCATTAATTCTTCGTCCTTTGTTTGATAATCATCATTAATTTGATTAATGATGAGGTGAGAGTCTCCAAAGACTTGAAGTTGTGTATTGTTTCATTCTATAGCCATTTTGATACCTGCAACCAAAGCTTCACATTCTGTTGTATTGTTGGTGCATGGAAAGCTTAATTTCTTTGCTTTTGGGATTGCATGACCTTGTGGTGTGATAAGTAGAATACCTACTCCTGATCAATGTCGTGTTCCATTATTGATGCCTGCTCCTAGACTGATATTTGGGTGATGTATTATAAGATATGGATCGAACCCTAGAGTATCTATATACGACCAGGTAAAATTGATTTGTCATCTTTTGGAGAGTTCCCAATATTGTTTCCTTTCTAGTTTTGATAGAGAGATTGTTGGATGTAGGTCAGTTGTGCCAATGATAACTGCCTTTGTTGGTTCTATTAGGATAGATAACTTC
Source organism: Cryptomeria japonica (assembly GCF_030272615.1). Classification (NCBI taxonomy): domain Eukaryota; kingdom Viridiplantae; phylum Streptophyta; class Pinopsida; order Cupressales; family Cupressaceae; genus Cryptomeria; species Cryptomeria japonica. The sequence goes on from NC_081405.1 coordinate 576,465,501, forward strand.
TCTTGATAAATTCTAGGTAAGGTGTTACATCTCCCATCTTTCGGCACCTCGAGGAGGTTAATGAATTTAAAGCAAAGAAATAAAAAACCATAGCTAAGCGACCTATTGCCTCTTAGTAAATGTGGGTATGAACCATGCTCTCAGATCTAGTCATGCAAATTCCAATTACTTGACTACACTTAAATGGAGGATTTAAATGATAAATGATGCATTTAAGCTAGAAATGATGAGATTAAGCTACATGATTCTATGATTATGCTAGAAAATAAGCTAGATTTAAGCTAAAATTGAACATGATAACAATGCTAAAATGATATTGCTAAGAGCTATATGACTATAGTAACAATGCTTGAATGCAAATGAGATGGAATTCGGAATCCTTTGAACTCCAAAATGGGGTCTCTTTATAGGATTTCGAAGGCAAGGGGTGAGGTCGTAGGAATCAATGGTGAAGATTAAGACTGAAGATATCAATGGTTAAATTGGAGGAGGTTGAAGAAGGGGTTGGATTAAAGGGGACAATGCCATCTTCATGGTGACAAGTGTCAAGAGGCTTCTAGAAGAGGTTGGATGAAAGGGGACACTTAGTGACAAGTGTCACAAAGCTTTTCGCATGAGAGGGAAAAGTGTTCACGGAAAGGGGACATGTGGTTAGATGGAATGGATTATCTTTAGAAGGGATTAGGTTAGGTGGTTAGAAGTTAGGGGAATTTGAATTTAAAAATTCAAATAATAGGAAAAGGCTAATTAATTTTGACAACTGATTAGTTGATTTGTTTTAATTAATTAGGAGGTTTAGAAGAAATGAATTTGATTAGGGGAATTAATTAATTTGAATTAGTTAATCAAAGGAGATTATTGAAATGAACTTATTAAATAAATCCTTAAATTTATTAATAAGTAGAGGAAAGGAGGAATTTAATCAAATTGCTTAGTGAATTAAATTAAATTAGGAAGGGGGATTAATTAAATAATTGCTTATTTAATTAATTATCTTCAGACCATTTTTAGGTGTATACAAAGGGCACTGAGTATTCTACTCCCCTTCTCCCTAGTTCTGTGAAGCTGAATGTTATAGCTAATCCCCTATCCCCTGATGAGGATATTGGTAGAGCTAAAGGGATGAAAAATGCAACTTCTCACCCAGTAATCATTGACTGTGTCCTAGAGATGGAAGATTCTCCTTATGAGTCAAGGAAATATGATTCCCCTACCTTGATAGCCTCTTTGACCCTCCAACTCATAGGTAGGATAGACCTAGGTACCCTTGTGCTTTGAATGTTGATTCCAATCATTTAAAGGTTGATCGTGAATTCCTGGATGATATCTTGACTATTTCTACAAATGGGGAGGTTGAATTTTTCAAACTCATCAAATGAGCTTTTCATAAAATCAAAGAAATCAAAATTAAATAGAGGGCTACTAATAGCAAAATAGAGGTGATTGAGGAAAGTGACAACCATATAGGAAGGGAAGTAATGAAAAGGATTTGTTGGCAAGAGACACTGAATGCATGTTGAGATGTTGTCATTGATAGCAACTCATATTAGATTTGGTATCCGTAGTATATAATTCATTCATTCTAGAAGATTGATTGAGTCCGATGATATTTGGTGAGAAGAACAGGATATCTGACAGAGTGTATAGTATTGGCTGGTGAATTATTTTGGTTAAGTATTATTATTTTAGGGAACTTTTGTAGATATGTAATATTCTAGTTCCAGGATTTTGGCCTATGGTGATAAGTTTTTTGCAAGTTATAAGATCCGGTAATTATGTTTTTGGCAAGAATAGAGCATATTTATGGTAACTTGTGATGATTTTGTTTCTGAATCTTACGGATTGATTTTGGTGATTGATTGTGTGTTCGTGGATGATGAGATATCATGTTGGAAGAATGTGGACACTTTGCTTTGGTCCTCATATTCATTAGAGATGGAATTGAGTGAACTTGTGAACACGTTTCATATTTTGTACCGTATTCTTGAAGCCGACATGGTGATTACATAAATCGGTGATACAAATATATAAGATAGGTTTATATGATTATTTTTTATATCAATGGAGATGTGTGAAGTGTGTATGAGAGATTTTGTGTAGCTGCTAATGTGAATGATGAAGATTTGAGCTTTTCTATAATGCAAATAGAGTAAATTTTATAAGGTAGTGAGCCTTCTGAGGTTATAGCCCTTATTTGTAACTAAGTAGTGAGCTCTACGAAGTGTTCCTGAATGCATGTACATTCCCCTTAAGTAATATTTATATACTTTTAGTAAAGTATATTAATATTATGGATTTGAATCCCACTATGGTTTTTCCATTAACTAGGTTTTCACGTAAAAATATTGGTGTTATGGTGTTGTTGATATTTTCTTTTTGTTTTTGCACTTTACTTATTTTCATATGTATTAAGTAGTTTAAAGATCATAATGTTCAAATCAGCAATTGTAGAATATTGATTCACTCCCACCTCTTAGTGTTCATTGATTAAAACAATTGGTATTAGATCTTAGTTCCTTGGAAGAAGCCTAATAACCTAAGGTTGATTCAGGAAGGTGAATCAATGGACTATGGTAATCTTAGATAGCAGCTGGTTGTTTCTCTTGAGGATCTTGATCATGCATAACATGAAAACTGAAAAGTAAAAGTAAATCTTAATGATGCTGAGGAATAAATTAAGACATTAAAACACCAGTTGAACAAGTCACGAGAGAAGAGAAAGGAACTTTTTGATAAGATAAAAGAAAAAGAAAGTCAAAGCATTGATGAAGAAGCCTTGAAAAAAAGACAGAAGAATGTGTGAGACTCAGGAGAACTAATATAGTCCAGAAAAATGAGATGGAAGCTATTGTAATGAATTTGACAAAGGAGATTGAAGAAAGGAAGAAAAAAAAAGAAAAGTTTGCTCAGTACCTAAAAGGAAAATCTAAAGAATGTTGCAGACTTGAAGATGAAATTGGACACTTGAAGAATGATCTACAAGATGCTAGAGAACATGTGGAAGATCTTGGTAAGAAAGTCTTGCTTCTCAAATTTTGTCTTGATGATGCAAATGAATACAAGGAGAAGTTCTAGATTAGTTCAACCAAACTAGATTAAAGACTTACAAGTTAGAAGAATCCAAATGAATACAAGGTCTTGGTTTTGAGAAAGGTGAAAGCTCCAAGTCATCTCAACAGAAGAAAAATTTAGGAATGCCTCTAGTAAGGAAACCTAATGCTCACAAATTCAATGGTAACTACTTTGTTTGAAATAAATTTGGTCATATGGCTAGTCAATGCAGAAATAGGATGATCAATTATGGTTCATCCTTTACCGATCAATGTTTCAAATGCAACAAAAATGGTCATAAGTCAAATGTATGCAAAACAGTGATGAATAACTTTCAGAATAGGAAAAATATGAGATGTCATGCATGTGGAATATTTTGACATGTTGCTAAATAATACAGAATGAGAAGAAATTAGATGAACTTCAAGCCTATGTAAGGAAACGTTGTTTTCTATGCATGCAATAAATCTAGTCACATTGCTAAGTATTGTAGAAGAAAAAACATGAATAGGAGAGGTCCCGATGATAAGAACAAGGATGTGAAGACATATGAGAAGGGTAAAGAAAAAGTTGAAGAGATCAGAGATCAGATGAAGAAAACATGGGTTAAGATGATTGATTCAATGGTAGAAAGTGGTTCCACACCTGATTTCGATGCTGGAACTACATCTGGTAATTGAACCTAGGCATCCAGCCTTGGGGGAGTAATAATGCAAATCTTTGAAACCCCCTGTTTTAGATTTGTGCCTATTTTTGGGAGGTTGTAGAAGTGCATATGATTGTTTTGATGAATCTCTTGAAGATTTAAGATGATTTGAAGATCTAGAGAATAAATCCTATCTGACAAAGAATATCTAGAAGAGTGAGGGAAAAGTGCATTTATTATAGTGGAATGTTAGGTATACCGAAAAATAAAAGTGACTTTTTCAGTTCATTTCTAAGTGAAGAGAATAAGTTTAGAGAGTCCCACAAAGAAGGCAATCAGGCGAAACCTAGAGCTACCAATTTTAGAAGAGATTTAGTGAGTGAGCCTAATCTAGCATCAAAGGTATTTCTCAGTGAATATTTCTTCTTCAGTCACAATTTAGAATTTAAATCTATAAATAGCTAGATATAGTACTGCAACCCTTCTGGTTGTCAATATCACTGAGCATTCTCATCCCAACCTCAAAGATCGCCCATTCACTTTGATGGAGGATGATCAAAAGAGTGTTTTTTCATCTATACTACATGAAGTGTTACACAATAAAGACATAAGGATCTACCCTCATTGCCCCATTGAAGAATTGGGAAGCTCCAAAATGCTGAATCTTTACAACCATTTACTTGATTGAAGCTCCATACTGAAACCTGAATTTAAGAATCTTGACAGCAAGATTTTTTTTCAATTTATGAAAATTTTGATGGCATATGAGTGGGAATGGATCTGATACACCCTGAACCATGTTCACGATGAATACATGTGGCTAGACAAACCACATAAGATAACTAAGGGTGTGATTCAGGTCATCACAAGCTTATGTGCATCCGGTTAGCTACCGTCTCTCAAAATTGCTAAGAATGACATTGTAAGTAATGCAATTGGGTCAAAATTTGATAGAAGAGTGATGACTATTGATGACATCTTGAAGGATGATATTTTGTTTTTTGCTATGGTGATTGGTTACAAAATTGACCATTTCAATAGAATTAACTCTATTTCCGGTATTCATATTTATGGCTCATATGAGATGCTAAGGGAAGATAAAAGGTATGATCTGTGTGAATTTATTTGGAGTGATCTCATCAAGAACTTGAAGAAGATCAAAGAAAACAAGAAGAATTCCTTCAAGTATGGGTCTCTACTCCTATACATTTTCTTTTATTTTAAGAATGAGATTCTGAGAGTTGTTTTGGTACAATGGGCATTTGATAGGCCATCCAAGAGTATCTTTATAGCTCTAGTGATTCCAAAGCTCACAATGCAAAACTATGGCGACATTTCAAGAGTTTTTAGAAGGAGATGCGTGGCATGGAAAGAATCCCTAAAGCTATCATTGAGAAATATGCAAACACAATTTGTTCCATAGTTGACACTAACCAGTGTTTAATGCAAGCAATAGAACCCTGAAATTCATGGATTCTATCAATGGGTTATGAGCTTGATGGGAAAGTTTTATAAATATATACTCAACATTTTTTAATTCAACTAGTGGATCTCAATGAAGAAAGTTTCAAAACCTATAAAGAGAAGAGCCTCACAATAAATTGATAGTTTAAGAGACCAGTCATTCAGAAGTAGGCCCGAAACAAAGTTGAAGCTCTCGTTGAGAGCATGGAGATATCAAAAGAGGCTATATAGAAAGCTAGAGAGAAAAACATTAACTTTGAAGAGAAATTAGTAAGCATGAAGAAGGAACCAGGAGAAGTCCCTAAGCCTAAACCAAGAACCATAAGTATTGCTCCCATTTATCAACCTCACAAGCCCTAATCATTAGCTAAGCCATCTGGTGATGTGAAGAAGAATAAACTAGTTTGATTTTTAGTTCTTGATGATGAAGAGACTGAATGAGATGAGATAGTAAGAGAATAGAAGGCAAAATCTCCTAAGGCCACCAAGGTCTCTAAGGAGAAACCATCCAGAAGAACAAGACCCAACAAGAAACACAAATCTAATCTTGATGAGGTATTAAAGTTAATAAAACTACAAGGTAATTGCATTATTTTCCCTAGAATTACATTAGAGTGGATTGTTAATTCAACTATTAAGGATGGAAGTTTAAAACCATTGTTTGAATGGTATAAATTTTTTGATGAAAATGAGAAGAGATCATTAGAATAAGTTGTAGTTGAATATATATAAATGTATATAGTAGAGCCTTGATATAGTTATAATCTTTAATTCTGAAGAGTTTGTATGAAATTTTGGATGGTACAAGACAAACGGAAAAAATAAATAAGATGAGAGACTCAATAAGTATGTATTAGTTAACTTATGTTATGTAATTTATAGAGAAGAGATAGCCAAAATAATCAAGATAGTGAAGAATGAGTTTAGAAGAAAGCACAAAGTTCCTAAGATCATGTTTGGGAAAGTTGACGAGGTAGTAGAGGAAACTAAGACAATTTAAAAAAAAATTGATAAAAAACCAATATAAAGTGAATTCAGCAAAGACAAAAGATAACACCAATCCAGAAGTGCAAGCACAAGATGATATATTTATTCCTAAAGTATAGGATGTATACTCAGTCAAACCGAAAGAAGCTAAGGATAAACTAGAGAATACACGAATAGCAGCAGGAAATCCTCTGGTTAATGATCAGAAGGAAGCTACACAAAATGTTGAAATAAGCAAGGTGTAGGTCCAAATTGAAGTTGATGTTGAAACCAAATCAAGAGACATTATCGAGGCAAAAAAGGAAAACAAGAAATAGATGATCCTGAATTGATACAAGGACCAATTAATTTTTGCTCCCTGTCTCCCATTCAAAATATTCAGCTTCCATCATTTGCACACACAAAGACTAGTGAGGATATTTTGAAATCTCACACCAAGGATAGATTTCTATTAGCTATGGCATCTAGCATTTTGGAGAAGTTTATGCTATCATTTCAAAAAGATCCCTCTAATACCCCATTCGATAATTTTAAAAGTTAAATTGATCTTGTAAATATTCATTTTGAATATTTTGAGAAATATACATAGGAGAAATCTAAAAGTGATTTTAAAGCAAAGAGGATCCACATCTTGAAGAAATTAATTTTCAAAGATAGAGCCACATTGGCTAATTGTGTGAAGAGTGTACATGATGCATTAACTAAAGGTGGTAACCTATATAAATTATTTCTTTCATTGATTAATTCATTGTTGATACTGAGAAATAGTCTCAGGAGTTCAAGGTTCACTTGGAAAATACATCTTAGTCAATTGATACTTTGAAAAATTCTTTTGAGCAATCATGAAAATTAGGTGATATCACTGCTTGAGAAAATTAGAAGTTTGAATCATGACAAGGAGCTGATAATAGAAAGAATTGGAGAGATTAGAAGTCTCATTACTCCTAAATTGGACATAATGCTTACGATTTTGGCCTTCAGTGATACGTTTTGTGCAAGTTAGAAGATCTAGTAATTATGTTTTTGGCAAGAACTATGCATACCTATGGTAACGTGTGGTGATTTAGTTTGTGAATCTTGCAGATTGATTTTGGTGATTGATTATGTGTTCGTGGATGATGAGTTGTCATGTGGGAAGCATTTGAACACTTTGTTTTGATCTATGCATGTATTAGAGATGGAATTGTTCCAACTTGTGAACACGATTCATATTGTGTATCGTGTTCTTGAAATCGACATGGTGATGATCTAAATCAATTATGTGGATACATAAGACAGGTTTATATGATCATTTGTTATATTGATGGAGATGTGAAAAGTGTGTATGAGAGATTTTGTGCAGTTGCTCATGTGAATGATGAAGATTTGAGCTTTGGTATAATGTAGATTATCAAAACAGAGCAAAGTTGCAGAGAAGTGTAAGAATATGTGTTTTGTGCTTAACCAAAACTATAATCAGGCATTTCTTGATTCTATTTCATAGTTCAAAATACATTGTAATCTCTTACAAACATTTTGTAAGGAAGTGAGCCTTATGGGGTTGTAGCCCTTACTTGTAAATGAGAAGTGAGCTCTAGGCAGTGTGCTCGAATGCATCTGCATTCTCCTTATGTAATATTTCTATACTTTTAGCAAAGTATATTAATATTGTGTGTTTGATCCCATCATGATTTTTCCTTTAATTGAGTTTCCACATAGAAATATTGGTGTTATGGTGTTTTTTATCTTTGCTTTGTGCTTCTACACTTTACTTCTTTTAATATGCATTAAGTGGTTTAAAGATCATATTATTAAAATCAGCAATTGCAAAACACTGATTCACTCCCCCCCCTCATAGTGTTCATTGATTCCAATAGGAGTTGTGGACTGGAGAAGAGAAAAAATATTTAGTGGAGTGCCTTAATAAAACTGTGGAGACTCAAGAAAAGATGAAAAAAGACTATGAAGGCAGGGTCTCAGATTTTAAGGAAAAAATAATAAATATCAAGGACTCCCTATAGAATATTATGATATTGAGTCATAAGGTCATTAAGATGACTTCTTAAAGTATGAACACAATGGTGGGTAATCTTGAGAAAGTTTGTCATGGCAAGCTAGTGGTGTACCTAGATATCGAGAAAGACAAATACCAAGAGGATTTGATTGGGCTAAGCAAGGAAACATGATTATATATGAAGAGAAAGGAAGATAATTCCTCTTTGGATTTACCATGGCTGAAGAAGGTATCATGTAATATGAGTTAGCTTGAGGTGGAATTTTTAGACACTAAATAATTTGTTTTAGTCTTCTCTGTCTCTTCCTAGCTTTTGTAGTGCTTTGTGTTGGGATTTTGCTATCATTTTATTGTCGGTTTCAATGTTTACTCTTTGTGTATCTTACTGGTCATGTTGTGTAGATTTTATTTCTTCTATGGCTTAGTCTCTTTTTTACAAGGTTTTGGGGCGCTTTAAAACCTATTTTTTCTATAATAATAAACAAAATCACTAAAATCATCAATCACCCATTCTGGAGGAATAATACCCCTCATTTTCTTAGGAAAATCTAAAATTGCATTAAAATCACCCCTAAAGACCCTTGATTCATCTCTCAAAGGGTAAGACACCAAACAGAAATGATCACACAAATTCTTTTTATTTAAAGAATTAATAGTCTCATACACATTAGACAACCAAAAATTTCATTTTGAAACCTTGCTCTTTACACGCACTAACATCCAATTAGCCTCTAAATAAATCAACCTAATATCAGTAACCCTACCATTCCAAGGTACAAAAAGACTTCGAGGCACACCAGTGGAGGATAAAAAAAGAAACTTCCACACTTTCCAAGCTCCAAACATAGAGGTAGCCAAACTATAAGATAATTTAGTCTCCTGAAGCATTGCAACATCAAAACCTAACACATCTAATTGAAGCTTGATTAACCATCATTTTTTAGGGTCATTTAGGACCCTAACATTATATGAAACAGCCTTCATTGTGCCTAAGGGAAGGCCTCACCTCCCCTCATCTTATGATTTTTGGCCTAGGATAAAGGAGACCCTGCAATAAACTCCACTTGCAAGTTACACTTAGAAGAAATGGACCTAGTCAATGGAGGACTAAACTTAAACTTCTTGTTCCCAGAATCTTCCGGATCAAATGTGCTTTGGCGACGGAATAGCGAAAGGGTTCTTAGAAGGTTGTATACTGTCAAATTTGTGAGTACCTACATCAACCTGATCAAAATTCTTAATAACCTTTGTAACTAGGAAATCTTGCATGAGATTCATAACATAAATTAGTTAACCATGAAAACTAACAAGTTATGAAAATGAATCCTAATACATTCATTAATTGAAATAAAGATGAAATTCACAAAGAAACACAAACTAAAGTGAAAGAATCTCCTTCATAGATCCTCCATTGTTCTTCTTTCTCCTTCAAATAGGAATTTTGTGAATCTCACCTACAAGAAAAAATGCAAGTGAAAAGGCAAGTATGATAGAGAAATCGACAACATAAGGATACTAGAAGTGTGGTTGAAAATGTTGATGAAAGACACCAACTTATAGAGAAATTGATGAATGGACCAAACTAGCATGAAGAAATGGAAGAAGCAACTTCATTCAAAATTGGCATGATTGAGGAGATAGAGCATGACAAATGCTATGTTGAATTATGAAAAACTTCTATGCAAGAAATATAACATATTTCTATGCAAGAATTATGACAAATTGCTATGTCTATTTTATGACAAATTATCCATGAAATTATCTTTTGATTATGATAAAAGGGAAGCATGAAAAGAGGATAAATTAGGGGTAAATAATTAGTGGGAAAATAAAAATTAGAAAATTACTAAATTAGGTGGAAAAAGGAAAATTAGGAAATTAGATGACACCAAATTAATAAATGTCATTTATTAATTAGTTCATAACAAAGTTAGCCAATTAAATGATTTATTTAATTTTAACCTAAGACACTTAGGAAAGATGAATAAATTCACTTAACCCAATGCAAGAAATGTAAGTAGGATTAAATGATTAAATTATAAAACCCTAGGAGATGAATTAGAAATGAAATAGGACAAGACAAGATTGAAAAATATGATATTGTTGGTGTAATTATTTATTCATCTTGGATATAATTACACTTTACTTAAGTTTACTTAGGTACAAGCACAAAATTGTAGTTTGCATATGAGACACTTAGGGAGATGTGAGTATATTGCGAGTGTGTATGTAGGAGAATTTATACCTTTTATGGTGTGATCTTGTTGTTACTCTATCATATCCACTTATTGTGGAGTGATAATTCCACCTTCGATGGGTGATCCACTTCATGTGGAATATCTTACTATTTCTCCTACCTACCCCTACCTACCCTTGCATCTCATTGAGCCACATGTCATCATTGTGCTCTCTCTTATCTCTTAGCCTTGTCTTTATAAGCAGGCTTATCCTACATTGTATACAACAACAACAATCTTGATGATCTAGTTGATCACATTTTGCATCATTGATAGGAATACAATTTATTCTTGTCACATTTTGATTTCTCTTATTTGTGCTTTCTATTGCTTCTAGATATTGGCAAATTCTCACATGATATTAGAGTCTAAAGAGCTTCTTTGATCAGCCTTTTCGGAGACATTTTGGAGGCTTCTATTTTCTCATTTGGGGATCTGCATTTTTTGGTGGCATCCTACGGCGATTTGGACATCACACTTCAGTCCAGGAGAATGTTTCCATAGAAATCGAGTGTAAATTGCCTATTTGAGTGGAGGTGCTTTTTTGAGCCTTGGAGGAAATTTTTTGCTCAGTTGGGACTGCAATATAGATATCATTAAAAATAAATAAATTATTTTCTCCGAAAAAATTTAATGTATATTTTTCATTTAGCGCAGAAAATATTTTTTTGGGTGGGAGCATATTGTATAAAGTTTTTGTTGAAAGAAAAAAAAAAATTTATTTCGAGGGACGCAATTGACCCCACCCCCTGACTCTATTGGTACCCTACAATTTTTTGTAGGGATTGTACCTCTAGAAAATCCCCCATAGTCTGGCATCCACTTGTCTTTGTCGACGGTATCCTCTTCCCAACACCTGATGACTTATCCCTCTGATCACTGACGTACCTCCCGTACCCCAACGATCTTTCATCATCGGCTCGGTGCGACCTCTAGCCACCACCACCACCATTCGTACCCCCTTTGCCGATGCCGCCTCAACCAACTATCGGCTCCTGCCAGGGACTTCATGTTGCATCTCTGACCGCTGACTGGCGGCTACTCCCCGACAACCTCCATTCCGCCCGTCACTATAGTCTTCTAGGTTGGCCCTGCCTATGGGCCCCACCGCTCCTGTGCCTTAAGGTAGTTGTACTCCATGTCACCAGACACATCAAATCCATACGACCACACTATCCACCACCTCAACACACTATGTCACCTACACTGTCATCATTCATACAGTACAAAACCATTTGTAGACTGCCATATGGCACTTTCTGTACGACTGGCCTGGGGCCAATGATTTATTTTTTTATGGTCATATGGCCGTCAATTTTAATCTCATATGTTAATTATGTTAGCATGCATTAGCATTATTGAAAATTTGGAGACCCCCTCTCATTGAGCTTTTTATTTTTGCAATCCAACTTCAAATGGTCGTATCTTGGTCATTTTGGCTCCTTCTTTGGTGCTATTTTTTTTTAAATGGGCTAGAATTTTGTGCTCTTCACAGTGGTGGAGGAATTACCTGATTTTTATGATTGGATTTTTTGGAATTTTCATTTTCTCATGACTTTACCTATCTAATCTCAGGTTTTGCAACTTCAGAGGCTTCGTTTGGGGTCATATGACCTCTTTTTTAGGTGCCTTTTTTTTTCAAAGTGCATAATCTTTTGTCTGCTTCCATAATCTACCATTAGTTTGTAGTTATTTTTAGTAGAAATTCTACTTTCAGTATATGGTCATTTTTTGCCTATTTGGTACTTGCATTTTTCTTGGATCTTAGTTTAGATCACTTACAGTATTTGTTGAGGTCTCTCATAGAATATTTGAGGCAGTTGTAAGATTGAAATCAAAATTCTCCCTTGCCTTTTTTTGGAAGTGGCCCATTGTAGACACAGTAAGTATAAAGTGCCAAATCACCATTTTGGTGAGGGTTTCTTGACTGAGTGAATTTGGAGGGGTATCTTGTGAGATTGTGCCTCTCTATATCTTGTTCTTTCTTCATTTTTGTGCTATGGGTTCTCCTAAATTTCCACTTTTAACTCCTAACGTCTCATAATTATGCTTCAGGGAAGATTAAAGCATGGAGTAAACTAATGAAAAAAAGACTCATTCATTATGTAAATAGAACTATAACGACAACACCTAATCCTAATGCTCATATTGGATAGCTGACTAAGAATGCTATGGAAATTGGATCTCTTTGAAAGCATGTATCAGATGACCTCATTTTTCACATTGATAAGTGTACAACAATTAAAGAAACTTGGGATATTTATGAGAAATTATATGGCCAATTTGATGAGATTAAGGGCTACAAGATTGATAGTGAACTCACAACTTTGGATCCCAAGGATTTTGATACAATCCAAGATTTTGTCAAAAAAGCAAATGAGCTAAGAGCAAAGCTAAAGGATTGTGGAATTGACAAAAAGGATGCTCAATTGGTTTATAACTTGTTGGACAAGCTTCCTTTAGAGTATGCAGCCGTTGTATCTAGCTTTCACACCCATAGGTTATCTCAAGGTTCCTCATACACTTATCCCTCATTTGATGCATTCATGGAAATGTTGATACTTGAGCAATCTAAGTTGACCAAGATGGGGATTCTCAAGTCTTCAAAGTCACAAGATCTAGTGGCTAATAAGGGGAATCAAGAAAAAGGCGAGAATCAAAAGAAACCTAAGTCAAAACCACAACAAGGTGATTCTACATTCTCACCTAAGAATAAATCATACAAGGACAATATCTTTTGTCCATATTGCAAGAAGTCAAGACATGATGAACATCATTGTTACAAGAAGGATATTGATGAGTTGAAGAATCTTCTTGAGAAGAACAAAATCAACCTACCTTCTAGAATGTCTACATCGGCTTCTTCTTCCAAGGATGAAGGAAAGGATCACTCTTTTGGGATAGATAAAGGAAAGGGACAAGCTCTTTGTGCTACTACAAGTCATGATTTAGGGACATGACTTCTAGATTCAAGGGCTTCTCATCATATGGCATCTTCACAGTCTATGTTCTCTTCATTTGATCCTTGCCACATGCCACATATTTTGATGGAAAATCATACATACATGGAAGTGATTGGGAAAGGATCTATTTCCATTGGGGATAACTCCTTCAATGATGTGTTGTGTGTACCCTATTTGACAAACAATCCTATTTCCATCTATCAAATCACACATGGGGCAGCTAGAAAAAATGTGGAGTTCACACCTAATTCAGTTATCATTAGATACTTGGAGACTAGAGCTATCATTGTGACCTGAGTGGTTGATCATTCATCTCTATCTTACTATTTTTCACATGTTCCTATTGTTGAGGTTGATGCTTCCTATGTTAATGATTCAGATTTTGATGAGAACTTTGGGTACTTGAACTTGGGTGTTCTCACATGTGACCCCATTCTTGAGACTTCCATTATATCTCCTCCTATTGATATCATATCACCTATTGTACCTTATGATGTAGCTAGTGTGACAATTTTTCCTCCTTGTGATTCAGTGCAGAAGGATATTTATTGTCTTCCACCTTTAGTTGATTGGGATGCCTACTTGACAAATATTGTAGTTTTTTTTGTGGAGTCCTACATTGATGATTTGGGAAACATCATTTATGACATTCATCTTCTCTTTGATGAACATTATCCTTCTTCAATTGTTGCGGGGAAACACTCTAGCCCTCTTGTGCAGTCTCTACATGATCATTCTTTCGAGGTTGACATGATTGTGGATATGTTTGTACATCACTTGGAGGAGGTCTCTTTATGTTTAGAGGAGACATGTGAGTCTTTGGATATTTTCTTACATTCATCTCCAGTAGATATTGGAGTTCCTTTTTCAGTAGTGTGGAGTATTTCACCACCTTTGGAGGGGGTACCTTTTAGCATCGACATGGGGACACTTGAGCAATTTCAAAGATTCCATTCATCATGAGTTTTTTTCCTACATCTTTCCTTAATGATTGTGGAGACTTCATAGATACACCTTTGGTTTTGTTTCTTCCTAAGGGGAGGAACATTGTTTGATATTCATGGAGTAGTTTCTTCATTCAACATTGAGTGGGGGTTACCTAGCTTCTCTTCTTCTCTCATATGGGGGGGTATTTTTCCTCACATGGGGTTTTTTTCTTCTCATACATCATTGAGATAATTGGGTTCTTTCATCATCTCTCTTTGGAGGGTTTTTCCCCATTGGGTTTTTCTCTCTTTTCCTGCTTTATGGGACATTGCATTTGCATTTGTACATTGGTACCTAACATGGCCTTGTAGCCGGGACCCATTTTGATTTGCTTAATTTCATTGTATACTTAAGCACACTCCCCTAAGTTGCACTTAAGGGGGGTGTTGGTGTAATTATTTATTCATCTTGGATATAGTTACACTTTACTTAACTTTACTTAGGTACATGCACAACATTGTATTTTGTATATGAGACACTTAAAGAAATGTGCATACATTGGGAGTGTGTATGTAGGAGAATTTCTACCTTTTATGGTGTGATCTTGTTGTTACTCTATCATATCCACTTATTGTGGAGTGATAATTCTACCTTCGGTGGGTGATCCACTTCATGTGTAATATCTTACTATTTCTCCTACCTACCCCTACCTATCCTTGCCTCTCATTGATCCACATGTCATCATTGTGCACTGTGTTGTCTCTTAGCCTTGTCTTTATAAGCATGCTTGTCCTACATTATATACAACAACAACAACAACAATCTTGATGATCCAGTTGATCACATTTTGCATCATTTTTAAATAGTTTATTCTTGTCACATTTTGATTTCTCATATTTGTGCTTTCTCTTGCCTCTAGATCTTGGCAAATTCTCATAGATATAAATCCAACCATGTTCAAGATATTAAGTGATGAAGACTTGATAATCGATAAGAAACCAAGGTTGATTGATGAAGATCAATGATAAATTGATCAATTGACAAAAGGACCAAATTGATAGATGACAATTGACAAGGATAAATGACTAATTGATATAAAATTGACAAGAATTGATGATTGATTGAGATCTATGATTAATCGATCAAAGATTGATAAAAGGTTGATTTGATGAAGGTTGACTTGACAAAGACTGATGATGAATCAATCATAAATCGATAAGGAAGTTGATAATTTTTAATTGAAAAGAGATCTAAATTGATTGAAATTGATTCATAATGGATCAAAGATGATTGAAGATTGATTGAAAATGATAAAGGTCAATGACAAAAACTAATTCAACACCAATTAGGATTGAGGATGTCCAATTGACATGACAGATTGATCATGACCACTGATTGTAATTTGAGGATGATATTGACAAGACCTAATTCAAAATGCGGGAGATTAGAATCAAATAGGAAAGAAATGTAGAGGAAAGAGACAATTTCGACAAACAATAAAGATTGTATACACGACATAGAAAAAATGTTAAAAAATAATGAAAACCGTAAAATAAGGTCACATAGACATGTTAATGTATGGCACCACAAGTGTTGACCATTTTTAGATGCCTACAACCATATCTGGTAAATCAACAAGGAAACCATCCTTCAAACTCCATGCAAGATTTTGAACATCTCTAATCAATTGGATGTCAACATCTCCCCTAATTGAAACCCTACCAGAGGGAAATTGCTCATCAACATCCTAAGTATGAGTAAAAAGACCATCCCAATTATGAATAACCCCATTTGGAACCTTCCTAAAAGTAGCTTGATCAGAAGTATCCTAGATAGATGCATTAAAACCCTCCCCATTAGAAAAAATATCATCATTCACTGATGCCTACTTTGTGCTGGAATTATGAATGAATTGATTATGTGTTGCATTGATGTTTTGTCATTGATGTCAACACTAGCCGTTATGATTGGTTATCGACAGATAGGTTTTGGTTACCAGTAGAAGATCTAATGTTACCGACATAATAGACTATCTGTTGGACACTTCTAACATGTTTGGATCTATAGAATGTAATTGGTTACACATGGTAGGTTCTTCTAGAGCATTTCTTGGTTAGATGGTATTGACTTGGTAATCAGATACTATCATAAACTCTAGCAAACCCTTACCAGTACTAGTTTAAGGCCTTACCAATAGAGCTTTCACTGAGGAATCTTGACAGGATGCATAATTGGTGTTGGTGCATCCTCTAAATGGATTCCAAGATGTTGAAGATTTTCTTTGATCGTTCTTCAACTTCTTTAAGACATTTCTTTGGTGTGGTGGACCAAGAATATGTCTAATACCCATCTAGGTTATGGACCAGTATCATGATAATGTGTTCTCTACAGGTTACTGGGATGTTTAGGGATGTTTTATGGATTTTTTATTGTTGTTTTGGTCTTAACCCGACATGACATATTTTTGTAATATGGGTTTATGTAATTATCTTATTGTAATATATTTTAGGTGGACAAGCTAATCGGTTTAGGCCTTAGGGTTGGTATAAAATGATGTAAGATCTCATTGTAGATCGTTGTATGGGAATAGAATAAGTGTTCTTGGTCTTGGAATACAATATTATATGCGAAGGAGATTTGGTCAATCATTGAGGATCGAATTGGGATTAAAGAAGACGTCAAAGGCCTTTAGTATTGAGCTTAGTTGGGACTATAATTAGGCATGGTAGATGATATCTCTGGCATTTCATTATTCTAGATTATTGTCCATATATCTTGAGGTGGTTTTAAACTCCGTAGTCAGCGAGACTCTTTTGTAATGAACATTATGCTCTAGGCAGTGTGGCTTCCTGCATGTGCAAGGCCCTCATTGTAACACATACTTTATACAGAAGTATCATCTCACTATGGGTAGGCTTCCCACCATGTTTTTTCCCTTTCCTAGTTGTCCACATACAAACAATGGTGTTATGTGGCATGGTTGCTTTGCAATGATTATCAATTTAATTGTTAAGTTGCATTGTTTACCGCTATTTGTTTCTTCCCTACCGGTACTTAATCTGGTTAAAGGTTACTAAGTGGATTTAATGTTATAACCTATTAACAATTGATTCAACACCCCCCTCTTAGTTTTTCACTGGTTATCCTAAAAATTGGTATTAGAGTTTTGGTCCTCTTTTGCAGAAGCTTAACCTCTTGATGTAGATCCTATGGTAGCTAACACTTCAAATCCATTGGCAACTATTTTCAGAAGATAAATCCCTAAGCTTGATGGAACAAATTATGAGATATGGAAAATTCAAATGGAGACTCATCTTAGATGTCTTGGAAAGGATATTTGGGAGATCACTAAGAAAGTATATACACCTTATGATCCGGCATCTGTCAATCCTACTCCTGCAGACTTGGATCAGAATATTGAAAATGAATGCATAGCTAAAGAAGACCTCTTGTGTGCAATTAGTGATCAGAAAATCATGGGCTTGACTGATAAATTATCACCAAAGGTTATGTGGGATAAATTGCAAACTCTAAATGAATGTGATCCTACTATCAAAATTGCTAAACTTGATGGTTACCGACTAAGAAATGAAAACTTGAAGATGGAAGATAATGAAAGAATTGTTGTGTTTATGGAAAGAGTAAATGAGATTTTTATGGGAATTCAATGTTGTGGAGTATTTCTAAGTGAAGAAATGGTTTCTAAAGTCTTGAGAGCCCTTCCACCATCTTACAAGATGAAGGCAACTGCAATTAATGAGTTGAGAACAATGGAAAACTCTTCAGTCAACAGAGACATTTTGATTGGGAAATTACCTGCTTTTGAGCTTGAAGAATTTGGATCTTCTAGAGATGTAAATTCTAAACCTTCTTATCATGCATAATCATGATCATATACCGACAAAAGTGATTGGAAAGTCTTATATGCAAAAAAATTAGAAGACATGAGGAAATAAAATGAAGAATTTGAGCAACTTGAAGCCTGATTTGCTAGTGTGAGATTTTGCCAAGATCAAGAGGCAATGGAAAGAACAAATAGGAGAGACAAAATAGATGATAGGAATAAACTGTATTCTATCAAGATGCAAAATATGATCAACTGGATCATTACAAGATATAGATTGATTGCCCGTACAAACAAAGTAGATGAGTCTTCTTATATAGGCAAGGCTATATGGAAATGTGAGAACACAAACATGACATGTAGATCAATAAGAAACAAGGGTAGGTAGGAAATAGGTGTGGGTAGGTAGGAGAAACAATATAATATTCCACATGAGGTGGATCACCCACTGAATGTGGAGTGTAACAACAATATCAACACCATAAAAGATGGAAACTCTCCTACACACACTATTCCAATGTGGCACAAACACCCAAGTGTCTCATACCCAAACTACTATGAAATTCATTTCCTAAGTAAACTTAAGTAAGTGTAATAATATCTATGATGAATAATTATTTACACCAACAGCTAGAAGAGTGCCTAAAGGTCCGACGGGAAGTAAGTATGAAGGAAAAACACCTTTTAAATGTTTTTCATGTAATAAGATTGGTCATTTTGCATCTAGATGTCCTGAAATAAATGAAAGGTTTGAGGAAAGAGTTAAGAAATCATTTAAGCCTAGCCAGAATAGATATAGATTCAAGAAAAGTAAACAATGCTACATAGAGGATGAGGAAAGAGTAATTGATGACTCTGGAGATGAAACGACAAAAGACTCTGCTAGTGGATCCAACAATGGATAGGAATGGGTGTTCTATGCTTTAAAAGAAGATGAACTGTAACTAGATATCAAAAATGAAGAAAAGGCCTTGGCAGAAAAAATTGAAGATAAGGATGAATGGGTAATTAATAGTGGATGCTCACATCATATGGCTAGAGATAAAGGGAATATTTTGTCCCTGCAAGAATACAATGGCAGTCAAGTCATATTTGGAGATGACAAAGCATGAATGTTCAGAGGTAGAGATATTATTTCTTTGGATGGAAAGAATAACAATGATAATGTCTATTATGTAGAAGGTTTAAAGTATAATACTTTGAGTGTTGGTCAATTGGTGGACAAGGGTTTCCAAGTTTAGTTTAAAGATAGAAAATGCAAAATCTTTAACAAGACTGGTTTGGAGATTGCAACCAGTATTTAGATTGGAGGTAATATCTTTTAGTTGAACACTAGTAATAAGACTTCTTTGATTGCTCATATTGATGACAGCTGGTTATGGCATAAGAGGTTGTGTCATGTTAATTTTAATTGTATTGTTAAGATCAGTTCAACTAAGGCAGTTAGATATATACCTAAGATTATGAAACCTCATAATCCAGTATGTAAGGAATGTTAATTGGGAATCAAGTTAGAAGCTCTTATAAGAGCATACATGATAAATGTAATTATGAACTTATGTGGTCCAACAAGGACTAGAAGCTTTCAAGGTGATAGGTATTTCATATTGATTATTGATGACTATTCTAGGATGATGTGGGTGAGTTTTCTTAAGGAGAATTATGAAGCCTTTGAGAAATTTGAGATCTTTACAATAGAAGTTGAAATAGAAAATGGATTGAAAATCAAATGTTTAAGATCAGATCATGGCAGTGAGTTCACTTCTCATGAATTTAATAGTTATTGTGAGACAAATGGAATTAGGAGACAATTATCTGCACCTCGGACGCCTCGACAAAATGGAGAGGTGGAAAGAAAAAATATAACCATTTTGGATGCAAAAAGAGCTATGATGATGGAAGCCTAATTTCCTCATATCTACTGGAGAGAAGCAGTGAGTATGAAAGTCTACACATTCAACAGAGTTCACATCAAAGGTGAAACTAGTAAGACTCCTTATGAATTATGGTTTGGACATACACCTACTATTAAATATATCAGAATTTTTGGAAGTAAATGCTATATCAAAAGAGATGATTCAATTGGAAAGTTTGGTCCTAGATGTGATGAAAGGATATTTCTTGTTTATTCAATTCAATGAGAAGCACATAGATGTTATAACAAAACATTGCAGAAAATTATGGAGAGTACTAATGTGAAAGTGGATGAGTAGTATAAAAATCTTTCTATATCATATGACAGGGAATTGACAGTGGAAATGATCATAATTGAATTGGCAATGCCTCAACTGGTACAGGAAACTGAGATAGTGACACCGACACAATCAGAAAATTCAACTGTGACTGATGATCAGAGAAGTGAACCTTAAGTTCAAAAGAAACCAAGGTATGTAAGATTAAATCATTCTGAAGATCAAATTATTAGAGATAGGAACAAGGGAGTTGTGACAAGAAGAAGACTAGCAAATAAAGAGGTATGTCTTATTTCTCAAGTTGAACTAGCAACTGTTATTGAATCTTGTAAGGATGAACACTGGTTAAAAGCTCTAGAAGATAAATTAGATCAGATAGAGAAGAATGAAACTTGGACTTTAGTTCCCTGACCTAAAAATAAGAATTTATTGGAACTAAATGGGTTTTTAGGAATAAAGTGAATGATGATGGTCAAGTTGTAAGAAATGAGGCTAGATTGGTTTGTAAATGATATTCTGAAATGGAAGGAATTGGTTATGGTGAGACATTTGCACCTATAGCTAGAATTGTAGTTGTTAGACTATTACTTGCATATGCAACTTATAAGAAGTATAAGGTTTATCAAATGGATGTTAAATGTGCATTTTTGAATGGTGAACTTGAGGAAGAAGTATGAATTTAGCAACCTGATGGATTTTGCACTCACAGATGATAAACATATAGTTTGCAGATTGAAGAAAGCTTTATATGGTTTGAAACAAGCTCCTAGAGCTTGGTATGCAAGGTTGGATAAATATATTTAGAAGCTTGGTTTTATTAAAGGTAATGCTAATAGAAACCTATATTATAAGATCACTAATAATGATATTCTGATTATTGAAGTATTTGTTGATGACATCATTTTTTGGATGAGAAGATAAATTGTGCATGGAATTTACTAATAATATGAAGAATAAATTTGAAATGTCCATGATTGGTGAGATGAGATTTTTTTTAGGTTTGCAGATTAATCAAACTAACAAAAGCATTTTTATCTATCAAACTAAGTATCTGAGGGAATTGTTGAAGATGTTTGGTATTGATAATTCCAAACCGGTAAGTACTCCTATGGTGACAAGTGAGAAATTATCTATCAAAGATACTTCTACACCAGTAAACCCGACAAGGTATAAGTCTATGATTGGTGGTCTATTATATTTGACTCAGACTAGACCGGATATTATGAATGCAGTAAGTATTATTTCAAGATATCAAAGTAATCCTAAAGAAAATCATGAATGTGCAATAAAGAGGATATTATGGTATTTGCAAGGAACAAGAGAACATGGTTTATGGTACTATAAAAATGATGATTTCACTTTATGTGCATATACTGACTCAGATTGGGTAGGAGATAATGATGACATGAAGAGAACTTATGGTGGAGGTTTCTTTCTTGGAAAGAAACTGGCTTCATTGATTAGCCAAAAAATAGTCATGCATTTCTTTATCTACTGTAGAAGCTAAGTATGTTGCAGCAACAACTAATTGCACTCAAGTCTTGTGGATGAAGCAAATGTTGAAGGATATCAGGGTAAATTGTAGTGAACTAGTAGTTATCTACTATGATAACTCTACAGCTATTGACTTGTCTAAAATTCTAGTATTTCACTCTAAGACTAAGCGTATATCAATAAAGTATAACTTTTTGAAGAACAAGGTAGAAGCAAGGGAAGTCAAATTGGTTTATGTGAACACTAAAGAATAGATTGCAGATATATTCACTAAACCTTTGTCTAAGTAATCATTTGAGTATTTCAGAGACAAGTTAGGGGTTTCTGCCCCTCCTGCAGAGACTTGATTGATGCAGTAAGTCATCAGTCCGACATGCATTATCAAAGATATTATTCATTCTTGCTTTGATATTTTTATCAGATTTCTGGCATTGATGTCAAAGGGGGAGTGACAGTGATGTGAAAAATAAATTCAGACATATCATTCACAAGGGGAGAGTTATTGATATTTAGGAGATTGTTGGTTGTCTTCCACAAATGGAGACTTGTTTGGCATTTCTTGGTACTTAGATATTTTTCACATCTAGTGTATCCATTAATGACAAATGGGGATATTGTTGGCATTATGGATGAATTGATTATGTGTTGCAGTTTTGTCATTGATGTCAATACTAGTTGGTTACCAACACACAGGTTTTGGTTAGCAGTAGAAGATCTAGTGTTACCCATAGAAGTGACTATCTATTGGATACTTTTGACATGTTTGGATATATGGAATGTGATTGGTTACATGTGGTATATGCTTCTAGAGAATGTCTTGGTCAAATGATAATGACTTGGTAATTGGATGCTATCATAGACTTTGGTAAACCCTTACCGACAATAGTTTAAGGCTCTACCAGAAGAGCTTTCACTGAGGAATATTGATAGGATGCATAATTGGTGTTGGTGCAGCCTCTAGATGGATTTGAGGATGTTGAAGATGTTCTTTGATCATGCTTCAACTGCTTGAAGACATTGCTTTGGCATGGTGGACCAAGAATAGATCTGTTACCTATCTAAGTTATGGACCAGTATCATGATAATGTGTTCTCTACATGTTACTAGGATGTTTCAGGATGTTTTATGGATTTTTTATTGTTGTTTTGATCTCAAGCCGACATGGCATATCATTGTAATATGGATTTATGTAATGACCTTATTGTAATATCTTTTAGGTGGCCAACCTAATTGGTTTAGGCCTTAGGGTTGGTATAAAATGATGTAAGATCTCATTGTGGATTATGGTATGGGAATAGAATAAGTGTCTGTGGTCTTGGAATGCAATATCATATGCAAAGGAGATTTGGTCGATCATTGAGGATCAAATTGGGATTAAGAAAGAGGTCAATGGCCTCTAGTATTGAGCTTAACCAAGAAATTAATTAGGCACGGTAGATGTTATCTCTGGCAGTTCATTATTCTGGAGTATTGTCCATGTATGTTGAGGTGGTTTTAACCTCTATACTCAGTGAAACTCTTTTAGAATGAGCAGTACACTCTAGGAAGTGTGCCTTCCTGTATGTGCAGGCACCTCATTGTAATACAACTTTCTACAGAAGTATCATTTGACTGTGGGTAGGCTGCCCACCATGGTTTTTCCCTTTCTGGGTTTTCCATGTACAAATCATGGTATTATGTGGTATGGTTACTTTGCATTGATTATCTATTTAACCTATTAAGTTGCATTATTTACCGGTATCTATTTCCGCCCTACTGATACTTAATCTGGTTAAAGGTTATTAAGTGGACTAAATGTTATAATTTATTAACAATTGATCACCCGCCTCTCGATTGTTCACTGGTTATCCTAACACCTTGTCCCCACAATTGGGAGGACAACATCATTAGAAAAGGAATGAAATAATTGATCCTAAGATCTAGGGATGAGCTTTTCTTGATCAAGAACTATTTTCTAAGTAGGAGGCTCTAGACCATTCTAAAAAGAAGAAGAGCACTTATTTGTAAAATGAAAAAATAAATCAACATCAAGAACAATATCAACGCTCTTCAAAGAAGCTAGATCTTTCACAATGGACATCCTGACCCATCCTTAGATCTAATGTTAAAAGATTACAGTAAAACCTTCTCCAATTCAACCAAAACACAAATCTTATCATTAAAAACCCCATCAACCATAAAACCATCAAATATCAAATAGGACCCAAAATAATTCCCCATAACCCTAAGGATATCCGTATTAGAAAACTCAAAACGTATATTTGGAAGAGAGAACCACGTTAGCTTCTTTTCTAATAGATCATGCATGAGAAGAATAAAGAATGTCAAGGAAAAAGAAAGATCAAATTATGCTTAAACCATTAAATTGAGTGCTCTGAAACCTTGAATTTTGCATCCTTTGAGTAAAAAACTAGGACAAATATATTAGAAGATAGCATCTGACAAAAAGAATCTCAAAGCCAAGTTAAACAAATGTGCTTGTGGAGCTGAGATAATGTAATTGACTCCCCCTATATCTGAAAAAGTATCACAAAAGAATGAATATATTGGGATTTGTGGGTTAAATGATCACCATCAACATCAATTAACGGTACCAAAACCCAAGCCTTATGCATGAATTTCTTTCTCTATCTCATCCCCTTTAAAATTAGGGTTAACATTTGCCTCCAACTCCTCATTTGATACCATTTTTTCTGTAGACCTCCCATTCCCACTACGCTAGGATTCATTCACCTGAGGATTCAATTTTTTATGCTACTTCTTTTTTAGAGAATAGCAAGAAGAATGTTGAAACCCTTTAAGAAACCTTGAACTAGGAGAAATCATCACAAGATGCTCTCCATGATAGATCTACCTTGAAGGTCTATCCACCCAGCACCCGTTCATGAAAACCCACTATGAAACATGATCAACACCAGAGAGATTGACAAGTGAAGGGGGATCAACTATCATAGAGTCACCCCATCTCTCTCCTACGTAGATGCTGAAATTTGCCATTCTCACTAAAAAAATAAAAAATAACAATTTTTTTTACATTACTAATAGTAAAAACTATATATTCATTTATTTTTATTATTTTTCATTAATTTTTAGGGTTCAAATAGTATGTTTTTCATATGGGTTAGTCAATTTTATTAATATTCATATGTCATATTAAAATTAGATCATACATATTCGATATTTAAAAATCTTTATTTCTTTTCGTCATGATAAAAATTTACATCGCTCGATATTATAGTTAAATTTTGGCACAAAGATGCAAGGTTGTCATGATAGTTTAACAACACTCTATTTAGCAACTCCTACCTAATATTATCAAGAGGATAAGGAAACAAAACTCTTATTGCAATGATGGCCATACACCAATATCTAAATAGAGGTCACTTAGTTGTTAATCAAGTGAAAGATTGCAATAGACTTCTCACCAAAATACAATTTATAATCATAAACTTATATTAACTTCTTAGCCATTGGTTTGGTACTATAATAGTACCTCTCCTTCTAATCTAAGGAAATAAGTGTTGAATATCTGGACAATTGTGAGGGGGGGGAAGTAGTTGTCAATTAGACTTTTTAATTCTTCCATAGATCTAAAATAACCAACTAATAAATTAATTAACCTAAACAAATATAATCATGAAAGAAACCACATACATATTGAACACCAGATATGACGTGGAAAACCAAAGAAGGGAGAAACCACATGGAATGTTAGTTATCAATATATAATAACTACAAGATATTACAAAAGTGGCTCACTGCTAGAATGCTCACTGTAGAAGGGCTCACTACCAAGAAAGGACCATTTCTAGAAGAGAAAAAAATAAAATAAAATCCACCACAATGACCGAGTTGTCACTAACTACATGTCATAATATTGTTATTTTATTAATTGATATTGAATCTAGTATCTGGTTAGGACCGAATGATGTATGTTGTTGAAGTAGTTTTTGGTATTGTAGTTTTGGTATTACTGGTCAAGTATCAATGGAAGAAAGGTATTAGATATGATGCAAGGCATAAATGATCTATTAGAGTTATTTTTTAAAGATCCTCATCTCTAAAATATTGAGTTGTGCCTATTTTGGTTTACATTCTATCTTTGTATCACTTACATCCGATTGTATCTTTTGTGTTTTATGTTTTGGTATTTGTGGTATGTGTGGTATCTATATCTTGGAGTTAGGATTTGTTGTGCTTGGATTTTTGTTTTTATGGGTCCATTTCTATAGGTCTAGTAGACCCCTGTTTTATTCCAATAATTAAGGTATATGCATCAATGAATGATCTGTGTGAAGGAAGTGTGTACGAGATCTTCCAGAGGCTTACTTTGTAATCATGTTTTTGGGTTAAGGTTTTATTGAATAATATGTTGATCTAAGTAGAATATTAGTTGTGATTGGTTGGTATATTATTCTGATGTATATTATTTTTTATATGTGTGTGTTTGTGTATGTAATACATTTAGTAGATGGTGATAAAAATGGCAATGAGAAGACTAAGGAGTTAAGTGGTGAATGAGAACGCAACATGTATATGATATAGAAGAGTTAGAGGAGTGTAAGATTTAGACAACAAAGAAGCGAATAAATAGAAGATTCAATGTGCAGATAGTGTTATAGCAATCCTTTACCGTATCTATTGCAAGTGGTTAGTTCGATAGAGCAGTGTAGTAATCCCTTACTAAACTTGGTGTAGGTGTTTGTAGATAGCATTGCACTAATCCTTTATGATATGTTATGTGAGTTTTGTGAGTTGATATTTGAGCTTAATTTGGAACTAACCTCATGCATTAGAAGATGCAATTTTCTTCAATTCAACTATTTCATATTATAGTTAACATTCTGGTAGTGAGCCACTTTTGTAATCTAGCAGTGATCTATCTGGTAGTGAGTCACTTTTTGTAAATGCCATATAACTAGCTATATTATCTTAAGAGCTAACACTCTCTACGATTTTCTACATTTGGGTTTTCTACATATAAGATCTAGTGTTCTATTTGTGGGTATGTTTCTTGTTTATTTTGTATTTGTGAGTTCGTGTTGATGTAATTAATTGATGAAATTGGTATACAAGTAAAAGGTTTAGAGACAATGAGAAAGTTTTAGAATCTATGAGAATACTAATTCACCCCCCGTCTTAGTATTCCAGTCCATCCAACCAATTCAAGAATTGGTATCAAAGCTTTGGCCCCTTACATGAAAGCTTCACTGCTTGAGGGAGATCCTTGTTGGTTCAATCATGGTAGTGATGAGTACCACCAGAGAATATCAATTGGATGAAGAATTTTAGACAACTCTCGAAGGTCTTGAAAGTGTTGAATCTTAGAATGAAGAATTGAAAGAGAATATGCTAGAATCTGGTACAAGCACCTCTTCCTTTGGTAACTAAGCATATTGCTTTATCTCAAGGGGATTTTTCAAAGAAAATACTTTATTCCCCCTTCTAAGTCGGTTCACTTCATTGGTCCGACATGACTGTGTTAGAGAGGCCATCTGATAATTCGATATGTTTGTTTACATCATTGACAAGACACTTTTTTGTAGAAAAACCCTCAAAGAAAATTTTGGAAAGATAAGTATCGATGTTTAAGATCATTTTTCTTTGTCATGATAATAGTGATTAAAGAAATCTTGAGTAGTTAAGTGAAAAGAGCAAAAAAAATACAGCATTGGAAATCATGGAAGCCAAGATGGTCATCAGAGAATCAAGTAGCAAAAAATTTGTAAACTGTGGAGAAGGTATGTCTAGACTAATTTAAGCCTCAGAATATTAGAAAGGTGGAAAATAGCTTGAGCAATAAAGACTTGCAAAGGATTAATCACTGGTTTGATGATGATTAGGTGATCAAAGTAATTCTTAATCATGTGCAAAATGATTGCATCTTTTTGGATAAAACCTATCCAATCACGTAGTAGATTATTTTAGCTATTACTAGTTTATGTGATAGTGGATCTATTTAAATTAAGAAATCTATAAAGAATAAAGAATTTGAAACCCTAATTGGTGTGATGGCTGATCAACAAGTACGAATTTTCAAAAAAATCATCAACCCTGTTGTGAGGTGTGTGGTGTAAGGCATTTCTTATAAGATTTATTTTAGTAATAGCAAAGGTTTCACTTTGGCTATTGTTGTATACATGGCACATATTCTTGTCATGGAAGATAGAGTATTTGATTTGTGTGAATTTCTATGGGATTTATTTCTAGAAAACATCAATATGTCAAAAGAGCAAGGTTACCCCTTCCAGTTTGGATCACTGCTTGTATTCTTAGCAATGTATTGTCTGGGATCCCTTATAGCTAAAGAGAATGTAATATGGGAATATATATTCCTGGTTGGTAGCAAGTCTTTAGATATTTGAATGGATTAGATAAGATAGAAGATGCATTCAATGTTTATTTCAATTTTTTTTGGATATGTGTAGTATCAGTCTTGTATCCCCTTCTACCAGTTCAATTAAGGAAGGTTCTTCCTTTAGTAAGAGAAAAAGAAGAGAGTTTGTACCTACTAGTGCCCTAGAAACTAAGAATTAAAAGAAGGATTAGAGGGAGAAATACATTGTTGTAATTGAGGATCTGAAATCTCATGTGGCTAAGGGAGAAATGGATATTGCAAAACAGAGAGAAAAAGAATCTAAATATAATGATGAATATAATTTGCTTGAAATCATTGGTAGTGTAGATGAAATAAGGAAGATTGGAAGTATGTGGCTTATCTTTGTTGACATAGATAGGGTTGAGAGCCTCCTAATAGATCATTTTCTTTGGAACAATATCAAGATTTAAGATGTTACTAATATTCTTCTAGAATCCCTGCTAAGATTATCAAAGGAAAAATTAACTGAGCAACTTGTTGATGTTGATGATTCAAATGAAAAAGATGATGATATGTAGAGTATGCTAGAAAAGTGCAATGATGCATAGAGTGCCCTATCAATATGCATAAATGAGATAAATGAAAGTATGAACAGTGCTAGCAAAGTTTATAGGTACTATCTTTCATGGCTAGTTGTTGCAGTGAAGCAAAAAGATAAAATTGATTTTGTTGAAGAAGAATTCAGCTCCTTGTGTAAATCATTAGATTTTCTGAGTGATAAGGATGGAGAGAAGAGGAAAAAGGTGAATTATCTTTAGGCTAAATTTTCATTGTTGCAAACACAAAGAGAAAATTATGTGGGTGTTTCTCAGAAAAAAATTAAAAATATTGTTGAAGCCAAATTGGAACATTTCTCAACATTGCTTAGTAGTACAATTGAGTATGAGCAGAATCCATCTTCTCCGGACAATTTTTCTCATGATGTTGATTTGTTGGTGGAATGTAGTTCATTAGTTAGCATTAAATTGGATGTGCATTCATGAGAGGTTCTTCTTCCGAAATTGAAGGAAAACTACAAGCAATTATTTCAAAAGAAGAGCAATTACGAAACTTTTATTCTTTCTTACACTTTATGATCTTTTTATTTTTGTTGGCATCCTTTGTCATTATTGTCAAAGGGAGAGATATATGGAGAGAAATGGATAGGAATGGAGAATAACATAGATATAGGTAAAGTATCAAAGATAACAGTCATATGAGTAAGGGGGAGTTTCGAGTTACATGTATTATTCTTTTTTGAGATATTTTTCCATCAATGAAAAGGGGGAGATTGTCAAAATATTTTCATTATTGTCATTGATGTTAAATTTGGTTATCCAGTTAGAACCAAATGATTTATGATGTTGGAAGTATTTTTTTGTAATATAGTTCTGGTATTACTGATCAAGTATCAATGGAAGAAAGATATAGGATATGGTGTAAGGAATAAATGATCTAATAGAGTTATTTCTTGAAGATCCTTATCTTCAGAATCCTGAGTTGTGCCATTTTTTGGTTTACATTCTTTTGCAATGCCAATTGTGTGTGGTTTTCTATCAGTTGTATCTAATTGTATCTTTTATGTTTTATGTTCTGACATTTGTGATATATGTTGTATATGTATCTTAGAGTTAGGAATTGTTGTTCTTGGAATTTTGTGCTTATGGGTCAATGCCTATGGGTCTAGTAGATCACTATTATGTTTTGGTAAATAAGGTATATGCATTGATAATAGTTGTCTGAAGCAAGCATGTAGGAGATCTTGTGGAGGCTGAATTTCTAGTCATTTTTTTTGTTTAAGGCTTCGTGGAATAACGTGTTGATCCAAGAAGCATATTACTTATTCTTGGCATATATATATATATATATGTTGGATATTTGTTGGTCGTTGTTGTTGCTAGGATATGTTGTTGTCACTAATGTCAACACATCCCTATGTATTTCTCTGGTGTGTTTGAGAAGATCTTATGATCCAATTTTGCTATTTTGTTTTGCACATCACTATTTTGCAGAGTTTGGTATATCCTCTCATATATTCCAGTGTGATCAAATCTTGTGTTGATTTTTTGGAATATTGGTTGGGATGGTCTTGTATATCTTAATTTCATATGGATCCTGATTTGGTGCTCCGCAAATTATCTTTTTTCATGACAGTTGTTGATTGGTTATGTTCTTAAGCTTTTAGATGTAAATCGATGAAATTTGATAAGTGGTCTCGATCCAATTATTCCTTATGTTTGTAACGTGCTTGACAATGTTTACTAGTCATGTCCTATTTGTCTTGATGATCCACATTGATTGTTGTGCATTTTTTTGGTAGTTTCTATCAACTAGTGATGATTTTTGTGTTATGTGGTATTTTTGGTGGTGTAGCATGTTGCAGTTGATCTTGGCATGATTTTCGGTAGATTTGACCATTTGGGAATTTGATTTAGGTCCATTTTATGCTATGTAAACCATTATATTGGTTCGGTGGTAAATATTTGTATCGTGTGATGTAATTTTGTCATTGATGATTGAGGGTTTAGTCGACCTTGTTATAAAGGTTGATGATTTGTATATATAGGTGACATGTTCATGTAATTTAGGTGTTGCTGTTATTAGAGAGAGGTTTATGTGAGAATAAAAGATTTATCCTTCAATGTTGAGATTTAGGAGAGATTGGTGTTGCAGGGTAGAAATTTATGTGTAATCAGAATTGCAATTAGGAATTTGAAGATGTTATTCCTTCAATTCATTTCTTCTGGATTGTAGGCAGAATCTTATTGTAAGGCAGTGAGACTTCCCTGAGGGTTGTAGCCTTTCAGGCCATTATATTTGAGTACTGAGCGCTAGGTAGTGTGCCTGAATGCATGTGCATTCCCTATTATAATAATTTCACTTACTACTGTAGAGTATCATTTTATTGTGGGTAGGTCCCCATCGTGGTTTTTCCCTTAACCGAGTTTTCCACGTCAAAATCTTGGTGTTGTGCATTGTGTTCTCAATTTTCTTATCTTTGTTGTTATTGCAATTTATCAGATCTATAGTCTATGATTAAGTTTTATAATCCAATGAAGACTGATTCACCCCCCTCTCAGTCTTCCTTCTTGGTTGCTGCTAACAATTGGTATCAGAGCTAGATCCTCTCGTAGATGCTTAATCACTTGAAGAGATCTAGGATGCAAGTTTAAGGTGTTATGTTTAAGAAGGAGAGTCTAAGGTTTGATGGAAGCAACTATGCTATATGGAAGAAACAAATGGAAGTTCTCTTTAAATGTCTTAGAGAAGATTACTGAAATATTACAAAGAATGCCTACACTTTTCCTCAGAATGGACTGACTACTCTTGATGAGATAAAGGAAGATGAAGATAGTATTAGAGTGAAGGAAGCATTTCTTAGTGCCTTGACTAATTCTGAAATGACAACTGTAATGGGACTTCAGAGCTCACATGAGATTTGGGAGAAGCTTGAGATTCTATATGAAGGTGCTAAAAAGGTGAAAGTTTTCAAGTTGCAGAGATTGAAAGGAAAATAAAAGATATTGAAGATGGGAGATGATGAGAAAATACACTCTTTTATGGTCAAGGTTAATGACCTTGTTCTATGTATCATATGTGCTGGTGGAACCATTGAGGAAGATGAAATTGTTGCTAAGGTGATCAGATCCTTGTCTCATTCTTATAAACACAAGGTTGCTACTATTGATGAGATCTATAGTGTGACTATAGTGACAAGAGATGTGTTGGTTGGAAAGCTTATTTATTTTGAGTTGAGTGAATTTGGATAATCACATGGAGAGTCTAAGACAAAATTTATAGGATCTGTATCTGTATCCGGTAAGAAAAAGTATGATCCTGATGAATGTAGAATATCTTATATGAAAGAGAGAGAAGAGAGATGGAAGAGCAAGAAAGAGAGCTAGATGAGCATAAAGAATTGATGGCTTAGAGATTGCCTAAAGGAGCCAGTAAGTATGATGGAAAGTTACCTTTGAAATTTTTCTCTTGTAATAAGATAGGACAATTTTCTTCTAGATGTTCAAAGAGAATGGATAAGTATGACAAGAAAGATAAGCATGATAGGAATGATAGATATGAAAAGCAGGAGAATTATGATAATCCTTACAAGTCTAACCAAAAGTTTAGGAATCAGAAGAACTATTATTATGCTACTGATGAAGGTGTTATAGATAAAGAATCAAAAGGAGATGAAGTTGTGTTTATTGACATTAAAGAAGATAGACATGTACCTATTGATTCGATTTACTGCACTATTGAGGAAAAATATTTAGCTGCTAAGGCTAAAGAGAAAGATGAATGATTAATTGACACTGGTTGTTCACATCATATGACTAGTGATAAAAGAAAATTTGTATGGAAAGATATGATGGTGGAATAGTTAGATTTGGAGATGAAAAATACTATGTAATATGTGGGAGAGGCTATATTTCTTTTGATGGTAGAATTGTATTGATGATTTCTTGTATGTTGAAGGTTTAAAGCATAATATTTTGAGTGTTACAGATGGTTGATAAAGGTTATGGTTGGCAATTCAAGGATGGAAAATGAAAGATCTTAAATGCCTCTTGTATAGAGGTTGCATTTGGAACTAAGAAAAAAGATAACATTTTTCATTTGAATGCTGGCGAGAAAACTTGTATGATTGCTGAGATTGATGAGAAATGGTTGTGGCATAGGAGAATGTGTCATGTAGATTTTGATTCAATGATTAAGATTTGTTCTACATATGCTATTCTACCTAAGATTATTAAGCCTGCTAATCCGATATGTAAGGAATGTCACTTGGGTAAGAAAATAAGGATTTCTTTCAAGAGAAAATAGTATACATCTGATGGATTGCTAGATCTTTTATATACTGACCTATGTGGACCTAAAAATGTTAGAAGTGTGTAGGGTGGTACATATTTTATGCTTCTAATTGATGATTATTCTAGGATGATGTAGGTTGTCTTGTTGAAAGAGAAATTAGAAGCATTGGACAAATTCAAGATATTCAAAGCTAAGGTTGAGATTGAGTCTGGGTTGAATGTGAATTGTCTAAGATCTGATAGAGGTGGATAGTTTTGTTCTGGTGAGTTCAATACATTTTGTGAGATGCATGGGATCAGAAGACAATTATCTGTTCCTAGAACCCCTCAACAGAATGGATATGTTGAGAGGAAGAATAAAATTGTCTTGGATGCTGGAAGGATTATAATAATTGAGGGAAATGTTCTGAAGATCTATTGGAGAGAAGTCATTAGCATTTCTATTCACACATTCAATAGAGTTCGCATCAAAGTTGATACTGGTAAGACCCCTTATGAGCTTTCGTTTGGTCATGTTCCTACTGTGAGATATTTCAGAGTATTTGGTAGAAAATGTTATATCAAGAGAGATGAGGACATAGGAAAGTTTGTTTCTAGAAGCGATAAAGGAATTTTCATGGGATATTCAAAAAAGAGAAAAGCCTACCAGTGCTACAATAAAAGACTAAGAAAGATAGTGGAGAGTGCAAATGTGAAGGTGGATGAGAAGCTTGGGAAAGAGATCAAAGCATGTGGTTATGATGATGATCAACATATTCTTTTAGCTCCTACTCGGACTGAAGATTCTAAGCAGAATGATCTGGTAGAAGTTGTTAAATTGGATGTTGTTTTTTCGATGAAGGAGTGCAGGAACTTGAGAATCAAAAAAATCAGAAGACTTTGCAGTATGTAACATTGAATTATTCTAAAAATCAGATTATTGGTGATAAGAATAAGGGTGTGATGATTAGAAGAAGGTAAGTTGTTGAAGAAGTATGTTTGATTTCTAAAGTTGAACCTAAAGATGTGGTTGAAGCTTGCAAAGATGAAAATTGGATAAGAGTTAAGGAAGACAAATTAGATTAGATTAAAAATAATAATACATGGGAACTTGTGACTAGATAAATACCTACTGAAATTGGGATTTACTAAAGGTGTTGCTGACAGTAATCTATACTTCAAGATTGAGAATGATAACATCATGATTGTTGAAGTTTTTGTTGATGATGAGTTGAGTAAGAAGTTTACCAGTGACATACAAGAAATAATTTGAGATGCCTATGATAGGTGAGATGATTTTTTTTTAGGTTTGTAGATTTCACAGACTGGGAAAGGTATATTCATATCTTAAACTAAGTGGGTGAACTCACAATGTTGGTTCCCACTTTTTGGTACATCCTATTTTTTACTAAAATCATACATTTTTTAGAAAATATAATGATTTAAGCTTTAAGAGGTCCCATTTGAAGTAATTAATAGTGTTAGGTACCGGAGACAACTAAGAGGGGGGGGGGGGGTGAATCAGTTGTCTAATAAATTCAAACAAAAAACAACTTAACCAACTTAATGCTTAATACCAGTAAACCAGTTAAGTATGTCGGTAGATAGTTTTAATAGTTAATTGTTATACCGATAAGTATTAGTGTATGAAACATAAACACAAAGTCATCCACAACACATAACACCAATATTTGTACGTGGAAACCCTGTAAGGGGAAAAACCACGGTGGGAACCCTTACTCACAATCAGATGATACTACTATAGATAGTAAGTGTACATAAATGGGGTCTGCACTTACAGAAAGGCCAACAGCCTAGAGCTCACTGCTCAATCACAAAATGGGAGTCACACTGACTACAGTTGGATGGTTAAATCCAACAAGAATGTACTACACAGAGTAGCATCTTCATATGCTAGATTTACTACCGGTGTAATGCTGATATGCTTTCACAAAAACCTAGCTTCACCTTCAAATGATGTCTTTGTGTATAGCTCTGCTTAAACTCGCATATACCTTCACACAATCCTTTTTCGCATTCCACATCTGATCTTACAAATAATATCTTACATTTATACCATAACCTAAGACCAATTTTAGTAAGTCAGCTCTACAAGATATTACAATAAAAATATTTTACAAACAATATAATATTTGATGCAATAACCAACTGAACATGTCAGCTTAATGCATTTACAACAATAATTAATCATCTTCATAGCATGCCATGTTGATCTCCAAAGATAAACCTGTCAATGTAACCCTAGACCTATTTGCTTGTAACAAAAAATATGCAACTATGAATATACCAATGATAAAAACTCCAGGACAAGATGTCCAAACAATGTCTTCGACATAATCATGTGTCTTCCATGCCATTCCAAGTGTCAGTGATCATTATATCTTTCCAGTGTGCCATATACCAGTAACTATGCAATAGTTACTTGCTTGCCGGTGAATGTTGCTGGATCTCCAAAGTGATAGTGTTTTAGTAGGTGTTGACATCAATGACAAAACCATACCAAAATACCAACAAATTGAAGAGATTTAGATCAAAGGTTCTTAGATCAAAATTTCTTGGATAGAATTTCCCTACTTCTAAATCATACTTGCAATGGACTCTCCTTTGCATCTATCAAATGCTGATTAAATACCAATTTAACATTGGATTTTGGGGAGTCAAATAAATTCATTCAGAACTTTTATTTTTTAAAGTATTTATTCCTTATTATAAGCTTTCCAAATAGTATAATTTTTAATAAGTTTAATTTTGTTAATATATTTTTAGTTTATTTCTTATGAATGTAGATCTTTCACCGAACATGAACTTCTTTGTTCAATACATTGGAAAAAATAGTAAACTAATTCAAAATAATTCTAAAAAATATCTTTGCACTAGGTATTGATGTCTTCTTTCTAACAAAAAAAATAAAATTGAATTTTGCTATATATAGAAGAAGTTATATATTCAAACGTACACCTATATCTAAATTATAATTAGTTGTTCTTCAAAACTTAATAAAATAAAAAATATTCAACATATCACTATCAAACTAACTGCATTCCCTAGGTATTGATGTACAAACCAAAATTCAAAACAATTAAGTTTTTATCATTAATAGAAAAAAAGTTATGCATTTCGGGATACACGTCACGCTTCAAAAATGAAGTTTTCTATAAAAAAATACTTTTTGTGGGAGATGGAAAAATCATTAAAATTTTATTTTAAAAAAATTGGAAAAAATATATTTAGAATCTACAAACAAGATGTTACAAATCACTAGTTTATATCATCTTCAAATTCTTAACAGTTTAGAAGTTAAAGGTGTTGGACAGTGAAAGTATTTTTCATAATGTTCATCTAAGTGTCAAAGTTGGTCAAAAAGTGGGAACCAGTATTGTGAGTTCACCCAAGTATGTGAAGGAATTGCTAAAGAAGTCTGGGTTAGATGAGTCCAAACTGGTTCGGACTCCTATGGTGATTGGTTATAAATTGTCTAAGAATGATGAATATCTTAAAGCTAATTAGAGTTTGTATGGATCTATGATTGGTGGACTACTATATCTTACTCAAACTAGGTCAGACATTATGCATGGTGTGTGTATGGCTACTAGATATCAATCTGATCCAAAAGAGACTCATGTTACTATTTTTAAGAGGATATTTAGATACCTGAAGGAAACTATAGATTATGGACTATGGTATCCGAGGAATGTTGATTTCATGCTATACAATTATAGTGATGTTGATTGGGCTGGTGATGTTGATGACTAGAAGAACACTACTGATGGAGCATTCTTTTTGGGTAAGAAATTAGATTCATGGGCTAGAAAGAAACAAGATTAAGTTTCCTTATCTACTACTGAAGCTGAGTATATTGATGTGCTAGTAATGGCACTCGAGTAGTTTGGATGAAGAAAATGTTGAAAGATATCAGTTATTTATGATGAGCCTACTATTATTTACTGTGATAATTCTAGTGCTATAATCATATCAAATAATCTGGTTAAATATTCTAAGACTAAGAATGCTTCAATCAAATATCACTACTTGAGAGAGCAAGTTAGTGAAGAGAAGGTGAAGCTAGAATATGTATCTACAAAGGAACAAATAACTGATATTTTCACTAAACCTTTGTCTACAGATACATTTGTCTACTTTAGAGACAAGTTCAGGGTATCCACCCCTCCTGATGAGAACTATATGCATTGAGTTGCATCAATTCAGTGGATTACAAAGCTTTATCTTCCTATCAAGATTGATGAGTTGATGTTGCTCCTCTACTGGAGTACGCTGTTGATTTGGTTGTGTGTGCCAGGGGGTGAGAGATTATTAGTTCTATTTTAAGGAGAGAGTTTGGTTTTTTGTTTTGAGATCTTTGGCATTGTTGTCAAAGGGGAGAGAGATCAGTTGAAAAAATGCTTTATCTATCTTGATCTTAGTGGGAGTTTGCTGAAGATATCTTCTTTCTTTGCATTGACTATTTTTCAAATTAATATGTTGCCATCAATGCCAAAGGGGGAGATTGTTAATTATTTTTGGTCATTGTTGCTACTAGGATATGTTGTTGTCATTGATATCAACATATTCCTGTGTATTTCTCTGGCGTGTTTGGGAAGGTCTTACGATCCAGTTTTGTTGTTTATTTATGTTGATCACCATTTTGTGGAGTTTGGTATATCCTCTAGTATATTCTAGTTTGATAAAATCTTGTGCTAATTTTTTGGAATATTGCCTGGTATGGTCTTGTGTATCTTCATTTCAGATGGATCATGATTTGGTGCTCCATAAGTTATCTTTCTTTTTTATAGTTGCTGATTGGTTATTTTCTTGAGCTTTCAGATATTGATCAATGAAGATTTGATAAGTGGTGTTGGTGCAGATGTGCCTAATTTTTCTAATGTGCTTGCCGGTGTTTCCTATTCATTTCCTATCTGTTTTGATGAAACACATTGATTGTTGGGTATTTTTTTTCATAGTTTCTATCAACTAGTGATTATTTTCATGTTATGTCGTATTTTCGGTGGTGTAGCATGTTGTGGTTGATATTGGCATGATTTTTAGTGGAGTTGGTTGTTTGGCAATTTGATTTAGGTCCATGTTATGCTATGTAAACCATTATATTGGTCCAGTGGTCAATCTTGATATAATTTTGTAATTGAGGATTGAGGGTTTAGTTGACCTTGTTATCAAGGTTGATGATTTGTACATATAGGTTGCATGTTCATGTAATTTAGGTGTCAATTATCTTAGAGAGAGCTTTATGTGCGAACAAGAGGTTTATCCTTCGGTGTTGAGATTGGGGAGATATCGGTGTTGCAAAGAAAACATCTTTGCTTAACCAAAATTATAATCATGCATTTGAAGATGTTATTCCTTCAGTTCATTCCTTCTGAATTGTGATTTGAATCTTATTGTAATTCACAGAGACTTCCTTGAGGGTTGTAGCCTTCTAGACTATTATATTTGAGGAGTGATCTCTAAGCAGTGTTCCTGAACACATGTGTATTCCCCATTGTAATATTTCCACATACTACTATTGAGTATCATCTTATTGTGGGTAGGTCCCCACCATAGCTTTTTTCCTTAACTGGGTTTTCCATGTCAAAATCATGGTGTTGTGCATTGTGTTCTCGATTTTCTTATCTTTGTTGTTACTGCATTTTATCGGATCTATAGTTTATGATTAAGTTATATATATATATATATATATATATATATATATATATATATATATATATATATATATATCTATATATATATATATATATATATATATATCATTGTGTGAACAGTGTTGTAGTAATCCTTTACCGAATCTATTGCAAGTGACTGCTTCTATAGAGTTGTGTAGTAATCCTTATCAAACTTGCTATAGTTGTTTGTAGATAGTGTTGCAATAATCATTTACTATATCTATTTCAATTTTTGTGAGTTCATATTTGAGTTTAATGTGGAACTGACCCCATGCATTAGGAGATGCAATTTTCTTCAATTCAACTATTTTGTATTGTAGTGAGCCACTTTTGTAATCTGGTAGTGAGTCATTTGATAGTGAGCTACCTTTTTGTGAACACCATATAACTTGTTATATTATCTTGAGATCCACTACTCTCTGTGGTTTTTTGCATTTGGGTTTTCTAGATATAAAATTCAGTGGTGTACTTGTGGTTGTTTCTTGTTTATTATGTATATTTTACTTCATATTGATGATCTTCATTGATGAAATTGGTATGTCAGTAAAAGGTTTATAGATAGTGACAAAGTTTTAGAATCTATATGAATATTTACTCACGTCCCCTCTCAGTATTCTTGTCCATTCAACCAATTCAACATTGCTATGTTGGAACTAACTTTTGTTCTTAACAACATTCTACACTTCTTTGCATAAATTCTCACATCAAACATGAGTTGGATTTAGCTTTTCAATCTTGCATGTCTTCCATACATCATTCATTATGATCATCCTTTACTTATACTATCCTCCTAACTACATAACCTTCTAGGTTAGCCAAACATAATTTAAAATAGTTTTGTACTAAACATTCTTGTGGTGGAAAGTAATGATAAGTGGACCATACCACAACACACTTCATCATTTAGATCAACATGTCATAAATCCATTATATATATTAGAGCCAAAATAAGACTCATACACTACATGAATGTCATTACACAATCTCCAATTTTGTATCAGACTAGATCCAAAATAACACTTCTCAACTTAGAAAAACAAGAAAGGAACCAAGATAATCATGAATCCAAGAAATCAACACCATATCCAAAAAATAGGGAAATCCATATCACAAACAACATTATTAATTACCAATTAGTAGTGAACATCATCCAGAGCACCAAACAGTTTGGGAAACATATCCTGGATCACCATAATTTAGATCACCCACTTAGAAAACTGACCACAATATGGTATCTTGACATCAAATGACAACCATGTTAGGACCATCAACATCACATCACATTTACAAAAAATTCCACTTTTTTCATTGATGGCAACATTGATCAACAAAAAAAAACCTCACTTTCTATATCTGTACAACTTTCCAACTCTCCTTGCATCACTATTTCTCTACATCTCCCCCCCTTTGACATCAAGGGCAAAGTTAGGAATATATGCTCCTGTGAAACTTACTCTACTCTCCCCTAAGAGGAAGTCCCCAAGGATTAATCCAGACAATAATCTTCATGCAATTCACTAGATGAATGCACATCCAAATGAACATCGGTTCAAACTAGGAAGGCGTAATACCCGAAACATCTGTTGGAGATACTCAAAATTATATTTACACAATGCCTTGTAAAGATATATGCAATATTCTCTTTTATAGGTACATACTCAAGCCTTACTTCATTATCCAACACTTTTTCCCTCAAGAAGTGATACCGAGTAGAAATATGCTTTGTTTTGGAATGTTGTATCAAATTCTTAGAAATGTTTATTGCACTAGTGTTATCACACATAATTTAGATGGGCTCATCAAACAAAACACCAATATACTTCAAAGTCTGTTTCATCAAAAGGACTTATGTGCAACATAAATATCCTCCAATATATTCAAAATTAGTAGTGGATAGAGACACAAAATCTTGATTCTTGCTTGACCGAGCAACTAAGTGGGATCCATGGAAAAATGCTCCACCACTTGTACTTTTTTTGTCATCAACACTTCCTACCCAATCCACATTGGTATAAGTTGTCAAATTTAGATATGAACCACTAGGATATGATAATCCAAACTCTTCTATTCCATTCAAATATTTTTAAAAAAAATTACTAAAAAAAAATGTGATTCTTTTGATTCTTTCTGAAATCTAGCTCCTAAATAAACAACATACATGATATCCGATCTGGTTGTAGTTAGATATAATAGTCCTCCAATTATTGATCTTTACTTACTTCCATCATCCTTAGGAGATTTATCATCTTCTGTTAACTTATCATCTTTTGTCAACAATTCTTTGACATATTTAGACAAAAATAAAAATTCCTTTTCTATCTTTATTCACTTGCAATCCAAGAAAGAAATTTAACTTATTGATCAAGGACATCTCAAATTCCTTTTGAATCTCACTAGCAAACCTTCTACACATACCATCATTTCCTCCAAATATTATATGATTAATATACACTACAAAAATTAAAATTTTACCTAAATAAACTTTGAAACAAAGATTACTATTAGTAGATCCCTTTTGAAAAACTTGACTAATAAAATACTTGTCTAGCCTTCCATACTAATCTCTAACGGTTTGATTCAATCCATACAATGCTTTTTCCACCTCCAAACAATATTTGGACCATCTCTCAGCTTAAATCCTTTTATTTGTTCAATATAAACTTCTTCTTTTAGCTCTCCATTCATAAATGTTGATTTTACATCCTGGTGATAAATTTTGAAATCCTTAAAAGCTACAAAGGCCAAGAACATCCTAATAGCTTCCATTCGATCAACTAGAGAATATGAATCCTCAAAGTCAATTTCTTCAACTTGAGTGTAATCCTTGCAAACCAACCTTGTGTTGTTTCTTACAACCTTTCCATCTTCATCTAGCTTGTTCCAGAATACCCACTTTGTTCCAATTACATTTTTATCTATTGGTCTATGTACAAGTTCCTATGTCTGATTTTTCTCAATTTGGTCTAGTTCTTCTCTCATAGCCATCAACCAATTTTGATCATTGTAAGATTCTTCTATTGACTTTGGTTCAGTCTGTGAAACTAAACATAACAAAACATGTTCTATTGACT
The DNA here is from genome assembly GCF_030272615.1 of Cryptomeria japonica. NCBI lineage: Eukaryota > Viridiplantae > Streptophyta > Pinopsida > Cupressales > Cupressaceae > Cryptomeria > Cryptomeria japonica. The sequence continues at coordinate 576,507,214 of NC_081405.1, forward strand.
TTTGTTCAATCTGAGAAAGTAAACATAATAAAACTTGCTCTTGATAATTCCTTTGTTCTTGTCTCAAATAATCTGATCCTCGGAGTGATTCCTTTGTATATACCTTGGGGTATTTGATGTAGTTTTCGAGGCATCCTGGGTTTCATTTTCCTTTTCTTCTTCCTTATTTTTATCTTCCCTTTTTCTATCAAAGGACTCATCTAATTCATTTCTTGCTAATTTATCATTATCTTTAAAAATATCCTCATCGACCTTCACATTTTCACTTTCAACAATTTTGTTTATTCTTTTATTGTAACACCAATATACCTTTCTCATTGTAGAGTATCCTAGAAATGTTCCTTCATTTTCTCTACTATCAAATTCTCCAAGATTATCTTCATCTTTATGGATATAACATTTACTTCCTGTACATTGAAATACTTCACTATCGGCATCCTTACATGCCATCTAGTTCATATGATGTCTTCCCATATCTTTTCTAAAATAAGATTCTATTAAGGGTGTATATTGTTGTGTGTATAGATTTTTCCTAGTAAAATTTTGATAGTCTCACTCATTTGATCACTATTCTAGTTGCTTCTTGTATAAATGAATTCTTTCTTTCCTATACACTATTAGATATTTCACATAACCGAAAGACAACTGAGGGGGGGGTGAATAAGTTGTCACAGATTACCAGAAGCATTAGTAATTTAAACTTTAATACCAGAACCCAAAACAATAATACCAGAATAATAGTTAATCCAATTAGGCAATTAATAGTAAATACAAAATAAATTTCATCCACACAACACCAAGATTTATACGTGGAAAACCCAGTAAAGGGGAAAATCATTGTGGGAAGCCTACCCATAATCAGATAATACTTCTACAGTAAGTATGTGAATTATAATGAAGGGGTCTGCACTTGCAGGAAGGCCAACAACCTAGAGTGCACTGCTCATCACAAAAGGAGCCTCACTGACTACATATAAATCCAGACTACAATCCAGAGAAATGTTCAACTACAAAAGATAGCATCTCCTATACCTGAGTATAGTTTTAGTTAAGCTCAATACTGGAGGACTAAATCCTCTTACATAAACCCAATTTGATGTCCAATGATTGACCAACTCCTCTGCCTGAATTATATTACATTATTCGCACATTACATTCCTTGACCATTACGTCTTACATTAACCAAGATGATCTAAAATGAGATCTTAAATATATTTATACAAACCCACAACCATATTTAATCAGGTCGGCCACCAAATAATAAACTGATTACATCATTAAAAACCATGTCAACCTTAGACCAAACAACTAATATCAATACATAAGACATCCTAGACATATATCAATAGGTCCTATCCACACGTTACATTAATGTCGGTCCATAACCTAGATCAACTGGGACCAAGTATAGGTCCGCATGCTTCAACAATAATCTCCAACCACCAAGTCTCAAACATGATCACCAACATAATCCTAAAAATCCATCAGAAGCTGCACCAAAACCACTTATGTAATTCATCAAAGATCTCCATGAAAAACTCTGCTGGTGAAACCCTCACCAGAACCAGAAACCCAACTTCTAAGCAAGCAAGATAACATCCAATCACCAGACCAAAACCAACTAATCAAATATGAGTATTAGTATCATGAACAATACAATTCCATCACCACAATGTACCAGGGCCTACTGGATCATGTTGGATCTAAGTTAACTAGAAACCAATCAACGTACCAGGACCAGAATGGTGCTGGTAAAGCATCCAAATAGCTAGGGTTGACATCAACAATAAAAAATCAATGCAATACATAATTGATTCCATGAAATGGCCAACAATCTCCCCCTTTGGCATTGATGGCAACACTAGATGTGAAAAACATCTATGTACCAGGAAATGCCAAACAAGTCTCCTCTATGGAAGACAACCAACAATCTCTTGCATATAACTCTAAATATCAATTTCTCTCCCCCTTTGACTTTTTCTTTTGCACATCAATATCACTCCCACTTTCTTTTTCTTTTTCACTTTCTTTATCTTTTCACATCACTATGTCTCCCCCTTTGACATTAATGCCATAAATCTGATAGAAATATCAAAGAAAAAATATAAGCCTCTGAATCTAAAAGCTGACTACTCCCCCTGAGTAGTAGCATCCCACATTAGTGCCAAAATGAATAGTATCTCAGATAATGCATGTCGGATTGATGCCAAACCACATCAATCAAGTCCCTACTAGAAGGGCAGAAACTCCCAATCTATCTCTTAGGTACTCAAATGATTCCTTGGATAAAGGTTTAGTGAAAATATTTGTAATCTTCTATTTAGTGTTCACATAAACCAGTCTAACTTCATTTTCTTCAACCTTCTCATTCAAAAAGTTATAGTTGATATATATGTGCTTTGTCTTAGAATGACATACTCGATTCTTTGATATATCAATAGAAGCAGAGTTATCATAGTGAATAACTACTGGTGTATCACAATCCACCTTTCTGGCCTTCAACATTTTCTTCATCCCTAAAACTTGTGTATAGTTAGTAGCAACAACAACATATTAAGCTTCAACAATAGATAAATAAGTAGATGAATGTTTCTTGTTGATCCATGAAACCAACTTCTTTCAAAGAAATAAATCTCCACCAGAAGTACTTTTCTTGTCATCAACATCTCCATCCTAATTAGCATCTGTATATGCACATAAACTAAATTTATCATCCTTAGGGTACCACAAACCACATTCTAATGTACCTTGCAAGTATCTAAAAATATTTTTCACCACCATCTCATGATTTTCTTTAGGATCACTCTGAAATCTTGAAATGATACAAACAACATTAATAATGTCAGGCCTTGTCTGAGTCAAATAAAGTAGACCTCCAATCATAAAATTGTATCTTGTAGGATTTACCGGTGTAGAAACATCTTTTCTTGTCAATTTCTCACTTGTAACCATAGGTGTACTTATTGGTTTAGAGTCTCCCTTACCAAATTTATTAAACAGTTCCTTAGCATATTTAGTTTGACAGATAAAAATACCTTTGTTAGTCTGAGTAATCTACAACCCTAAGAAAAATTTCATGTCACCAGTCATAGACATCTCAAATTCTTTCTCCATATTATTAGAAAATTTTATGCATAAATTATCTTCACTTCCAAAAATAATGTCATCAACAAATACTTCAACAATAAGTATATCATCATCAGTGATTTTATAATATAAATTATTGTCAGGACTACCCTTAGTATAACCAAGCTTCAAAAGATATTTATCCAACCTTGCATACCAAGCTCTAGGTGCTTGTTTCAGTCCATATAAAGATTTCCTTAGCCTGTAAACCATATCTGTATCATCTAATAGTGAAAAACCATCAATTTTCTCAATATAAAATTCCTCATCAAGATCCCCACTCAAGAATTCATATTTAACATCCATTTGATAAACCTTGTAGTTTTTATAAGCAACATAGGTAAGAAATAATCTTACAACTTCAATCCTAGCTATCAGTGCAAAAGTATCTTCATAATCAATTCCTTCCTTCTGATAATATCCTTTACAAACCAATCTACCCTTATTCCTTATAACTTGGCCATCCTTATTTAATTTATTCCTCAAAAGCAATTTAGTTCCAATAACATTTTTATGTTTAGGTCGAGGAACCAAAGTCCATGTGTTATTTTTCTCAATCTGGTCTAATTCTTCTTCCATAGGTGTTAACCAAAATTCATCTTTACATGCTTCAATTACTAATACCGATTCAACTTGTGCAATTAAACATATTTCATTAGTTGCCAGTCTTCTTCTTATCATCACTCCATTGCTCTTGTCCCCAATGATTTGATCCTCAGAATGATTCAGTCTCGCATACCTAGGTGTCGTTTGACTTTATGTTCCTCTTCCTTGTTCTTTAGTTACTGTAGAATTCTATGATGTTGTCTGATTAACTGGTTCAACTTTGTGTTCCAGTAAAGGTGCTACCGGTTCAGATATAATCATTTCCACTATCGGTTCCTTCTCATAAATATTGATTTGACTTTTGTTCAGCTCATCTACTTTGACATTAGCACTCTCCACAATTCTCTACAATCTCTTGTTATAACATCTATATGCTTTAATTTCATTATAATAACCAAGAAATATGCCTTCATCACTTCTAGGATCAAATTTCCCAATAGTATAATCTCTCTTGATATAATATTTACTACCAATTATTCTAAAATACTTAAATGTAGGTGTATTGCCAAAGCATAATTCATAACATTTACTAGTTTCTCCTTTGATATGTACTCTATTCAATGTATACACCATTGTACTCACTACTTCTCTCAAGTAGATATGAGGTAGATTAGCTTCCATCATCATTGTTCTAGCAACATCCAAGATAGTTATGTTCTTCCTTTCCACAACTCCATTCTGTTGAGGTATCCGAGGAGCATAAAATTGTCTTCTTATACCATGCTTGTCACAAAAGTTATTAAACTCACCGGATGAGAATTCTCCACCATGATCTGATCTCGAACATTTAATCTTAAGTCTTGTCTCAATTTCAACTTTAGCCTTAAATATTTTAAACTTCTAAAATGCTTCATATTTTTCTCTCACAAAAGTAACCCACGTCATTCTAGAATAATCATCAATGATTAGCAAGAAATATCTATCACCATGAAAACTTTTATCTCTAGTAGGGCCACACAAATTAGTATGAATAAGATCAAGAACATCATTTGATTTATATTGTATACTCCTAAAAGAGTTTCTGGCCTGTTTACCCATTTTACATTCTTTACATACCGAATTATAGGGTTTCATAATCTTATGTATATCTCTAACAACCTTAGTTGAACTGATCTTCACAATGCAATCAAAATTAAAATGACACAACCTTTTATGCCATAGCCAACTCTCATCAATCTTTGTAATCAAACATGTCTTCTCACCATATTTCAAATAAAATATATTACCTTTTGTCTATGTACCAGTTGCAATCTCCAAGCCAGATCTGTTAATGATTTTTCATTTTCCATCCTTCAACTATAATTGAAATCTCTTATCTACCAATTGTCCTACACTCAAAAGATTATACTTCTAACCTTCAACATAATAAATATTATCAATATTGTTCTTACCTTCCAATGATATAGTTCCTTTTCCTTTAATCATACATGCTTTGTCATCTCCAAATCTAACTAGTCCACAATCAAATTATTACAAAGACAAAAAAAATTCTTTATCTCCAGTCATATGATGTGAACAACCACAGTCAATTACCCATTCATCCTTCTCATCAATTTTAGCAGCAAGTGCCTTCTCCTCAGGTACATTATCTTTGACTACTGGATCATCTTCCTTGATAGCCAGGAATACCCATTCCTTCCCATTGTTGGATCCACTAGCAGAGTCTTCTGTCGGTTCATCATTTGAATTAGTAATGCCTTCCTCATCCGCTATGTAGCGTGATTTGTCTATATTTTTCTTGTATTTATACTTATTCTGATAACCAGGGTTAGGCTTAAATGATCTTTTAACTATTTTTTCCAATCTCGAATTCCTTTCAGGACATCTAAATGCAAAATGACCAATCTTATTACATGCAAAACATTTAAAAGGTGTTTTGCCTTCATGCTTACTTCCTATCAGTCCTTTCGGTACACTTCTAGGAAATAGTGCTTCAAGTTCCTCAAACTCATCATTTTATCTCTTCATATCTTCTAACTCATTTGCGTAAAAATATTTTCAGTCTTACTTATTGGTTGGAGATGTAGATGCATGAAAAGAAGGTTTAGTCTTCATAGCTCCAAAAGGTCCAAATTCATCAAGCTCAAAAGAAGATAATTTCCCAACCAGATTATCTCTATTGCCAAATGTATTAGCCATTATTCTCAACTCATTAATATCAGTAGCCTTCATTTTGTAATCTGGTGGTAGGGCTCTCAGAACTTTAGAAACAATTTCATCTTCGCTCAGAGTTCCGCCAAAACAATAAATTCCCATAACAATCTCATTTACCATTTCCATCAATGCAGTAATCCTTTCATTTTATTTCATCTTCAGGTTTTCATATCTCACTCGATAACCATGAAGTTTATCAATATTCATTGTCGGTTCACCTTCATTAAGAGTTTGTAACTTATCCCATATAGCCTTTCTAGATGATTTGTCTGTTAATCCCATTATTTGTTGACCATAAAGTGCACACAAGAGAGCTTCTCTTTCTCTACAATCATTCTCAATCTCCTTGTCCAGGTTTTCCAGAGGAGGATTGCCAGATCCTGGATTATAGGGTGTGAGACCATTCTATGTGATCTCCTAAATCTCCTTCCCAAGACATCTTAGATCAGTCTCAATCTAAATCTTCCATGCTGTGTAATTTATTCCATCAAGCCTCAATATATCCTTTCCAAAGATAGCTCTAGAAGAACTAGATGAACTTGAACTGTCAGTCACCATAGAATCTTCTTCAAGCAGTTAAGCTTTCTGTAGAGAGGACCAAAGCTTTGATACCAATTGTAAGATAGTTCAGATAACCAAAAGACAACTAAGAGGGGGGGGTTAATCACTTGTCAGAGATTACCAGAAGCATTAGGAATTTAATTTTTAATACCTAAACCCAAAACAATAATAGCAGAATAGAAGTTAATCCAATTAAGCATAAATAGTAATTACAGAATAAAATCCATCCACACAACACCAAGATTTATATGTGGAAAACTTGATAAAGGGAAGAACCACGGTGGGAAGCCTACCCAGAGTCAGATAATACTTTTGCATTAAGTATGTGAATTACAATGAAGGGGCCTGCACTTGCAGGAAGGCTAATAGCCTAGAGCACACTGGTCATCACAAAAGGAGCCTCACTGACTACATATAAATCTAGACTACAATCTAGACAAGTGTTGAATTGAAAAAGATAACATCCCCTATGCCTGAGTACAGTTACAGTTAAGCCTCAATACCAGAGAACTAAATCCTCTTACATAAACCCAATTCGATCTCTAATAATCGAACAACTCCTTTACCTGAATGATATTATATTATTTGCACATTATATTCCTTGGCAATGACCTCTTACATTAACTATGATGATCTGCACTGAGATCTTACATCTATTTATACAAACCCACGACAATAAACAATCAGGTCAGGAACCAGATAATAAATTGATTACATAATTACAAACCATGTCGGCCTTAGATCAAATAAGTAATATCAACACATAAGACATTTTGGAAATATATCAGTAGGTCGTATCCACACGTTACATTAAAGCCATTCCATAACCTAGATCAACCGGGACCAAGTATCGGTCCACATACTTCAACAATGATCTCCAACTACCGAGTATCGAACATTATCACTGACAACATCCTAAAAATACATCAAAAGTTGCACCAACACCACTTATGCAATTCATCAGAGATCTCCATCAAAATCTCTACTGGTGAAACCCTCACTAGAACCAGAAACCAAGCTTCTAAGAAAGTAGGATAGCATCCAATCACTAGACCAAAACCGGCTGATCAAATATGAGTATTAGTATCATGAACAAGCCAATTCCATCACCATACTATACTAAACCCTATCGGATCATGCCAAATGCAAGTTAACCAAAAACCACTCAACCTATTGGGACCAGAAGGGTACCGGTAAAGCATCCAAACAACTAATGTTAACATCAATGCAACACCTAATTAATTCCACCAAATGGCCAACATACACCATTTCTATAGTGGTGTCCTACTGGTAGATAATTATCTTCTAATTCCACGTTTCTCACATAAATTATTAAACTCATCATAAATAAATTATTCTTCTATGTTAAACATCAAACACTTGATTCTTCTCTCAAATTCACTCTCAACCCATGCCTCAAGAATATCTTCAATTTCTGTAATTCTTCTTATTTCTCTTTTAAAAATACAATCCATGTCATTCTAGTGTGATCATAAATTAAGAGCATGAAATACCTCTCACCTTGTACACTCCTTGTTTAGGTAGGACCGCATAAGTATTTGTGCACCAAGTCGAACAATCTAGTAGAATATTTATTTTCCTCTAAATGTTCCTTTTGTCTTCTTTCTCTTTTGATATTCTTTCCAAATATTGTTATCCTGTCTGGTCAGCCTTGGTAAATCTCTTACTATACTTGTTGAACTAATCTTCACCAAATTGTCAAATTTGATATTACACATCCTCCTATGCCAGACCCAACTATTTTTAAATGGAGATAATAAAAAAGTGTCTTGTAGCTCCTTCTAACTAATACATGTTTCACTAGTCCTTTCTCTGCTATAATCACAGTTGTGGATCTCTTCTAGATCTCACAACCACCATCTTGAAAAATAACAATGTAGCCATTTTTGCACATTTGTCCAACACTTAGGAGACTATGATGCAAACCTTTCACATGGTAAACATTGTTGGTATTATGATTTCCATCAAGGGCAATAGAGCCAATTCCCATAATTTATCTTGTTTGGACATCTCTAAAGCTAAGAGAACCCCCATTGTACTTTTCAAGTTTTACAAACTTACTCTTATGACCATTCATATGATTTGAAAATCCTTTAGTAATTAACCATTCATTTCTATCTCTTCTTTCTTGTAAAGCAGTAACAACAATTTTAACAATCTCCAAAGATAACATGTTAGAAACATTAGTCATAGGTATATCCTTTTCTACTAAAAATAAACAATCACCTTCTTCATAGTCTGATTGATCATCTAAGATACCAAAATCATCTTTAACATAATAGGATTTATTATTAAAGTTCCCCTTATTTTCTCTAAATTTTTCTTGCCCATATCAATGATAATCTGACCAACAGGTAAGTCACATGTTGTTAGGTCTCGGAGACAACTAAGAGGGGGGGTCAATCAATTGTCTAATAAATTTAAATTAAAAAGAACTTAACCAACTTGATGCTTAATATTAGTAAACTAGTTAAGTATGTCGGTAGACAGTTATAGCATTTAATTGCTATACCGGTAAGGATTAGTGCATGAAACATAAACACAAAGTCATCCACAACACACAACACAAATATTTGTACGTGGAAACCCTGTAAGGGGAAAAACCACAGTAGGAAACCTTACCCACAATCACATGATACTACTATAGATAGTAAGTGTACATAAAAGGGGTCTGCACATGCAGAAAGGCCAACAGCCTAGAGCTCATTTCTCAATCACAAAATGGGAGTCACACTGACTACAGTTGGATGGTTAAATCCAATAAGAATGTACTGCACAAAATAGCATCTTCATATGCTGGATTCAGTACCAGTTTAATGCTGATATGCTTTCACAAAAACCTAGCTCCACCTTCAAATGATGTCTTCATGTATAGCTCTGCTTAAACTCGTATATGCCTTCACACAATCCATTTTTGCATTCTACCCTTGATCTTACAAATAAGATCTTACATTTATACCATAACCTAAGACCAATTTTAGTAGGTTGGCTCTACAAGATATTACAATAAAAACATTTTATAAACAATATAATATTCGATGCAATAATCGATTGAACATGTTGGTTTAATGCATTTACAACAATAATTAATCATCTCCATAGCGTGCCATGCTGATCTAGAAAAGATAAACCTACCGGTGTAACCCTAGATAACCTTGGACCTATTTGCTAGTAAAAGCAAATATGCAAATATGAATATACCAATGATTAATTTATTAAGAGAATATGTCCATATGATGTCTTCAACATAACCATGTGTCTTCCATGCCATTCCAAGTGCCGGTGATCATTATATCTTACCAGTGTGCCATATACCAGTAACTATGCAATAGATACTTGCTTGTTGGTGAGTGTTGCTGGATCTCCAAAGTGCTAGTGTTTTAGTAGGTGTTGACATCAATGAAAAAACCATACCAAAATACCAACACATGCAACATCCAATATTTTCAAGTGCTCTCTTCTTACTTTACAAGGCATAGCTACCTTCAAAATATATGCAATGAATAAAAACATGGTATGCTTTTCACCAGAAATCAAGAAAGTTAAATTTACACCTACTCATAACCATGAAAGTAGATGCTAATGATTGGACATAAAATGAAGTGAATATAGATAAATAACACAAAAAAATGTTTATTCCACACCCATAGATGTTACCTAGGAAAAGAAAGAATAATAGACTCTTTTCAAAAGATGAATTGATATTAATCGAAAGCTCCAAAATTAAATACATATACAGTTCATATAGCAGAGTAACATTGAAAACTGACTACAAAGAAACACAATTCATTACAATTTTAATGAAAACATTTACAACTTCAAAGATTTAAAAGAATCTTCTTTAATGCTTTGCTATCATAACATGAGTTCATAGACCCATCTCCTACTACAACAAGACTATATCCAAAGATAAGCCCCTCTCCCTTTTTTCCCCTTTTCTTTCCTATTATCTAAAGCCACTTTTTATAACTAACCTCCATTTGTAGTTTCAAAGTAGCCATTTCTAGGAAGGTAATGGTCTTGAAAGTGACTGCTTAATAAATTACCCTATGCAAAGAAAATACTCATAAAAAAAATTTAATTACTAAACCCATACCATAAATAATCCTAATTTCTTACTTCATCAAGTATTGGATTCCTACCAACAATTTTATTTTCAATCATCTCTACTTTTGTTTCTTCTTGAATCAGCACCTAGAGAACTACCATGAATTCCTCTTCATTTTGAATGAATTTTTGAAAAAAATTAGGCAAATCGAAGAGGATGTCCTCTTGCATTGACTTGACATCAGGTTGTATCATTTGAGCCTTCCATTTGAGAACCATCTTCCTTGTTGTCGAAAAACTAATTATCAGTGTCAATTCTTACAATTATCTCTTCTTGCAACTGTTGTTCATGATTTTTGGCCTATTCTGCAATTTTAACTAATAAGGAGATTATATTTTATATTCTATAAAATCAGTACATTGTTTTCTATATGGCCAATTTAGGTCAGGATCAACTGTTGGCAATTAACACTCTATTAATTGGTTTCACTATATTGTCATTGCACATGATTTTATTGGTTGGTTTCACTATGTTGTCACTTCACATGATGCTTTGGCTTCATATGGTGTACGGACAGACACTTCACAGATTATACACCGACACCAGCACGGATAGGACAAAAAGACTTCTTTCCTCACTGGCAACGTAGGCCAACATGGTACAAAAATGGTTATTGGTATTGGAGGCTGACATATCTTTGATCTAGAATCGACAACTTGTTTAAATAATTATTCATTTACGTTATATGGATGTCATGTAATCTGATATTGTATATATCTTTGTAAGCCTAGCTAAGGCATAAATTTGTATAGGGTATATAGGGCAGATTGATTAGATCATTTTGATAAGATAGGAATATGGTATGGATATATGAATGTAATATAATGTGAAATATATCAGAGGGATTATGTATGTGAAGAATTTATTGTAAGGGTTATTTCCGTAAAGGGGTTTAGGGTTTCAACCAGAACATAGAAATCTTAAACTGGAACTTTATTCTGGCATAGAAGATGCTATCTTAGCATTTCACACTTCTCTGGATTGTTGTCTGGAATTTTATGTAGTCAGTGAGGCTCCTATTGTGATTGAGCAGTGTGCTCTAGGTTGTAAGCCTTTTTGCAAGTGTAGGCCCATCATATACTATAATATCTCTTCATATGGCCAGTGGATTGATATTGTGGGTCACAAATCCTACCGTGGTTTTTCCTCATTGAGGTTTTCCATGTATAAATCTATGTGTTATGGTTCTCATTTATGTGTTTGGCTTCTTGGTTTCTTTACTTCTTTTAATTATATTTATATGGGTTTATCGGTTGCTGTATGAATGTTTTGTTAAGGATAAAATATACTATTTCAATATAGCATTGATTCACCCCCCTCCCCCTCTCAGTGTTATTGGTTTCCAACAATTGCTATCAAAGTCTTGTGCCTAAGAGGAAGTTTAACAACTTGAGGAAGATCCTGAAACCGGAATCATTGAAAATGGCTTTGGAGAAGCAGCTTGAGATGGCACTTAAAGAGTATGATGTTGAAAGAATGAAGAACTTAAATCTACAAGATGAGTTGAATTCTGCTAAGGAATTCATTCTTGTCCTACAAGAGAGGCTATCATCTATTCAGCCTAGGAGGAATGAACTTTTTCAAAATCATGATGAAGAGAAAAATGCAATTAAAGAACAATGTCAGAAAGTGAGTCAGGAGAACATGGTTATGAAGAATGAAATGCAAGCTATAACTATGAGGATGTCTAAAGGGATTGATGATAGAAAGAAAAAGGAAGAAAATCTTGTTGTATCCTTGAAGAACAAGTCTGAATGTGGTAGGTTGGTTCATGAAAATAATATGTTGAGAACTAATTTGGTACAATCCCAGAGCAATGAGAAAGAGCTTGAGAGACAAATGACAATACTAAGAGATGATTTAACTACTACAAGTGAGTACAAATAAAAATTCAAGATCATCTCAGCACAACTTGATGAGTTATTGAAGAGACAGAGGTAGATTGGAGATTCCAGTGGACTTTGATTTGACCAACGACAGGGTTTCGGTACTTGTAATGAAGATCAAAACCATAAGGCACTAGTAAGACAATTCAATGCTTATAAATTCAATGGTAGATATTTTTTTTGCAATTAATTTGGCCACATGGCTAGGCAATATAGAAATAGAGCAAATCAAAACCATGTTTCTACTCACGGTAAATGTTCTAAATGCAATAAGTTTGGTCATAAGACAAAAGATTACAGAATGAATGTAAAATGCTATGCTTGTGGAAAATTTTGACATATGGCTAATCAGTGCAGGTCAAGAAATTTCACTAGTTTTAGCAAAGCAATTCAGAAGAATAATGTTACATGTTATGCATGTAATGAAGTTGGACATATTGCTAAGTTCTGTAGAAGCAGAAATCCATTGGTTAGTAATGGAGGATCAAATAAAAAAGGAAAACAGAAGGTTAATGAAATCTGACATAATCACCCTTAGAGATGGGTTAGCAAGACTAAAGAACAATCATCAGATGGGAATGCCTTAGTTACCTATCTGATAGAAGAGGTTTCTCTTGCATCAACAGTGAGCTCATTCGGTAACTAAGGCAAATGCCTTAGGGGTAGGCAAAATTCATGATGATGTTGCATATGCCCCGGGAAGAGGTTCTGGAAGATGTTCCAGATATTGGAGAAGATTATCCAGCATGGATATGTTTTGAGTGAGATCTGGTATCTTTCATTGATAGTCATTTATGTCAATGGAATATTAGGGTTTTTGTTGAAGGATAAAAGGTCGAATACACTTCATTGTTAATCACCCTACATTCAGAGTGATTTCAAAGAGATTCAGAGTGACTGAGTGTGATTAGAGGCTATTTAGAGGCAATCAGATTTCTTCTTGAGCAATCACACTATTTAGGAAGGTCACAATAAAGTTACTGGCTCATAATTATGCACCTAAGGCTACACCTATAGCTACACCTGGCACTATCAAGGGGAGGAAGAAGAGTGACATTGATTTGGCACTTGAAACTTCAATAATGTAACTATCATACCACCCAAAACTTGTGCCCAGATTATAGATGAAATAACTAAAGATGGCATCCTAAAGAATGTTAAGTTTAATTATGCCAAATTAGAGGTTGATAAAAAGAGAGAGGTAGAAGAAGCGGTCTTTTTATACTTAGATATTTATAAGAAAGCAACAATAGAGATAGAAAATTAAATATCGCTTGAGTTGTCTAACATGTTAGATGCTAGAAGGATATCTTCTATGCAAGAAGATAAACACATTAAAATGCAAGAACTTTTAGCTATCTCTGTTAGCATAACTCCCAATAAAAGGGATAAGACAATTGAGGCTATAGATAGAAAGGTTTTGAATAGAAAACATAGTATAACTAGCCTGATGCTAGGGAGAATGAATGAAGTAATAAAGGAAACTCAAAAAGCTTGGATTAAATTTTTGAGAGAGCATAGAGGATTCTTTACTTCATCGAAACAAAGATAGATATTGTTGATACACTGATTGAAGGGAAAGGAAAGGGGATAATGGGTACTCCACCCTCAATTTTAAAAAATATCAAGATAGTGGAAATTGAGCCACCAATAAACACAAATGTATAGACAAATACTGAAACACCGGTTAATACTAAGAACATTGTACATGATACTAAAATTGAGGACAAATGTCCTTTAAATACTAATGTACAGGTTGAGGATATTTTTCCTAGAGAGGAACCAACAGTTGCATAGACTTCACCAAGTGGCAAAGCCATCGGTGCAAGTGAGGAGGTAATAAAGGATAAATCGTCAGAGGGAAAAATAGGGGAAACTAGTAGGGTACTAGCTGGGAGCCCATCATTATTGACAATTGACAGTTCTCTAGTTGAAAAGAAAACCATCAGAGAGATGAGTCCCACTAAACTAATGATGATGGTTGCTCAGAAAATGATGAAGGAGGGAACCACAAACAAGGGTATGATAGATCAATCAATCAGTTTTCTACACAGATTGGTCCCAGAGTGTAAGATTGAAAATGAAGCGAGCCCTTCTCACAAGATTAAGGTAATCACTAAGCACATATCAAAATAATTTCAATGCTTACAGTAGATCTCCAACCAGAAATCACTTGAAAGATTCACTCAGGCTAAGATAGCCACTTTTGATCAGATCATTGAGAAACAGAAGAAAAAGATTGAGGAAAAGTTAATTCTAATTGAAAATTATTTGAAACAATGTACAAACATATACAGGGTATGTTGTAATACTGAAATACTTACAACAAATGTAGATGAAAAGATTAAAGAGTTACAGGAGAAAATTTCTAATATTGCTAACTTTTGATGGATTAATTTTATTGACAACATCAATTGATGGTCAAATTTTGGCTTTAGAGAATCATATTTATGCTCTTGAAAAGGAAAGAGATAAAATCATTCAGAGAGCCAGAAGTCTAAGAGGTTTAGTGAGTCCAATATGGATTCACTTTGTGTACATAAGAAGGAATGCATGGATATGCTGGAAAAGCCGACACCGACAGAGGTCAATGAGAAAGAATCTTTTGCATATTTATTGAGTCGACTTGTATCCATATCCAACACATTAAAAACTAGTTGGGATACTTATGAGGAATTACAGGAGAAGGCTTATCTGGAAATCTTGAAACTACTCAAGCTCTGGTAAGACATTTTTGGAGGTATTTAGTGTACGATACTTATTCTTTGAAATTACTTTTTTTGGGGAATTGATGTCAAAGGAGGAGTAGTATATATATGTGAAAAATGATAAAAGGGTTCCATACATTAGGGGGAGTTACAAAGTTTTTGGAATTTTGGAGATATGGAGTATTTTGCATATTCAACTCAGGGGGAGCAGGATAGGGTGAAACTGGTAGATGAAACCATGACCATTTTTCACATGAGTGTTGCCATCAATGCCAAAGGGGGAGATTTTTTGCAATTGACACTCTATTGGTTGGTTTCACTATGTTTTCACTAATGACAACATGATTTTATGTTTCGGCTTCAAATGGTGTACTAGCGAGCACTTCACAGATTCTACACTGACACCGGAATTGGTAGGACAGAAAGACTTCTTTTGTCATCGAGAATGTAGGCCGACATGGTATAGAAAAGGTTATCCATATTGGAGGCTGACATATTTTGGATCTGGCATTGAAAACTTGTTTTAATGATTATTCATTTATGTTATATGGCTGACATATAATCTGATATTGTATATATCTTTGTAACCCGACATAAGGCATAAATTTGTATAGGGTATATAAGGCAGATTGATTAGATCATTTTCGTAAGATAGGATTGTGGTATGGATATATGAATTTAATATAATATGAAATATATTAGAGGGATTATGTATGTGAGGAATTTCTTGTTAGGGTTATTCTAGTAAAGGGGTTTAGGGTTTCAATCGAAACAAACAAAGCTTAAACTGGAACTGTATTTTTTTTATAGAAGATGCTATCTTAGCAGTTCACACTTCTCTAGATTGTTGTTTGGAATTTTATGTAGTCAGTGAGGCTCCTATTGTGATTGAGTAGTGTGCTCTAGGCTGTAAGCCTTCCTGCAGGTGCAGGCCCATCATATATTGTAATATCTCTTCATATTGCTAGTGGATTGATATTGTGGGTAACAAATCCCACCATGGTTTTTCCTAATTGAGGTTTTCCATGTATAAATATGTGTGTTATGGTTCTCATTTATGTGTTTGGCTTACTAGTTTCTTTACTTCTTTCAATTATGTTTATATCGGTATACCGATTGGTGTATGAATGTTTTGTTAAGGCTAAAATCTACTATTCTGATATAACACTGATTCAGCCCCCTCTCAGTGTTATTGGTTTCTAACATCAACAATTGGAAACTACTTATTACATGGCAAAACCATTCTGATGAAGAAAATTTCATTAGAAATGATAGTGTACATTACTTTTATTAGCTCAAAGGGTTGTGCATTAAATTTAATCTACAAGGGTGACAATATCAAATGCTATGACTCATGCCACAACCTTTAGGTCCCTTTAGCCATTTAATAAACCATTAAAGATGGTACTTGGAAATTTTCATTTGATTAATTCCTTGGGAGTTGTGTAATATAATATCAGTTGACCTAGGACTTGACGAAGCATGTAAAAGAAAATTTCAAGTCACCAATACCCTAATACTGGCCTCTAAGGTAATATTGGTCAATGAGAAGAATCAGGGATTTTGAGTTTTGCAGATTCAATCTTGTCACCTGATCACTCTATAGATAATGGCTCCTCCTTTGGAATCACAGCATAAGTTCAAATTAGAACTCAAGGAATTTTTAAGGTTTTACCGTTAAAGGCATAAATGATAAAGGAGATTGATAATAAAGTGAAAGGAAGAATTTTAACTTTGGAAAATGGAGGGGATGCTAACATCATGATCCTTTATTTGGAAATCTAGTAGCTATGTGACCAATATATCCACATCTAAAACATTTAAGAGTTAACATACCTTTATATTTGTTGGTGCCTTTCTTCAACTTCCTTACAAATTTTTCTTCCATCTTATCAGATCTTTCATCATCTTGGTCTTTCTTCAACTTCCTCATTTTTTGCTCAGTTACCTTCATGAATTTGTGAGGGATCTTCAAACACATCATAGAGAATATAGGTTTGGCAGAGATGACCATCTTTAGAATTGATACATGTCCAACCAACGTCAACCATATACTCTTCCACCTGCAACTGACCACTATATTCTTCCAAATAGATGACCTGCTAGCACCACCAAAAAGTGGGATTCCTAAATATTTTCCTAGGAGACCACCTATCTTCATTCCCATAATCTGAGATATCTCCCTTTGCTTCCCTAGAGCCGTATTAAAGAAATATATTTCTGAGTTCCTCTTGTTGATTTTCTATCCTAACCATTGAGAGTACTTATCAAGTTTACTCCTCATGATCCTTGCTTCCCTTAAAGATGCCTCCCCAACAAGCAATCTATCATCAAAAAATTGTAAATGAGTTATATCCCTACCACCCTAAGCCACTTTTACCCCATTCCACAAGCCATCATCACTTTTCTTTGAAATTAAATGACCTAAAGATTCTGCGACAATAATAAAAAGGAAAGAGCATATTGGATCCCCTTTCCTTAAACCCTCGGTGGATTTAAAAAAAACCTACAGGCTGCCATTCACCAGAATACAGAACGTTGGAGAACATACATAGCTCTTGACCCAATTAATCCAATCAAAACTAAATTCAAACTTCTACAACACAACAAATAAAAATCTCCAATTCACCTTGGCATATGCCTTTTGTATGTCAAGCTTGAGTACTATTCTATCTATTTTCGTTGATCTATTTGAGTGAATGGCCTAATGAGAAATGGCAATCCCTTCCACAATTGATCTATTTAGGACGAAATCACTCCAATCATACAAAATAATGCACTTTAGAACCATCTTCAACTTGTTTACGATGACTTTTATGATAATCATATAAATAATGTTACATAAAGAAATAGGATGAAAATATTCAAAAGAAGAAATTGAGTTCTTTTGGGCGCCTAGGTATATGAATGTGTTATTAAAGTCTTTCAGAATACAACCCCCTTCTCTAGACTCCTCATGTAGTGTCCCTCCTTGATTCATCGTATCTTTTGTACATCAAAGGATTCTATTGCGACAACTTAGTTTACTTTATGGTGATTTGATTGTATTGTTCTATGTACTAACCCTATTCCATGATTGTAATGGATGATGATGGATCTATATTTGATAGTTTATATGTGTTCATTATTTGTGATGGATTATTTTTCTTATTAGATGTTGATGATATTATGTTTACACTAACCCTGCTCTATGATTATGATGGCTCACTTGATGCAATGATGTTTGTGATTGTCTTCCAATATCTTCATGATTAGAGACAATGTCATATCACACATTGCGAGTACAATATGGCATTGTGATTCTCTTTTCACTTACCTATTTATCATGATGATATATGTTGTATATGTATTATATTGTGCTTAGTGGTGGTTGCAGGATTGCAGGTACTGGACATTGACTCCACCTGGTCTCATAGGTATGAGTGTCTCCTATCCCAATGGAAAGTTGTCAAAGATGGCATGAATTTCCCTCACTCACTCTAGGCTTAGTTATTCACCTTGTTAGTTGTGTTAAGGTGTTAGTTGGTGGCTAGTCTTGTGTCGATGTTTCCATTTCGTTGCATGTTCCTTGAGTATGAGTGTATGATTAATATTTAATTAATTAAGGGGATAATTTAATTTATTAATGTCTAAATTAATTTATGCTATAGTATGATTTTTGCTTATTTTATTGATCATTATTTATTGATGAGAGTTGTATTTATTTAATAGAGATTAAGTTAACTGATTTATTTTGATTTATTATTTAATGATTTATTTATTATTTATTAATGATTTATTTATATTGATTTATTTATTGTTTTGATTTATTTAATTATTAATTTATTATTGAAGATTAATTTATTTGATTTAATATAGTTTTATTATTTATTTATTTCTTTATTATTGAGTTAATGTTTAATTTGGCTATTTAATTATTTATCGTTGTTTAATAATCTATTTGCAATTATATTGTTACATTATTATTGTTTGTATAAACAGATATAATATAAAGTTTACCTACCCTTGAGTGTGATTGGTTATTATTGAATTGGTAGGTAAATAATATTAATAAATAATATGTTCCTCAAAACTATACGACGTAGGTATATTGTATTATTTTACCAAATTTTTCGATTGGTTGGAAGTTTTTATAGTTTTGGGTTTAATTTTTATTTATTGACTTTTTGAGAATGTTGTTGGGTTGATCATCCGACAGGATTATTGAGTTGAATTTCAATCTGGATTGAAGATTTTTTGGATATTTGGATTGCTTGAAGTGTTTCCTCTTCTCCAAATAAACCATTGTTGGATTGTGTTTACAAGTTGGTTCTTCTTTCTTTGAATGTTGATTTCCAAGAAGCATTGTCTGTACTGTGCCTGTATAATGTTTGTTTGATTGGAATTGTCTAAAAATTGTCTGGGGAAAATTAAATTTGAATCTAAAGAGTATATTTGGATTTAAAAGAAAATTTGAGGAAATGGATGGTAACTGATTAATTGCAAAGTCCTAAAAATTGCTTGATGGGAGTGTCTTACTATATTTTCTTTGTGAATTTTTATGATTTTCTCTTCCGTTTATTTAGAGGAGTCAATATCTTTTAGTGGAGAATGATATCCTCTTTATTCTTTGTCCCTTGCATATCCTTTGTTTCAGAGTTGAAATTGTGAGCATGTGGGCTTCCTATAGTTTGTCGGGAGTCATTTTATTTCACTATGACCTGCATATTTTGGGCATAGACCATTTAGGAAGGTCTGACAATGTATTTGGGCCTTGTAAATCTCTTGCGATGTTTCTTGGAGGTTATTGTATATCTATTGGGCGTTTCCTTGATGTTATGCATTCAAGAATTAATTCTGAGCATAGTGGGTGAAAGATTTTTGAGTTATTTTTTGTATGTGACTCTACAACTCTTTGATTTTATGTTTCCTCCTTAATTTTTTGACTTTCTAAACTTTATGGGTTGTTCATTGGTGACATTTTGGACTTCTAAGAAGATTTGGGCAGGTTCCCTATCCTTTAATGTTAGTTTTAACTTGAATTTTGCTCCTTTACCCAAAACATTGTCAAAACTACCAGTAACGCTGCCAAATTCACCTAAAATGCTGAGGAATAAACCAAAAATGCTAGAATACATACCAAAAATGCTCAGGATGTCAGTTTGTCTTGTTTGAGGGTTTTTTTGAGATTTGTGCATTCTCCAGAGGTTGTGTTGGACTATATTGAGATTATTGTAGTTATATTTGGTGTATTTTTGTGTTTCATGATGTCTTTTATGCTCTAGTAATAGGACTTGTGCCTTACCATTGAGGTGGTTTCATGTGCATTGTATTTCTCCAACAAGAGGGTGAATTGCTTTTTATTGAGGATTGATATCATGGCTCTAGTGTGATGTGTTTTTCCTCACTATTGAGGATTGGAAATGAGTTTGGATTTATTTATGCATTAAGATCATAATTTTTCTCTTTGATTATTATGTGTTGCTAAAGGCTCTTGCCTTGTATGTGGCCTTATGTATCATATTATGTTTAGTTTGTTCACAAATTTGTTGTGAGTACTTCTATGTCTCTTGTGGTCCTTAATTATGTGTTTACGATGTTATTGGATATTGTTTTACCCTAATGTCTTGGCATATGGTAGAGGGAGTGGGCTTCATGTGATGACCAAGGTCATGTGAGATTGGTTGTTTAGCACCTACACCATGAGCGGACATTGAAAGATTTCTTGATATTGCCAAGTAATAACATTATTAATAAAGTTGATTAGGTTGGTATTCACTTAATAAGGTAATAATAATAAGTGGATTGAGGTCATTTAGGTGGCAATCTAATCTCCCTTGTTCTCGCAGATTTATTTTACCCTTTTGTTTGAGAGTAGCTTGTATTTATATTAGGAGTATGGATTACTCTTCTATGTGAGGATAGCATGCATGTCTACTATAGGTGTATATTTACATTCTCTATAAGGATACCACTTAGTGACATGTCTATCAAGGTTGGCCATATTCCCTTCTTTGTGAGGATAGAAGGTGATGACACTCCACTTCTACAGAAGACCATGGTACTTTTTCCTTGATTATTGTTATGCCTCTAGGACAATTCTTGATTTGTTTTTAGCCATCTAGTGTGATTTGGTTATGGTTATGTTGTATATCTTTGTTATGTCATGTTGAGTGCCTTTGTTACAAGGTGTCATTCTAGGTCTTGAGTATGATTTGGAAGCTTGTGTCATCTCCTAGCATGGGAAAGATTATTCATTTGGTTCCACATGGTTAGGTGGTTTGATGCCTTCTTCTATTAGGATGTTCTTTATTGGATGTTGCATGTGTGGATAGGGTTTTGTATTATCTCATCATGTGGATGGATCTTGGAGCATAATCTATGTAATTAGGATTGTTAACATTTGGTATGTAACTCAAAATTTATGTAACTACAATGAAGACTATGTAATTAGTATCTTGAGAATATGTGTAATAGGACTTGTGGCAGATTGAATTCGGAATGTGTATGTAATTTTTGGATCAGATAGGAGTTAAACATTTAAGTGATATGACTTCAATGTCTTGTGTATATCTTGTGGATGGTAATGAATATGATAACGATAATATATGTCTTGACTTGAAATATTTAATTCCTTAGTGTTAATCATTATTGAGATATGGAAATGAATGAGCAGTTGAAGGTTTGTATGGAAGGAATGATTCTTCATTACACAACTAACCTATGGAGATGATTTATATGTACTAGAGATAACATTATATCATGTTTACTTGTTAAATATGGAAATACATTATGTACTCTTGTATCTTGTAATATCATACAAAATGTTGTTATAGAGACTATGGTCTTGGAATGTAATAAGATGATGTTATAACATGTGGTCTCTATTGTGGAATAT
The DNA here is from genome assembly GCF_030272615.1 of Cryptomeria japonica. NCBI lineage: Eukaryota > Viridiplantae > Streptophyta > Pinopsida > Cupressales > Cupressaceae > Cryptomeria > Cryptomeria japonica. The sequence goes on from NC_081405.1 coordinate 576,529,261, forward strand.
TCATTATGTATAGGAATGACATAGACTTGTTATATGTAAACCTAAATGGAGTCATATGATTAGTAAATGTTAATACTTGTTATTATGATTCATGAATATGTATCTGATTAGTAATCTTAATTATATGCAATTCTTAAGGAAATAATCTAGACCTATTCTTAGAGATGGTATGTGGATTCATAGTGCGCTATATGTTTAATGAAATAATGGTAAATAAGAACATTTGGTTTTGTGTTATAAAATGAACTCAGATATTTATTATTAATGGAAATATCATGGTATGCTATTGAAATGTTGCTAGTAAGTAGCGATGTTGAGATACCCTAGGGGATGAATGTAGGAGAGTAAATATGTAATGGGATGCTAGTTGTATGTTATATTTATTCCACTTGCATTACATGATGCTTTGATTATGTTCATGATGTTCTATACATTCTCATGGATAGTAAATGTTGCATTGGATATGTATATGGTAGTTAATCATAGTTTTATATGTTGATTTGTATATGTTTTAAAAATAAATATTTCTATTTCTAGTTAGTTCATGTATGTTTCTCTAGGTTATTTTGGCAGGAATTACATCTAGTATTAGAGCCTGTGTTGCAAGCACTAGGATCTTTGGTTAAGTTTGCTGCTCTTAGTCTTGTGTAATGTTCTATAATATTATATTGACTTGAGTTGTCCTTTGAGATTTGTGATAATAAATGTCATTGGAATTTTGGAGATCTTATATGTTTATGCTTTGTATTTCTCCCTAATCCTTCCTAGAAATCATGATTGTGTGCAATATGTGTATTCATTACTTATCCATGCCTCTTACATGAGAGTGATGTCTATACGACTCTATGCGGTATTTCTTGCTTGTAATTTCTAGTACTTTCCTAGATATTAGAGGTTATTTTCCTTATATAAATGGTCATGCTATAGAGTGAAAGAAAATTATGTGTTCTCTTAACTAATGTTACATTTATAGGATCAACTCCTTACATTGACTCTCTTAGGAATAGTAAGATAAAGTATTTGTATTATGCATATAAGAATGATTTAGTATAGACCATGATGTGAAATTGAAGAACTTGGTTGGCATGCACCTATATAAGAAATTAGTAGTTGATGATGCCCTTCTCTTTCATTTAATTTTCTATGTAAAATGTAGGGGATTTAACTAGTGTAGTATGGGTACCAAATAGAACTATTGGGTGTTTTTATATGTGTGTGATTATGCATTAAGAAAATATTGTTTGAATAAATCATATCTTTCAATAAGGAATTGACATTTCTAACTGCATTTGTTGTTGGTATTATGGATATGTTGCTTGTTTTTCCATTGATGTCAACACTTATCCTTCTGGAGATCTTTTGAATATGTTAACTGGAAAGTTCAATGACCTATGCATAGTCACCAGTATTTGGTTCATCGATAGGTTATATTGTTCACCAGAACTGGGGATACCTTGTTATCATCTGGAGATCACTTGGTTATGTCGAAGACATGGTTTGGACACTTGGTTTTGGAGATTTGATTACTGGTCTAATCGGGTTGACATATTTGTTGTTACCAGAAAATTGGTCTAGGTTATGGACCAGCATGCATTATCTATTAAAGATCAGCACAACATGTTATGGAGATTGTTTAATCAAATAATATTGTTATTAAGCCGACATGATGCATCACATCTTGACTTGTTGTAATTGATTCTTATTGTAATATTCTTAGTGAGCTGACCTACACATTTCGCCTTAGGTTTTGGTATATATGTAAGATATCATTTCTGACATTATGTGAAGATAGGAGATGCGATAAGGTTCTGATATTTGGTATATGCAAAAAGAGCTACTCATGTAGACATCATTTGAAGATTCAAGAAAGGTTTGAAGAAGACAATCAGAGCTTAACTGGTACTGAATCCAACATTAGAGATGCTACTTTGAGTAGTATATTATCATTGGATTTAATCATGCAATTGTAGTCAGTGTGACTCTCATTTTGTTATTGAGCAGTGAGCTCTAGGCAGTTGGCCTTTGTCCATGTGTAGAACCCATTTGTACACACATACTATCTGCAGTAGTATCATTTGATTGTGGGTAAGGTTTCCCATCATGGTTTTTCACCTTACAGGGTTTCCACATACAAATATCTATGTTATGTGTTGTGGATGTTATTTCTCTTTCTATTTCATGCAATAAGCTTCATTAGTATTGTTATTAACTATTAAACTGTCAACTAGCATTAAGTTTGGTTTACCGGTATTATGCATCAAGTTTGTTTAAGTTATTTTTGGGTTGAAATTAATAGACAACTAATTCCCCCCCCCCCCCCCCCCCCCGCTTAGTTGCCTTCAGGTCCTAACAATTGGTATCAGAGCTAAGTCCTCTTTATGCTTAAGTTTAACTACTTGAGGAGATTCTATGGCAACTAACTATTCCAGGAAGGAGAGTCTTAAACTTGATGGAACTAACTATGGTATATGGAAGATCAGAATGAAGACACATTTGAATTACATTGGAAGAGACATATGGGATGTTACAAAGAATGGCTATGTTGGTCCTACATAGAGTCAACCTAATCCATCAAACTTGGCCAAAGACCAGGAGAATGATTGCAAAGCAAGAGAAACACTTTTGAGTGCATTGTCAGATCAACAAATCATGGGATTATCAGACTGAATTATTGCTAAAGCCATTTGGGATAAATTGGAGATATTTAATGAAGGTGATACCACTATCAAAATTGCAAAACTAGAATGCTCCCAGGTCAAGTATGAAAATCTGAAAATGGAAGAAGACGAAAGAATTTCTTCTTTTATGGAAAGAGTTGATGAAACTGTTTTGGGTATACAATGTTGTGGAGGATCCTCAAGTGAAGATGATATTGTTTCTAAATTTTTAAGAGCATTGCCACCGGCATACAAAATGAAAGTAACTCCTATTAATGAATTGAGAATAATGCCTAATACATCAGTATCTAGAGATACTTTGGTTGGGAAACTTTTAGCTTTTGACCTTGAGGAATTTGGTCCTGTTGCTACAATTAAGACAGATTTAGCCTTCAAAGCATCATCATCATCTAAAAAATCTGATTGGAAAGGACTTTATCCAAAAGAACTTGAAGACATCAGAAAGGAAAATGAAGAATTGGAAGAACTTGAAGCACTATTCGCAATAAAAATGCCTAAAGGTCTAGTTGGAAGTAAGTATGAAGGTAAAGCACCATTTAAATCTTGTAACTACAATAAAATTGGTCATATGGCATCTAGGTGTCCTGATAGACATGCAAGATTAAGAGAAGAAGCTAAAAGAACATAAAAGCCTAGCCCTAAATATTAGAGATACAGATTTAAGAAGAATAAAGACAAATCATGTTACTATGTTGATGAATGAGTTATTGATGATTCTGATGAAGAACTAGGAGACAATGGATGGGATTTTTTTGCAATAATAGAAGATCAATCGACACCTACTGTACAACCGGTAGAGCAAGCCCCGATAGCTAAAATTGAAGAAAAGGATGAATGGATCACTGATTCCAGATGTTCACATCATATGACTAGTGATAAAAGTAAATTCTTAACTTTTCAGGAATACAATGGAGGTCTAGTAAGATTTGGGGATGATAAAGGTTGTTTGATTAGAGGAAAAGGCACTATATCTTTCGATGGTAAGCACAATACTGGCAATGTTTATTATGTTGAAGGTTTGAAGCATAATCTTTTGAGTGTTGGTCAATTAGTTGAAAAGGGATTACAGTTACAATTCAAGAATGGTAAATGCAAAATCATGAATAGAACTGGTTTGGAAATTGCAACCGGTAATCAGACTAGAGGTAATATCTTTCATTTGAATAACAATGAGAAGACATGTTTGATTGCACATATTGATGAAAGTTTGTTATGGCATAAGAGACTTTGTCACGTAAATTTTGATTACATTGTAAAGATCAGTACAACTAAGGTGGTAAGGGATTTACCTCAGATTGTAAAACCTCACAATCTGATATATAAGGAATGTCAATTTGGAAAGCAAGTTAGAACAACTTTTAAGAGTATTCCAAAGAAATCCAATAGTGTTCTTAATTTAATTCATACTAATTTATGTGGTCCGGCAAGATCTAGAAGTCTACAAGGAGATAGATATTTTATGCTAATCATTGATGATTATTCTAGAATTTGTTGGGTTACTTTTCTCAGGGAGAAATCAGAAGCTTTTGGGAAATTCAAATTATTCAAGGCAATGGTAGAAAATGAAACCAGTAAGAAAATAAAATGTTTAAGATCAGATCAAGGAGGTGAATTCACATCTAAGGAATTTAATACATTCTGTGAAGTGAATGGAATCAAAAGATAGCTATCAACACCTTGGACACCCCAACAAAATGGTTTAGTGGAAAGGAAGAACAAAACTATTCTGGATGCAGCTAGAAGCATGATATCAGAAGCAAACCTACCTCATGTGTATTGGAGAGAAGCAATGAATACAACGGTTTACACTTTCAACAAAGTTCACATCAAAGGTGAAACGGGTAAGACCCCTCATGAACTATGGTTTGGTAATACTCCTACTCTTAAATATTTCTAAATATTTGGAAACAAATGTTATATTAGGAGAGATGATTATATTGGTAAATTTGATCATAGAAGAGATGAAGGAATATTTCTTGGTTATTCATCTAAGAGTAAGGCATATAGATGTTTTAATAAAATATTGCAGAAAACCATTTAGAGTACACACGTGGAGATAGATGAACAGTTCAGAGGTAATTCAAGGTCTATGGATTTTGAACCGGATGTTGAGATAATCATAAATGAACCTACTATGAATGCACTAGTACAAAATGTAGATCCAGTCACACTGACATCATCAGAGAATTCCACAGTGACTGAAGAACAACAGCAAGTGAATACACTGAGGTATGTAAGATTGAATCACTCTAAAAATCAGATACTTGGAAATAAGTATCAAGGTGTAATGACAAGAGGAAGCCTAGCAAATGAAGAGGTATGCTTAATTTATCAAATTGAGCCAACAACTATTTTTGAGGCATCTGAAGATAAACATTGGATTAAAGCTATGGAAGATGAATTGGAACAAATTGAAAAGAATAGCACATGGACATTGGTTCCCCGACCTAAAAACAAAAATATAATTGGAACTAAATGGGTATTCAAAAATAAACTTAATCAAGATGGTAAGGTAATCAGAAAGAAACCAAGATTATTGTGTAAGGGATATTCACAAAAAGAGGGAATTGATTACAATGAAACCTTTGCACCGGCAGCTAGAATTGAGGCAATCAAACCTTTTCTTGCATTTGCAGCACATAAGAACTATAAAGTATATCAAATGGATGTTAAATGTGCAATTCTGAATGGTGACCTTGAAGAGGAAGCTTACATTGAACAACCAAATGGATTTTCTTTGACAAATGACAAAGATATGGTTTGCAGGTTAAGGAAAGCTTTATATGGATTGAAGCAAGCTCCTAGAGCTTGGTATGCTAGATTGGACAAATATCTTTTGAAGCTTGGTTACACTAAAGGTAATGCTGACTACAACTTATATTTCAAAGTGAGTAATGATGACATATTGGTTATCGAAGTTTTTGTTTATGATATCATTTTTGGAGTAGAAGATGGATTGCATAAGGATTTTTCTAATAAGATGCAGGAAGAATTTGAAATGTCTATGATTGGGGAGATAAAATTCTTCTTAGGATTGCACATTTCACAAATTGATAAAGGTATATTATTATGTCAAACAAAGTACTTGAAGGAATTACTAAAGAAATTTGGTATGGAAAACTCTAAAATGGTACGTACTCCTATGATCACAACTGATAAACTATCATTGAAGGATGATTCAGTCCTTGTTAATCTGACAAGATATAAATCTATGATTGGAGGTTTACTGTATTTGACAAAAACAAGACCTGATATTATGAATGCAGTATGTATTGTTTCAATATTTGAGAGTAACCCTAAGGAAAATCTTGAATCACTAGTAAAATGGATTTTCCGGTATCTAGAAGGCACAATGAATCTTGGCTTATGGTATCCTAAAGATTAAAATTTTGACTTATGTGCATACACTGATGCAAACTGGGCAAGATATGTAGATGATAGAAAGAGCACCACTGACAGAGCATTATTTCTTGGTAGCAAATTGATTTCATGGTTGAGCAAGAAACATAGTTCTACATCATTATCAACAGCAGAATCAAAATATGTTGCAGCAACAACTAATTGTACTAAGGTATTATGGATTAAGCAAATGTTGAAGGACATAAAGTTAAAATGCAAAGAGCCTATAATCATTTATTGTGATAATTCAACAACAATTGATATATCTAAGAATCTGATATTTCACTCTAAAACTAAATATGTTTCTATCAAATACAATTTTTTGAAAGAGAATGTTGAAGCAAAAGAAGTGAAATTGGTTTATGTGAATACTAAAGAGAAAATTGCAGATATTTTTACTAAGCCTTTTCCTCAGGAAACCTTTGAATATCTTAGAGAGAAGCTTGGGGTTATACCCTTACTGGTAGAGACTTAGACAATTGGAGATTGGCATCAAACCAACATAATTTATAGAGAAACCTTTTTTTCTGGCTTTGATGGAGGAGAGCTACTTCTCAAGGGGAGTAGTTGAATAAGTTGGTTCTATGAACTGGTTGTATCTGGTATTTATATTACTTTGGCATTTGATGTCAAAGGGGGAGAGATATATATGAAAAAACACATTATATTTTGGAGAGAGATTATTCATTGGGGGAATGATTATACAAATGTAGAGATGATTTATATTTTAATTTCTGGTATTGATCTATTCTGGAGATTGTTTGTATTTGGTTTATTGGCATTTTTGTTTTGGCACTTAGATGGTTTTTTCCATCTTATGTTGCCATCAATGCCAAGGAGGGAGATTGTTGGTATTATGGATATGTTCCTTTGTTTTGTCATTGATGTCAACACTTATCAACACTTATCCTTTTGGAGATCTTTGTATTATGTTCACCGACAAGTTCAATGACCTATGCATAGTCACAGGTATTTGGTTCACCAATAGGTTATATTGTTCACCATCACTGAGGATACCTTGCTATCATCTGGAGATCACTTGGTTATGTTGAAGACATGGTTTGGACACTTGGTTTTGGAGATTTGATTATTGGTCTAATCGGGTTGACATATTTGTTGTTACGGGCAAATTGGTCTAGGTGATAGACCGACATGCATTATCTATTCTAGATCAGCATGACATGTTATGGAAATTGTTTAATCAAATAATATTGTTATTGAGCCAACATGATGCATCGCATCTTGACTTGTTGTAATTGATTTTTATTGTAATATTCTTAGTGAGTCGACCTACACATTTGGTCTTAGGTTGTGGTATATATGTAATATCTCATTTGTGAGATTACGTGAAGATAGGAGATGCGATAAGGTTGTGATATTTGGTATATACAAAAAGAGCTACTCACGCAGACATCATTTGAAGATTCAAGAAAGGTTTAAAGAAGACAATCGAAGCTTAACCGATATTGAATCCAGTATTGGAGATGCTACTTTGAGCAATACATTATCATTGGATTTATTCATCCAATTGTAGTCAGCATGACTCTCATTTTGTGATTGAGCAGTGAGCTCTAGGAAATTGGCCTTTATGCATGTGAAGACCCCATTTGTACACACATACTATCTGCAGTAGTATCATCTAATTGTGGGTAAGGTTTCCCACCGTGGTTTTTCACCTTATAGGGTTTCCACGTACAAATATTTGTGTTATGTATTGTGGATGTTATTTCTCTTTATGTTTCATGCATTAAGCTTCACTGGTATTGTTATTAACTGTTAAACTGTCAACTATCATTAAGTTTGGTTTACCGGTATTATGCATCACGTTTGTTTAAGTTATTTTTGGATTGAAATTAATAGACAACTTATCACCCCCCTGATAGTTCTGATACTTAATATAAGTACAGAATCAATAGTCAACAAGATGAGAGGGGGGGTGAATCATACAAACTTAATCTTCCATAAAAACATCAGATTCAACCTTGGTAACATATATTTCAGTAATATAACCAAAGTTGTCAAACATGCAAACTCCAAAGCATATAAACATCAAAAACCTCATAACACCAGATTTAACATGGAAACCCAAATAGGAAAAAACCACTATGGGAATTTTGGACCCACTAAGAAATATACTCTTCTAGAGTATGCTCGGTTAAAAGCAAATCCTGTTAAAGATTACAAACACATTGCTAGATGTAACCCGGTTAAGGGATTTTCCTCAGATCTGTTAGGATCATCACCTTGTTAGAAGTGACCTTGTTAAAGGATTTCAAATAATCAATTAGAATGTCACCTTGCTAGAGGGTTTTACAAATAAGACTATTAAGTCCACTCGGTTAAGAGATTTTCTGTCACTTTCACAAAATAACAGTAATAAAATCTATCTACAACTTCACATCTAAAATGCTAAAGAAGATTCTTATTTGTTTAATACAATCTAGACATAGAACTAATCTTGTCTATCTGTTGGGCTTCTATACTCTGTTATTCAAATAGGTCTTCAAGCTTCTGTGCTCGGTAATCACTATGTAGCAGCCCTGTGCATACACTTGCCTGCATACATTGTTTATCAACAGTTTCCTATTTATAAACAATTAGGTAACCGCATAATCTCCTTGATCACATTTCCCATGATCAATCATAGCCATCAGATCTTTGATCTTGTCCAGCTTCAATGCATCTTTCGATCTGAAAATGTTTTACCCTGCCTTGGAACTTGCATATTAGTCTTGGAACTTGTGCCAGAGTATTGTGGTTCAATCTGCACTGTAGATCTTCATGTGGACTTTCTATTGCCTTAGATTCATTAACAAACTTCATGCACGACATACCAATCATTTAATCAATTCCAGCTCATCAGTTTCCTTCATTAAATAATGCATGTAAACATTTAATGCATTCTATTATAGCTCAGTTACAACTCGGTAACAACTCGATAAATACTAAACTTCACTCGGTAGACATTCCACCTTCATTAACCAATAGTGATAACCTTAAGGTTTACAGACTAGGTTCCTTAGGGTTTACTGACTAGGTTCTTTGCTTGATAACATAGTATAGTATTAACCTTTACAATTTACAACATGTGTATGATGTTAAAACAATCTAAACATCATGATTTCATCATTGTCTGACTCGGTAATAGTTGCCCATTGAATACCTTATTCATACCCTTATTCATCATATTCTTTCCTATGTCTTTTACGGACAACTTTATATTCTTCATATCATACTTCTCAAGATATGGCAACATCATACTGAATTAGAAAATCAATTTCCTGACATCAATGAGAAAATAATAATATGAAGACAGTAAACATCCTTAATCAGTTATATCCATAATCATCAACAACCTTCTCAATATCCTTATGAAATGCCAACAATCTTTCATTGTCTATTATAATGTAATATTGCCAACAATCTCTCACTTTGGCATTGATGGCAAAACCAATTGATTTGACCTTAAAAGATTCAGATTGTTGTGATTCTAAAATGTTGAAATGCTCTCCCCCATACATTAGACTTCTCCTCTTTATTTAGTTTTCTTTCCAATCTTCAGTCTTCTCTCTATCTTCTCCCCCGATATTAGTCTTCTTCCCCTTTGACAACAATGCCAAAAAGTAAAGAACTAAAACATAATTTATGTTTGTGTGAAGTGATTTCCTACTGCTGTGTATCAATTCAATCTCGGTCAGAGCATTTTGTCTTCAATTCTTGTTCCCTGTATTATTTCCTATAATAATTCCTGTACACCTTTAGAAAACATTCTAAAGTGTATAATGCAGCATCAACTCCTAAAAGATATTCGATAGAGTCATTAGATTGATGCTTTCACCGAACTCGATCAGTGAGTAGAAGATAGGGTTAGGACCCCTAACTTACTTCTGAGATATTCAAAAGTGTCCCTTGGTAGTGGCTTGGTGAAGATATCTACTATTTGTTCCTTTGTGCTAACATACTCCAACACCACTTTCTTCTCTTGAGCTTCTTCTCTAAGATAATGATATTTGATAGATATGTGCTTTGTCTTAGAGTGCATAACAGGATTCTTTGAAATATTAATGGCACTAATATTGTCACAGAATATAGTTATTGGCTCGGTAACTTTCTCATTTATACCTTCCAGCAATTGTTTGATCCATGCAATATTGGTACAATTCAATGCTATGGCAACGTATTCAACTTATGTTGTTGACTGTGAAACACATCCTTATTTCTTGCTAAGCCAACTCACTAGTCTTTCTCCTAAAAAGAAAGCTCCTCCACTTGTGCTTTTTCTGTCATCAATGTTGCCTGCCCAATCAGCATCAGTATAAACTTTTAAATCAAAATCATTTCCTTTCTGATATAATAAGCCATAATCCTCAATGCCTTTCAAGTATCTAAAGATTCTTTTGATTTCCATCATGTGTGTTTCCTTAGGATCTGCAGAGAATCTTGCAACTATACCTACTGCATGTGCTATGTCTGGTCTACTGTGAACAACATATTGTAGCTTTCCAATCATGGATCAGTAAAGAGTCTCAACAACAGATGTAGATTCATCATTCTTTGATAATTTACAGTTGGTAGTCATAGGAGTACTTACTGGTTTTGAATCCTCCATTCCAAATTTCTTCAAGATTTCCTTTATGTACTTGGATTGAGAAATGAAAATCTCATTTTTCATTTGCAGTATCTGTAAACCTATAAAATACTTTATCTCACCGATTAATGACATCTCAAATTATTTGCTCATTTTATTTCCAAAGTTCTTGCATAAAGAGTCATTTCCACAAAATATAATATCATCAACAAATATGGTTGAGATCAGTATTCCATTTTCATCATTCTTCATGTACATATTGTTGTTCTCACTTGTCCTTATAAAACCAATCTTAATCAAATAAGACTGCAATATTTCATACCATGCTCTAGGTGCTTGTTTCAAACCATATAAAGCTTTCTTCAATTTACATACCTAATCTTTATTCTTGTCTTCAACAAATCCTTCAGGTTGTTCAATAAAAACTTCTTCTTCAAGTATTCCATTTAGAAATGCATATTTGACATCCATTTGATATACCTTGAAGTTTTTGAAAGCAGCATATGCCAACAATGTTCTTACTCCTTCAAGTCTAGCAACAGTTGCAAGAGTTTCACTATAATCAGTTCCTTCTTCTTGAGAATAACCTTTGCAAACTAGTCTTGCTTTGTTTCGAATGACCTCTCCTTTTTCATTTATCTTGTTTTGGAAAAACCACTTTGTACGGATTACATTTTTTTCCTTTGGTCTTGGGATTAGTGTCCATGTGTCATTCTTCTTGATTTGATCAATCTCTTCTATCATAGCATTCATCCAATCTTCACTATTAAATGCCTCTTTCACTATTCTTGGTTCAAATTCAGATATCAAACATGTGTTCTATCTCAGTTTGTTCCTTTTCATCACTGGATCATCCTTATCTCCTATAGTCTGACTTGGTGCATGATGTCTTCTGACATACTTGGCTAATACAGGCTCGGTAGGCTCTGTATGATCTTCTTCATTTTCTTCAACAGTCTTCTCGGTAAGACTTCTCATTTGAACATAGACAAATTCATCATAGTCTTCTGGTTCCTTGGAATTTCCTTCATTTCTTTCTGCAAATTCATCAATTTTCACATTTGCACTTTCTACTATTTTGTTAGATGATTTGATCAGACATTTAAATGATTTGCTTCTAGAAGAATAACCTAGAAATGTTCCTTTTTCACTCTTCTGATCAAACTTGCCATTTCTATCATCTTTGTGAACATGGCATCTACTTCCAAAGATTTAAAAATAACTTACATTAGGTTTCTTATCATACCAGATTTCATATGGTGTCTTCAAAGTAACTTTCTTCAATTATACTCGATTCAAGGTGTAAACTGTTGTGCTTATTGCTTCTCTCCAAAATGTTTGTGGCACTTTATTTTCAATCATCAGTGTTCTAGCACAATCCACAATAGATCTGTTTCTTCTCTTAGCTATTCCATTTTACTGTGGAGTTCTCGGTGTAGAGACTTGTCTTTTAATACCATGATCATTACAAAATAGGTTCAACTCATCAGATGTGAACTCTCCTCCTCTATCTGATCTAAGACATTTCAGTTGTCTTCCTGTTTCATTTTCAACTCTTGCCTTGTACCATTTAAACATTTGAAAAGCTTCTGATTTATCTTTTCAAAATATTACTGACATCATCCTTGAATAGTCATCGACAAATAATATAAAATATTTATCACCATAATAACTTTCAACTTTCATAGGACCACAAAGATCAGTGTGCACTAGATCTAAAATTCCCTTAGAAGTGTAAGACTTACTTGTAAAGCTTGATCTAGACATCTTACCCATCTGGCATCCTCGGCACATAGCATTCTCAGGCTTTCCAAGACTCGGTAGACCTCTTACTCGATGCTTCTTACTTATTTTGATCAAATTATCAAAATTTACATGACAAAACCTTTTATGCCATAACCAGGTATCATCTAAATTTGCATGAAAACACTTATTATGAGTTGAGTCAAGGTCAAATGTGTTACCTTTTGTTTGTGTCCCGGTAGCAGCTAACTTTCCATTCTTGTCATGAACTTTGACAATTCCTTCCTGAAATTCTATTTGGTAACCTGTGTTGTTTAGTTGTGCTACACTCAACAAATTGTATTTCAAACCTTCAACACAATAAACATCATTGCATCTTGCATTGTCAAGAAGTGTTATAGATCCTTTACCTTTCACTAGACATGGTGCATCATTACCAAATCTGACATAGCCTCCATCATAATCTTCTAATACAACAAACTTGTGTTTATCTCCTGTCATATGATGTGAGCATCCACTATCTATGATCCAAGAATCATTAGTGTTTATGTGAGATATTAGGGATTTTTCTTCATACCTTTCTTCATCTGATCCATCTTTGATAGCCACATAAACTACTTCCTCTGTATCAGTCTCATCTAATTTATCATCATTGGATTCCTCATCAGCTATTAAACATGTCTTTCTATCTCTTCTTCTGAAGTCTCGGTGTCCTTTGTAATGATTATGTTTTTGTCTGTCATCTCGGTAATCTCTCTTTTCAGTAGAATCTTTGTCAAGATAGTTAGAAGCCATATGTCCTATCTTATCACAATTGAAACATTTCAAAGGTAGCTTTCCTTTATACTTACCTTTTCCTCTCGGTAACCTTTTGGCTAATAGTGCTTCAAACTCTTCTTGGTTTCTAATTTCCTCATATAGTTTGTGTACTGCCTCCATGTTCTTACAAAATATTTCACTTGCTCCACTGTGATCTCCTTCAAAGTACTTATACTTTCTTTCATTGAAATCATTAGATTCATCAAGATGAAAAGAACTAAATGTAGATTCAACTTTATTTACTGAAGATCCACTGTTATCAAAGTTACTTAATTCAAATGCATGTAGCTTACCAAAAGTAGCATCTAAAGAAACTGGCATATTAGGTACAGACCTCAGTTCATTGATTACAGAGACTCGGATTGCATAAGCTGGTAGAAGGGTTCTCAATAACTTACTTGTTATATCCTTTTCTTCAATAGTTCCACTTGCTCCTTTGATTTGATTTACAATCTCCTTTAGTCTTGTACTGTATTGAGTTATGTTCTCACCTTCATTCATCCTCATAGATTCAAGTTGTCCTCTTAGACTATCTACTTTTGCTCTTTGAACATGTTCATCTCCTCCATATACTGATATGAGCTTATCCCACATTGCCTTTGCATCATTGCATCCTTCTAGATCATTAAACTCTAAGTTGATCAATGCAGATGTTATTTCAATCATTGTTTGAATATGTTCTTGCTTTCCCTTTATCTCTTCCATAGTCAATGGATAGGTGCTCGATGTAACAAAATCATTCTCTAGATAGTATGCAACATATTCTCCAACTCCTAATAGATGTAGCTTCATCCTTTTCTACCATGTAGAGAAACTTGACTTGTTAAGCTTCGGTGCATCCCTCTTATACATCTTTGGATCATTAACTCAAGTGCCTTTAAACTTTCCTTCCAGAGTGCAAAGCTCTGATACCAATTGATAGTTCTGATACTTAATATAAGTATAGATCCAATAGTCAACAAGATGAGAGAGGGGGGGGATGAATCATACAAACTTAATCTTCCATAAAAACATTAGATTCAACCTCGGTAACATATATTTCAGTAATATAACCAAAACTGTCAAACATGCAAACTCAAAACCATATAAACATCATAAACCTCATAACACCAGATTTAAGATGGAAACCCAAATAGGGAAAAATCACTGTGGGATTTCAGACCCACTAAGAAATATACTCTTCTAGAGTATGCTCGGTTAAAAGCAAATCTTGTTAAAGATTACAAACACATTGCTAGATGTGACCTAGTTAAGGGATTTCCCTAAGATCTGTTAGGATCTTCAACTTGTTAGAAGTGACCTTGTTAAAGGATTTCAAACACTCAATCAGAATGTCACCTTGCTGGAGGGTTTTACAAATAAGAGTGTTAAGTCCACTCGATTAAGAGATTTTCTGTCACTTTCACAAAATAAGAGTAATAAAATCTATCTGCAACTTCACATCTAAAATGCTAAAGCAGATTCTTATTTCTTCAATACAATCTAGACATAGAACTAATCCTATCTATCTGTTGGGCTTCTATACTCTATTATTCAAACCGGTCTTCAAGCTTCTGTGCTCGGTAATCACTATGTAGCATCCCTGTGCATACACTTTCCTGCATACATTGTTTATCAATAGTTTCCTACTTATAAACATTTAGGTAACCACATAATCTCCTTGATCACATTTCCCATGATGAATCATAGTCATCAGATCTTTGATCTTGTCCAGGTTCAATGCATCTTTCAATTTGAAAATGTTTTACCCCGCCTTCGAACTTGCATATTAGTCTTGGAACTTGTGCTAGGGTATTGCGGTTCAAATTGCGCTGTAGATCTTCATGCCAACTTTCTATTGCCTTAGATTCATTAACAAACTTCATGCACGACATACCAATCATTTAATTTGTTCTAGCTCATCAATTTCCTTAATTAAATAACGCATGTAAACATTTAATGCATTCTGTTATAGCTTGGTTACAACTCGGTAACAACTCGGTAAATACTAAACTTCACTCGGTAGACATTCCACCTTCATTAACTGATAGTGATAACCTTATGGTCTATCGACTAGGTTCCTTAGGGTTTACCGACTAGGTTCTTTGGTTAATAACACAATATAGTATTAACCTTTACAATTTACAACATGTGTATGATGTTAAAACAATCTAAACATCATGATCTCATCATTGTCTGACTCAGTAATAGTTTCCCATTGAATACCTTATTCATCCCCTTATTCATCATATTCTTTTCTGTGTCTTTTACCGACAACTTTATATTGTTCATATCATACTTCTCAAGATATGGCAACATCATACTGAATTAGAAAATCAATTTCTTGACATCAATGACAAAATAATAATATCAAGACAGTAAACATCCTTAATTAGTTATATCCATAATCATCAACAACCTTCTCAATATCCTTATGAAATGCCAACAATCTTTCATTGTCTGTTATAATGTAATATTGCCAATACCCCCCCCTCTCAGTTGCCTCTGGGTCCTAACATTTGTAATGTTAGAAGACCTCATGAGAAGTTGAATTTCCATATCTTAGAAAATGATGCGAATAACTGCATAGCATGATAAATGTGACATTTCTAGGAATTTCAAATTGTTCATGCATAATTCTTGTGTGCATACATTGATTGATTGATAGTGTTCTTTCTTCCTCTTGTCTCCATTTAGGGAAAATAATCATAATGCTTAGGATTTCATTCCTAATGAGTAGAAGCAATGGATACTCATTGATGAAATTTGGTATTTCATATATTAAAGGAAAAAGTTTGGATAAAATAAAGTTGTTTAAATATTAAGACTTGTAAATTGCATCCATGAATTCTATTTAAAGGAAGAGTTAATTAGATAGAATCTCTTTTTCATAAATAATGTTGGAAGTTTTTACAAACTGACAGGTTAAAAGAGAATTTAATAATGTGTGTGTTGAGTAAATTTAAAACTTGGTGCATTGGATGTATAAAAAATTTGAAATCATACAATTTTGTCTTTTTTTTTGGTTTGGTCTTAACTAAGAGTTGTGCGGTTTGATGAAATGTTTTACTTGATAAAATGAATAGATAAGACAAGATGATATCTCCTTATCCTATTCAAATTCTAATAAATTGTTTGTTCCATGAATTCGAGTAGGATGTATTGATAGTGTATTGTATAAAGTCGTATTGTGTTTCTATATGAGTGTGCTTCTTGATGATAGATATGCTAAGTTTGTGAATGATTATAGTTAAGAGATAGTAGGAGATGAGATTGAATAAGGTAATATATGTATGTAGTTGAATTTGTGTGTGACATTAAATTAAAATTAAGTGGTGTGAAGTAAGGCTATGATATCAAGTTTTATGCTTAATATAGAAAATTGACTAGCTAATGGCATGTAGAGAAATGACCATAGGTGGTTGAAATGGAAATCAAATATTAAATTTTTCTTTAAGTAATGATATTTATTTGTTATGAGTAATCAATTTGGGTAAATATATGATTGACAAAATTTTTAATGACATCATGTAGAACATTCTAATTATTTACTCACTATTTATTGAGCATCGATCTAGAAATGGTGTATGTATGTTAAAGTATATCATTAAGTGATTAATTGAAGTTCTAAAATTTGTTTCTATTATAACTCAGTAAAGGTGATCATTTTATAGATAGGATAACTTGAAAATTAATCATGTATGAGTGTATGTCTTGTGTGTATATAATACACCTTATTGCCTTCTTGCATATGTTATCTTTCATGAAGGATAGTTGCCTAGATTATCATAAAGGATTGTATTGCAATTAAAATGGTAAAAGAAATTTTGGTATATAAATAAATTTATGATTTTAAATGTTTCGTGTGCACTCTCTAACACATCTAGGGTGTTGTGTAGCGGTTACTCCCTTTAGTGTGACTAATATTGGCCACCTCATGATAAAGATTTTGATGAGTTGGTAATTTTGTTTTAAGTTATTTTGTGATTTTGTGAAGAATCGTTGGAGTTAATTTGATTTTTGGTCTTCTTTGCTTTAGGATTGACCACTAATTTCTTGTTTTGTTTGTTTTGTTCACTCTTTATTTCTTGATTGATTTTGCTGGTAAATTTTCTTCCTTTTTATGATAAAATGTTGGTTCTCCTTTTGGACTTCTTCCTTGTTGTCCATAGTGGTCATTCTATATGTTAAGTATTGTGGGCCCTCATTCTGTGTCAATGTTGTTTCTATCATGTTCATTTTGAACCTCTGATAGTGTGTGTAAGGGAGGACACCGCGGAGAAGTGTACTAGCCCTAGTGAGCAATTAGATAATGATGATATTAATAAAGTAATGTAATATGTTTATAAGATAATAAGTATGGATTTTTTTAGATTTTATGACATATTTAATAGAAGTGTAGTGGAATTTGAAGAATTTATAATATGTGAAGTAGATAAAAGAAAAAGAAACTATTGATTTCATATCTTCATTGAGTGTTTATGTATATATATCATGCAAAGTAAATGAATTAGATTGTCTTTGAATAAATGATTGGATGATAGATGCGGAAATGGTTGTATCAGTGTAGCACAACAGAAGTGTGGCAGGGATGGAGAAGTTTGAATACTGCAAATCTTTCTTTCCTTTGAGAATTATAGAACTTAGATTTTTAGTAGTTGTGAGATTCTCTTGATTCTATTCGGTCGTGAAACAAGTTTATTAAAATTTTCCTCATATAGGTGTATGACATGTGGCTTCTTAAGGATGTGCCTATGTGTAGTATATTGTGTAAAATGTATATATTTCTTCTTAATTGCATACAACTAGATGTTAAAGAAGTATTTCCATGCTTGAATAGTGTGTTTTATTGCAATTTTTTCTTATAGATGCTAACCGAGATGCATGAACTATAGTTTAAGTCTTGCAAAATATGGTTAAATAAAGTTTCCCTTGAAAACATTTTAATGATTTAGCATGTTTATTAGAGTTTTGCGACTTTTTTTCTCCTATAAGTAATGTGTTTAGTTTGGATAATTGAAGTATAGAAAGGAAAAATTTCTTTTCATTATCTTAGTTTGAACTAGGAAATGTTTAAATTAATAAGTTTTCAGTTGGCATGCATATGCTTTCAACTTAACCCTTGACGACTCCAAGGAGTAAGTCGAGCCTAAGGGAGAGAGGATGTAGTGAACCTCCCTGATTCTTCTTATCTTTTGTACATCAAAGGATTGTTTTGATCTAAATTAGTCTACTTTATGGTGATTTGATTGTATCGTTCTATGTACTAACCCTATTCCTTGAATGCAATGGATGATGATGGATCTATATTTGATTTTTTATGTGTTCATTATTCATGCTGGATCATATTTATTATATGAAGTTGATGACATTATCATTACACTAACCCTACTCTATGATTATGATAGCTAAGTTGATGTAACAATGTTTGTGATTGTCTTCCAGTGTCTTAATGATTAGAGGCCATGTCATATAACTCATTGTGAGAACGATATGATGTTGTGATTATCTTTTCACTTGCTTGTTTATCATGATGATTTATTTTGTATATGTATTGTATTGTTCTTAGTGGTGGTTGTAGGAGTGCAGGTACTAGACATCAACTCCACCCAGTCTCATAAGTCTAAGTGTGTCCTATTCCAATGGCAAGTTGGCAGAGATGGCATGAGTTTCCCTCACTCACTCTAGGCTTAGTTGTTCACCTCTTTAGTTGTGTTGTGGTGTAAGTTGGTGGCTAATATTGCATTAATGTTTACCTTCCATTGGGTTCCTTTAGTATGTGAGTGTATGATTAATGTTTAATTAATTAATGGGATAATGTAGTTTATTAATGTCCAAATTAATTTATCGTAGACTTTGATTTTTGGTTATTTTATTGATAATTACTTATTGATAAGGGTTGTATTTATTTAAAAGAAATTAATTTAATTAATTTAATTAATTTATTTTGATTTATTGTTTGATGGTTTATTTATTATTTATTTATGATTTATTTTTATTGATTTATTTATTGTTTTGATTTATTTAATTATTAATTTATTGTTGAAGATTAATTTAGTTGATTTAATATAGTTGTATTATTTAGTTATTGTTTTATTATTGAATTACTATTGTAATGTCATGAATTGTACACCCTTTCTAGGGTGGTACAATTTCACACTTAGGTTAGTACCCGCCTTAGTGTGTCTTGCATCTTGCATTTCTAATTTCCCTTTAAGAATTTAATTAATTAATTTAATTAAATCTAAAGTCATATTTCATCACTCCACACATTATAAAATTGGGCCCTTTACACTAGTTGTGCCCCTTTTTATTTTATTCCTCCAATAAATAATTTAATCATAAACCCTAATTATGACCTATTTCGACCTTTAAGGCCTGATTTCACATCTCAAAACACCTTGAAATCAGCTATAACTTTGCAATTCACTCTAATATCATCATATCTAATGGATGTGAAAATTTGGTGAAAAGTCGGTCGGACCATGGTGGGAATGCACATGGTCCTTGGTATTTTTCCCAAAATTTCGAGAGCATAATTATATGATATTATAATGCTTAATCCCAAAATATTGGTGGGAAATTCAATTCCTAGGTTGGGCTAAAGGTGAATTTAAGTTGAAATTAAGATCTAGGGTTTCACACATAAGATCTTTGTTTCTTCATTTGAAGGCAACTAAGATCTATCTAATCTAAGGGAGTTTTTAGCAGAGCAAGCATAAGGAGCCTTATATGTAGTGAAAGAGAAGCCTATATGGAGTCTTCAACAATATTTCATCAAGATTTCATCATCAATTAGGAGCCTTGTAGACATTGAAGAGTAATAGGAAGATCTAGTCGCAATATCTCTCTGTTTGGGATTGTTCCACATGCAGAAACAAGCATCTGGTGGTAGTTTCAGATCTAGAAAAGGTATCAACACCACCCAGAAGTCTCAAAAGTGTAGAAAGATGTCACGAACAGGGGCATCTTACCTTGGTCCTATCCAGGATAGGCACGTGGCACCCTGGTCCCTCCACTTTGTAGTAAAATTTGATAGCTTACAACTTCAGGATCTGAGATTTGCAGTTTCTCAGTTACAGCTCTCTATCAGTCCATCAGGGACAGTGACATGGCACCTTGGTCCTGGTTAGTTTTTTTTAATTTGTAGCATTAGGTACACATCCAAAATCTTCCCCCTTTCATGCTTTCAGTATCCCATTTTCAGATCTGCAAGTTTGTTCAATTTCAAGTTCATTTGTGCTTCATTCTATATCTCCTAGTCTAGGTGATCATTCAAACCCTAGTGTTTCTCATCATTTGCAACAAGAGGAATAGAAACCCTAGGAGGAAATTCTTGGCTCTTTCTTTCTCACAAGAAGTAGCCAAAGTGAGATATCTCCCTATGCTCTTTTGTATTAAAAATGTGTTGGCAAAAGTGAGATTAAATCATAGTCATCCGATCTCGCTTTTCCTGCCACCACATTTTGGTGAACCCGACGTGAATCCAATCTTATTTAATTCTGATTTTTGTTCTTAGATATGAGTGTTTTTTTAATTTCAAATTCAAATTTACATACAAGTTTCAATTTTTTGTAAATTTCAAAAAATTGAGAGGTTAATTTTGTTAAAACCTTAATTTTGAAATAAAAATTGAACTTGTGGGTAGCTTAATTGGGATCATTAATTTCAGATCTCATTTAGGAACTCATTTCTCTTATAAATTATATTTTATAAATCAACATTTAGAGTATTTGCATTGGTTAAAATTGAACATTTCCTTCTATTTTGCATACGTTATCATTGTTGGCATTTGCATGAAAATTGCACTAATGATATATTATGTTGTCATTCATGTCAACTAACTGGTAATGATATTGTTGATATTGTTAATATTGTTTTGGAACTAGTATGAAGAGATAGTGAAGGAAACTATAACTAGTACGAATAATTTATGGAGTGAACCAGTATTGCTATATATTGGAGAGTTGAACCGATAACTGGTAAACCCTACCTCTTGTTTTGGATAAACCCTAACCAATTGAGTTTGGTGAATTGGATATATTGGTTTGCAATCTGATGATGAGTGACAATGATTATGACACGTATGATTATTGTATGAAGATAATTTCAAGTGATTTTAGTGAGTTGATGTAATGGTTTTTTTCTAGGGAATGAGGAAGTATATTGTAGATAATGCAAAGCGCGTGATGAGTTCCTAAGTTTGATGAAGTGGTGATACTGGAGGGATTGAGGTGTTATTGATTGAGGTTAAGAGATTGTTATGTAATCCAACAGTCATACTTTAAATGACTTGTTTGTAATATCTATGAGAATTAGGTTTTTGTTGTGTTACTGACCTAATTGATTTGTTTATAAGGTCGATGAAGTTGTTTAGTTTCACTATTGGCAAAGATTAGTTTAGTGTGTGGTTTGTAAACTGGATGATGTACCTACAGTTTGAGTAAAGGTAGATAGTAGCATGGAAAGGATCTAATCAAGAAAGTGTAGTGCTATTCAAACAAATTAGCAAAATCCTGTTGTTTTCTAACAATTACATCAGAATTGAAATCCCCTAACCGGGTAAGCTCTAACAATCTTGGTGCTATTAAAATCCTATAACAAGGTGATCCATTAGCTTGGATTTTCAAATCCTCTACTGAGGTTACTCCTCATAGGGTATTGCTTCCAAAAGGGCATTGTAGTCAATCCCTTAACCGGGTGGTCCTTAATAGGATATGGTCTTAATGGGAATTTTGTAAAGCTTTAATAGGCTAGGGTCCTAACAGGGCAAACTTTAGAAGATTTCAGATAGTTATCTTGTGAGTCTCATCTCACCATAGTTTTTCCCATTTGGGTTTCCACGTCAAAAATATTTGTGTCAAGTGGTGAATGTTTTTATGGTTATTTTCTTATGGTTGATTTACTTAACTAATTTGATAAGTCATGATAACCTGAAGCATTGAGAAATGAAGTCTATTGACATATCAGAAAGCATTTGGATGTTTATGAGTTTGAAGTTGTTTACTATTAATTTGTTGTAACAGTCAACTGGTTTATCTTATGAGTTTTTATCTTGACAGTGGTATTACATTGATAGTTTACTTTAAGAGATTAATTTTAAGATTGGTGAAGTTATAATCAATTTTTCTATCTACTGACTCACCCCCCCTCTCTCAGTAGTTGACTAGATACTTATTCTCTCATCATACCATCAATTGGTATCAAAGTGTATTAGGTCATCAAAGGTCTAAGTCTAACCACTTGAGGTAAAGATCTTGCAGATCATGATGAAGAAGGAAGGTCCAAATTTTAATAGGGATAACTATATGATATGGAGTGACAGAATGAAAATTTATATAAAGAGTCTGAGAAGCCAGTATTGGGAACATGTCAATACTAAATATGTTGCACCTACTAGGATTTTGGCTGATGATAAGAAGAAAGAGAAACAAGGAAATCATCAAGCATCAGAGGCTATTATCAGTTCTTTGTCTGATGAAGAGTATGTAGATGTTCATGGTCTAGATACTAAATATGAGGTATGGAAAAAACTTGAAGAGATTTATAGCAATGATGAACATGTTAAGATTTCTAAAGAAGAGAGTCTAAGAGGAAATTTTGATGACATGCGGATGGCTAAAGGTGAGAATATCCAACAGTATGGTCAAAGGATAAAAGAGATAGTCGATAAAATGAAGAGTGCAAGAGGTAAAGTGGAAGATGCCACAGTGATCAGTAAGGTACTGAGAACCACACTACCAGTCTAGGCTATCCGAGTTGCATCCATTCAGGAGCTAAAGTCCATTGAAAAAACTAAGGTAACTCTTGAATCCATCATTGGCAAGCTTACTGCTTTTGACTTAAATGGTTATGATGGTAGTGTACAAAAATCTGAGTCTGCATTTAGAGATTTTATTTCTAACCCATCTATGAGAAAAAGTAGAGATGCCAGTCATATTTATGAATCTAGATTCAGCAGAGAAGCTGACGATGAAGATAATTTATTTAAGCTTCAAACATTGTTGGCCAAGTGGTTGCCTAGAGTTACAGGTAAATATAGAGGTAAATTAACTTTGAAATGTTTTGCATGCAACAAGATTGGAAACATAGCAGCTAACTGTCCTAATGGTGATAAGGAGCACAAATGAGAGAAATTCAAGAAGTATAAGGGTAAAGGCAAAATAGATTGTCTTACTATTGTTGATCGTGCTATAACTGATGAAGAATCTGATGGTGATGCTAATGAAGACATTATTTTTGTAGATATTAAAAAAGAGATATCAAACCAGAAGGCATTAGTATCTAGGATGGATAAATCTGATGATTGGATCATTGATAGTGGTTGTTCACATCACATGAACGATGATCAGAGAAAATTTTTTTCTTTGAAGTAATTTGATGGTGGAATTGTAAGATTTGGAAATGACTCACCCTGCATGGTTAAAGGTAAGGGAATAATTTATCTTAATAGAAAGAGCAATGTAGATGATGTCTATTGGGTTGAAGGTTTAAATAACAATCTTTTGAGTGTGGCACAACTCAATGACAAAGGATACCCATTGGAGTTTAATAATGGTATGTGCAAAATCTATGGCAGCAAAGGTGAACTGATTGCAATCGGGAAGCAAAATAAAGGTAACCTGTTTCACCTTAATCCTAAAAGAAACAACTATTTAATTGAAAAGATAGATGATAGTTGGCTTTGGCATAGGATATTTTTTCATATAAACTTTGATAACATTGTTAAAGTGAGTTATTCTAAGATAGTGAGAGGTTTGCCTTAGTTAAACAAACCGATTAATGCTCTATGTAAAGAACGTCAGTTGGGAAAGATGACATCCTCAAATTTCAAGAGAAAATATTTTTTAGTGGAGCATTTGTTAGATTTGGTTCATATAGATCTTTGTGGACCAATAAAGACAAAAAGTACTCAAGGTGACATATATTTTATGTTCTTCACTGATGACTTATCAAGTATGACATGGGTCACCTTCTTGAAGGATAAGACTGGAGCTTTTGGTAAGTTCAAGGCATTCATGACCTTAGCTAAGAAGGAGAGCAGTAAGAAGATAAAGTATCTAGGAATAGACCAAGGCGATGAATTTACTTCTGAGGAATTCACTAGATATTGAGAAGAAAATAGTATCAAATGATAAATTTTTGCTTCGAGGACACCACAATAGAATGGTATCGCAGAGAGAAAGAAGGCTAGTTGTTTAAGCTACTAGGATGATGTTGATACAAGGAGGTGTAGCGAAAATTTTCTAGAGAGAAGCTGTCAGCACAACTATCTACACTATGAACCAGATTCTAGTAAAAAGAGGTAAGGACGAGACTCCTTATGAATATCAGTATGGAAGATCACCTAATGTTAGTTATTTCAAGATATTTAGAAGCAAATGTTTTATTAAGAGAGTTGATTATATTAGCAAATTTGAAGCTAAAAGTGATAAAGGTATATTTCTTGGATATTCTACCAAGAGTAAGGCCTACAAGTGTTTTAACAACTAGACACAGAGAATTATTGAGAGTGATGATGTTCAAGTGGATGAATATCTAAAAGTCTCAGATGAAACTAGTTTGGAGAAAAAGGATGAAGAACCTTGCATTTGTTTTTGGAACTAGAAACTTTGAAATCTGAAATTGATAAAGCAAATTCTAATGTACCAGTTCAACTGGGACAGATAAAGTCAGAAGAAGATGATGAGATGAAGAAGTTGAACCTGAAGATAATGATCATGTTATTCCAAGATATGTGAGACTAAATCAAAATATTGAATAGATTATTGGGGATAAGGATGCTGGAGTACTAACGAGAAGAAGAATAAGAGAGAATTCTTTCATGATCTCCACTATTGAACCAAAAACTACTAAGGAAGCATTTGGTGATGATCATTGGGTTAAAGCTATGGAGGAGGAAATAGATCAAATTGAGAAGAACAATACATGGACCCTAGTACCCTTACCAGTAAATAAAAATGTGATAGGTACTAAGTGGGTATTTAGGAATTAGTTGAATGAAGATGGTGTTGTTGTTCGCAATAAAGCTAGGTTGGTTTGCAAAGGTTATGCACAAGAGGAAGGAGAAGATTATGGTAATATTTTTGCACTAGTGGAAAGACTGGAAGGTGTCAGAACTTTACTTGCATTTGTAGCACATAAGAAATTTAAGGTATACCAGATGGATGTTAAGTCGACATTTTTGAATGCGATACTGGAAGAAGAAGTATACATTGAGCACCCAGATGGTTATGCTTTGACTGATGAGAAAGACATGGTATGAAAATTGCATAAGAATTTATATGAATTAAAGAAGGCACTGAGAGCATGATATGAAAGGATTCATACACATCTGATGAAGATAGGCTTTCTGAGAACTAGTGATGATAGCAACATTTATCTCAAATCTAAAAGAGATAAAATACTGGTCAGCAAAGTATTTGCAGATGATATCATATTTGAAGGTAATCATGACATGAGCAATAGTTTTCCAAATGAAATGAAAAATGACTTTTAAATTTCTTTAGTGGGAGAAATAAAAAATTTCATAGGCTTGCAAATACAACAAATGAAGAATAGTATTTTCATCACACAATCTATGTGAAAGAGGTCTTGAAGAAATTTGGCATGAGTGACTGTAAACCATTTGGGACACCAATGGTTACAGATTGTAAGTTGTTTAAGGAAGATGAATCCACAAATGTTGATGAGAAGGATACAAGTCAATGACTGGAAAACTGCACTATGTTGTTCACAGTAGACCGGATATAGCTCATACAATTGGCATAGTTGCTAGATTCCAAAAGAATCCTAAGGAAACACATCTGATAGAAACCGAGAGGATTTTAAGATATTTGAAAGGTACTGTTGACTATGGATTATAGTATCCATATGGAGGAAATTTTGACTTGAAGGTGTACACAGATGTAGATTGGGCAGGAAATGTTGATGACCAAAAAAGCACAACCAGTGGAGCATTTTTTCTTGGAGGAAGACTTGTTTCATGGAGTAGTAAGAAGTAGAGTTGTACTTTACAATCTACTATTGAAGCTGAGTATGTTGCAACTTACATGAATTGTACTCAGGCTATCTAGATGAGGTACATTTTGGAAGGTTTTAGAAAATGAAGATTTTAGAACCTATAAATATTTTATGTAATAACACGAGTGCCATAAATATTTCCAAGACCCCTATTTTGCATGCACAAACCAAGCATATAGAATTGAAGTATCATTTCTTAAGGGATAAAGTGTAGAGTAAAGATGTGATCTTGGAGCATGTTTCTACCAAGAACCAGCTTGCAAAAATATTTACTAAACCTCTACCTAAGACTACTTTTGAGTATCTTATAAGTCAGCAAGGGGTTGTACCCTTTCATGAGGTCAGTTAAGCATGATGTAGATTACATTAGTCCCTAAGCTACTTACAAAATTTTACAAGAAGGATTGGTGTAGAAGTGGAGTTATTCCACAGGGGGAGCATCAAGTTGAAGATTGCTGATGCTACACATTGAAGTTTGACATTACGTGTTTTACTTTCAATTTCGCATTGTTGACAAAGGGGGAGAAGAGTTATGTGATTAAAAGGAGAAGAACTAGTGACAAGGTAAAGACATGAAAGGCGAGGGAATACTTGGTAATGTAAACTAGGATTCATATTCACAATCACAACAACAATCAATGTTATTGATATTTGTATTGCCATCAATGCCAAATGGGGAGATTGTTGGCATTTGCATGAAGATTGCATTAATGATACGTTATGTTGTCATTGATGTCAATTAACCAGTAATGATATTGTTGATATTTTTAATATTGTTTTGTAACCGGTAGGAAGAGCTAGTGAAGGAAAATATAACCGATAGGAAGAATTTGTGGAGTGGACCGGTATTTCTATATATTGGAGAGTTGAATGAATAACCAATAAACCCTACCTGTTGTTTTTTATTAACCCTAACTGATTAATTTTGATGAATGGGTTATACTAGTTTACAATCTGATGATGAGTGGAAATGATTATGACATGTATGATTATTGTATGAAGACAATTTCAAGTGATTTTGGTGAGTTGATTTAATGGTTTTTGTCTATGGAATGAGAAAGTATATTGCATATAAGGGAAAGCACGTTATGAGTTACTAAGTTGGATGAAGTGGTTATCAAGGAGCGATTGAGGTTTTCTTAATTGATGTGCAAATATTTCTATGTAATCCAGTGGTCACACTTGAACCAACTTGTTTGTAATCTCTATGAGAATTAGGTTTTTGTTGTGTTACTGACCTAATTGATTTGTTTATAAGGTCAATGAAGTTGAATAGTTTTAGTGCTAGCAAATATCAGTTGAGTGTGCGGTTTCTGAACCAGATGATGTATCAGCAGTTTGAGTAAAGGTAGACAAGAGCATGAAAAGGATCTGATCAAGCAAGTGTAGTCCTATTCAGACATATAAATAAACTCTTGTTGTTTTCTAATAATTACAGCAGAATTGAAATCCCCTAACCAGGTAACCTCTAACAAGCTTGGTGCTATTCAAATCCTCTAACAAGGTGATCCATTAGGTTGTATTTTCAAATCCTCTACTAAGGTTACTCCTTACAGGGTATTGCTTCTAACAAGGCATTATAGTCAATCCCTTAACCGGGTGGTCCGTAACAGGATCTATTCTTAAGAAAGTTTTTTGTAAAGCTTTAATAGCCTAGGCTCCTAACAGAGCAAACTTCAGAATAGTTCAAATAGTTATCTTGCGAGTCTAATCTCACTGTGGTTTTTCCCATTTGCATTTCCACGTCAAATATATTTGTGTCAAGTGGTGAATGTTTTTGTGGTTATGTTCTTATGGTTAATTTACTTAACTACTTTGATAAGTCATGATAGCTAAAAGCATTGAGAAATGAAGTCTATTGAAATATGAAAAGGCATTTGGATGTTTATGAGTTTGAAGTTGTTTACTGTTAATTTGTTATAATAGTCAACCAGTTTATGGGTTCGCCCACTAGCTCAAATGGTTGGAATGGTTGTGCTAAGGATTTGTATTTTTCCCATGTAGGTCCAAGGTTCAATTCACTTCGGCTGGGCTTTCCCTGCTGCACGCCGCATTTGAGCCTCGACTTGCAGCTCCAGTGGACTAGTCTCACCTCTGCTCACTCCCTCCATCCCCCAAAGCCTAGCACAAATATAAGCCCAGGGCAAGGGTGGTTGAGGTCATTGGGCAGAGTCACAAAACCATAAGGTTAAGGATACCACTGGGAAATAAAATAAAAGATAAAAAAATACTCAACCAGTTTATCTTATGAGTTTTTATCTTGGCAGTTGTATTACATTGATAGTTTTCTTTGAGAGATTTATTTTGAGATTGGTGAAGTTTTTATTAGTTTTTCTATCTACTAATCCACCCCCCCCCCTCTCAGTATTTGACTAGCTAGTTATTCTTTCATCATACCATCAATTTTTTGAATAAGAAATTTTTTTTATGATGATGCACTCATTTCGTAAATGTGATAATGGGTTAGCTTCCCTTGTTCTGATTTTTCCATCTCTCAGAGAACCACCTATTATTTATGACAATTGTCCTAAAATGTGCCCTTCTCATCTAGATATCTTAGAGGAAGAGGATGATATCATAAACACCTTTCTTAATACTACTTTACCTTCCTTACATGATGCCTCTCTTAGTGAAAAGGTATTGATGGACATTGACTAATCTTCTCCTAAACTTGGTCTTACCAATGGGGGCATGTTAGTACAACAAGAGCTGGTATGCCCTACTAGTTTATCTCTCTTCTGAATTGCTCTCACTGTATCTCCTCCTCACTTCTCTGCTATTCACCGATCCAACTCTCTATCAGTTCTTTGTATATCTTTTGTGTAGTCTCCTTCACCTTTGTTATGTCAGTATGAGTATCACAGGTTCTTCTCTCCAACTGGTTGAATGCTTCAACTGGGTTCTCTCTCACTCTCACTCTCTTCATAGATGCTCATTGAGTGGTTGGCTTATTTTCTCTTACTTGCAGAAGTATTTTACTTCCCAATCATATAATCTTCTTCTATTCAACAACAGCAACCATTTTCTTTGGCCCCCACACTTATAGCAAGATTTTCCCTCCAAAAACTAATTCAAAATCTAGACGGTTAGGGTTTCCTCACCTTCCTTGAGGAAAGAAAAATCCAATCATATCTTGCACGATCTGATCTTTCTGACATCTAATTGCACATCTCTGCCATTTTTGCATCTCCTAGATCATGCCTTTCATCTCTGGCGACTTGCTTTTTACCCTCATAGTTGATGCCTCGGTCAATCACAAAAGATCTATCATGTTGTTTCCTCCATTTCTGCGAGCTTCTGAATCCCTCTTAGCTAACTCATACTTGTCTTCTAGACCTTGAGCCTCAAACCCCTACAATAGCTCTACAACCTATCCCAATATTTGAGTGACATCTCAATAAAGTTGACCAACCCTGCAAAAACCTTGTCGATGTGCATTCTATCTTTTTCCAAATTCATGTTTTCCACGCTGACTTCATGTGACATCCATATCGACTAACTACCAACTTGGCACTTCATGTTGGTTCAAATGGGATCACCGATCAGCCACTCAACTGGTTCCTTTTTCCTGTTGATTTGTTTACCTCGTCGATGTCATACATTAGACTGGTAACCTTATCAATTCTGTATTTTGCACCTTGCTCATTTAAAGGTGATCTTTACATACCAGTTTACACTCTTGATGATATCAGTCATCATCCTTCACTAGACTCCTTCATCAGTCAGACCACTCTCCTCTGACTATATCTGCTCAACCTTCCTTCTCTGTTGGTCTACTATATAACCCTTATCTGATGCACTTAAGGCATTCCCTTAGTTTACCAGTGGAGCTAGAGTGATGCTTCAAGTTCCTTCCTTTACCTATTTACTCTTATCCACGAAACTATAATGCACTCAGTGCATATAAGGGATAAGCTCCACTTACTTGGTGGAGGAACACCTTGTCATTTGCTCATGTGAGTTCCCTGTTTGGGTAGCATATCCTCAAATAGGAATATGTGAACCGGTGTTAGCACATACAATATCAATCATTGCTTCTCATGATGACTGCATCTTCATCTGGTGGGAGTCCTGTTGTTCAGCAACCTCACAACATACCGACAACCTGTTCAATATTCTCTTTCGGTGTGGATGTGATTCAGATAATATTCTGCCTCTTCATCATAAACAAAGCACCTCTCTTATCTCATCACACAAGTCAGGCATTTTCTTGTGTGTGGGTGACTCTTGAGGTCATCTTTCTTACATTACCAGTGTTCTGTAACAGAAGGTGATATCAAAGATATCACATCCTCTATTCCTCCATTAAATTGTTGCACATACATATCATATACCGGTGGTCATCCCATACCAGTTGACATCAATGACGACAAAATGCCAACAATCTCCCCCTTTGGCATTGATGTCAACACATGTAGTATTTGGTATACTACATAGTCTTTCTCCCCGTTACTTGATGAATCAATGATGTACAGTTAGTACCAAACTAGTACTGAGAGGGGGGGGTGAATGAGTACTGGACAAAAACACTTTTCCTTGAACCGGTTTGACTGAGAACACTCCACTTGATTGGCAAGCAATAACACCACTCTAAGCCAAATTACTACTGATTAAACACAATAAGAATGTGATAGACATAAACTGGTAACTCTTATCTTTCCACACAATCTAACATCTTATTTCCATTTCACCCATATGCATATACTAGTAGTACATCAACAAAAATGTACAGACTTACTAGTCAATCATGCTTTACCACTTGATAGAGAATAACAAAGCATCACATGAAAATCATCACACATAACACACATATTTTTCATGTGGAAACCGAACTGGGAAAGACCATGGTGGGGATGAATACCCACAAGCTATTCTTTGAACCCTTTTGAAGTCCGCTCTATTAGGATCCTAGTCGAGTTAAAGACTTTACAATAGGTTCTGTTAGGAACCGATCCTACTAGGGATCACCTAATTAAGGGGCAGCTAAAATACCTAGTTAAGGGTTAAACCCTGTTAAAGGTTACCTTGTTAGAGGATTTTAAAAACTTAATAATTTTGAGTCACCCTGTTAAAGGATTTACAGCAAGCCGGTTAAAGCTACCCTATTAAGGGATTTTCCAACTATTGAAGTGGTTAGAGGTCAACAGGTATTACAATGATCTGGTAACAACACTTCAACACCAGTGCAGATCCGCTTTAGTTCCTTCCTTCTAGAATCACACTCTGTAAGTATCTATTCTCTTATCTGGTCTGGCAAGAATCACGTATGTCTGCACTTAGATAGACTCACAACATTTTCCAACAACATGAACATGAAAAAAAAAATCGACCTTATCGAAAACAGATAGGTCGGTAACATAAACACCAAACCCTAAACATTTAGGTTAAGCAATTCAGTCGGTTCAATCCTAATTGTTGAACATATTACATTGATTACAATAGTCTTAAATAGATCTCCAGATGTTCTCCATCATTCGTTCTTCACCACTTCTTGGAGGCTTATAACCCATCACACATGCTCCACTATTTACAAAGACTTCGCACATTCCCGAGGTAGATAGGATCAATCTCCTTCATGCAAGATCCTTCATGCACACAAGACTGACGTGGCAACACAATCTGTTCTTCATTAAAATGCTAACTCATCACATGATGTCACCAGTTGAATCACACAGGCTTGTAATACTCCGACCAGAAACCCCGAAGCTAAGACTACCAACTGGTAGTCATACCATATGAAAGCTTGATACAAAACATTCCATATACCGGTTCACATTCCAACATACCGGTTCCCTTGGATGGACATACCGCTTCAATTTTTCACATATACCAGTTCGCAACATCACATATACCGGTTCACTACATCATATTGACATCAATGACAACATACAATATCATTATGTCATCATACTCTGCACATATGCCAACAACCTCCCCCTTTGGCATTGATGGCAATATACAAAGATATCTCTCTGTTTCACATCTTCTCCCACAACACTGCAGATATCTTCTCTACTTCACATCTTCTCCCCCTTTGACAATAATGCAAAAGTGGAGGCATATACATCTATGTTCTACTATGCTACTTCCCCTAAGGAGTAGCATCCTTCATCACACTAATCCTGAAAAAGATATATCAATGTGAGTGCTGACTGATTTATAGCACACAACTTTATTTCACCTCTTGAAAGGGTAGCACTCCTAATTCACCTCTCAAATAGGTAAAGGTAGCCTTTGGTAGAGGCTTGGTGAATATGTTTACTAACTGCTCCTTACTGGAAACATGTTCCAGTACAACTTCTTTGTTCTGAACCTTTTCCCTTAAGAAATGATACTTAAGCTCAAAGTACTTGGTTCTAGAATGTAAAACCGGATTCTTGGAGATGTTAATCGCACTTGTGTTGTCACAAAATATACTTACCGATTCAGATACAGGAACTTTAAAGCTATTTAATACATTCTTCATCCAGTTTGTCTAGGTGCAGTTCATAAATGTTGCAACATACTCCGCTTTTGCTGTAGACTAAGAGATACAACTCTACTTCTTACTCATCCATGAGGCTAGTCTGCCACCAGCTCAGTCAGCATCTATAAACACTTTCAAGTTGAAATCATTACTATATGGATACCATAATCCATAGTCAATAGTTCCCTTCAGATATCTCAGAATCCGCTTGACTGCTACCAACTAGGATTCTCTTGGGCTTTTCTGGAACCGTGCAATAATGCCCACTGCATGTGCAATGTCCGGTCTGCTATGTACTACATAGTGAAATTTACCAATCATTGATCGGTATTCCTTCTCATTTACCAACCCCGAGTCATCCTCCTTTGATAGTTTACAACTGGTCACCATCGGTGTACCAACCTGTTTGTTTTCATCCATGCCAAAGGCCTTCATCACCTCTTTGACATATTTGGACTGAGTGATAAAGATTCCATCTTTCATTTGTTGAATCTGTAGTCCAATGAAGAATTTAATCTCCCCCATAAGTGACATCTCAAACTCCTTTTTCATCTCATTTGCAAAATCATGACTCATCTTGTCATCTCCTCCAAAAATAATGTCATCAACAAATACCTCACAGATTAGAATCTGATCTCCTTCTGATTTTAGGTAGATATTACTATCCTCACTTGTTCTCTCAAATCCAATCTTCACAAGATGGGAGTGCAAGAATTCATACCATGCTCTAGGTGCCTACTTTAGTCCATCCAAGGCCTTATGTAGCCTACACACCATGTCATTGTCTTCTAATAGGGAAAACCCATTTGGTTGCTCTATATACACCTCCTCTTCTAGTATTCCATTGAGGAATGTAGACTTTACATCCATTTGATATACTTTGAATCCCTTGAGTGCTGCATATGCAAGAAGCATATGAACTCCTTCCAATCTGGCTACTGGAGAAAAGGTTTCTCCATAGTCTTCTCCTTCTTTTTGGGCATATCCGTTACACACCAATCTACCTTTGTTTCTAGCCACTAAACAATCTTCATTCAACTTATTTCTAAAACCCCATTTGGTGCTAATGACATTTTTATGCTCTGGTCTGGGTACCAAAGAACATGTACCATTATTTTCTATCTGGTCAAGTTCCTCTTCCTTTGCCTTGATCTAGTCTTCATCTTTATGTGCCTCTTTGAATGTTTTAGGCTCAAATTTAGAGAGCATGCAAGATTTTTCTCTGACCTTTCTTCTTGTAAGAATTCCTACATCCTTGTCTCCTATGATCTGCTTTGGATCATGATTCAGCTTTACATACCTAGGAATGATCTTAGTTATTTCCTCTTGCTTTTCTTCTTCATCCTCATCTTCATCAACATCAACATCTACTGGTGTAGGAGCATTGTTACTGGTGCTTGGCTATTTTGCAACTGGTTCCCATAAGGTTACTACCAGTTCATCTCCTACTTTCTCACTACTGGTTTCCTTAGATTTCTCAGAGGTTTCATCAACTTTAACATTGATGCTTTCAACAATTCTCTGAGTCCTATTGTTGAAACATTTGAGAGCTTTGCTCTTTGTGGAATACCCTAGGAATATTGCCTCATCACATTTAGCATCAAACTTGCTTTGATATTCACTCCTCTTGATATAACATTTACTACCAAACACTCTGAAGTAGCTTACCACTGGTGTCTTACCAGTCTAATACTCATAAGGTGTTTTATCCTTACTCTTTTTGATGAGTACCTGGTTCATTGTGTAGACTGCAGTTCTCATTGATTCTCTCCAAAAGGTGTGAGCAACCTTCCCTTGGATCAACATAGTTTTAGCTGCTTCAACCATAGTCTGATTGTTCATTTCTACTAGGCCATTCTAGTGTGGAGTCCGAGGGGTAGACATTTTCCTCTTGGTGCCATTCTCTTCACAGTGTTTTTTGAATTCATCGGAAGAATTCTCCTCCTTGATCAATTCTTAAGCACTTAATCCTCTTACCACTTTCTTTTTCTACCGGTGCTCTGAAGGCTTTAAACTTTCCAAAAGCTTTAGATTTGTCCTTCAAGAATGTGACCCACATCATTCTTGAGCAATCATCAGTAAGAATCATAAAATACCTATCTCCCTGCATACTCCTAGTTTTCACAGGACCACACAAATCAATGTGCACAAGATCAAGTAAATTGTCTACAGTGAAAGGTTTACCTTTGAAGGTGGAGGAAGACATTTTCCCTAGTTGACACTCTCTCCATAAAGGATTCTTCAGTTTGCTTAGCATAGGAAATCCTCTATCTGCCTTGAGCTTACTGGCCTTCATAATATTATCAAAGTTTATATGGCAGAGTCTCCTATGCCATATCCAGCTATTTTCAAACATAGCCATTAGACATGTACTGACATTAGAATTTAGCTGAAATAGGTTACCTTTGGTCTGCATACCGGTAGCCACCAGTTCACCATTCTTTTCTTTGATTTTGCACACTCCATTTTTGAATTCCAGGGTGATTCCATTATCATTCAGTTGAGCAACACTCAAAAGGTTGTGTCTAAGACCTTCTACCCAGTACACATTGTTAGCACTGCTTCTTCCATTCAGAGAGATGGACCCTCTGCCTTTTACCATACATGGTGCACCATTACCAAAATGAACCACACCACCATCATACTCTTCTAGAGATAGAAACTTACTCGGATCACTAGTCATATGGTGAGAACAACCACTGTCAATAATCCACTCATTGGAATTATCAAAGCGGGAGACAAGAGCCTTCTTGTTTGACACATCTTCCTTGACAGCTACAGACATAATATCTTCATTTTATTCATCTTCTGATTCCTCATCAGTGACACCTTCATCAACTGCTACAAAATAGTTTCTCCAGTTTCCTCCTTTGAACTTCTTGAAGCTCTCCGGTTTGTCCTTGTTGTCACCATTAGGGCAGTTAACAATAATGTGTCCTATCCGGTTACAAGAAAAGCATTTCAAAGAAAACTTACCATTGTATTTATCGGTTCCCTTGGGAAGTCTCTTGGCAAGAAGAGCTTCAAATTCCATAAGGATCTCCTCATCATCCGTTTCTCTACTTTGTCTTGGTTCATCACTGGTACTAGCCTCTTTGCTTTTTCTAGATGGTGCAGCAGATGCTCTGAAGGCCAATTCAGTCTTCTGAATACTGCCATCATAATTATTTAGCTGATAAGTTGTTAACTTTGCAATGATGGAGTCCAGGGATACCTTTATCTTGTCTATAGACCTCAACTCCTGAATAGAAACAACCCTTATTGCATAGATCGATAATAAGGATCTCAAAACTTTGCCAATAACATTGGAATCTTCCATTTTACCACCTGCACTCTTGATATCTCCAAGAATAGTTTTGATTCTTATTCCATATTGTTGATGTTGGTATGGTTTTTTCATTGATGTCAACACCTACTAAACTCTTGTCAACTCTGGCACTTTGGAGAATCAACAACATTCACCAGCAAGCAAGTGACTCATGCACAGTCACCGATATCTGGTACACCGACAAGATATAATGATCACCAACACTTGGAATGATATGGAAAACACATGGTTATGTCGAAGACATCATTTGGACATCTTGTCTTGGAGTTTTGTTCATTCGTATATTCATAGTTCCATATTTTCTATTACCGGCAAATAGGTCTAGGGTTACACCGGCAGGTTTATCTTTTCTAGATCAACATGGCACGCTACGGAGATGATTGATTATTGTTGTAAATGCATTAAACCGACATGTTCAATCGGTTATTGCATCGGATATTATATTATTTGCAAAATATTTTTATTATAATATCTTGTAGAGGCGACCTACTAAAATTGGTCTTAGGTTATGGTATAAATATAAGATCTTATTTGTAAGATCAAAAGTGGAATGCAAAAAAGGATTATGTGAAGGTATATGTGAGATTAAGCAAAGCTATACACATAGACAACATTTGAAGGTGAAGCTAGGTTTTTGTGAAAGCATTTCAGCATTACACCGGTACTGAATCCAACATATGAGGATGCTATTTTGTGCAGTACATTCTTATTGGATTTAACCATCCAACTGTAGTCAGTGTGACTCCTATTTTGTGATTGAGCAGTGAGCTCTAGGTGGTTGGACTTTCTGCATGTCCAAACCCCATTTATGTACACTTACTATCTGCAGTAGTATCATCTGATTGTCGATAAGGTTTCCCACCATGGTTTTTCCTCTTACAAGGTTTCCATGTACAAATATTGGTTTTATGTATCATGCACTAATCCTTACCGGTATAACAATTAACTATTAAAACTATCTACCAGCATATTAACTAGTTTACTGGTATTAAGCATTAAGTTGGTTAAGTTGTTTTTAGTTTGAATTTATTTGACAACTGATTCACTCCCCCCTCTCAGTTGTCTCTGGGACCTAACAACTGGTATTAGAGCTTAGTCCTCTTTTTACAGAAGTTTAATAGCTTGAGGAGATCCAATGTCTACTGATTATTTTAGGAAGGGCAGTCCTAAACTTGATGGAACCAACTATGGAATATGGAAGATAAGAATGGATACACATCTAGATTTCATTGGAAAAGACATCTGGGATGTTACAAAGAATGGTTATACTACTATTGTACAAGGTCATCCTTGTCCAGCTAACTTGACTAAAGATGAGGAAAATGATTGCAAAGCAAGAGAAGCACTTTTGAGTGCATTATCAGATCAACAAATTACGGGACTATCAGATAGGTCTACTACTAAAGCTATTTGGGATCATTTGGAAAAATTGAATGAAGGAGATTCCACAGTCAAAATTGCAAAACTTGAAAGCTTTCAGGTCAGGTATGAACATCTGAAAATGGAAGAAGATGAAAGGATTTCTACTTTTATGGAAAGAGTAAATGAAATTTTTTTGGGTATTAAATGTTGTGGAGGAACCTTAAGTGAGGATGAAATTATTTCAAAAGTTTTAAGAGGATTGCCACTAGCATACAAAATGAAAGTCACTGCTATAAATGAATTAAGAACAATGCCTAATACATCAGTTACTAGGGATACATTAATTGGGAAACTTTCAACTTTTGAAATTGAAGAATTTGGTCCTATTGCTACTATAAAGGCAGATTTGGCCTTTAAAGCATCAACATCATCTGCTCCATCATTTAACAAATCTAATTGGAAAGCCTTTTATGTAAGAGAGCTTGAAGAAAGTAGAAAAGAAAATGAAGAACTTGAAGAACTTGAAGCACTATTTGCAAGGAAAATGCCTAAAGGTCCAATTGGAAGTAAATATGAAGGTAAAGCACCCTTTAAATGTTTTAAGTGCAATAAGATTGGTCATATGGCTTCAAGATGCACTAATAGACATGCTAGACTAAGAGAAGAAGCTAGAAGAACATACAAGCCTAATATTGAATATCAGAGATACAGATTTAAGAAGAATAAAGACAAATCTTGTGACATTGCTAATGAAGGTGTGACTGATGATTCTGATGAGGATCCAGCAGACAATGGATGGGTTTTTGTTGCTCTAACAAAAGATCAACCGACACCTACTGCTCAACCAATAGTACAGGCTCTGGCAGCTAAAGTTGAAGTAAACTATGAATGGATCATTGGTTCAGAATGCTCACATCATATGACAGGAGACAAAGGTAAATTATTGAACTTTCAAGGATATAATGGAGGCTTAGTGAGATTTGGAGATGACAAAGCTTGTTCAATCAAAGGTAAGGATACAATATCTCTTGATGGTAAGCATAACACTGACAATGTTTACTATGTTGAAGGATTAAAGCATAATCTTTTGAGTGTTGGTCAATTAGTTGAGAAAGGATTTCATTTACAATTCAAAAATGGAAAATACAAAATCATGAATAGAATTGGTTTGGAAATTGCAACCGGTAATCAGACTAGAGGTAATATCTTTCATTTGAATAACAATGAAAAGACATGCTTGATTGCACATATATATGAAAGTTGGTTATGGCATAAGAGACTCTATCATGTAAACTTTGATTACTACTAAGGCAATTAGAGATTTACCTAAAATTGTCAAACCTCAGAATACAGTATGTAAGGAATGTCAATTTGGAAAATAGGTTAGACCTAGTTTCAAAAGTATTCCAGAAATAACAAATAATGCTCTTGATTTGATTCACATTGATTTATGTGGTCCAGCTAGAACTAAAAGCTTACAAGGTGATAGATATTTCATGCTAATTATTGATGACTATTCTAGAATGTGTTGGGTTACTTTTCTTAGAGAAAAATCAGAAGCACTTGGAAAGTTCAAACTATTCAAAGCAATGGTAGAAAATGAAAATGGTAAGAAAATCAACTATCTAAGATCAGATCAAGGAGGAGAATTTACATCTAAGGAATTTAATATACTCTGTGAAGTGAATGGAATTAGAAGATAACTATCAGCACATCAGACACCACATCAGAATGGAGTTGTTGAAAGAAAAACAAAACTATCTTGGATGCAGCAAGAAGTATGTTATCAGAAGCAAACCTACCACATGTATATTGGAGAGAATCACTCAGTGCAACAGTCTATACATTCAACAAAGTTCACATCAAAGGTGAAACTGGTAAGACCGCTCATGAACTATGGTTTGGTAATACTCCTACTCTTAAGTATTTCAGAATTTTTGGAAGTAAATGTTATATCAAAAGAGATGAGTACATTGGCAAATTTGATCCTAGAAGTGATGAATAAATATTTCTTGGTTATTCATCTAAGAGAAAAGTATATAGATGTTTTAACAAAAGATTGCAGGAAATTGTTGAAAGTACAAATGTAAAGATTGATGAACAATTCAGATGAACTTCAAGGTATATGGACTCTGAACCGAAAACAATAATTTTGACAAATGAACCAACTCTAAATTAACTAGTACAAAATGAAGATCCAGTTAACCCAATATCATCTGAGGATTCCATAGTAATTGAGGAACAACAACAAACAAAGACACCCCGATATGTAAGACTGAATCATTCTGAAGATCAGATAATTGGAAACAAGTTTAGAGGAGTTATGACAAGAGGAAGATTGGCAAATGAAGAGGTATGTCTTATTTCTCAAATTGAACCATCATCTGTTAATGAGGAATGTGAAGATAAATTTTGGATTAAAGTTATGGAAGAAGAATTAGAACAAATTGAGAAAAACAACACTTGGACATTAGTTCCTCGGCCTAAAGATAAAAATGTAATTGGAACCAAATGGGTATTCAGAAACAAACTTAATGAAGATGGTAAGGTTGTTAGAAATAAAGCAGGAATAGTGTGTAAGGGACATTCTCAGAAGGAAGGAGTTGATTACAATGAAACCTTTGCACTGGTAGCGAGAATTGGGGCAGTCAGATTATTTTTGGCATTTGTAGCACACAAAAACTACAAAGTTTATCAAATGGATATTAAATGTGCATTTTTAAATGGAGATCTTGAAGAGGAAGTATACATTGAACAACCTGATGGATTTTCTTTGACAGATGACAATGATATGGTTTGTAGGTTAAGAAAAGTTTTGTATGGATTAAAGCAAGCTCCAAGAGCTTGGTATGCAAGATTGGCTTTACTAAAGGAAATGCAGACAACAATTTATATTATAAAATAACTAATGATGACATATTGATTATAGAAGTATTTGTTGATGATATAATCTTTTGAGAAGAAGGTGGATTATGTAAAAAAATTTCTATTAAAATGCAACAAGAATTTGAAATGTCTATGATAGGAGAAATAAAATTCCTTTTAGGATTACAGATTTCACAGACTGATAAAGGTATATTCTTGAGTCAATCC
This sequence comes from Cryptomeria japonica, assembly GCF_030272615.1. Lineage (NCBI taxonomy): Eukaryota > Viridiplantae > Streptophyta > Pinopsida > Cupressales > Cupressaceae > Cryptomeria > Cryptomeria japonica. The sequence goes on from NC_081405.1 coordinate 576,569,739, forward strand.
AAGTACTTAAAAGAGTTATTAAAGAAATTTGGGATGGACAACTCTAAACAGGTAAGCACACCTATGACAACAAATGACAAATTATCACAAAGGGATGAATCTACACCTGTTAATCCAACTAGATACAAATCTATGATAGGAGGTTTACTATATTTGACACAAACCAGACCTGATATTATGAATGTAGTATGTATTGTTTCAAGATTTCAAAGTAATCCTAGAGAAAATCATGAATCAGTAGTAAAAAGGATTTTTCAGTACTTACAATGCACTATAAATCTTGGATTATGGTATCCTAGAGATGAAAATTTTGAATTATGTGCATACATAGATGCAAATTGGGCAGGAGATGTGGATGATAGAAAAAGCACCATCGATGGAGCATTCTTTCTTGGAAACAGATTAGTTTACTGGTTGAGTACGAAACAAAGTTGTACATCTTTATCAATAGTAGAATCAAAATATGTTGCAGCAGTAGCTAACTGTACACATGTACTATGGCTTAAGCAAATGTTGAAAGACATAAAAGTAAAATGCAAGGAACCTATTACTATCTATTGTGACAACACTGCAACAATTGATATATCTAAGAATCCAGTATTACATTCTAAAAACAAACATGTTTCTATCAAACTAAATTTTCTAAGGGAAAATGTTCAAGCAAAGGAGATAAAACTAGTTTATGCGAATACTAAAGAGCAGATTGCAGATATTTTCACTAAACCTTTGCCTAAGGAGACTTTTGAATATCTCAGAGATCAGTTTGGAGTCATACCACCACCGGTAGAGACTTAGACAGTTGATGATTGTCATCAACCGACAGAATTAATAGAGAAATCTTTTATTCCTGTCTCTTGATAAGAAGCTACTTCTCATGGGGAGTAGTTGGTATACTGAATTGATTGGTATTTTGTATATGAAATTGGTTTTATTGTAACTTTGGTATTTGATGTCAAAGGGGGAGAGAATGGTATGGAAAAACTTTGAAAAACACAAGGAAAACACATGTTGCTCCCAGGGGGAGAGATTGTTATTTAAGAGAGACTATTACTCTCTGTATCTGTATTTTGATTTCTGGTTACAATCTTTTTGGAGATTGTTGGTTTTTGGTATTTGACATTTCTGTTTTGGCACTTTGATGGTTTTTCCATCTTGTGTTTCCATCAATGCCAAAGGGGAAGATTGTTGGTATTTTGGTATGGTTTTTGTCATTGATGTATCTGGTACATTGGAGAATCAGCAACATTCACTGGCAAGCAAGTGACTCATGCACAGTCACCGGTATCTGGTACACTAGCAAGATATAATGATCACCGACACTTGGAATGATATGGAAAACACATGGTTATGTCAAAGACATCGTTTGGACATCTTGTCCTAGAGTTTTGTTTATTGGTATATTCATAGTTGCATATTTGTTGTTACTGGCAAATAGGTCTAGGGTTACACCAATAGGTTTATCTTTTACAGATCAACATGGCATGCTATGGAGATGATTAATTATTGTTCTAAATGCATTAAGCTAACATGTTCAATCAGTTGTTGCATCGGATATTATTTTGTTTGGAAAATATTTTTATTGTAATATCTTGTAGAGCTGGCCCACAAAAATTGGTCTTAGGTTATTGTATAAATGTAAGATCTTATTTGTAAGATCAAATATGGAATGCAAAAAAGGATTGTTTGAAGGTATATGCAAGATTAAGAAGAGCTATATACACAGATATCATTTGAAGGTGAAGCTAGGCTTTTGTGAAAGCATATCAGCATTACACTGGTACTGAATCCAGCATACGAAGATGCTATTTTGTGTAGTACATTCTTATTGGATTTAACCATCCAAATGTAGTTAGTGTGACTCCCATTTTGTGATTGAGTAGTGAGCTCTAGGTGGTTGGCCTTTTTGCATGTGCAGACCCCATTTATATACACTTACTATTTGCAGTAGTATCATCTGATTGTGGGTAAGGTTTCCCACTGGTTATGTGTCATGGATAACTTTGTGTTTATGTTTCATGCACTAATCCTTACCGGTATAGCAACTAACTATTAAAACTATCTATCAGCATATTAACTGGTTTACCGGTATAAAGCATTAAGCTGGTTAAGTTGTTTTTGGTTTGAATTTATTTGACAACTGATTCACCCCCCTATCTCAGTTTTCTCCGGGAGCTAACAGTTGAATGGTCTCTCCTTCAACCATTCGCATGTCTTCAAAATTTCGCCTAAGGCTTTCTTCCTTAGCTTGTTTCACATGCTCATCACCGCCATAGATATTCTCAAGGGAATCCCATACTTCTTTGGGATTCTCTTTATCTTGAACATCAATAAACTCAATGTAAGATAAACTACTGATTAGGGCTTCCATGACTTGCTCATTCTCTTGAATCTCTCTCTTTTGATCATCGGTGAGAGTACCGGTAGGGATAACATAAGCATTCTCAACATAGCTCCAGTGTTGAGCACCCATGCTTCTAATGTATATCTGCACTCCGTCCTTCCATAATTTAAAGTTGTCTCTGTTGAACTTTGGACCTTCCCTCTTCATCATTAGAGTAGGATCTTTACCTCAAGCATTTAATCTTACAACACAGAGGACCTGGAGGACGCTCTGATACCAATTGATGAATCAATGATGAACAATTAGTACCAAACCGATACTGAGAGGGGGGGTGACTCAGTACTGGGCAAAAACACTTTTCCTTGAACTGGTTTGACTAAGAACATTGCACTTGACTGGCAAGCAATAACACTAGTCTAAGCTCGATTACTACCGGTTAAACACAATAGGAATGTGACAAACATAAACCGGTAACTATTAGCTTTCCACACAATCTAACATCTTATTTCCATTTCACCCATATGCATATACTAGTAATACATCCACAAAAATGTAGAGACTTATTGGTCAATCATGTGTTACTGCTTGACAGAGAATAAAAAAGCATCACATGAAAAGCATAACACATAACATACATATTTTTCATGTGGAAACCCAACTGAGAAAAACCATGGTGGGGATGAATACCCAAAAGCTGTTCTTTGAACCCTTTTGAAGTCCACTCTGTTAGAAGGCTAGTCCAATTAAAGACTTTACAATAGGTTCTATTAGGAACTAATCCTACTAGGGATCACTCGGTTAAGGGGTGGCTAAAATACCCGGTTAAGGGTTAAACCCTGTTAAAGGTTACCTTGTTAGAGGATTTTAAGAACTCAATGATTTTGAGTCACCCTGTTAAAGGATTTACAACAAGCCAGTTAAAGCTACCCTATTAAGGGATTTTCCAACTATTGAAGTGGTTAGAGGTCAATAGGTATTACAATGATCTAGTAACAAAACTTCAATGCCAATGCAGATCCGCTTTAGTTCCTTCCTTCTGCAATCACACTCTGCAGGTATCTATTCTCTTATCTGGTCTGGCAAGAATCATGTATCTCTGTACTTAGATATAGTCACAACATTTTCCAACAACCTCAACATGAAAAACAACATTGACCTTATAGGAAATAGATAGGTCAGTAGCATAAACCCTAAACCCTAAACATTTAGGTTAAGGAATTTAGTTGGTTCAAGCCTAACCATTGAATATATTGCATTGATTACAATAGTCTTGAACAGATCTACAAACGTTCTCCATCATTCGTTCTTCACTGCTTCTTGGAGGTTGATAACCCATCACGCGTGCTCCATTGTTTACATAGACTTTGCACATTCCCAAGGTAGATAGGATCAATCTCCTTCATGCAAGATCCTTCACACGCACAAGGCTAATGTGGAAACATAATCAGTTCTTCATTACAATGCTAACTCATCACATGATGTCATCGGTTGAATCACATAGGATTAGAATACTTCAACTAGAAACCCTAAAGCTAAGACTATCAACCGGTAGTCATACCATATGAAACCTTGATACAAAACATTCCATATACCAGTTCACATTCCAACATACTCATTCACTTGCACAAACATACTGCTTCACTTTTTCACATATACCGGTTCACAACATCATACGGGTTCTCTTGCATCACATATACCTATTCACAACATCATATTGACATCAATGACAACATACAATATCATTATGTCATCATACTCTGCACATATGCCAACATTACTGTGATCCATGGATTCACATACATGTAGTATGCGGTATACTACAGAATCCTTCTCCCCCTTTGACAACAATGGCAAAGGGCATTGTCAGGATATTATTTCTCTTGTATGTATGGGTCACTGAAAAGATACTTTTCTCTCCCTTTCTTAAGTTGACGTAACACTTCGTTTGATACCACTTGTCATCTTGTCACTAGTTGTTACATCTTCTTAATTTACAATACTTGAGGTGGGGAATCTTAACCATCAATTGACACCAATTGTGCATGCATGTCCAATACAATTTGAACTTAATTTATAGAAAGACTGATACCAATTGTTGATGCGTTAGTGAAATTTGCAACACCTCTACAATTTCAATCTCCTACAGTTTGGGTAGTCACTATCCTTGCAAGTTCAAGCAAGCCAGCTCTTCATCATGAGCACTTGAACTCCCCCTGAGTCATACATCTCAGATTCTTATCTCCAGTCAAGTATAGTACTAGGACTCTAATATTCTCCATATACCGGTTTAACTATGGATATGTGATCATCTGATGATCCTTCAACTCTATTGTGTCCACCACAACCAATGACATGATCCTGAACTATCCCAATGCCCTAAAATGACATCATCATGCCAAGAGACAAACCAGCTAGCCCGAAAAACATGCAAGCCTACATGACTAGCAATTGGGGATAGCATATGTCTTTCAAGTCTTCATCAACACCTCCTAAGACATAATTTCACTCCATACTACTAGGGCTAATGCAATTCTCTCCAACCTCATTGTCTTACGTAACCTGCAAGTACCTGTTAGCATCCATGCTAGTGACATCCTACACATACCAGTTAACATATGATGCCAATTTTTAACCTTCACTCTATGAAACGTGTAGTGGTGATCCATCAATGATCTATAGGTGTATAGTCAAGGCAGCATCTACACACTTATCTTTACATTTTCATCCTTCATACCAGCAACATCATGTTCTTTCATGTTGCCTCCTCCACTAAGGGCGTGGATGATAAATTCAATGTGCATCTCCTTTAGGCATTAGAAGACATCACTTGTGTGTTGAGTGCACTGTGCCGGTCCATGGTCTTCTTCCTCCATACCTACTTTTTCTCATCCTTCTTCCCATTTCTAGACTCGAGAGCAGGTCTTTCCTTTTTCTGCTAATGGGTCCTTCCATTTCTTGATTCTTCATTACAATAGAACATAGTGCTATAGTAGCACACAACATCCATCCCAACTTCATGATTGGGAAATCTCTTGACATACCAGTTTGACAATCTTCTCCTGGTCATGTTGCTTTGACTAGCAACCGGAATAGGTGGACCTCTTACTCCTGGAGGGATATTTCTCCTTTGGTTCCATGTAGGTCTCTGCCTTCCATATGCTCTATTTTCACTTATCTGTAGAGCATGACCATTTTGTCAGCCTCCATGTAACTACAGGTTCCACTTCCTGCATTCAAACTCTCTATGGCCAGATCCATTGCGGTTATGGCAAACAATCTTTGCATAATTGGGATAAGCAACATGCATGTATCTACTTCTAGATACATCCTTCCCATAAGCATTTATTCTATGAGATCTTGCATTATTCTTTCTAGATCTCTTTCTACATTCTCTTACCTTATGTCCATAATCATTACATGTAAAGAAGTAACCAATAAATGACGGCATATGACTTACATATTTACTTTTCCATGCATGAGGAGATCTTTCCCATTTTGCATCCCCATCTTTTCCTTTTTGAGAATGGATCCTTGGTGTCCATTCAGAGCACCTCTTTTATCTAATCTCTTCTTCTTCTCCCACACTTGCTTCCCCCTGTGGGTTGTAGCATTTTTCTGTCCTCTGCCAATAGAGGGTCTCCTTTGCTGCTTCCTCATCTTCGTACTTCTGGTGGAGTTTTCTTCTTCCATCTTCCCCTTACCTCTGGGATCTGCATGAAGATTGCTTCTTGCAGCATTGATCTTCACTTTTGTCTACAAGTCCACACTAGTTGTGGTCAGGTCAACCTTCTTTAGAGGAGCATATCTAACTAGAGAGGTCTGGCCTCTGTTCTCTTCAAGCAACCACTAAAGTTTTTTGTCTTTTATCTCTAGTTGAGAGGCTAGATCTTCACACCAGCATTTCTTGGTGTCTTCTGCCTGAGTCCTCAACCCTGAGATGCATTTCTCAGATTGTTGAAGGCATTTGACTAACCCGTTCTACTCCACAATAGTAGCATTCTTGAATAGCTTGCATTCCCTTTTAAATCTATTGAGTTCTTCATGTTCATTTTCAAGCTCTCCCTCAAGGTCAAATCCTACTGCTTCTTCATCATCAGAAGGATCTTGATGGCAAGATCTATCTACCATGTCTTCCTCTTCATCATCATCGTTGTTCAACATATCTTGTTGAGGGGAACTATTTGCCTACCCACTTTCAGATGCTTGGGCCATGAAGAGTTGAGCTCCTTCTTCATCACTGTTGTGGATGCTAGTAGATCTATCTTCATCATCCAAATAAATATAAGAGGTATTTCTCATATTTGCTTTAATTTCTGGTTCTACAGTTGAAGGTTCATTTCCATAGAGCTTCTTCAATCTTTCCCATAAGCTCTTTTCTATTTTACACCTATCCACCTGTGAAGAGACATCACGAATGAGTCCACTAAGAATAGCCTTCATGGATTGTTCATTGCACTAGTTTCCCATTTCTTGTACAAATCCAGTAGGAAGATTGACATTTATAGGGAGATAATTTACTAGTGACATCCATATATCAAACCCTAAAGAGGATAGGGAAATTTCCATTCTACAACCTTGAATAGAAAAAATTGAACCATCAGAATACTGGGGCAGAGATAGACACTAAACAAACCATTGTGTCCTTAAGCCGAAATCTACCCAAGTTGGAGAACACTCTTCTAACTAGGAACCTAGGATCTGATACCAATTGTTAGACACAATGCACCACTGAGAGTAGGATGGGGTGAATCAGTGGTTCTGAAATCTCTTTCTCTTTTGTAGTCCTAAGTGAGCATACTTGTTGATAGATTTAACTCAATACAGAATTAGCGGTTAAGGAGGAGACTAACTTAAATAAAAAAACACTCACAAGGGGACATCACATAACACCAGCATATACAAGGAAAACCCAAGATGGGAAAAACCTCAGTGAGCAATGTTGTTGGAGTCTACTACTCCCATCCAACCTCACAATAAACATAGTTACAAATTTTAGGGTACCAACCCAAGGAGCACCAACCCCTACCTAATTTATGGGCTACAACCAAAAGGAGCACCAACCCAAGGAGTTACAACCCCTGCACTGAGCTACAACTAAGTGTACACAATGTTAACATCAAATACATAAGTAGTTATCTTGTTACAAGTGAATCTTGCAACCATTATACATATCTTACTCTATCGGTGAGATACCTTCTCTTCTTCACCACGTCACTTCTCTGCTTCTCTTCTCCTACTGCTTCATTGCTGGTACCCACTATCAGTTTATCTCTCTTCTGAATTGCTCTCACTGTATCTCCTCCTCACTACTCTTCTCTTGATTGATCCAACTCTCTATCAGTTCTCTGTCTATCTTTTCTATAGTCTCCTTCACCTTTGTTCTGTCAGTATGAGTACCACCAGTTCTTCTCTCCAACTGGTTGAATGCTTCAACCAGGGTCTCTCTCACTCCTACTCTCTTCACAAATGCTCATTGAAAACTTGGCTCATTTTCTCTTACTTGCAGAAGTCTTTTACTTCACAATCACATCACCTTCTTCTATTCAGTAGCAACAACCATTCTCTTCAGACCCCACACTTATAGCAAGGTTTTCCCTCCAAAATTCAATTCATAATCTAGGAGGTTAGGGTTTCCTGACCTTCCTTGAGGAAAACCAAATCCAATCAAATCTTGTATGACCTGATCTTTTTGACATCTAATTGCACAGCTCTGCCATTTTCGTATCTCCTAGATCACGCCTTTCATCTATAGCAACTTGCTTTTTACCCTCATAGATGATCCCTTGGTCAAAAAAAAAAGATCTATCGTGTTGTTTCCTCCATCGCCTCAATCTTTTGAATCGCTCTTAGCTTACTCGTAGTTGTCTTCAAGACCTTCAGCCTTAAACCCCTGCAATAGCTCTACAACCTATCTCATGATTTGAGTGACATCTCATTAAAGTCGACCAACTTTGCAACAACCCTGTTGATGTACATTCCATCTTTTTCCAAATGTGTGTTTGCCATGTTGACTTCATGTGATATCCATATCTACTAACTACCAACTTGGCACTTCATGTTGGTTCAAATGGGATGACCAATCAGCCACTCAAGTGGTTCCTTTTTCCTGCCGATTCATTTATCTCGCCGATGTCACACATTGTACCAGTAACCTTATCATATTTGCATTTTGTACCTTGTTCATATTACAGGTGAGCTTTACATACCGGTTACCACTCTTGATGATATCAATCATCATGCTTCACTAGAATCCTTCACCAGTCATACCATTCTCCTCTGACTATATATGCTCAGCTTGCCTTCTCTATCAGTCCATTGTATAACCTTGATCTTAGGCAATTAAGGCATTCCCTCAGTTTACCGGTGGATCTAGAAGTGATACTTCAAGTTCTTGCCTTTACCTATTTACTCTTATCCACCAAACTATAATGTACTTAATGCATATAGGGGATAAGCTCCACTTACTTGGTGGAGGAACACCTTGTCATATGCTCATGTGAGTTCCGTGTTTGTGCAGCGTATCCTGAAACAAGCATATGTCAGCTAGTGTTAGCACATACAGTGTCAATCGCTGCTTCTCATGATGACTGCATCTTCATTCAGTGGGAGTCTTGTTGTTCAGTAACCTCACAGCATACCGGTGACCTGTTCAATCTTCTCTTCCAGCGTGGATGTGATTAAGATAACATTTTGCCTCTTCATTATAAACAAGCTCTCAAGCACCTCTCTTATCTCATCACACAAGTCAGGCATTATGTTGTGTGCAGGTGACTCCTGAGGTCATATTTCTTACATTATCGGTGTTCTGCAACACAAGGTGATATCCAAGATATCACATCCTATACTCCTCCATTGTAGTGTTGCACATACATCTCATCTATCAGTGGTCATCCCATAGTGGTTGATATCAATGACAACATAATGCCAACAAAAAGGAGTTCTTCACAACCTTGATGCTGTTCTTAATCTAGATAGATACCGGTAGATCCTTCGACCATTCAAGATCACCTATTCCTGGTAGTAAATTCTGGAAATAAAAAGAATATACCGATCCATAACTTTCTAAATTTAAACTTTAGATTGATGTCCTTCTTGATAGACTAGAGATTTAACATTAATTGGATCCTTATGGCCTCACATAGGTCATAATTAGCATTTTTAGTTATCATCTTGTAAAGAGTCTGCACCACTACTGATGGAACACTATTTAATCTGCTAGAGTAGAATACTTGGTAGCCTCTGACCATAGCTGCCAATTTTACCATTGGGTCCCTGATGTTATTGACAGAAAAAGAACACTTATCAGATGTTAATCCGATTAGAGTGTATACTATCTCTTTTAAAATATGCCTCAGCACAAGTACTTCACTGGTTGTATAAAAACCAGTTACAACTTGAATAGCTTCCTTGGTTATAGTATGAGCCCTTTCAAAATACATGTTTTCTCCATGAACTCGACTCAAAATAATTTGGATATTCTCTTCTTCAAAATATTCAAGAAATTAAGTTCCATTATGAAAACCTTTTTCATAAACCCTAATATATTCTGTTTGAATCTTCCCATTCTCATCACAAAGGGATTTTAACTAAGAATATATCAAGAATGATCCTAAATCCTCAATCTTGCAGTGAATGTAGCTGGACAAATCTCCTTTCACCCCAACACCACTTGGAACTTGTGATAAAGCATTGTAAGACACAATTTCTTTTGCTTCAACAACTTCCATAGTTTCAAATGTAATCATTAATCTCTCTACTAGTTTAGAAGATGATTCCATTCTAGATAAACTAGATTCATAGCATGATTTTTCAAAGAAATACCTTATTTCACGCACAATGCCTCTTTAGCTAGTTGAATGCTCAAGTGCACACCATTTTAGTCCTCTCCAACCTTCAATTTTACTTGATTAATCAAATCACAATGTAGCTTTGACAAATATCAGCCAACAATCCTTTCTCAGCTCTGCAAGCGCTCAAAAATCTTTCTCGAATGCGTTAGGGTAAAAATAACAAAGTGAAAACTTTTTTTTATTCTTTTCACCAACTACATTAAATGGTCACCTGTTAGGGTTACAAACCCTAATTACACCGCTTAATAATACAGAGATGAAAAACCAGTTGATAACCGATTCACAAAAAGTTATCAAAACTTTCATGCATACAATTTCTCTTACCGCTCATTTATCTCAAGGGGTTCGGAGGTGGTTTTATCCTTAAGTTCCCCTTAGCCATATTGAAAAGGCTTAATTCACTGGAGCAGGATTTTTTACATTTGGTGAAGGAACATTTTTTTCTCTAGGTGAGTCATCCCTCTTCTTCTTCCATATTTGATTCATTTCTTCTCTGGTTTCTTCAACATTAACTTTCTTCTTTCCTTTTTGATCTTTAGAAGGGTTGACCGGTTTTCTCTTTCTCGATCTACAAAATTTTGCCAAGTGTCCTAGTTTGTGACATTGATAGTAGGTCATACTAGATGATTTCCAAGGTCCTGCATTACCTCTCCTAGTTCGTCTTCTAAAATTCATAGCCACATGACCAAATTTGTTACAGATGGTGCAAATGACATTTGTTACCTTTTCCACCTTGAAAGGACTAAACTAGTTTTCATAGGGTCTTTGCCAATTCATGTTGACCCGGTTGTCAAAATTTCTCATCCATTTGCCATTTGGTTTGAATGGATATGTGGTATAATATTATTCAATCCATATCTACATTCAATGGATCTATGTCCATACATTCTACATGTGAATCAATGACCTTCAAATATCTTGGACACATACCTAGCATTAGTTTTTTAGCTTGTATTTCTATTAGGTTTGTCTCTACAAACATTTGCAGTGTGGCCAGGTCTATGGAAAGCAAACCCCTCTTACTGGTAGGCTTTTTGAACTTAGGAGAATATTTATTCTTAAGAGTGTTACTCTTGGTACCAGAGGATTCACCTTTTTTAGATGTGTGAAAACCAAGTCTAGAGGAATCACCATTCATCCTTTGTGAATGAATTTGTTCATCCAACAAGATAGAACTTCTGTTGAACTTCTCCAATTTCCCATTTGCTTCAGTGCGCTATCTGGTGAGATCTTCATTATGTTTTGACAGGTTCTCTCGCAGAGATGATGCTAATTTAAGAACTAGTTGTAGGTTCTCTTTTTCTTCTCTTTCTACATTCAAATTTTCATGCAAGGTAGCATTCTCTTGCTTGATGTTGGCAATCTCATGATCTCTTTCTTATGTGAGATCTTCAATAGTTCTCTTGGCTTCCACTTCTTGACTCATGTGAATAGTAAGATCTTCTAGCTCTCTCCTTACATTTAGCTTTTCATTGTTTAGTTTTTCAACTTCCTCAGCTAAAGCATAAATATTGGCCTCATCTGAAGAACTATTACCAGATATTTCTAGCAACTGTTTAGTTAGCTCTCTTCTTTTAACTTGAGAAGCTTTCAGTTTGACCCTTAGGGTTTCAAGCTCATTCCTACTAGCCTCAAGCTCTCTAGCCATCTCAAAGTATCTCCTACCCCCATGATAGCTTTAGGGTTTTCTTTCAAGCAATTAGGCTTTAAGGATGTTAGGCTCTGATACCAATTGATGAAATTGTAAAGCACTGAGAGGGGGGGTGAATCAGTGACACCAACAATAATACTACTTTAAACACTGATCGGTAGAAAACTTAATAAGTTTGTTAAACGGTATGTATATAATAAAAAATGATATAACAACATCCACAATAGGTAAAACATTCACCATAACACAAGTGTTTATACATGGAAAACCCAAATAGGTAAAAACCATGGTGAGATGGGACTCATGAGTTAACTATCTGTAGTAATAAATAAATGACCGGTTAGGGTCTACAAATGCTCTGCTAGGAGCGAATTTTGTTAAAGATCTGAAAGCTTAGTTAAAAGCTATACCCTGTAAAAGGTAGTAACATGTAAGGAGTAACCTCGATGGAGGATTTCTAAATCCAAATGAATGGATCACCCAGTTAGAGGATTTGAACAATGAAGCTTACTAGAGCTTACCCGATTAGGGGATTTGACTGTTGTAGTGATTAGAAAACAATAGGTAATGTGATCTAATGATAGCACAAATTACTTGTATAGATCCTCTTCTGCGCACTTAACTCCTCTTTACCAACATACTCTGTGACTTAATACTTCCACCTTTACACATAGCATATCACTTTCACTCATACAAAAATAACTCATTGTGATGTCAATATATAGACATTTAGATTTAATGTCGGCCTCTAGAAATCATAACAAAATTGTTGGCATTTTGGATATGTTGATATGGTTTTATCATTGATGTCAACACCTATCATCGCTTATCAACACTTATCAGCACTTGGAGATTTTGGTTATGTTGATCGGCAAGCCAGAGACTTATGCACAGTCACCGGTATTTGGTTCACTGACAAATTATATTGTTCACCAACACTTGGAATGACTTGGAGACTACTTGGTTATGTCGAAGACATTATTCAATCACTTGGTTTTGGCAATTTGGTTAATTGTTGATTCAGGTTTACATATTTGTTGTTACCAGCAAATACGTCCATGATATGCATCGAGAGGTATATCTATTCCAGATCAACATGACATGTTATGGAGATGATTTATTATTATTGTAAATGCATTGAGTCGACATCATGCATCAAGATATTGATTTATTTGTAATTGATTTTATTGTAATATCTTTTAGTGTGGCGACATATTCAATTGGTCTTAGGTTATGACATAAATGTAAGATCTCATATGTTAGACAAGTGTGTGAATGCGAAAAGGATTGCAATAAGGTATATGCAAAAATAAGTAGAGCTATATAGGAAGACATCATTTGAAGGTTGAAGGAAAAATTTTGTGAAGGCAATCAAAACTAAACCGGTACTAAATCTAACATATGAAGATGCTATTTTATGCAGTACATTATCGTTGGATTTAACCATCCAATTGTAGTCAGTGTGACTCTCATTTTGTGATTGAGCAGTGAGCTCTAGGCAGCTGGCCTTTCTGCATGTGTAGAATCCATATTGTACACACATACTATCTGTAGTAGTATCATTTGATTGTGGATAAGGCTTCCCACCGTGGTTTTTCCCCTTACAGGGTTTCCACATACAAATATTTGTGTTATATCTTGTGGATGTTATTGTCTTTCCGTTTCATGCATAAATCTTTATCGATACTGCAATTAACTGTTAAGATTGTCTACGGGCATAAAGTTTGGTTTATCGGTATTAAGCATTAATTTTTGGTTAAGTTAATTTCGGTTGAATTTATTGGACAACTGATTCACCCCCCCCCCCCCCTTTAAGTTGTCTCCGAGACCTAAAAATTGGTATCAGAGCCTAGTTCTATTTTTGCAGAACTTTAACAGCTTGAGGAGATCCAATGTTCTAACTATTTCAAGAAGGACAGTCCGAAACTTGATGGAACTAACTATGGCATATGGAAGATCAGGATGGAGATACATTTGAATTGCATTGGAAATGACATATGGGATGTTACAAATAATGACTATACTCCTCCTACTCAAGGTCAACCAATTCCACCTAACCTGGCTAAAGATGAGGAAAATGATTGCAAAGCAAGAGAAGCACTTTTGAGCGCATTGTCAGATAGATATACTGCTAAAGCTATTTGGGACAAACTAGAAACATTGAATGAAGGAGATTCTACAGTCAAAATTGAAAAACTTGAATGCTTTTAGGTTAGGTATGAAAGTCTGAAAATGGAAGAAGAAGAAAGAATTTCTTCTTTTATGGAAACAGTAAATGAAATTGTTTTAGGTATACAATGTTGTGGAGGAACCTTAAGTGAAGATGAGATTGTTTCTAAAGTTTTAAGAGCTTTGCCACCAAAATATAAAATGAAAGTTACTACTATAAATGAATTGAGAACAATGCCTAATGCATCAGTATCTAGAGACACTTTGGTTGGAAAAATTTCAGCTTTTGAGCTTGATGAATTTGGTCTTGTTACTACTCTCAAGATAGATCTAGCTTTCAAGGCATCATCATCATCTGATAAATCTGATTGCAAAGCCTTCTATGCAAGAGAACCTGAAGAAAGCAGGAGAGAAAATGAAGAAGTTGAAGCAATATTTGCTAGGAAAATGCCTAAAGGTCCAATTGGAAGTAAGTATGAAGGTAAAGCACCCTTTAAATGTTTTAACTATAATAAGATTGGCCATATGGCTTCTAGATGCCCTGATAGACATGCAAGATTAAGAGAAGAAGATAAAAGAACATATAAGCCTAACCCTGACTATCAAAAATACAAGTTCAAGAAGAATGGAGATAAATCTTGTTATTATGCTGATGAAGGAGTTACTGATGATTCTCATGGGGATCTGACAGACAATGGATGGGCTTTTGTTTTTATAACAGAAGATCAACTGACACCTACTGTTCAACTGGTAGAGCAGGCCCTAGCAGCTAAAGTTAAGGATAAGGATGAATGGATTATTCATTCAGGATGTTCACATCATATGACTGGTGATAAGAGTAAGTTCTTAACCTTGTAGGATTACAATGGAGGTCTAGTAAGATTTGGAGATGATAAAGCTTGGAGGCACTATATCTTTTGATGGTAAGAACAATACTGATAATGTTTACTATGTTGAAGGTTTGAAGCATAATATTTTGAGTGCTGGTCAATTAGTTGAGAAAGGATTTTAGTTACAATTCAAGAATGGTAAATGCAAAATCTTAAACAAAATTGGTTTGGAAATTGCAACCAATAATTAGACTGGAGGTAATATATTTCATTTGAACAATAATGAGAAAGCATGTTTGATTGCACATATTGATGAAAGTTGGTTATGGCATAAGAGACTTTGTCATGTAAATTTTGATTGCATTGTGAAAATCAGTACTACTAAGGTGGTAAGAGATTTACCTAAGATTGTTAAACCTCACAATCCAGTATGTAAGGAATGTCAATTTGGTAAGGAAGTTAGAGAAACTTTCAAGAGTATTTTGGAGAAGTCTAACAATGTTGTTGATTTAATTCATACTAATTGATATGGTCCAGCAAGAACTACAAGTATACAAGGAGATAGGTATTTTATGCTAATCATTGATGACTATTCTAGAATGTGTTGGGTTACTTTTCTTAGAGAGAAATTTGAAGCATTTGGGAAATTCAAACTATTCAAAGTGATGGTAGAAAATGAAACCGGCAAGAAAATCAAATGTTTGAGATCAAATCAAGTAGGAGAATTCACATCTAAAGAATTTAATACATTCTGTGAAGTGAAAGGGACCAGAAGACAGTTATCAGTACCTAGACACCCCAGCAAAATGAAGTTGTGGAAAGGAAAAACATAACAATCTTGGATGTAGCCATAAGTATGATATCAGAAGAAAATCTACCTCATATATATTGGAGAGAAGCGGTCAATACAACAATTTATACATTCAACAAAGTTCACATCAGAGGTGAAATCAGTAAGACCCCACATGAACTATAGTTTGGTAATACTCCTACTCTTAAATATTTCAGAATATTTGGAAGAAAATGCTATATTAGAAGAGATGAATATATTGGCAAATTTGATCCTAGAAGTGATGAAGGAATATTTCTTGGTTATTCATCTAAGAGAAAGGCATATAGATGTTTTAACAAGAGATTGCAGAAAATTGTTGATATTGCAAATGTGAAGATTGATGAACGGTTTAGAGGAAATTCAAGGTACACAGACTCTGAACCGGCAATAGAGATAATCACAGTCTTACATACCAAGGTGTTTTTACTGTGAATACACCAGTACAAAATGGTGATCCAGTTACACCGGCATCATTTAGAGATTCAACGGTCACTGAAGAACAACAACAAGTAAAAGCACCCCGATATGTAAGACTCAATCATTTTGAAGATCAGATAATTGGAAACAAATTTTAAGGAGTTATGACTAGAGGAAGATTGGCAAATGAAGAGGTATGTCTTATTTCTCAAATTGAACCTACATCAACTAATGAGGCATGTGAAGATAAATATTGGATTAGAGCTATGGAAGATGAATTGGAACAAATTGAAAGGAATAACACTTGGTCATTAGTTCCCCGACCTAAAGACAAAAATGTAATTGGAACTAAATGGGTTTTCAGAAATAAACTTAATGAAGATGGTAAGGTAATCAGAAACAAAGTGAGATTGGTGTGTAAGGGATATTCATAGAAAGAAGGAGTTGATTACAATGAAACCTTTGCACCGGTAGCTAAAATTGAGGCAGTCAGACTTTTATTAGCTTTTGCAGCACAAAAGAATTATAAAGTATATCAAATGGATGTTAAATGTGCATTTTTGAATGGAGATCTTGAAGAAGAAGTTTATATTGAAGAACCTGATGGATTTTCTTTGACAGATAACAAAGACATGGTTTGTAGGGTAAGGAAAGCTTTATATGGATTGAAACAATCTCCTAGAGCTTGGTATGCTAGATTGGACAAATATCTTTGAAGCTTAGATACACTAAAGGTAATACTGACAACAATCTATACTAGAAAGTGACTAATGATGACATCTTGGTTATTGAAGTTTTTGTTGATGTTATAATCTTTGGAGGAGAAGATAGTTTGTGTAAAGACTTTTCTAACAAAATGCAGCAAGAATTTGAAATGTCTATGATTGGAGAGATAAAATTCTTTTTAGGATTGCAGATTTTATAGACTGATAAAGGTATATTCCTATGTCAATCTAAGTACTTAAAAGGAATTACTAAAGAAATTTGGCACGGAAAACTGTAAACCAGTAAGCACACCTATGACTACAACTGATAAATTATCTTTGAAGGATGAATCAACACCTATTAATCTGACTAGATACAAATCTATGATAGGAGGTTTACTGTATTTGACACAAACAAGACCTGATATTATGAATGCAGTATGTATTGTTTCAAGATTTCAAAGTAATCCTAACAATGTACATTCATTAGAAAATTCTCCCCCTTAAATAGAGATCCCTCCAAAGACAAAACCAATATTATATACAAAAATCTTAACTATAAACCCAAAAATCATATTGTATTCTATTGCAAAATTGTACAACCCAAAGTATTCTTATCTATGCCTTAGCTCACTCTTCAAGGTAAGATTTAGTAATTACTCTTATTCTAAGGAGAGCCACGCTTACCATAATTTTGATTGTTTTAATTTTACTAGGCCCCTTAGATAATAATCCAAAAGTTGAAACGACAAGGACATATACCTCTTGAATATCCTTTCAAGCCTTTTGAAACATACATAAAGAGGGTAGAGAACTCCACAGAATTCTCATCTATTAGAACTAGAACTAGTATAATCACTGTACAAGTATTGAGGCAAAAACAAAACATGGCCGATGAGCAGATCCTATATGAAATGGAGCAGAGCCAGCAGGAAGAGGAAAACATTGTACAGTCACTTCACCAGCGTTTGGAAGATCTTGGCGACCGTGTGTATGCCTTAAAAGAAGAATCAACCAAATTAGAAATTGAATTTCATCGTTTACGTAACCACATACTGGATAATGCCTCCATATCTCCCCGTACAAAGAGTACGTTTAATCGACCATTAGATAAAATCTGCGACAATCTGGACTATCTACGTGTTTTATTGAGGAAACGGCAATGGTCACATCCTGCACGTAGATTTCCATGGCCATCGATTTCAGTTGGTTATCTTAATAAGAAAGAGTTTGAGTTGCCAATTGGCTGTAGTAATGAATGTGAAGATCCAAACAATGAATATGTTAACAGGAGGGATCCTAATGCAAAAACTAGATCATTCGTACCGCCTAAATCTGGTAGGCGTAAAAGAGGTGTGTCAATGTTTACCGCAAATAAGAGGATATGCTCTCGCTGCAACCACAGAGACCATACGTATAAGGAAGAGTTTGAGTTGCCAATGCGTTGTGGTTATGAATGTGAAGATCCAAACGATAGATATGTTAACCAAGATACTAATAGGAGTTATCCTAATGGAGAAAGTAGAAGACCATGCGCACCACCTGAATCTCTAAGGCGTAGAGGACGTGGATCAAGGCCTGCCGCAAAGAAGAGGATTCGTTCTCACCGCAACCACAGAGACAATACCTATTAATATAAATAAATAATTTTTCAATTGTAGGCCTCTATCCGTGAATAGTATCACAGACGGATATTATCATGTCATGTGAATTGTGGTCATTTTATTGGTATCACTTGGTTTTGCTAAATATGATTAGTACCCAAATATGCATATTAAATAGAGCAGTCATTGTCCATTCTTTGAGTTGAATCTTAATATGAAAAATATGTGTTAATTATTCTTGTCATTAATTATGATATAAATCTTTCACAACTTTTCACTTGTGCGTATTCTTAATATGATTGTGTGAATAACATGTCTATTTTTCTTTTGGTGTAATTTTTATATTGGCATCTCTTAATTATTCTCATTCTAAGATTATTATGGCTTAGTAGGCATTATTTTTTAAGACTATTTTTTGCTGTTAATTTCAAAATAATGGTTTTGGTCAATGTGTATGTGGTTTGCTAGTGAAGTTGAATAGTTCTTAGAAGGCTCACTAAAAATCAAGTCTTGCTAAGTGCAAGGCTTCAATATCATATGGGATGAGACTAGGATTGTCTTATTTGGATATGTCATTTTTAACAGTTCTTAATCCATTACATCTTTTCAAAGTTGAATGATCTTACATAGGTTAAACTGTTTTGTTTACCAATAGGGAAGTCATTAGATTCCCTTCTATTCTTCACACAATATGGGGTAAAATTACATACTAAAGAGGTCTTCTACATAATTTCATTTGAACATTTGAGATAAATAATGCAAATGGGAGAATCTCCTATGATTCTCTCATAGAAAATAATATAGAGTTCACTTGATATCTAATTATCACATTTTCAATATATGTTTTTAAGTTAAAGGTACAACATACTAGTGTATCTATTTTTTAAAAATTTTGGGTTATCAATTCAAGAATCTTCTAATTTGTAAATTATAACAATAAATGATAAATTATTATTGATGATGTAAAATAACAATATATCAATTTCAATGTTATATTGTAGTCCAATTTTTTTTTGGATTGTTTTACCAAATAATTTTTGTACTATGTTTTTCTTTCAAAAAATTGTTTATTATAATTTAATACTTTTATTAAAAAAAATTCTCTCATAATGTAAAACAATTAAATAATATCAATATTTTTGGAACATAGATCTTGAATTTGATAGTTGAAGAATCTATATTTATATTTTTTTCTAATTCAATATTTATATTACCAATTTCTAATTATTAGCAATATAATTTAATGCATTATCCATTCCCTTCAATAAAATTTGTTTCATGTATATACAAATATAATTTTACTTGATTGCGAATAAGAAATCAATATGTCAGTCGAATAATATTTTTCATATTTTTTACTTACAATTTATTATTATATTTTGTGATAAACCTATGTTTACTAGTAACAAGAGAATATATATTATAATAAATTAAAATAAAAAATAAATTATAAAAATGAAGAATGAGGGCAAATGAAGTCAAGGATTCATGTATAATTTTTGGAATTCAAAAGTTTGTTTGTATTATGTGAATCATCCATAGGGTTTTCTTCTTTTGGCTATTTCTATTAGTATAACTATTTAATTTGTGTTAGGGAGTTCATGATTAAATATAATCATTAGGCATCGTGTACGAGATGTGGTCAATTTCTCATGTTTAGAGTCGCTTGAGGTTTTACTAGATGGTCTAATGTGTTTGCATGATTTCACATGGGAGGTTGTAGATTAGGGACCACAACTGAAAAGGAAAGTAGTTGTAGATGACTAAAGTGACCTAGATGAGATAGTATATGACATACATAGACTGGTTTGTTATGTAGAGTTATAAATGGGTATAGATTATAGTGTGGGAGAAAAACTACCATAAATGGTTCACTATAGGATTAGGAGCAACCTTTTGTGGGAAGGATGTGTGATGCAATGGTGGAGGCTTCCAAGAGACTAAGAGGTAGATGGGTATGGTGGATTTAGGAAGAGTGGTGGTAGTAAGGAGGCATTGGGGAGGATGTTGGAGTAAAGGTGGACATGCTACCTTCATAGAATGGAGGGATGGTACATGAGAGGATGCCATAACAAACATTAATGACAATGGTTTTAATAGAAATGACAATTACTCTAATTTATCTTGCCCTAATGACTTAAAAATGGAAGAGGGGGAAGAAGGATACCTTGAGTAGCATTGGAATTTCAATAGAAGGAGATTGTTGATATTCATTAAGGATATTGAGAAGGTTGTTGAAGATTATTGATATAACTGAAAAAGGATGATAACTATCTTTATAAAATTATTTTGTCATTGATGTCAAGAAATTGATTTTCTGATTTAGTATGATGTTGCCATATTTTGAGAAGATTGATTTGAAGAGAATTAAGATGTCGATAAGTGACACAGAAAGAATGTGATAAGAAAGGTAAGAAATAAGTTATTCAATGGGCAACTATTATTGACTTAGACAATGATGAGATCATGATGTTTAGATTGTTTTGATATCCTACATATGTTGTTGATTGTAAGGTTAATACTATACTATGTCACCAAGCAAAGAACCTAGTCGGTAAACCCTAAGGAACCTAATCGGTAAACCCTAAGGTTATCAATATCAGTTAATGAAGGCGGAATGTCTACCAAGTAAAGTTTAGTATTTACCGAGTTGCAACCGAGTTATGATAGATCGTATTGGATGGATAAAAGTAGTATTTAATGAAGGACAATGATTAGCTGGAGATGTATAAATGATTTGTATGTCATGCATGAAGTTTGTTAAGGATCTATGGCAATGGGAGATCGACAGGAAAATCTACAGCGCAAATGGCCACGGACAGGATCAAAGGGATGGTGATCAAACTAGATGTCTCCAAAGCATATGATAGAGTGCTTTGGTATTTTATGAAACATGTCCTTAGAAGGTTTAGTTTTGACAGTAAGTGGATTGATTACGTTAAATTCTACATTTCTTATGTTTGCTTCTCTATTTTAGTTAATGGAGTAGTCTGTGGTTTCTTTGCTGCAACTAACGGGTTGAGACAAGGAGATCCCTTGTCAGCTTTCGTTTTCATTTTGATGGCTGAGGTCCTCGGGAATAACATAAAGAATAAGCTTAGGGGGGGTGTTTGGAAAGGAATTACAATCCATTCAAAGATGGAAAACTTGACACACTCTCAATTCGTGAATGACGCACTCTTGTTTGGTGTAGCGACCATTAGAGAAGCATAAGTAATCAAGCAAACTTTGGAGGAATATGCAAGGGAGTCGGGCCAGCATAGGAATAAAGGAAAATCATAGATTTTCTTTTTAAATACTAGCAGACAGAATCAAAACTCTATTCTGTAGATCTTGGGTTTTCCTAAAGGAGAATTTCCATTGAAATATCTAGGAATTTCAATAGGAACAAGAGCATACCAAAAACAACTTTGGGAAGAGGTGGTTAATAAATGCAAAGGGAAGGTGGATTTGTGGAAAAATAAATGGCTCTCAAAGGCTGGAAGGATATAGATGATCAAGTTTGTATTGTGAGCAGCTCCAATATATAGTATGTCTTGTTTCAAGATGTTCAGGCAAGCATATAGTAAAGTGGATGGTTTGCTTAAGAAATTTTTATGGGAGGGCTCCAAAGAGGTCAAGAGAATACTGCTGATTAACTAGGACATTGCTTGCCTCATCAAGGAGGAAGGAGGAGTAGGACTCAGAAAAATGGAATTGCAAAACAAAGCTTTGGGTGCCAAATTAGCCTGGAAATTTTTTAAGAACCCAAACAAATTATGGTGCAGAGTGATTAGGAATAAATATTTGGATTCTTTGGAGGATGAAAGGATCTTTACAATGGCAAATTCAGAGAAAGGATCTCATGTCTGGAATTTCATTTAAGACAGTAGAAGTTTACTCATAGATCACCTATCCTGGAATATTGGTAATGGTATGAAGGCCAAATTCTAGTCAGACTCTTAGGGAGGAGAGAAACCTTTAAAGGAAATATTTCAAGATTAGGACTGGATCAATTTAGTGGAAGCTTGCATAAGGAGTAGATTCAAGGATTATTTTACCCCTGGAGGTTTGATAGGAGAGAGAGTGGATTGGAAGAAATGTAGCAAAGGCAATAGGGACCTATGTGCAAAATTAGAACAACTTTTATCCCAAAGACACATATTTGTGTCAGACAAATAAGATAAAGTATTTTGGTGTGCAGCTAAATCAAGAGAATATAAAGTCAAATGGGGTTATGAAATTCAGAGGAAGAGAATCAGGAATCATGAGTGGTCGTACAAGTTTTGCTGGCATAACAGAATCCTTCCAAAAGAAGGAGCTTTTTTTTGGATAGCTCTACAGGAGAAAGTTTTGACAGGAAACATATTAAAATCTATTGGCATAGCAGGACCTAGTAGATGCATAATGTGCAAAAAGGAGGAAGAAACTTCCAATCATTTGCTTTTTGCTTTCTCCTTTGCGAGCAGTTGTTGGGAATGGTTTTTTGACAGGATAGAATTTCATACTATGAGAAATGAAAAACTTTTAGATTTGATTTCCACTTGGCCTCTAATTTACAAATCTAAGTGGGGTGATCTATGGTTAGTAGGGCCTTCTATGATTGTGTGGCATATATGGAAGGAAAGAAATAGGAGAATTTTCAGAGAGGAATATCAATCAAGAGAAGAGACTTATAAATCTATTAAAGTTGCTATTGAGGAAGTAGCGAGTGGGAACATCAGGAAGAAAACAATCAGAGTCTATAATGCATGGGATAAGAAGATGGAGGAGAGGTGGGCCTTCAAGGAATTGTACGAAGTAAGGATTGTGGATAAAGCCAAAAATAGAAAGAAGGTCAGATGGATAGCCCCAAAGAAGGACTGGACTAAGCTAAGGTTTGATGGAGCTAGTAAAGGCAATCCAGGCAAAGCAAGGTATGGAGCGGTTATTAGAGATTAAAATGGATCCTTCCTACAAACAATATAGAGGAAAATTGAAGATACCGCAAATAATGGAGCAGAAATAAGGGCCTTGGAAGTAGGTCTGGAGATGTGTATAGAGAATGGACTAACCAAAGTCACTGTAGAAGGTGACTCCCAAATCATTATTAATGGTGTAATTAAAATAAAATTTCAAAGATGGAAATTAAACAAGTGGCTAGCACAAATTAGTGCTTTGCTGGATAAAATTGGAGATTTCGAACTCATCCACTCGTATAGAGAGGGAAATAAGGTGGCAGATATGTTAGCAAATATGGGTGTTATAGCAAATGAAGGGAAAATTGTCATGGATTGTTTGTCAGGAGACATTGAAGAATTGGTACTAAAAGAGAAAATTGATGAATCCAGTGAAGGTATTGGGTGACCCCTATTCAATATAGCATTGACGATGAAAAGACTAAATAGATGGGATAGATGTGTACTTATTAGACAGGGAAGTCTTTTCTATATCAGAGAAGAGGAGAATAATTCAGGTCTGAACAAAGGATGCAATCAGTGTTGGGGCTCTGTAAATACTATTTGACTACCTCGGGTTTGGATGAATGAAGAGATAGAGGTGGTTTAGGAAGCCTCAAAAAATCTAGAAAGCCTATATTAAATAGGTGGTCTTTGATGGCAAGACACAGTAGCAATAGAAGAATCAAAATGGTGAACTTCTTGGATTTAAATTGCGCCAACTATGAGGTCCCTCTGGAGTTTCAGGTTAGGGATCTGTTTGATACTACAGAGTTTGGATACGATGCCATCATGGGATTGGTTGATGCTCTCTTAGCTTGGATCACCATTGGTGTGACTGAGCAATTTATGAGGGTGTGTTTGTGCCCATGATGGATATTTTAGAGTCAAGGGACAAATGCATGGAACTGTTGGAGGGCTTTGTTAAAAAATAAATCGGAGATATGGTTGCGGAAGCCATATTCGACCTAGAAGAAGACGACAAGAATAGTGTGCTCAAAGTTTATTTCAGTCTGGAGAACTATTTTTTAGACACAGAGGAAGAGTCCAAGGAGGAAGATAGAAGTGAGGAGGAGGAAGGGAATGTCAGGGATAAAGAAGTAGAAAAGGAGAGGGCTATAGAGTTCACAGAGGAAGTATGGCAGCATTTCAAGCATGAGATCATCAACGAGGATTTAGCAATATTTAGAAGCTATGTGGAGTCTGAGGAGTGGTGGATGTTAGAGGCATCCATAAAGAAACTAAACTATCTGGTAGATTATGCGATGGTCATTCTCCAAAGCATGAAGAATTAAAGTTTCCTAGATTAGTATTGTTGTTGCTTATATAGGATTTAGAAGTAGATTGCTAGATGCATCAATTGGGGTTGTATGTGGGTTTTGGGAATGCTGTGATTGCCAGAAAGATAGGTAATTTTTGTAATGAACATATATTGTAATGTTTAAATTAAGAAATAGAGGGAGCTATCCCCATTAAAGATATTACTTAACTTAAAATAAAAATTAAAAAATAATATCAATATTTTTGGAACATAGATCTTGATTTTCATAGTTGAAGAATCTATATTTATATTTTTTTCTAATTCAATATTTATATTACCAATTTCTTATTATTAGCAATATAATTTAATGCATTGTCCATTCCCTTCGATAAAATTTGTTTCATGTATATACAAATATAATTTTACTTGATTGCGAATAAGAAATCAATATGTCAGTCGAATAATTTTTTTCATATTTTTTACTTACAATTTATTATTATATTTTGTGATAAACCTATGTTTACTAGTAACAAGAGAATATATATTATAATAAATTAAAATAAAAAATAAATTATAAAAATGAAGAATGAGGGCAAATGAATTCAAGGATTCATGTATTATTTTTGGAATTCAAAAGTTTGTTTGTATTATGTGAATCATCCTTAGGTTTTTCTTCTTTTGGCTATTTCTATTAGTATGACTATCTAATTTTTGTTAGGGAGTTCATGATTAAATATAATCATTAGGCATCATGTAGGAGATGTGGTCAATTTCTCATGTTTAGAGTCACTTGAGGTTTTAATAGATGGTCTAATGTGTTTGCATGATTTCACATGGGAGGTTCTAGATTAGGGACCACGATTGAAAAGGAAAGTAGTGGTAGATGACTAAAGTGACCTAGATGAGATAGTATATGACATACATAGAGTGGTTTTTTATGTAGAGTTATAAATGGGTATAGATTATATTGTGGGAGAAAAACTACCGTAAATGGTTCACTATAGGATTAGGAGCAACCTTTTGTGGGAAGGATGTGTGATGCAACGGTGGAGGCTTCCAAGAGACTAAGAGGTAGATGGGTATAGTGTGTAGGAAGGGTGGTGGTAGTAAGGAGGGGTAGGGGAGGATGTTGGAGTAGAGGTGGACATGCTACCTTGATAGAATGGAGGGATGGTACATGAGAGGATGCCATAACAAACATTAATGACAATGGTTTTAATAGAAACGACAATTACTCTAATTTATCTTGCCCTAACGACTTAAAAATGGAAGAGGGGGAAGAAGGATACCTTGAGTAGCATTGGCATTTCAATAGAAGGAGATTGTTGATATTCATTAAGGATATTGAGAAGGTTGTTGAAGATTATTGATATAACTGAAAAAGGATGATAACTATCTTTATAACATTATTTTGTCATTGGTGTCAAGAAATTGATCTTCTGATTCAGTATGATGTTGCCATATTTTGAGAAGATTCATTTGAAGAGAATTAAGATGTTGGTAAGTGACACAGAAAGAATGTGATAAGAAAGGGGAGAAATAATTTATTCAATGGGCAACTATTACCGAGTTAGACAATGATGAGATCATGATGTTTAGATTATTTTGATATCCTACATGTGTTATTGATTGTAAGGTTAATACTATACTATGTCACCAAGCAAAGAACCTAGTCGGAAAACCCTAAGGTTATCAATATCGGTTAATGAAGGCGGAATGTCTACTGAGTAAAATTTAGTATTTACCGAGTTGCAACCGAGTTATGACAGATCGTATTGGATGGAAAAAAATATTATTTAATGAAGGACAATTATTAGCTGGAGATGTATAAATGATTGGTATTCCATGCATGAAGTTTGTTAAGGATCTATGGCAATGGGAGATCGACACGAAAATCTACAGCGCAGATTAAACCACAATAACCTTGTGCAAGTTACAAGAAAGGAATGCAAGTCCCTACGCAAGGTAAAATGTTTTTCAGATCGAAGGATGCATGTAACCTAGTCAAGATTGAAGATCTGATGGCTAAGATTGATCATGGGAAATGTGATCAAGGAGATTAAGCGGTTAGCAAATTGTTTATAAATAAGAAATTGTTGATAAACAATGTATGCGGGGAAGTGTAAGCACAGGGATGCTACATAGTGATTACCAAGCACAGAAGCTTGAAGACCTATTTGAATAACAAAGTAGGGAGCCCAGCAGAGGGACAAGATAAGTCCTTTGACAAGATTGTTTTGAGCGAATAAGAATCTGGTTTAGCATTTCAGATGTGAAGTTGCAGATATATTTATTATTGTTGTTTATTTTGTAAGTTGTAAAAAATCTCTTAACTGAGTGGACTTAACAGTCTTATTTGTAAACACTCTTGCAAGGTAACATTCTAAATGAGTGTTTGAAATCCTTTGACAAGGTCACTTCTAACAATGTGAAGATCCTAACAGATCTGAGGGAAATCCCTTAACCGGGTCACATCTAGCAATGTGTTTATAATCTTTAACAGGATTTGCTTTTAACTGAGCATACTCTAGAAGAGTATATTTCTTAGTGGGTCCAAAATCCCATAGTGGTTTTTCCCTATTTGGGTTTCCATGTTAAATCTAGTGTTATATGTGTTATGATGATTATGTGTTTATGATATTGCATGTTTAGCAATTTTTGGTTATGTTGCTGAAGTATAAGTTACTGAGGTTGAATTTGTTGATTTTATGGAAGATTAAGTTTGTATGATTCATTCACCCTCTCATCTTGTTAGCTATTGGCATCAGAACTTTACAATTGGTATCAGAGCCTTGGACTCCAGAAGAAAAAGTTTAAAGGTACTTGAGGCAAAGATCCGAAGATGTATAAAAGAGATGCACCAAAGCTGAACAAGTAAAGTTTCTCCACATTGGAGAAAAGGATGAAGCTGCATTTATCAGGAATTGGAGAATATGAAAAATATTATTTGGAGAATGATTACATACCACTAAGCACCAACCCGATGACCTTGGAAGAGATAAAGGCAAAACAAGAACACATTCAAGATATGATTGAAATAACATCAACATTGAGTGACTCAGAGTTTCATGATCTAAAAGGCTGCAATGATGCAAAAGCAATGTGGACCAAGCTCATATCTGTGTATGGCAGTGATGAACATGTTCAAAGAGAAAAAGTAGATAGTCTAAGAGGACAACTTGAATCAATGAGAATGAATGAAGTTGAGAACATAACCCAATACAGTACAAGGTTAAAGGAGATTGTCAATCAAATTAAAGGAGCGGGAGGAACTATTGAAGAAAAGGATGTAACAAGTAAGTTGCTTAGAACACTTCTACCTACTTATGCCATTCGAGTCTCTGCAATCAATGAACTAAGGTCTATACCAAACATGCCAGTGTGTTTGGATGCTACTATTGGTAAGCTACATTCATTTGAGTTAAGTAATTTTGATAATAGTGGGTCTTCGGTAAATAAAGTAGAATCTGCATTCAGTTCTTTTCATATTGGTGAATCTAATGATTATAATGATAGAATGAGTAAGTACTATGAAGGGAATCACAGTGGAGCAAGTGAAAGATTTCACAAGAACATGGAAGAAGTGCACAAACTGTATGAGGAAATCAAGAAGCAAGAAGAGTTTGAAGCATTATTAGCCAGAAGGTTAGCGAGAGGAAAAGGTAAGTATAAAGGAAAGCTACCTTTAAAATGTTTCAATTGCGATAAAATAGGACATATGGCTTCTAACTGCCCTGACAAAGAATCTAGTGAAAAGAGAGAATAGAAAGATAATAGGCAGAAAGACAACCAATACAGAGGACACCGAGACTTCAGAAGGACAGACAGAAAAACATGCCTAGTAGCTGATGAGGAATCCAACGATGATAAATCTAATGAAACTAATACAGAGGAAGTTGTTTATGTGGCTATTAAAGATGGATCTGATGAAGAAAGGTATGAAGAAAAAGCCCTAATATCTCACATAAATAATAATGATTCTTGGATCATAGATAGTGGATGCTCACATCACATGACAGGTGATAAACACAAGTTTGTTAGATTACAAGACTATGATGGAGGCTATGTAAGATTTGGTAATGATGCACCATGTCCGGTGAAAGGTAAAGGATCTATAACACTTCTTGACAATGCTAAATGTGATAATATATAGTAGGTTGAAGGATTGAAATACAATTTGTTGAGTGTAGCACAACTAAACAATACAGGATACCGAATAGAATTTTAGAAAGGAATTGTCAAAGTTCATGACAAGCATGGAAAGTTAGCTACTACCGAACACAAACAAAAGGTAATACATTTGATGTTGACTCAACTCGAAAAAAGTGTCTTTATGCTAAGATAGATGATACCTGGTTATGGCATAAAATGCTTTGTGATGTAAATTTTGATAATCTGATCAAAATAAGTAAGAAGCACCGAGTAAGAGGTCTACTGAGTTTGGAAAAACCTGAGAATGCTATATGCCGAGGATGCCAAATGGGTAAGATGACAAGTTCAAGCTTTACAAGTAAGTCCTACACTTCTAGAGGAATTTTAGATCTAGTACACACTGATCTTTGTGGTCCCATGAAAGTTCAAAGTTATTATGGTGATAAATATTTCATATTATTTATGGATGATTACTAAACGATGATGTCAGTTATGTTTTTAAAAGAAAAATTAGAAGATTTTCAAATGTTTAAATGGTACAAGGCAAGAGTTGAAAATGAAATAGGAAGACAACTGAAATGTCTTAGATTTGATAGAGGAGGAGAATTCACTTCTGATGAATTTAACTTATTCTGCAATGATCATGGTATAAAAAGGCAAGTATCTACACCAAGAACACCTCAGCAAAATGGGATAGCTAAGAGAAGAAATAGGTCAATTGTGGATTGTGCCAAAACCCTGATGATAGAATAGAGGGTACCTCAAACATTTTGGAGAGAAGCAATCAACACTGCAGTTTACACCTTGAACCGAGTTCAACTAAAGAAAGGAACTATGAAGACACCATATGAGATCTGGTATGACAAGAAACCTAATGTAAGTTATTTTAAAATCTTTAGAAGTAGATGCTATGTTCACAAAGATGACAGAAATGGAAAGTTTGATCAAAAAAGTGAAGAAGGAACATTTCTTGGTTATTCCTCTAGAAGTAAAGCATTTAAATGTCTGATCAAATCATCCAAGAGAATAGTAGAAAGTGCAAATTTGAAAATTGATGAATTTGCAGAAAGAAATGATGAAAGAAATTTTAAAGAACTAGAAGTTATGAAGAATTTGTTTATGTTCAATCGAGAAGTCCTACCGAGAAAGCTGCTAAATAAAATGAAGATAACGTCCAGTTACTGAGTGATAAAGAAGATCATACAGAACCTACCAAGACTATATTAGCCAAATATGTCAGAAGACATCATGCATCAAGTCAGATTATAGGAGATAAGGATGATCCAGTGATGACAAGGAACAAACTGAGATAGAACACATGTCTAATATCTGAATTTGAACTGAGAATAGTAAAAGAGTCATTTAACAGTGAAGATTGGGTAAATGCTATGACAGAAGAGATTGATCAAATCAAGAAGAATGACACATGGACACTGATCCCAAGACCAAAGGACAAAAATGTAATCAGTAAAAAGTGGATTTTCAGAAACAAGCTAAATGAATAAGGTGAGGTCATTCGCAACAAAGCAAGACTAGTTTTCAAAGGTTATGCTCAAGAAGAAGGAATAGATTATGGTGAGACCTTTGCACCTATGGCTAGACTTGAGCAAGCAAGAACATTGTTGGCATATGCTGCTTTCAAAAATTTCAAGGTATATCAAATGGATGTTAAATCTGCATTTTTGAATGGTATACTAGAAGGAGAAGTTTATATAGAACAACCTGAAGGATTTATTGAAGACAAGAGTAAAGATCAGGTATGTAAATTAAACAAAGCTTTATATGGTCTTAAACAAGCACCTAGAGTATGGTATGAGAGACTGTACTCTTACTTAATCAAGATTGGTTTTATAAGGACAAGTGAAAACAACATGTACATGAAGAGTGATGAGGACAATGAAATACTGATCTCAGTCATATTTGTTGATGATATTATTTTTTGTGGTAATGACTCCTTATGCAAGAACTTTGGAAATGAAATGAGCATAGAATTTGAGATGTCATTAATCGATGAGCTAAAGTATTTTATAGGTTTACAGATATTGCAAATGACAGATGAGATTTTCATTACTCAATCCAAGTACATAAAGGAAATCTTGAAGAAATTTGGAATGGAGGATTCTAAACTAGTAAGTACTCCTATGATTACTAACTGTAAACTATCAAAGAATGATGAATCTACATCTATTGATGAGACACTTTACCGATCTATGATTGGGAAGTTGCAATATGTTGTGCATAACAGACCGGATATAGCACATGCAGTAGGTATTGTTGCAAGATTTTCTGCAGATCCCAAGGAAACCCATATGTCAGCAATCAAGAGAATTTTCAGATACCTGAGAGGCAATGAAGATTATGGCTTAGTATATGAAAATAGGAATGATTTTGATTTAAAAGTTTACACTGATGCTGATTGGGCAGGCAACATAGATGACAGGAAAAGCACAAGTGGTGGAGCTTTCTTTTTGGGAGAAAGACTAGTAAGTTGGCTTAGCAAGAAACAAGGATGTATTTCACAGTCAACAATAGAAGCTGAATATGTTGCTGTAGCATTGAATTGTACCAATATAGCATGGATCAAACAACTATTGGAAGGTATAAATGAGAAAGTTACCGAGCTAGTAACTATATTCTATGATAATACTAGTGCCATTAACATTTCAAAGAATCTGGTAATGCACTCTAAGACAAAGCATATCTCTATAAAGTATCATTATCTCAGAGAAGAAGTTCAAGAGAAGAAAGTTGTGCTGGAATATATCAGTTCAAAGGAGCAATTAGCAGACATCTTCACAAAGCCACTGCCAAGGGACACTGTTGAGTATCTCAGAAGCAAGTTAGGGGTCCTAGCCCTATCTTCTAATCACTGATAGAGTTTGGTGAAAGCATCAATTCGATGAATCTACTAAATATTATGTGTGGATTGATGCTGATTTATGCACTTTAAAAGATTTTCTAAAGGTGTGTAGGAAATAGTGAATAGAGACAAGTTGCTCTGACCAAGACTGAGATGATACACATCAAGGCAAATCACTTTACAGAGGAAGAAATCATGATTTAGTTCTTTTACTTTTTGGCATTTTTGTCAAAGGGGGAGAAGACTAAATGGTTGACTGAATGGTAAAGCTCTAAATGAAAAAGAACGGAAGACTTCACTAATGATAGGGGGAGTAGTAGACTACAAAAGGGAGAAGACTAAATGCAAGAAAACAACTCAGAAACCTAATGATAAAAAAGGAGAAGACTTCAGGAGATTTTAATAGCTCAGGGATAACAGGAGAAGTCTAACAACAATATGAATCAGAATCAATTTGAATATCTTGTTGGTATTACCATTTAATTGTTGGTTTTGCCATCAATGCCAAAGGGGGAGATTGTTGGCATTTCAATAGAAGGAGATTGTTGATATTCATTAAGGATATTGAGAAGGTTGTTGAAGATTATTGATATAACTGAAAAAGGATGATAACTATCTTTATAACATTATTTTGTCATTGATGTCAAGAAATTGATTTTGTAATTCAGTATGATGTTGCCATATCTTCAGAAGATTGATTTGAAGAGAATTAAGATGACGGTAAGTGACACAGAAAGAATGTGATAAGAAAGGGGAGAAATAATTTATTCAATGGGCAAATATTACTGAGTTAGACAATGATGAGATCATGATGTTTAGATTGTTTTGATATCCTACATATGTTGTTGATTGTAAGGTTAATACTATACAATGTGACCAAGCAAAGAACCTAGTCGATAAACCCTAAGGAACCTAGTCGATAAACCCTAAGGTTATCGATATCGGTTAATAAAGGTGGAATGTCTACCCAGTAAAGTTTAGTATTTACTAAGTTGCAACCGAGTTATGATAGATCGTATGAGATGGATAAAATCTTTATTTAATGAAGGACAATGATTAGCTGGAGATGTATAAATGATTGGTATGTAATGCATGAAGTTTGTTAAGGATCTATGGCAATGGGAGATCGGTAGGAAAATCTACAACGCAGATTGAACCACAATAACCTTGTGGAAGTTCCAAGAAAGGAATGCAAGTCCCTACGCAAGGTAAAACATTTTTTATATCAAAGGATGCATTGAACCTAGTCAAGATTGAAGATTTGATGGCTAAGATTGTTCATCGGAAATGTGATCAAGGAGATTAAGAGGTTGGCAAATTGTTTATAAATAAGAAATTGTTGATAAATTTTGTATGCGGGCAAGTGTAAGCACATGGACGCTACATAGTGATTACCGAGCATAGAAGCTTGAAGACCTATTTGAATAACAGAGTAGGGAGCCTAGCAGAGGGACGAGATAAGTCCTTTGACAAGATTTTTTTGAGCAAATAAGAATCTACTCTAGCATTTCATATGTGAAGTTGCAGATATATTTATTACTGTTGTTTATTTTGTAAGTGACAAAAAATCTCTTAACCGAGTGGACTTAATAGTCTTATTTGTAAACCCTCTAGCAAGGTAACATTCTAAATGAGTGTTTGAAATCCTTTGACAAGGGCACTTCTAACAAAGGGAAGATCCTAATAGATCCGAGTGAAATCCCTTAACTAGGTCACATCTAGCAATGTGTTTGTAATCTTTAATAGGATTTTCTTTTAATCGAGCATACTCTAGAAGAGTATATTTCTTAGTGGGTCTGAAATCCCACAGTGCTTTTTCCCTATTTAGTTTTCCACATTAAATCTAGTGTTATATGTGTTATGATGATTATGTGTTTATGAGTTTGCATGTTTCGCAATTGTTGGTTATGTTGGTGATGTATAAGTTACCCAGGTTGAATCTATTGATTTTATGGAAGATTAAGTTTGTATGATTCACCCCCCCTCTCATCTTGTTAGCTATTGGCATCAGAACTTTACAGAGTAGATGCCAAAATTATGATTAATACAATTGTGGGAGTGTGAGAAATTAATAAAAAATAGGACAGTAAACTTAGGGAAATGATTAGCGCAATCCGTCAGCCATGTTGATTTCATACAACCTTTTCTAGATGATGTTAAAGTTAGACTAGAGATGATTTGTTATAAAGATTTAAAACATATAGAGATAGAGAGGTGTGGAATCTAGGCATACCTACCTATGGTGACATCTAAGAGATTTAATAACTAGGATCTCAAATTAAGGGAGCTAGTTATTGTGATGTTAAGGTTACAATATGTGACTTAGGAGGATGGGACCACATGTTGTCTTGGAGACAAATTTATTATGAAAATTTAGCTCATAGATATATTGTGAAATCATAAACACTCTAGCATAAATAATATATTTCAAATTTAAAACATTGCATAACATAGAGGATACCTCTCATACAATTTAACTATGAAACCATATTTAGAAAGAGAGGTTGACCAAATTAAAATAATTATCAAGAGTATTTTAATAGCTAGCCCAAGTGGTCAAGCACAAGAGATTTCATTTATAAAAATAACTATTCCATTTAAAAGATTGCAACACATCCTAAATAGATTTGGTTGATAAGCTATGTTTAGAAAGGAATAGCATTTGAAAAAGAAAATGAGCAAGAGAGGAGGTTGTGGTAGGATTTCAGTGGTTGTAGGAGAGGTAGATGATTGGGGGTCTACTATGTGATTAGTAGTGGGGTTTTTATTTTCCATCTTTTTTCTTCTGGTGTTGGTGGAGACACTGCCTACTAGAGTATCATTCTATAGGTGGGCCTTTCCTCTTCTTTCTTGGTTGTGGTTACTGTGTTACTCATCCCCATTGTCATAGTTATTCTCTTAAAAAAACAAGTTCCTTTGGGAGTTTCTAGTTGTTGTTATTTCTTCTATGGTTGTGGTTTTATTACCCCTATCCCTTTCCTTTGATTTGATGTTGATCATCCTATCCTATTTTTGGTGGATGTTGGAGTTTGTTGTGTTCTTCCTTATTGAAGCCCCTCCATCTTTGGTTTTGGTCTATATTTTGGGCTTTATTCATTTGGATGATTTGGAAAGAGTTTGTTGGTGGGCTTTTGTGAGATGACTGATCTTGACTTGAAGTCCCTCCCTATTCTTTATTTGGAAGCTATCTCTTAGTATTGTTTTCATCTACTCTCTGGCATTTTGTAAGGTTCTCCTGTTTGGATTAGATTTTTTTGGCATTGCTTCGTTGGCCTTAGATATATTATTTTTTACCTTGGGTACTCTAGAATGGTGTTCCTCTCTATTGTTGTGGTTTCTCTCTTCCCCTGTGTGCCTCCAAGCAAGTCTGTAGTGTGGAATCTTCTATTTTCTCTCTAGTATGCATAAACTCTAGTGTTTTCTATTGTAGTGGTTCCTCTACCTCTCAAATTTATTCCCTCTTCTTCCCCTCATCACTGTTGATTCTCCTTCATATTGGACAACACCTATATTACATTTGGGCTAGTTGTGATGAATATGGGTGCTGGTTTTATTGTTTGGGCTAAGGGGTTTGTTTTTTCAACCTTCCCTTCTTTGTAGCTATGGTTTCAACCCTTTATCTATTCATTGTCAATGAGATTTTTTGTATTTCTATGAATATGCATTCTTCTATGAAAGACAACTTTCTTTTTAGAGTTAGATCTTCACTAGTGGTTGTGGGTTGGCTTTTGTTGCATTTTGTGGGCTATATACCATTTAGGGAATTGATTAGAGAGGTACCTACTTCCTTTGTCCCTACTTCTATTATGGCCACTAGCTTCCTTTTGAGAGTGTTGTTTTCTTCTTATTTTTTAGTGGTACTACTAATGATAGACCTATTGAGGTTGGTTGTGATGTTTGTTTGTAGGGATTTGTCTTAGTATAATGTTTAGAGATGCCTCTAAAAACCCTTTGAACTTTTTTATTCTAGACCATCCTTTGGTCATAGATTTAGAGGTTGATGACACCATCATTGTTTTTCCCAATCTCAATGTGGCTAGTGATACTCTAGACAATGGACCTATTGAGATTGTCCAATATGTTCTATCTATATGAATCACTATAGGTAAACGTTTTAGGGGTGCCTTTTGAAACCCTTTGGCTTGTTTTGTTCTAGTCCATTCCTTAGCTATCCTATTTAGTGTTTGTCTAAAATGGCTAGGTTATTATTCTAATACAAGGTTTCTAGGTACCTTCCAAAACTAGTTATTTTTTAGAGCTTTGTGGTTTCCTTCCTTGTCTAAGAATATCTCTGTACAATGCCTTTAGAAGAAAGGTTGTAGAAAGCCTTTCAAAATCTACTATTTGTTTATTGTTTCCTTAACTGATTTGTTTCTTGTGTAATGGTTTTTGTTTGAAAGATGGTTAGGGATTCCTCCCTAAGCCCTTTAGTTATGAAAATGTCAAGTTTTTGGATATTTGAAAACCCTTGTTCCTACATATTGGTTGCTCCAATCAAAATCCTCTCCATGAAAAAAGGTTTACCCTTTTTTTAATTTTTTGGGTCTTATTTCTCATGAGCTCCTTTGGCTTGTCCAGCTGGTTGGCTATTTTGTAAGGGTTAAAGCCATCTCATTTCTTTGATCAATCCCTTGGAAGTAGGCTTTCATGTAGTACCCCTCCTCAATTGAACTTATTAGACTCATATTTTACTATTGTTTACTTTCAGTGGATACATTACCATTATGTGTTATCTAGAATTATATGACATTATTTCATGTTTTATCTAGATATGGGATGCATACTTTATTTATAGTAATTCAGTACTCGTGATTTGTGGTATTTTATGGATTATTGCTATGTACTGACACTTTACTTTATCTATGAAATGTGTAATCATATGTTAAATGTTTGCGAGTGTATTGGATGCGAGGGGATTATTTTCCTTCACTCACTCTAGTGAGAGAGGGAACATCACGATTCTTCTTCATCTGTGTGCATCCTATGTATTCTATATTTGTATATATGCATATGTGGTTCGATGATGCAGGTCATTGTAGGTACAAGTACTGAGTAGGTATGGTGTATCATCTCCACCTGGCTTCACATGTCTCAGTGTACCTTAATTATCTGATGGGAGTGGAGGAGATAGTGGTTGACCCTAATTGTACCTCAGTTATAGTCTTGTGAGTGTCATCAGTCGGTCATCCCTTTTGGTTTTGTTCGACCATTGAATTGGTTTGTTTGACTTTTTTAGAGTCCTTGTTTGGGTCTTCTCGATTTGTGTGCCCTAGTAGATTGGATTAATTAATTGAGTTTATGGTGTCACTTTATAGTTAGCATATTTAATTTATGAATTATAATACTTTAGTGATTATGAATTTAATTAATTAAGTGAAGTGATTAAATTTAATTGCAAATTGCATTATATTAGAAATAAAATTTTATTTAAATTTAGTAGAAAATATATTAATTGAATTTATTTTTCTCTAGATTTTTTTAAAATTAAATTTCCTTCCTTTATTAGTTTGAAAATTTAATGATTTTAGAAATATAATTTTATTTCAACCTCACTGGTAAAATAAATAAAATTAAATCCAATTGTTGTTCTCGAGATTTTGAAAATAAATTAGAAATAAATAAAATCAAGTAGATTTACTTTCCTTAATTATTTTTTTGGAAAGTTAATTAAATGGGATTGAGAAAAGAAAAAAAAAGGGAAAGTAATAATATTTGGGAAATTGCATTCTCATTTGTTTATGTGGGAATTAGAAAATCTAATAAAATCCTTTTAGTTTTAAAAATGGAATATTATAGTTTGGGGGAGAAAAATATTTTCAACTTAAAAAAGGTTTAGGTTGAAGATATTTTTCAAAATTAGTTTTTGGGAGTTCATGGGAAGGAGGCAGTAGTCTGTAGGAAGAAATTTCAAAGATTTCTTTGATGCATGTTGGAGAAGGATGGAAGGAAGGATTGGCGCGAGTATCTAATTTCAGGAGCTCTTCCTCAAGATATTCTAGGAAAGCTTTCCAAGGTTAGATTGCTTCTGCATAATTATTTATTTTTAATATTAGCTCAAGTATTTCTCCTTTCTCTGTAGTTTCTGGTGTGTATTGTAAAAGAAAATTATTTCTGGTTGAGTCTTGATTATGGTTATGTTTAAATGTTTTATTGTTTCCTTTTTGTATTATTTAGCTTGATATTGTGAAATTATAGTGCGTTATGCTAGCAAAAGTTTGCCAGATTACCCTCCTTTGTTCCAAATAAACTCTGTTGTCTTAGAATGGAGATGTTGAGGTTTTAAAATCTCTATTGAAATTTTCATTTAATAAAAAAAAAAGGTATTGAATTTTTATTCTCTTTGTAAAAATAAAATTTAATTTAAATTTTTTAAAAAGTTAAAAAAAAAAAGTGAGGGGGTCGGTAGCTTGCTACCATATGGTAGCATTACTACTGGCGATAGCAGTGCTACCGTGCGATAAGAGCTAGTACCGTGCAGTAGCACCTGTTACCGTAAGGTAGCAGTGCTACCGTAGGGTAGCAGGGCTACCGTAGGGTAGTAGGGCTACCTTACGGGTAGCATGCTACCATAGGGTAGGACAAGAAGGCTACCGAGGCTAAACATAATTTCACCTCCCTGGTTCGTGTGCCTCTAGTATTAATGTTGAATTTAGTTTTTTATTTATTTTATGTTTAAAATATATATGTATATATATTTAAACCTTGGGCATTTTATTAATTGAGTGTTATGAATTTTGTGCAAATAAATTCATGTTATAATATATACATATATACATATATATATATATAAATATATATATATATATGTATATATAGAT
This sequence comes from Cryptomeria japonica, assembly GCF_030272615.1. Lineage (NCBI taxonomy): Eukaryota > Viridiplantae > Streptophyta > Pinopsida > Cupressales > Cupressaceae > Cryptomeria > Cryptomeria japonica. Next base: position 576,608,144 of record NC_081405.1, read on the forward strand.
ATATGTATATATACATATATATATATATACATATATATATATAGATATATATATATATATAGATATATACATATATATATATACATACACACACACACACACACACACACACACACACACGCACACACACACACACACACACATATATATATATATGTATATATATAAGTATATATATATTGTTTAATATGAATATATGTATATGATGTATATTCGATGATTACATATATTATATTATTGTATATATAATTAATTCAGAATTTAGTTAATTTTAGAAAAAGCTTATATTTAGATTCTTTATTTAATAATGGAAACAGGTTAGGGGGTTAATTTTTATGTGTTTAAATTTAGCCTTTTTGAACAAATGACAACTCTGCTATTCTTAAAGATTCATATTTGCAAAGAATTTAATGCTTTTTATTGTTTTAAAAAAATTGCCCGTTATAGGATCTTTAGAATAAATGGTATTTTCTGGTAAAAGCACATTTCATTGTAAATTTGATTTTGAGTTGTTGTCATGTTGTAAAGGTTATTTATACCCCCTGGTTAGGTGTTGTTGTGTAACCCTGTTGATGTGAGCCATTATGTGTTTTGTTCCAATGGGTCCATCCTGGGTTTATGATTTGTGTATCCTTCACCTGTAGATCTGTCAAGATTTGATATGGCTGTCATTTTTGCCATAGAGTTCTCATAGAGAGACCATTCATTTTAGTGTCCTACGAGAGAGAGTGGCTTTCGAGCGGGGGCCACACCCAAAGTGGATGGCAGGAAAACCCCTTGAAAGTAAGTTAAGAAGTGATAACCTAACAATTTATTAGGGGGTGGGTAGCTGAAATATTTAATTAAGATAATGTGCCTCACACATGGTTGAGTGCTTATATAGGCTTAGGATGTGGTGAGAAGGCCTAGAATGGCAAACCTACCACCTTGTCTTCATGAAGGGATTGGTAGGGTCTGCATGATCCTTAGACGGAGTCGGGGATTTGGGAGAGGTTACTAGGATAACCCATGATGGGGGTCGAGACCTATGGCGGCCTACCTAGGGTAACCACCTTAAGCCATGCAATGACACTCTCTCCTTAGGGAGACTAGTGTTTATGAGTTGAATCACATGCATTTTGTGGAGTCATGTTGTACTGTTGTACCTGTCTTGTTTGCTTGCTTGAGGGTCTGCTACTATCTCCCAACATGATGGGGTGGTTCCACTTTGGGAGCACATGGTCAGGTGGTAGTGCCACTTCCCATCGGATATATGTATTCATACCTTCATGCGAGGATCGACTTCTCTAGTGTTTCTTGGTTCATGGCTCTTGTATCAGCTCATGTTTGAGATTATTATATATTTGAGACCATGTGGTCATTGTATCAGTAAACTATGTAAACCTTGGCATTGTAACCTATGTATTCATTTGTATTATTGGAAGCCATGTAATTATTGAATATTGTAATCTTAAATCAATGGAATGTATGTTATTTCAGTTATCTTTCTTCTTATATGTAAATGAATCATTGAAATAAATATATTGTAACACTTTAAATCTTTCAATTTGGAATTCAGTTTTGTAAGAATGGTTTTGTTAATTGCAATTGAATTTCCTAATTAGATGGATAAATGGATTAACCTTTTGGAGTTGTTTAGTTTTAAAGTAGTATTCATTGGTAACCCTTTTGGATATCATGTGGTAGACTTCTATTGTGTTAATAAACATGCAGTTATAATTAATGCACTTAATCTTTAAAAAAATAAAATTATTTCACCTTTTAGTTGCCTAGATGTGTTGTTTCCCTATAGGGTTCTTGGCGGGGAATTACATTTGGTATCAGAGCTCAAGTTTCAATACTGGGTACTCTAGGTTTGTAGTGAGTCCATTCATCTTGACCTATTTGCTTAGGTCTTAATGTTTGTGTTTCCATTGTTTTATCCTTACCATAGATCTAAACCGTTTTCTCTTTTGTAGTGTTAACTCATGGCTAGGAAAGCTAGGGGAGGTGGCCATATGGGTGGTCGCAATAGAGATAGAGGGGGAGGATAGGGTTGTGGTTATAATTTTCATAGTCCTTCATCATCACCCACTCATGTGAGTGACAAGCTAGAACAGTCTGTTCATCAAGATTCACATCATGCAGGAGAGAAGGTTCCTGAAAGGGAAGAGATGAGACAGATGTTTCAGGAGGTTTTGGCCAGGTTAGGCACCACGTCTGAGGTTGATCAGCCTATTCATGCTCAGGTTGAGTAGTCACATCAGCAGGTTCCAGAAGAGAGAGAGAGAGAGAGAGAGAGAGAGAGAGAGAGAGAGAGAGAGAGAGAGAGAGAGAGAGAGAGAGAGAGAGAGAGAGAGAGAGATCACCCAGGAGGAGGGAGATCCCAATTGACCAAGATCCAGCTTCCTTGGGTCACATAAAGGACTTGATGAGGTCCAACCCTCCCTTGTTGGATGGTAAGGGTACTGGTCATGAGGTAGAGACCTGGCTTATCAATTTGGATCAGTGTTTTGCTATGCTCCCATACAACAGCAACACCAAGACGAGATGTTCTATCATGCATCTCGATAGTTTTGCTTTGATCTGGTGGAGATTAGAGGTGGAGAAGATTAGGGTGTGCGTTAACACCATATCATGGGAGATATTTTTGGAGAGATTTTGGGTATGATTTCTCTCACCCCAGTGGAGGCAGACTCGGGCAGACAAGTTCTATGCTTTGTGTCAGTATGGTATGTCAATAGATCAGTTTGAACATAGGTTCTATAATCTTAAACAATATGTCAGGATTGGTAATGATGAGGCAATGCTTATTCAACACTTCTTGAGGGGTCTAAATGACTGCATCAGTGGAGGAGTGAGAGTGCTTGAGCTAACTTCAGTTGAGGTAGTCGTGGCAAAAGCCAGGTTCGTAGAGAAGAACCTTAGCCGTGCACATGGTGGTTAGTCACAAGTGCAGATTGGTAGTGTACCTTTTAGTGGGCCTAGAGTTCATGGGAACCAGTCCCAGCCATATGCACTATTTAGGATTATTTAGGCACCCGCTAAGGGTGGACAACAGCATCAGCCGCCAAGACCGAAATGGTTTCAGGACCAGTAGGGTGACAATTCTCAGTATAGGAAGAAAAGGAACTGGCAGAGGAGCAGATAGGGTCCTTCAGGGCAGCCCTCACAAGGTTAATCTCATGCCCCTAATAGGGGAAGCTTCCAGCAGTCTAGTGGGCCGATGGGAAGTAGAGGACCGGGTAGGGGAGCTTGCGTCTCTTATGGGCAGTTCGGTCACATAGCCGCGTAGTGCCCTCAGCGTTCTCACTAGATAGGTAGTCAAAGGCTAGTAGCATTAGAGTCTATAGTAGGGGATGCAGGTAGATCCCATAGAATGTTTGCAGCAGTTGATGACCGCTAGGATCATCATCAGGGTATAGTTATTGAGGCAGTAGGTGTGTTGTGTGGAATTCCTATCTCTGTACATCCAGGTGTCAAGAAGATGCATGTAGATGTTAGATAGATTTATCATTGGGCTAGTATGAAGTGCGACATTGTTGATTTTGTGTCAAAGTGTTTAGAGTGTCAATGGGTGAAGGCAAAGCATCAACACCCAATAGGGCTTTTACAGCCTAATTTAGTACCGGATTGGAAATGGGATATCATTTCCATGGATTTTATTGTTGGGTTGTCTGTCTCTTCGCATCATCATGATGCTATCATGGTCATTGTGGATAGATTAACAAAGTTTGCTCATTTTGTTCCTATTCGAGCTTCCTATATAGCAGCAGTGGTGGCATGAGTCTTCTTGGAAGATGTGGTGAGATTGCATGGGAGTCCAAGGCGGATCATTTATGATAGAGATCCTGTCTTTACCTCAACATTGTGGACCTCACTTCAGCATGCTTTGGGGACTCAGTTGAACTTTAGTTCATCTTATAACCAAGAGACAGATGGTCAGACCGAGCGAGTGAATCAGGTTTTGGAGGAAATGCTTCGCATGTATGTTATGGACAAAAAGTCATGCTGGGAAGATTATATTTATCTAGTGGAGTTTTCTTATAATAATGGATATCATATCTCCATAGGTATGTCCCCCTTAGAGACATTGTATGGTCATCCTTTCTGTACTCCTTTGAGTTCAAATTGGCTAGAGGACAGGGTGCGTATAGGACCGGATATTCTTCATGAAATGGAGCAGCAGGTTGAGCAGATTCATGAGCATTGGGTAGCTGCACAGGATAGGCAGAAGAAGTATATAGATTCCCATAGGTTAGATTGTCAGTTTTCTATTGGCGACCGTATGTTCTTGAGAGTACGTCCGCAGAAGAGTCTGATCCGTTATGGAAAGGGTTCTAAGTTGGTGCCTTGTTTTGTTGGCCCTTTTGAGATCCTTGAGAGGATAGGACCTATTGCCTACCATCTTTCCTTGCCACCAAGTCTATCTTGCATCCATGATGTCTTTCCTTTTTTAGTTCTTTGACCTTATCATTCTGATGTGACACATGTTCTTGATTGGAACTCTATGCAGGTCAAGGATGGGCAGCTTTCCATAGACCCTGTGCGCATTCTTCAGCATCGATATTTGACCCTCAGGGGTCATACCATTGACCAGGTAAGGGTTGTATGGGACCCAAATGATGAGACCTCAAAGACATGGGAGGATGCATCAAAGATGAGAGAGCTCTATTCTTATTTGTTTTAGGCTTCTAGGAGTAAGCCTAGTTTTGGGGGGGAGAATGTAGTACCCCTCCTCGATTGAACTTATTAGACTCATATTTTACTATTGTTTACTTTCAGTGGATACATTACCATTATGTGTTATTTAGACTTATATGACATTATTTCATGCTTTATCTAGATATGGGATGCATACTTTATTTACAGTAATTCAGTTCATGTGATTTGTGGTATTTTATGGATTATTGCTATGTACTGACACTTTACTTTATCTATGCAATGTGTAATCATATGTTGCATGTATGTGAGTGTATTGGATGCGAGGGGATGATTTCCTTCACTCACTCTGGTGAGATAGGGAACGTCATGATTCTCCTTCATCGGTGTTAATGTCGTGTATTCTATATTTGTATATATGCATATGTGATTTGATGATGTAGGTCATTGTAGGTACAAGTATCGGGTAAGTACGAGGTATCGTCTCCACCTGGCTTCACAGGTCTGAGCATGCCTTATTTGTCTGATGGGAGCGCAGGAGATAGTGGTTGACCATAATTGTACCTCAGTTTCACTCTTGTGAGTGTCAACAGTCGGTCATCCCTTTTGGTTTTGTTTGGCCATTGAATTGGTTTGTTTGACTTTTTCAGATTCATTGTTTGGGTCTTCTCAGTTTGTGTGCCATAGTAGATTGGATTAATTAATTGAGTGTATTACATCACTTTATAGATAGCATATTTAATTTATGAATTATAATGCTTTAGTGATTATGAATTTAATTAATTAAGTGAAGTGATTAAATTTAGTTGCAAATTGCATTATATTAGAAACAATTTTTTATTTAAATCTAGTAGGAAATAAATTAATTGCATTTATTTTTTGTTTTGTTTTTCGATCGATAAAAGGCTGAGGCCAAGGAATTTTATTAATTTAAAAATAGATAGATTTACATTTACACCTCCATTCAGTGTGGGCACCGGTAGGAAAGAATGGAGGGAAGAAAACCTCTGATCTACCCCAGATCCCTCAAGGATCAGAAAAAAATTAAGAATGCGATACAAAATGGAGATACAAGATTAGAAAGGAGATACTAATGCAAATTTCATGTTTTTAGAAATATATTTTATTTAAACCTTAGTGGGAAAATAAATAAAATTAAATGCAATTGTTGTTGTCTAGATTTTGAAAATAAATTAGAAATAAATAAAATCAAGTAGATTTACTTTCCTTAATTATTTTTTTAGAAAATTAATTAAATGGGAATGAGAAAAAAAAAAGAAATTAATGATTTTTGGGAAATTGCATTTTCATTTGTTTTTGTGGGAATTAGAAATATAATAAAATCCTTTTAGTTTTAAAAATGGAATATTATAGTTTGGGGGAGAAAAATATTTTAAACCTAAAAATGTTTAGGTTAAAGATATTTTTCAAAATTATTTTTTAGGAGTTCACAGGAAGGAGGCAGTGGTCTATAGGAAGAAATTTTAAAAATTTCTTGGATGCATGTTGGAGAAGTAAGGATCTAGAAGGAAGGATTGGCCCGAGTATCTGATTTGATGAGCTTTTCCTCAAGATCTTCCAAGAAAGCTTTCCAAGGTTGGATTGCTTCTGCTTGGTTATTTATTTTTAATATTAGCTCAAGTATTTCTCCTTTCTGTGTAGTTTTTGGGGTGTATTGTAAAAGAAAATTATTTCTAGTTGAGTCTTGATTTTGGTTATGTTTAAATGTTTTATTGTTTCCTTTTTGTATTATCTAGCTTGATATTGTGAAATTATAGGGGGTTATACTGGCAAACTTTTGCAAGATTTACCCTCCTTTATTCCAAATAGATTTTCTCTGTGTTATGTGATTCTGTGCTTCTTCCTGGTTGAGGAAAAAACCATTAGAATTTTGGGTTAAAAGAAAAATTGGGCTTATGGAGGAGTTTTTTTAAAAAGAAATGGATTTTTTCCCTCTTTGTTTTGTCATAGAGTTTGGGTGTTTTTATGAGATTCTTTTCCAATAATTAATTTGTCTAAATTTAGTTTTACTATTTTTAAAAAAATTACTTTTATGCTGTATTTTATTAGACTCTGTTTTCTTAGAGTGGAGATGTTGAGGTTTTAAAATCTCTATTGAAATTTTCCTTAAAAAAAAGAAAAATAAGGGAGAGGGTCGGTAGCCTACTATCGATGGTAGCAATCCTATCGCTGGTAGCAGTGCTACTGTAAGGTAGCAATACTACCTATGGTAGTACCTGCTACAATAAGGTTGCACTGGTACCATAGGGTAGTAGGGCTACCTTATGGGTAGCAGCCCTACCATAGGGTAGCAGGGCTACCTTACGGGTAGGAGAGATACCTTACGGGTAGCATGGCTATATATAGGTTTTAAACCTTGGGCATTTTATTAACTGGGTATTATGAATTTTGTGCAATACTCAATTAATAAAATGCACAAGGTTTATATATATATATATATATATATATTGTTTAATATGAATATATGTATATGATGTATATTCGGTGATTATATATATTCATATACATATATTATATTATTATATATATATATATATATATATATAAATATAATTAATTCAGAATTTAGTTAATTTCAAAAAAACCTTAAATTTAGATTCTTTATTTAATCATGGAAATAGGTTAGGGGGTTAAAATTTATGTGTTTAAACATAGCCTTTTTGAACAAATGACAACTCTTCTATTCCTTTATCAGTAAAGATGTATTTTCTATTTTTCTTAAATATCCGTATTTGCAAAGAATTTAATGTTTTTTACTGTTTTAAAAAAATTACCTATTATAGGATCTTTAGAATAAATGGTATTTTCTGGTAAAAGCATATTTTGTTGTAAATCTAATTTTGAGTTGTTGTCATGTTGTAAAGGTTATTTGTACCCCTTGGTCAGGTGTTATTGTGTAACCCTGTTGATGTGAGCCATTATGTGTTTTGTTCCAAATGGTCAATCCTATGTTTATGATTTGTGTATCCTTCACTTGTAGATTTTTCAGGATTAGATATGGCTGTCAGTTTCACCATATAGTTCTCATAGAGAGAACATTCTTGTCAGTGTCCTATGAGAGAGAGTGGCTTTGGAGCAGGGGCCACACCCAAAGTGGATGGCAGGAAAACCCCTCAAAAGTCAATTAAGAAGTGATAACCTAATAATTGATTAGGGGGTAGGTAGCTGAAATATTTAATTAAGATAATTTGCCTCGCACATGGTTGACTACCTGTATAGGCTCAGGATGTGGTGAGAAGGCTTGGAATGGCAAACCTACCACCTTGTCTTCACGAAGGGATTGGTAGGGTCCTCATGATGCTTAGATGGAGCCGGGGGTTCAGGAGAGGTTACTAGGATAACCCACGATGGGGTCTGGGACCTATTGAGGACTAGCTAGGGTAACCACCTTAAGCCATGCGATGACACTCTCTCCTTAGGGTCACTAGTGTTTATGAGTTGAGTCACATGGGTTTTGTGGAGTCATGTTTTACTTGTGTACCTATTTTGTTTGCTTTCTTGAGGTTTTGCTACTATCTCCAAACATGGTGGGGTGGTTCCACTTTGGGATCACATGGTCGGGTGGTAGTCGCACTTCCCATCAGATATCTATGTTCATACCTTCATACGAGGATCGACTTCTCTGGTGTTTCTTGGTTCGTGACTCTTGTATCAGCTCATGTTTGAGATTATTGTATATTTGAGACCATGTGGTCATTGTATCAGTAAACTATGTAATCCTTGGCATTGTAACCTATGTATTCATTTGTATTATTGGAAGCCATGTAATTATTGAATATTGTAATCATAATTCAATGGAATGTATGTTATTTCAGTTATCTTTCTTCTTATGTGTAAATGAATCTTTGAAATAAATATAATGTAACACTTTAAATCGTTCAATTTGGAATTTAGTTTTGTAAGAATGGTTTTATTAATTGTAATTGAATTTGCTAATTAGATGGATAATTGGATTAATCTTTTCGAGATGTTTTGTTTCGAAGTAATCATTGTTGGTAACCCTTTAGGATATCATGTGGTAGACTTTTGCTATGTTAATAAATGTGCAATGTTATAATTAATGCACTTAATCTTTTAAAAAAAAATATTTCACCTTTTACTTGCCTAGATGTGTTGTTTCCCTATAGGGTTCCTAGTGGGGCATTACACAAAAACTAATAGGAAACAAACATTGACAAAACTGGGTCCTTGAAAAATACTAGCATCAAACCAGTGATTGAAAGAAACCAAAAACATAGGGTTTTTCTACGCTCCCTCAACCTCAAGATTGGGTTTTCTAAGGCTCCCACAACCTGTCAAGGCCTAGACAATAACATCTCTTCCTGAAATCACAATCTAGGATGTGTAGGGACACAAGGTTTTAACAAGGCTCCCTTAACCTCAAAGTTGAGGAAGAACAATACTGTGAAAATTATACCATGCACCCTCTCCACCTCAATTGGGGAATAAGGAAGGAAAATAACATAAAGGCCAGTCTTTACTCCCAGAGAGTCAAGAGACAACACATCATCAACTTCTCTACAACATTTTCTAGTCTCAACTATAGCATCCACCTTCACCTCAATAAAAGATAGGTCATCTCCAACAACATCCATCTTCAAATTTAAAGAATATAGGGCAACCTCTATAGGAAAATCTTGATAAAATTAGAGATGTTAGGAAAAAAACCAATTAAAAAATGAGAAGCCAACCCAAGGGCCAACAAGGATACAAATATTCAAAACCACCCAAAGAGAGGGTGCACCAAACAACACCCAGGAGACCACAACGAAGGGCTCCAAGAAAGAAAGTTAAGGAGGATAACCCATATCAAAGAAAAGGTTACCATCCCCCATGAAGCACATCAGGCCTAGAATCCTAAAAAAATAAAGACCTCCTTCCAAAAAATAGGGCCATAGAACCAGGTCAGTAGCATTTTCTAAAATGACCGAAGTAGCAAAAGAATCCCAAAACATAGCCCACCCACTCTACCCATGAACCAAACCTGTCATATGGAAGAATATTGTGTTGCTAGTCCTTTCCCCCCAATAATTGATTTAAGGCCAACATTGATGGCGTGGCAAAAGGAAACCCGAGACATTTTGGTTGCGGTGGTGTTATCCGAAATGGGGCTGGCTTTTGCACTGGGGTGGTTGCCTATCCCTTGGGAATTTAGACCAATCATCTAGCAGAAGCTATGGGCCCCTTTCAATCAATTAAATTACCCTATAATTTAGGGGTCAAAATGCTATGGTCGGAAGGAAACTCTAAAAACATTATTAACTGCCTTTTAGGTAAACATCCACCTTTGTGGACTACCAAAAACATCATTTATTCTGCTAAGGAGTTGCTTTAGGGGTTTAAAAAATGCCATATTTCCCATGTTTACAGAGAGGCTAATATGAGTGTTGACTGGCCTGCCAATGAGGTAGTACGAAGCAAGCTAATTATTACCTTGAATGGCGGAGGGGAGCTACCATGTACGGCACGTGATATCTTAACTTATGAAAGATTGCATGCTAAGCAAGGTCAGATTTGAAATCAGTTCCCGAGCTGTAAGGAGAAGTCATGGTAGCAGGAGCTAGTTTTTAGGCAGCAGAGAAGGACGTACAGTAATCAATGTAGGTTCACTTCATATGCTCTATTGGTGTTTTTCCCCCTCTTGAATAATAGCATCACAAACTTCTACAGATTTCGGGTGGTTTCTCACAAAAATTTTGTAGCGAAGAAAGGTATCAATTAGGAATTACAGATAATTGACATCAATAGCATTATGGGTGGAAAATGAAAGAGAACAAAGGCTACCATGATTGATAAATGGAAGAGTCATCTGCAGATTTGGGTGGTTCTTCAAGCTGGCAAGATGATGGATTTCATGGAGTGCATGCAGGAGAAACAACTTGAAATTACAAGAATCTCGAAGAAGGGCTGGAACAAAGGTATGTCAACCATAGGCAACAGGAAGGTCAAGGTGACTGAAACTATGTTTGTGGAGGCAACAAGTCTTCCGATGGATGACATCAAGTTCTACAGGGACAAAAATATTTCAGATGCTGCCGTGAAGAAATTTCTGAAGGATGAGGAGGAGAACAATAGACTGGTGAAGGGTAGCCATACCTACTTCTCGCCAAAGGTAATTAAATTAATTTGGCAAAGGGTTTTTCTTGCTATAATGAAATTTATCACACTCGATGGTAGATACACTAGGGTTTACAGCTAACATTTTGTCTTACTTAATCACTTTAGGTATAAAGATAAAATTTCTATTCCATATTATATTTTCTGTGCCCTTAATGCTGGGATCAACAATGCTATATCCGACCCCAGTATCAACCCAGCAATGCACGAAGGTTTGATTGTGATTTTGTATAATCACATCAAGAACACTATCGTGTAGTTGAATATAGTTGAGGTGTCCGAGTCGGAAGAGGATTTCAATGACTCTAATGATGAGGAAGGTGAAGGCTATGGCATAGAAGCCGAGACAAAGGATGATCCCCAAATTCTTGAGGCGAGTAGGAAAAATAAAGAAACAGAGCATGAGAAACAAATTAAAGGGTTGGCAAAAAATAAGCAAAGAGGCGAGGATGAGGATAGTTGTTATGAGGAGGATAATGAAACTAACAACGACATGGATACTGAAAGTGAGGAGTTGCAAGCTCTCATGAGCCAGAAGAAGAAAAAGAAGACTCCTAAAACTAAGGATGTGGGTACCAAGGACTAGTCACCTCTCACGACTAAGTCTAAGGATAAGGGCCTAATGGGGGAGGATACGACCATGAAAGAAGCTCAGAGCTCTAATGTCAGGGAGGTGGGACTGGAAGTGAATCTTGAAACTGCTGGTGACAAGACCCAAGAAGAGCATCACCTAGATATTGACCTCTACATCAATAATGGTATGGATAGCTTCAAACAGGTGCTCCTTTGGATGCATAAGGAAATTGCAGACTTTAAAACCAAGTAGGCCTAGGAAGTTGGGAAAATCGTGACTTCACAAGGTTTAGGCTTGGGAAAGTTCACTGAAAAAAGACTTTATGGGGTTGAGAACACACTCAACAAAATATGTGAGCAAAGCTATAAGATTCTTAAGGTTGCCTTAGCTAGTATGAAGGCTCTTATCAGTAAGCTGGAGAATAACCATGGGGATAAGGCTGCAACAAGCATTATTGATGTAAATGACGACACCCCAGATGATAAGGAAACAGGGCTTGGGAGAAGAGTGTGGGCGAGCACTAAAAATATGCAAAGCGACAACAAGGAAATTGAGGATATCAAGTAGGCAGCTAATAATATGGAACAATTGGAGCTAGAAGCTGCTGAAATGCTTCAAAACTTAACCTAAATCTAGGCTTCTAATGGTCCTTTTTGGTTTTTGACTTGCTATCTCCTATTTTTTGGCATTTTGTTCATCAGGTATTCTTTCTTACTATGTTTGTCTTTTGTGTTTTTCTGTACTTTGATGTGAATCTTTTGATCTTTTGGCTATAATGGGTTTTAGGGCCCCATCAAAACCTATTTTCCCATATTAAAAACCTAACACTTTTTTGGTATTAATATTCAACTCAAAAGAAAGAATATTACTGCTATTTTTTATATGCATATGCTTTTGATTAAGATAATTAAGATTTTGAAAGGGTCAAATCCTTGACCATAAAAAATGATACAACAAGAAACCTAATGAAACACTAAGAAAACAGCAGTGAAATAACATTAAAAAAAAAGAAAAAAAATAATCAAACAGTCAACCTATTGGTTTAAGAAGTGTTCCAAATACATTTTCTTTTTCGAAAAGACAGAATCGTTTTCCCGGGAAGATCACAATAGCATTTACATCTCCACCTGCAGACCTCAAACTTTGAGAGAGGCATTGAAGGATAATATACATATGTTATACCAATGTTATTTAATTACCAAAAACAAATGATACTAGAAAATAGCAAACCAATAGTTTCATAGTACTTCAACTTCGATTAAAACACTAAATCAGTACTTGAAATGGATTATTTGTCTTTAAAAAATCTTAGAGAGAGACTAGAGAAAAGAGTTCGCAAGAACGATAGCAATAATGATAAACATTGTCCATAAGAATCCCAAATGTAATGCCTTCCATTGTTTGTTTACATATTTTAAAAATGAATGGTTAATTGAAGACGAATAGTGGGGTCAAATTTTACATTACTTCTATTATAATATTCTTGTTTTCTTAATCATAATTTATTATTTGATTTCCATAAACGTGATTCTATGGGTCTGTAGTATCACAGAACCCTACAATTATAAATTATTTATATATTTTATAGGTATTCTCTCCGTGGTTGCAGTATACGAGATCCTCTCCTTTGCACTAAGCCTTGCTCCACCCCTTCCACACCTACGAAATTCAGGTGGTTCGCATGATCTTAGAGTATTTGCATTAGGACAACTCCTGTTAACATATATTTAATAGGTATCCTTTGTGTGCTTGTAGTGACAGGAGATCCTCTTCATTGCACTAAGCCTTGATCGACCTCTTCTACGCCTACGAGATTCAGACGGTACATATGATCTTCTAGTTTTTGCATTAGGATAACTGCTGCTAATATGTATTTTATAGGTATCATCTCTGTGGTTGCAGTGACAGTAGATACTCTTCTTTGCACCAACCCTTGATCCATCTCTTCTACACATACAAGATTGAGGTTCTACGCATAATCTTCGATTATTTTCTTTAGGACGACTTCTGTTAACATATATTTCATAGGTATCCCCTCTGTGGTTGCAGTCATGGGGAATCCTTTTCTTTGCGCTAATCCTTGAGTCACCACTTCTACGCCTATGAGATTGACGTGGTATGCATGATCTTGGAGATTTTTCATTAGGATAGCTCGTGTCAACATAAATTTTATATGTATCATTTCGGTAGTTGCAGTGAGAAGAGATCTTCTTCTTAGGATTATGCCTTGATCCACCTCTTGTATGCCTACGAGTAGAACAACTCCTGTTAACATATTGATTCATCTGGATCTTTAAATTCATTATCACAACGTTTTGGCAACTCAAATTCTTCCCTATTAACATATCCAACCGAAACTGACGACCTTCGAAATCTCGGCGCAAATTGTGACTGTTGCCGTTCGCCTAATAAAACACGTAAATCGTCCAGGTTGTCGCAGATGTTTTCTAATGGTTCATTAAACGTACTCTTTGCACGGGTAGATGTGTAGGCATTTTCGAATAAGTAGATGGTTCATTAAAGGTACTCTTTAAACGTACTCTTTGCACGGGTAGATGTTTTCTAATGGTTCATTAAACGTAAACTGTGATATTCAGTTTCTAGTTTACCTGACTCTTCTTTTAAGGCAAGCACACGGTCGCTAAGATCATCCAAACACTGGTGAAATGATTGTAACATGTTCTCCTCTTCCCGCTGCCTCTGCTCCATTTCATATAAAATCTGCTCATCGGCCATGTTTTGGCTTTGCCTCAATACTTGTACAGCGATGATACAAGTTCTAGTTCTAATTGGTATGATAATTCTGGACTTCTCTACCCTCTTTATCTATCTCTCGAAGGGGTTTATTGGAGATTGAAGAGGTATATTATGCGTGCCGCTTCAACTTTTGGATTATTAAGGGAACTAAATAGAACGAAAAATAACGAAAATAATGATAAGCGTGGCTGCTACTTAGCATACATAATAACAATAATTACTAAATCTTTGCAAAACTACTTTTCAATGATGCCATTTTATAATAAAATATTCATTAGAAATTAAAATATAATAAATATTTTATTTTAATTAATCAATTGTGATAGTCAAAGGTACATCTTACCTTGTATTTAGATGTTTCCCATTTTAAGAGCTCTGACGAGTCTTTCAAATTAATTGAAACTGTGTAAAAATTATCAGTTATAGTAGACTATTATATGATTTATAAGTTGTGCTGTTTACATTCTAGTTGAACAATTGTAAAATTATAGATGAGTATTAAAATATTTTTATATTATTAATAGTGAAAGTTGGATATTCATTTATTTATTAGAAGTGTTAATTAAATAAGAGCAAATAAAATGAAGACAAAATCAGATATGAAAACGTAAACCAGATGAAGCACGAAACACAAGATTTATAGTGGCTCACCATAAAGGCTATGTCCACTCTCAACCAGAGAATGTCTTAAATCACAGTTACCAGATACATCAAATACAACATATACACTCATTGAAGAGATTGGGAGAAGAAGAAAGGAATAGTCACAACTGTTAGAGTTCACATCATCAACAATCTCGCACTTGAAATCCAACCCATACAATTGCGAACAATGATATCACCTGCATTTTTATGCTTAATCTCACATTGTGAGCCCTATACTGTAAGATTTTAACTTCTCACAAATCTATTAACAAACACTTTGAATTAATCTTCTCCAAGTTAAATAAGAATTAATAGAACTTAATAACTGAATATCATCAACAAAACACTGCTTGTATGTAAACTCATGCCCTCTGAATATATATTTTTGATATATGTGACAATCCAGACTTTTATCATCTTTGCTAACTTTAGCAAAACACTTATCTTCATCCTACCCCAAATCTACACCTCCCATGTAACTTCCAATATTTGTTACTAGGACACCTTTAGAGTCTTCAGGAACTTTTGTTTGAATACCGACAACCTCGAGATGACTTTTATATTCATATACAGCTTTGCCTTGATAGAGCCTCAATAAAAGACTTTGAATTTTCAGTATAAGTGTATAGTTTCCACCGTAAAACTATTACCTTTGCATGACTTGGCTAGTTAATAGATAGATATTCTATAAAGGTGATGAAACCTCTATAAATAAGAAGTTGTTGTAATCAATTCTATGTATGACTAATAAAAAGATTATTTTTTTCTATTTGTTGTAGCAATATGAGTTTTATGTTGTAGCATGTTTGTTTTTAGCTTTATTTTCTATTATATTTTTCATCTCTGCCTTCAAAATTGGTATCAGAGCTAAGGCTAAATGTTTGTGCGAATCTAAGTTATTTTTTGGTGTAGAATTTTTCTAAGAGAGAAAGGAGATTGTTGTAGCAAGTCATTGCAACAAATAATGGTCAAATTCAGCCTTAAATTCTAATTTTCAATGGTAAGAATTATGAGTTTTGGGCAATTAAAATTAAGACTTTGTTTTTCTTACAAGATATTTGGGATTTGGTAGAGAAAGGTTTTGCAGACCCACAAGATGAAGAAGCTTATCAGAGATCACAACAAGCAGAAAAAGATCAGCTTAGAGATAATAGAAAAAGGGATGCAAAAGCCCTATTTTTAATTCAGCAAGCAATGGATGGGTCAATCTTTCCTAGTGTTTGAGTAGCAACAAGATCAAAGAAAGCATGAGAGATTCTAGAGGCATCCTATGATGGTAATACAAAGGGGAAAGTGGCTAAACTACAATCTCTTCGGAGAAATTTTGAAAATTTGCAAATGAAATAATCTAAGTTTGTAGAATTGAATATTGTGAATAAAATTAGATCTAATGGAGGAGAATTAAGAGATCAAAAGGTGATAGAAAAAATTCTCAGGAGTTTGCCTAGTAAATTTGACTCTATAGTAACAGCAATTGAAGAATCAAATGATTTGTCATAGTTATGAGTAGATGAGTTAATGGGTTCTTTATTTACACATGAATCAAGATTGAATAGAAACAATAATACCTCTTTTGAGAATTTTTTCAGAGCATAGGGTTCATCAAGAAAAGGAAGAGGAAGATCAGGTTCCTGAGGAAGAGGAAGAGGTGAAGGTGGACATATGAATACAGATCAAGGAGAAATGACCAATCAGTATTGTAATTTCAATAATAGAGGATGAGGTAGAAACCAATATCAAGAAAAATCATCAAAGTTTGATAAATCCAATATTCAATACTATTATTGTAAGAAACATGGCCATTTTTCATATGAATGTAGAAAGAAACAAGCAACATTTGAGAAAACTGTAGCAAAATATTCAAATTTATCTTATAATAATTCAGGTAGTTTATTTCTAACATGCAATGTGGCACAAGAAAGCTCTAAGGATGTATTGTTTTTAGATAGTGGATGTAGTAACCACATGATTGGTAATAGAGAACTATTTTCTAATTTGGATGATTATATAAAATCTGAAAAAAAATTAGGAAATGATATTGTAGTGTAATAAATGTGTTGACTAAAAATAGAGAAAAAAGGTTTATTCCTGATGTTTATTATGTTCCTGGATTAAAACACAATCTAATGAGTGTTGGTCAATTAATCAAAAAATCATACAGAGTTCTCTTTAATAATGATGTTTGCACAACCTTGGATAGAAATGGTCCAAATGACCAAGAACCAGATGTTTCCCCTTCATATAAATGGAATAGAGAAGGTTAATTTCAAGACAAAAGTTTTAAACCAGACATGTCTCTGGCATTTAAGGTATGGATACCTTAATTTTGATGGCTTGAGTTTATTGCAGAGGAAGAATATGGTAAACAGTTTGCCACCTATAATGCACCCTACTATTTCTTGTGAAAGTTGTATAATGTTAAAATAACACAGAGAAAGCTTTCCTGTAGGAAGTTTGAATAGAGAAAGAGTGCCTTTGAAGCTAGTCCACACTGATATATGTCGACCAATGCAAACCTCATCTTTAGGAGGAAGTCTATATTTTTTGACATTTATTGATGATTTAAGCATGGAAACTTGGATATATTTTTTGAAGGAGAAGTCTAATTCTTTCAATAAATTTAAGGAGTTCAAATCAATGGTAGAAAAACAAAGTGGACTCTTCATCAAGGTACTGAGATCTGATAGAGGTGGTGAATATAGTTCTAATGAATTTTGTATTTTGCAGAGATCAGGGGATCAAGAAACAATTCACAACAATCTACACACTAAAGAAGAATAGTGTAGCAGAGATGAAAAATAGAACCGGAGTAGAGATGGAAAGGAGTATGCTAAAAGCTAAAAATTTATATATGATTTTTGGGCTGAAGTAGTAGCATGTGTCGTATACATTTTGAATAGAAGTCCTGCAAAGAGTGTTAAAGACATAATCCCTTAAGAAGCACGGAGTCGTAAGAAACATTATATATCTCATCCAAGAATCTTTAGCTGTGTTGCATATGTTTTAGTTCCAGCTGAAATAACGAGAAAATTGGATGCTCAGAGTGAAAAATGTAATTTTATTGGTTATAGGAAGCAGTCAAACACTTATAGATTATATAATCCATTTTCAAAGAAGAGGATTGCTAGATGAGATGTCATATTTATGGAGGAAGAAGAATTGGATAGAAATATTGATAGATCAGTCACAATTGGAGCAGAAATACCAAATAATGAGGAAGAACAAGAAGAACTAGTTGATCAGCCAAATCAAGCAGGACTTAGCACTCCACCAAGAAATCTTGTGCAAGGTCAATCATCAAAACATGTAGAGCATCCCACTCCAAAAGTAGGTAATGAGATAAATCCTTCATTTGCTAAATCAAAATAAAATAAAATGAGAAGCTTGAAAGAGATATATAAACAAGGTGAAGAATGATTGGATTTTAGTTCAAATTTTTCTTTATTCTCTTGTGATCCTATGTTTTTTAAAGAAACAATTGAGGAACATTGGATCAAGGCCATGGATGAAGAAATTGATTCCATTGAAAGAAATTAGACTTCGGAGCTTGTTGATCTACCTGAAGGTAAAGATTGCATTAGTGTCAAATGGGTTTATAAAACCAAAAATAATGTAGAAGGTGAAATTGATAAATATAAGGCTCGATTAGTATCAAAAGGTTATGCACAACAACATGAAATTGATTATACTAAAGTATTTGCACCAGTTGCTAGGCTTGATATAGATAGAATGGTTTTAGCAATAGCTACTCAAAATAATTAGATTTTTTTTCAAATGGATGTTAAATCTGCATTTTTTAATGGTTTTCTAGAAGAAGTATATGTGAAACAGCCACTAAGTTATGAAGTACATGGACATGAAGATAAGGTCTATAGATTGAAGAATGCACTCTATAGTCTCAAACATTCACATAGAGCATGGCATAGCAAGATTGATTCATACATGACAAGCAATGGTTTCAGTAGAAGTAGTAATGAACCCGCTCTATACACAAAGATTAATAAAGAAGGTCAGATTTTGATTGTGTTCTTATATGTAGATGATTTGATTTTCACTACAAATTTGTATGTAGACACTTTTAAATTAGCAATGATGAAGGAATTTGAAATGATGGAATTTGGTTTGAAGAGAAATATCTTAGGCATTGAGGTAGTTCAATCTAATAGTGGAATTTCTATTTGCCAATCTAAGTATGCCAAGGATGTACTGAGAAAGTTTAATATGTTGAATTCTAAAACAACACCAACCCCAGTTACAATAGGAATAAAATTAAGCAGAGAGGACAAGGGGTCAAATGTTGATCCAACTTTATTTAAGAGGCTTGCTGGAAGTCTCATGGATATCATAGCTACAAGGCCGGACATCACGTATGGTGTTAGTTTAATATCAATATTTATGGAGTCACCAAAAGACTCACATTGGCAAGTTGGAAATAGGATATTGAGATATGTTGCAGGAACCAAGGGACGTGGAATTTAATATTGCAGCACTAATGAGTTTGATTTGATTGGTTATATTGACAGTGATTTTGTATGTAATATTCATGATAGGAAGAGCACTTCTAGATATATCTTTCATTCTGGTACATCTACAATCTCATGGGCATCAAAGATGTAGTCTAGAGTGACCCTTTCATCAGTTGAAGTTGAATATGTAGCAGCCACATCAGCAACATGTCAAGCAATATGGATGTGTAGAATTTTGAAGGATCTATTGCATGCTCAAGAAGACTCTGCACCAGTGTTCTGTCATAACAAATCAGCAATTTTATTATCAAAAAATCATGTTTTCACCAAAGGAGAAAGGACATTGATATGAGATATCACGTCATCAGAGAATTGGTCAACAATGGAGAAATCCATCTTTAATTCTATAGATTTGAAGATCGGTTAGTTGATATTTTTACTAAAACACTACCTAGAAAAAACTTTGAATATCTACGATAAAATTAGGGAGTGATTGAAGCTAAAATTGTTAGCGGAAGAAATTGAGGAATGTAAGAATACTTTTTTTTTTCATCATACAGTTAATTTCTCCCACCATGCAGCTGGTAAAAACCTAAATTGCATGAAAGTTCGATCCTCATGCATACTTAGCATGAAATAGTTTTTCGTTTTATGCATATAATAAAATGCTTGTCAATTTTGTATCCATGCATGCATGCATGCTAAAGCAGTTAGTTATCACCGTAAAAGCTTATAGGGTATACAATTTAATTTGCATATTTTGAATTTAATTATTTCTCCATCCAACTGAGACTTTTGCGTGCATAGTTTCCACTGTAAAACTATTACCTTTGCATGACTTGGCTAATTAATAGATAGATATTCTAGAAGGATGATGAATCCTCTATAAATAAGAAGGTGTTGTGATCAATTCTTTGTATGATTAATAAAAGATTGTTTTTCTATTTGTTGTAGGAATATGAGTTTTGTGTTGTAGCATGTTTGTTTTTAGTTTTATTTTCTATTATATTTTTCATCTTTGCCTTCACATTCTGAGCCATAGGGACAAGAACTATGCCATGCTCTATGACTGCTGACCCAGGGATTATTTTAGTATTGGCTCCCTCTAGGATGGTGCTATAAAGAAATGCATCATTATTCTAATGCTTGGAAGCTGGTGAATTTCAAGCTGCATGATTGGGCTTGATCTTTTGCGGTTAAAATTGTGAATCACCTACCCCTTCTACAATACAGATTTCTTTTATTTCATCCATACCAATCGTATGCACCATAGTCTTTCCCAGATGCTGAAGTACCTAAAGGGTAGTCAAAAGGCCTTTCTAAAAATCGAGTAGGATGGATATTGCAGAATCCAAAGTAACTCCCCTATTCATGTCCTTATACTCATATCCATTAAATATTTTCATGGCTTCAAAGACTTCTTCTGTGATTGTCATGGTCACAAAGGTAGAACCCCGATTCACTTGCTCTATGCTTACAAAAAACCCCATGGCCAGAAGCCCCTTCTTCACGTTCCAATGGAGAGTTTGAATCTCTTTGCCAACACTTTTGAGAGACTCCTAGATTCCTTCTAAAGTTCTAGTCTCAACCTCTAGTACAACACCTTCATCTATTCATTCTCTTCCGCCACTTACTCTTTGACCAACATATACCTAAGATAAACTTCAAATCACATCAAATGTATGATTTCTTTTTCCAATGAGAGCACTTCACATCACCTCCCATGTGTCTACTAATGATTTATCATCAAAAATAGGTTGTAGATGAATCCAATACTTAGTTAAAAACCAAACATGTCATACTATATCCTTCAAAGCTAAAGAAAAAGGCCAAGATTTTTGAAATTTAAGGAACATACCACATTGGCTCAAATATCAATACCGTTGTGCTCACTATTTGTCTTCATTCCATTGAAGAGAAATTCAAAATATTATGTGGATAAAGATGAAAGCACTAAGATAATATAAAACCTTTCTACAAACATCTCCTAGAGTAATCAATCAATAAGTTCTCATGGAAAAGAATAACATCTCTCAACTAGTAAACATTGTGCTAACTAGGCATACTGTAGGACATCAACATAGTAAATACTATGTGTTGGAGCATTGACACAACTAAAATTCATATCAGCTATCCAATACATCGTCCTTAACATCCTCTGAAAACCACACAATCATACCATTAACCACAATAGAATGCATACAATTCTAGTGATCCTACTTCGACATGTTTCACTATCAAACAATGATCTGAGGAGCACAACCTTATAAGTTTTTCTATAGACCATATTATGACTTGAAAACTTGATAGTAGGCCCATAACATACTACCAATCTTAGTTATTGATGAACACACTTATAAGATGCAATATGGTAAAATGCAAAGAAATTTACCAACACACAATCATAAGGAAATAGATTCTTCTACACTTATCAACAAATTTCTTCAATCCTCTAATTATGAAGATGAACTCAAATGCCATCCAAATGACTTCTTTAACATCTAGGAATCAACCAAGGTAACTGCATCATATAACCAATACATAAATCATGTGTATCAATACATACCATCTATTTTAGACTAATAAATTTTTATTTGATGTAACTCCATACTATCTTCTATGTCTACCCAATTTGCTGGGGCACAATTGCTCTCAATTTTCTTAGCACACATCATCTAATACATCAATGACCACCATACATACTTGAATCATCTACTCAATGGCAAAACATATTGTAAGGCAACAAGTTGATGTCAATGACAACACATTGTGGAAACAATCTCTCAGTTTGTCATTGATGGTAATATTCCAACATATATTAGCAAATCTACATCTCTACACACTCTCCCCCTTTCACCAATATCAACATTATTTATCTAGTATCTCTTTCACATAGAACCTATCTAGCATCTCTCCCCATTTGACATCATGGAAAAAGGCATAATATTTACATCATCCAAAACAATATTGCATATGCTCCCCCTAACAATGTACATTCATTAGAAAACTCTCCCCCTTAAATAGAGATCCCTCCAAAGAAAAAACCAATATTATATACAAAAAATCTTAAACTATAAACCCAAAAATCAATAAACCCAAAATCATAATGTATTCTATTGCAAAATTGTACTTAAATATACATATTAAATAGAGCAGTCATAGTCCATTCTTTGAGTTGAATCTTAATATGAAAAATATGTGTTAATTATTCTTGTCATTAATTATAATATAAATCTTTGAATCTATAGCTTTCACAACTTTTCACTTGTGCATATTCTTAATATGATTGTGTCAATAACATGTCTCTTTTTCTTTTGGTGTAATTTTGATATTGGCATCTCTTAATTATTCTCATTCTAAGATTATTATGGCTTAGTATGCATTATTTTTGAAGACTATTTTTTGTTGTTAATTTCAAAATAATGGTTTTGGTCAATGTGTATGTGGTTTGCTAGTGAAGTTCAATAGCTCTTAGAAGGCTTAGTACAAATCAAGTCTTGCTAAGGGTAAGGCTTCAATATCATATGAGATGAGGCTAGGATTATCTTATTTGGATATGTCATGTTTATCAGTTCTTAATCGATTACATCTTTTCAAAGTTGAATGACCTTACATAGTTTAAACTCTTTTGTTTACCAATAGGGAAGTCATTAGATTACCTTCTATTCTTCACACAATATGGGGTAAAATTTCACACTAAATAGGTCTTTTACATAATTTAATTTGAACATTTGAGATAAATAACGCAAATGGGAGAATCTCCTATGATTCTCTCATAGAAAATAATATAGAGTTCACTTGATATCTAATTATCACATTTTCAATATATGTTTATAAGTTATAGGTACAACATACTAGTGAATCTATTTTTTTAAAATTTTGGGTTATCAATACAAGAATCATCTATATTTGTAAATTATAACAAATAAATGATAAATTATTATTGATGATGTAAAATAACAATATATCAATTTCAATGTTATATTGTAGTTCAAGTTTTTTTTGGATTGTTTTACCAAATAATTTTTGTACTATGTTTTTCTTTCAAAAAATTGTTTATTATAATTTAATACTTTTATTAAAAATAATTGTCTCATAATGTCAAACAATTAAATAATATCAATATTTCTGGAACATAAATCTTGAATTTGATAGTTGAAGAATCTATATTTGTATTTTTCATATCTAATTCAATATTTATATTACCAATTTCTAAGTATTAGCAATATAATTTAATGCATTGTCCATTCCCTTCGATAAAATTTGTTTCATGTATAAACAAATATAATTTTACTTGATTGTGAATAAGAAATCAATATGTCAGTCGAATAATTTTTTCAATATTTTTTACTTACAATTTATTATTATTTTTTGTGATAAACCTATGTTTACTAGTAACAAGAGAATATATATTATAATAAATTAAAATTAAAAAAAAATAAGAAAAATAAAGAATGAGGGAAAATGAAGTCAAGGATTCATGTATTATTTTTGGAATTCAAAAGTTTGTCTGTACTATGTGAATCATCCTTAGGTTTTTCTTCTGTTGGCTATTTCTATTACTATGACTATCTAATTTGTGTTAGGTAGTTCATGATTAAATATAATCATTAGGCATCATGTAGGAGATGTGGTGAATTTATCATGTTTAGAGTCACTTTAGGTTTTACTATATGGTCTATTGTGTTTGCATGATTTCACATGGGAGGTTGAAGATTAGGGACCACAACTGGAAAGAAAAGTAGTAGTAGATGACTAAAGTGACCTAGATGAGATAGTATATGACATACATAGAGTGGTTTGCTATGTCGAGCTACAAATGGGTATAGATTATAGTGTGGGAAAAAAACTACTGCAAATGGTTCACTATAGGATTAGGAGCAACCTTTTGTGGGAAGGATGTGTGATGCAATGATGGAGGCTTCCAAGAGACTAAGAGGTAGATGGGTACGGTCTGTAAGAAGGGTGGTGGTAGTAAGGAGGGGTAGGGGATGATGCTGGAGTAGAGGTGGACATGCTACCTTCATAGAATGGAGGGATGGTACATGAGAGGATGCCATAACAAACATTAATGACAATGGTTTTAATAGAAACAACAATTACTCTAATTTATCTTGCCCTAACGACTTGAAAATGAAAGAGGGGGAAGAAGGATACCTTGAGTAGATGCCAAAATTATGATTAGTACAATTGTGGGAGTGGGAGAAATTAATAGAAAATAAGACAGTAAACTTAGGGAAATGAATAGCACAATCCGTCAACCATGTTGAAGTCATACAACCTTTTCTAGATGATGTTAAAGTTAGACTAGAGATGATTGTTTATAAAGATTTAAAACATCTAGAGATGGAGAGGTGTGGAATCTAGGCATACCTATCTATGGTGACATCTAAGAGATTTAATAACTAGGATCTCAAATTAAGAGAGCTAGTTATTTTGGCTTTATGGTTACAATATGTGACTTAGGAGTATGGGACCACATGTTGTCTTGGAGATCTCGCAGATATATTGTGAAATCATCAACACTCTAACATAAATAATATATTTCAAATATAAAACATTGCATAACATATAGAATACCTCTCATAAAATTTAGCTATCAAACCATATTTAGAAAGAGAGGTTGACCAAATCAAAATAATTATCAAAAGTATTTTAATAGCTAGCCCAAGTGGTCAAGCACAAGAGATTTCATTTATAGAAACAACTATTCCATTTAAAAGACTACAACACATCCTAAATAGATGTGGTTGATAAGTTATGTTTAGAAAGGAATAGGATTTGAAAAACAAAATGAGCAGGAGAGGAGGTTGTGGTAGGATTTCAGTGGTTGTAGGAGAGGTAGATGAAGAGGGGTCTACTATGTGGTTAGTAGTGGGGTTTTTATTTTCCATCTTTTTCCTTTTGGTGTTGGTGGATAGACTACCTACTAGAGTATCATTCTGTAGGTGGGCTTTTCCTCTTCTTTCTTGGTTGTGGTTATTGTGTTACCTATCCCTGTTGTCATAGTTATTCTCTTAAAAAAACAAGTTCCTTTGGGAGTTTCCAGTTCTTGTTATTTCTTTTATGGTTGTGGTTTTATTACCCCTATCCCTTTCCTTTGATTCGATGTTGATCATCCTATCCCATTTTGGGTAGATGTTTGAGTTTCTTGTTTTTTTCCTTATCTATGCCCCTCCATCTTTGGTTGTGGTCTGTATTGTAATGCCCCGCCAGGAACCCTAAAAGAAAACAATACAACTAGGCAACTAAAGGGTGTATATATATATATATATATATATATATATATATATATATATATATATATATATATATATATATATATATATATATATATATATATATATATATATATATATATATATATATATATATATATATATATATATATATATATTAAGATTAAGTGCATTTATTATAATAGTTGCATGTAATAACACAACGGAAGTCTAACACATGATTTCCTAAGGGTTACCAATGAATATTAATTCATAGATTATATTAACACCATGGTTAAACCAATTGTCCATTTAATTAGATAAATTAAATGCTTAAGATTAAATCTACACATACATCTAAATTCCATAATGAAAGAATCTACGTATTCCAATGCATTTATTTATCCATACTTCATTTAAACATAAGATCAAAGCAACTAAATTAACATACATTCCACTGACATAATATTACAATATCCATAATTACATGGCTCCCAAAAATACCATGGAATCCAAAAGTTAAAATATCAAGGTTACATAAAATTTTTGATACAATGACCACAAGGTCTCAAATAAACAATGATCACGAACAAGAGCTAGTACATGAACCACGAACCAGGAAACACTAGCGAAGCCTTTCCTCGCTTGAAGATACAATCCAGAACATCTGATGGGAAGTGGCACTACCTCCCAACCATGTGATCCTAAAATGGAACCATCCCACCGTGCTAGGAGATAGTAGAAAACCCTCAAGCAAGCAAAATAAGACAAGTAGGAAAGAACTACATGACTCCACAAACATCCATGTGACTCAACTCACAAACACTAGTGACTCTAAGGAGAGAGTGTCATTGCATAGCTTAAGATGGATACCATGGTCCAACCTCTATAGGTCCCGGCTCACTGTCCTAGTAACCTCTCCCAAACCTCCGGTTCCAACTAAGTCTCATGTGGACCCTACAAATTCTTTCGTGAAGCCAAGGTGGTAAGTTTATCATTTCAGGCCTTCTCGCAACATTATGAGCCCTATACTAGCACTCACCTTTGCACGAGGTACATTTTCTTAATTAATATTTATTCTACCCACCCCCTAATCAATTATTGCCATCCACTTAGGGCGCAACCCCCACTCGAAAGCCACTCTCTCTCAAAGGAAACTCATAGGAAAGGTATCTCTATGAGAACTCTATAGCGAAATAGACAACCATAACTAATCCTGACAAACCATAGGTGAAGGATACACAATCAGTTACCCAAGATTGACCATTTAGACAAAACACACAATCGATCACATCAACGGGGTTATACAACAACACTTGACTAAGGAGATATAATAACATATGACATGATGACAACTCAACCAGAATTGCAACGAAATTAAGCTTGACTACAAATACCATTTATGCAAGATCCTAATATAGGCAATCTTTTCTTTAAATAGGCAAAAGCATAAATAACTTGCAATTAAAGATTCTTCCAGAAAATAAGAAAATACAACTATATTAACACAAGAAAACCAATGTTGTCATTTGTCCAATGAAGTTAAATAAAATAAAATAAAAATTAACCCCCTAATTATATATTATATAATTTTTATTATTTTTTTTTAAGTTTAATTTTTTTTTTGTTTTTTGAATTTTGTTTAATTTTTTTATTATATATATATATATATATATATATATTAACATACAACAACCTAAAACCCATTAAATTGTATTTTCAACCAAAATTTATTTCAACTGAAATTTATTAAAAGGGAAATTAAATAATACATAATTTCTCAAAAATAATATAATAAAGCAATTTCCCTTAAGTTTGAATAACACAATAAATTTAATTAATGATTAAATTTATTTCTAAAATAATTAAATAATTCCACAGAGATACACAAATATTAAAAAGGACTACCATAGCCAACTATAGAACAAAAATCAAACAAGAGGGAATGATTTATCTGGTAAATCCCATTCCTTCCAAATCTTGCAATTTCCATGCATAATAAAAATCTTGGCAAAATTTTCCATAAGAACTTTTCCAAATCTTCTCAAAATTTTAATCTAAAAACCACCCAGAAAATAACTTCTTTCCATAAACCAAAAATTAACTTCAGGAATGAACTTTAGCCAAGAAGAAGAAATAATCATCCAGGATTTTAGATTTGACAAACATCTCAACACACACATCAGTCTAAAAGAATAAAGAAATAAAATGTTTTCTTTAAAACAAACAATCAAATGAAGCCACCCAACCTGGTATAGCTTTCCTGGAAGAAATTTGTAAAAGAGAACCAATCCTTCAACTAGCTTCCAAATAAATTTCTCTTCACCTAAATCCCTGACCTGTTTCCTCTATCCTCCAAAATAAAAGACCTATTCCCCATTTTAAACTAAAATTCTAGGTTACATATATTTTTTCCAAAAACCTAAATTTTGTAATAAAAGCAATTTTATTTTCTTTTCTAATTTTCTAACAAAGGATAAGTTAACATGCAATCATTAAAAATCATTTTTCTTTCTTTTCTTTTCTCATGCAAATTAATTAATTTTCTAAATAAAGAGATTAAAGCAATACTTTAATTCTAATTAATTATTTTATTCTTTTATTTATTTAAAATTCTAGGAAAGAATAAATTAAATTAATCTAATTTATTTTTCACTAAAATTTAAATAAAATATATTTCTAATACCATGCAGCTAGCAACTTAATTTAAGAACTTCTTTTAATTAACTAGATTTATAATCTCAATGCATAAAATATATAATTAAAAAATAC
Organism: Cryptomeria japonica; assembly: GCF_030272615.1. Classification (NCBI taxonomy): domain Eukaryota; kingdom Viridiplantae; phylum Streptophyta; class Pinopsida; order Cupressales; family Cupressaceae; genus Cryptomeria; species Cryptomeria japonica. The sequence continues at coordinate 576,636,355 of NC_081405.1, forward strand.
CAACTATGAGATAGCTCCATAAATTTAATTAATTAATTTAAAACCACTAAACACATAAACTGAGCAAACCTCAAGTAAATACTCATAAAAAAATCAAATGACAAAATATGAAGGCTGAACAAACTAACAAGATGACCAACTAACAACACTCACAAGAGTGTCACTGAGTAAAATAGGGTCAACTACTATCTCCTCCACTTCCATCAGAAAATATAAGGCACACTCAGACTTGCGAAGCCAGGTGGAGACGATATCCTATACCTACCCGGTACTTGTACCTGCAATATCTTGCATCACCGAACCACACATGCATATATATAATATAGAAAACATGGCATGCACACCAATGAAGGAGAATCATGACGTTTGTCTCACCAAAACGAGGGAAGGAAAATCATCCCCTTGCATCCAATACACTTGTAGACACACAACATATAATTCCACATTCCATAGATGAAGTAAAGTGTCAGTACATAGCAACAATCCATAAAATGCCATAAATCACAAGTTTTGAAATACTACAAATAAATTATGCATCTCATATCTAGATAAAGCATGAAATAATGTCATATAAGTTTGATTAACACATCATGGTAATGTATCCACTGAAAGTAAACAATAATAAAATATGAGTTTAATAAGTTCAAACGAGGAAGGGTACTACATGTATTTTGGGCTTTATTCATTTGGAGGATTTGGAAAGAGTTTGTTGGTGGGGTTTTGTGAGATGAGTGATCTCGACTTGGAGTCCCTCCCTATTCTTTATTTGGGAGCTATCTCATAATTTTGTTTTCATCTACTCTCTGGCATTTTGTAAGGTTCTCTTGTTTGGACTAGATTTTTTTGGCATTGCTTCATTGGCCTTAGATATATTATTTTTTACCTTGGGTACTCTACAATGGTGTTCCTCTCTATTATTGTGGTTTCTCTCTTCCCCTGTGTTCCTCCAAGAAAGTCTCTACTATGGCTTCTTCTATTTTCTCTCTAGTATGCATCAACTCTAGTGTTTCCTATTGTAGTGGTTTCTCTACCTCTCAAATCAATTACCTCTTCTTCCCCTCATCACTGTTGACTCTCCTTCATATTGGACACCACCTATATTACATCTGGGCTAGTTGTGATGGATATGGGTGCTGGTTTTATTGTTTGGGCTAAGGGGTTTGTTTTTTCAACCTTCCCTTCTTGGTAGCTATGGTTTCAACACTTTATCTATCCATTGTCAATGAGAGTTTTTTTATTTCTATGAATATGTATTCTTCTATGAAAGACAACTTTCTTTTTAGAGTTGGATCTTCACTAGTGGTTGTGGGTTGGCTTTTGTTGCATTTTTTGGGCTAGTTACCATTTAGGTAATTAATTAGAGAGGTATCTACTTCCTTTGTTGCTACTTCTATTATGGCCACTAGCTTCCTTTTGAGAGTGTTGTTTTCTTCTTATTTTTTAGTGGTACTACTAACAATAGACCTATTAAGGTTGGCTGTGATGTTTGTTTGTAGGGATTTGTACTAGTATAATGTTTAGAGATTCCTTTAAAAACCCTTAGAACTTTTTTATTCTAGACCATTCTTTGGTCATAGATTTAGAGGTTGATGACACCATCATTGTTTTTGGAGATTTTAAAACCCTTGTTCCTACCTATTGGTTTCTTCAATCAAAATCCTCTCCTTGAAAAAAGGTTTACCCTTTTTTTTATTTTGGGGGTCTTATTTCTCATGATCTCCTTTCGCTTTCTACTTGGTTGGCTATTATGTAAGGTTTCAAGCTGTCTCATTTCTTTGATGAAACCCTTGGAAGTAGGGTTTCAGGATAAATTTTAGAAAAATATTCACAAAATTCTCAAATCTTAATGAAATAATATTAAACTGATTTCAATAGAAAAGTGATTCAACTAGATTTTAGATGGCACTGGTCTCACATCTTGATTGAATCGTAAAAGAGATTTATGAACGTTATAGCAGCAAAAAACCACAAAACAATCTAGAAACAAGGCTTTAATTTTGTATTATTCTTCTTGTCTTCAACCAAAAACTTAGTAACAACCATTCCTTGACCCAAAAGAGGCTATTTAAACTTTTTTACAACCATTTACGACTGTCTCTAACTTATTTTTGAATAGGTGACTATTAGTTACAAAGAAATTCTCATTAATATGGCAATTTTGTGAAAGTTGAATAGCAACTTTTGCTAAAAGTTGACAACTTTGATCAAATTCAAAAAAATGACTCAAACCCACCTATACGCACCCTATACATATTAAAATACACTTAAAAGGACTTATTACATCAACTCTATCCACTTGGAGTACTTTGACCTTGATTGACCATATTTGGCCCTTGCAGGTCTACATATGATGATTGGCTTGAAAGCCTTACAAATTGAATTTTATGACCCTCAAAATTAAATTGTATGTATTAAAATTGGTCCTTATGATCTTATTATGTTTCCACAAGACACATTTAAATAAATCATTACAATAAAGCCTTCATGAGGCATAAGAGTGACTAGGTGCTCCTGCACCATACTCCCCATGGAAATGAAACTCAAGTCCCTTGAGTGAGGACCTGTAACAAGATAATGTTTTATATTTTCCTTCTCTGATCTCCAAATGTTTCTCTCATCTGGTGTACCTTTCCAATGAGCTAGGTACTAAATGCATGCACCAACTCTTGATCCTACACCAACATTTTGTTTTATCTTCACTCTTGGTTTGCCCATTCTCTTGCTAAGGTATTTGGACCTGTCAAAGGATAATTGATGTCCTTTTGAATCTAATATTCATGATACCTGCACTGAGACAAATGTAATAACAACTTCATAGATAAAAATGATTTGATTAGTATCAATGTCATACATGAAATTTTTGCTTTGTTTCTCAAATCTCCTAGGTGCCTCCTACCACATGACACTTCCTAAGGGAGTTATCTAAATTATTTTATCATCAATCTTATCATCAACCTGATCCTCTTTCAGTTAGTTTATAATAAAATTGAGAAGACCAATCAATGATCTTTGACCATCTTCTTCTAAGTAAATTGGAAAATATGAGAAGAGTCCTACTTGGGAGAGGAAGAATTTTGAACTTACAATAATTACCCACTCTACAATGTTGGAGATCAAGAGTTTTGAAGGATTTGAATTTTAGAAGAAAAACTTAGCAAAGGGAAGGAAGCTTGTAGTTGGGTGGATGTTTTATTTTCTTGGGTTGGAATGTCTTCATCAAATCTTCATCACCACATTCCATTTGCAAGAGTTGAGGTTCGTGCATGTCACCTTAAAAATTAAATGTGCTTTCTTGTTGTTTTATGTCTAAATCTGCAAGTTTGAAAGTGTATTTGTGTGTGATTCATGAGTTTGAGTTATTGTGATTTGGATGTGTTGTTGCATATTTTTGTATGCA